>NC_064638.1:1121165651-1121790651 GCF_023864345.2 Schistocerca serialis cubense | reverse complement strand
CGTATAAATGAAACCACGCCTCATCAGTGAAAAACGTTTCCTTAAGAACATACCTTCCATTTTGTTGAACGAAATTTTTGAACCATTAACAATAATGCAGTCTCTTGCCATGATCAGTATTTCTCAGTTCTTGCACGACTGTCACTTTGTATGGGAAAAGTTCTAATTTTTTTCTTACAGCTGTGTGGGTCGTTCCGACACTAACATCGACTTCCTGGTCGAGTTTTCTTACAGACTTGTTCGGACTCATGGAGTTTTATCGGAAATATCGAGTAGTTTATCCTCAGACAAAACGCTAGGGCGACCACTTCTCGGTGCATCTGTCACTGAATCCGTTCTTCGAAATTTGTTAATCAAATCTCGCACAGTATCGCATGTGGGAGTGTTGTCTCCGGGAAAACTGAATTAAATGTTGACGATCTGAAACTGTATATACCGCCAGCTTTGAACACTTGTTCGACTAAAAACACACGTTCTTCAATGGTTAGCATTTTAATAGTGACAAAAACGTAACAAACGAACAAAGAAACTAAATTTAAACGTTCATGTCAACACGTAACAAGACACACCAACGATACTACTGACGCTGGCTGAGATAAACGAAACAGTGGAATGTTGGGAGAGTCCACCTGAAGGGAAGTAACCCAGGCAGGCAAACAATCATACGGCACTGGGGTGACACTTTTTGAACACCCCGTAGTTATTCTGCTGCCCTGTCACCGTAGTTTACACTTTTGTGTGTTTTATTAGGAAGTGCATTTTTGTTTGAACACTCAGGCGATGTTTCTTCATCTTACCATGATTCACAAAGTCATACCTTCCACCATGTCCTATAGCAAAGTTTGATTTGCAATTATACATTTTCTCTGTTGCCAGTGATAAAGGTAAACTCACCTTTTATATTTCGATTAAAAGTGTACCTTCGTGTTGGCATGATAAAACAGTGAACATGAGTCAATACTACTAACAGTGCAAAACATTAACTGCAAATAAATAAAAATTGTAGTGGAAGTTGCACAACTCGTTCTTCTTGGGATATATTATTCTTGTGCAACGAGCAGTAAATTTCAAATCATGCATCCAGTAGCCTAAAATGCTTTAGCCAAGTGTAATCATAAAAAAGCAGGATCTTTGTCTTTTGCCATTTCCCTCAATTCCGCCAAGATCTCGCCAATTATCCTTTCTTCCCCTTCCAACGTCCTCTTCCACGTATCTCTAGGCCTGCCTCTCTTCCTCTAGGCATGCTCCTTTTCCATTGGTCCATATGGCTTTCTTGATTTTTGCCCAAGCCATCTCCACTTTCTCTTACGCGTTCTCCTATAGGTGTCTGATTTGTTTTTCTCCAGAGATCCTCATTACTTATTTTTTCTGACCACCAGACATCGATTATGCGCCGTAGGCACCTACTTATGGAGCTCTGTAACTGTGATGTTATCTTTTTATCTATTTTCCAACTTCCACTAAGGACGTCCTTCACATTTCCATTAGAAGTACGAGAAATAGGAGAAATATCAGGTAGGAAATTGTGAGCGTCTCAAACAAAAAACTTTTGGGATATTTTGGAAAAAAGCTAGACGAATGGAATCAGAGGTCCATTTTCTTCTGCTCTCAACGTACAGGATAATCAGATCCATTTTTCCTATTTACTTACGACAGACTAACGTTTTACAGCTTTGATTAGAAGTACCATATAAATGTTACTACCTTCTTTGAATGGGAGCGCTGACTCCTTTCCCTGTTCGCGAGAGTCATGGATGCTGTTCCCCAGACCTGAGCGTGGATCCTATTTTGTTGACAGTGGGTCGCCCCAGGGCGAAGCATGAGTCCTATTTTTCTGATCCCGGGAAGCGTGGGTCCTGCGCCAATATCTGATTCGTTTTCTTACACTGCTAGCGAGATGGCCAGCGATCCTCTCTCACCTGCGGAACACAGTGGCACGGCTGGGCTTGGCTGCAGGCGAGGTTTGCTGGCGGTCGGCCCGTAGCGAGGCGGCGGAGGCTCGCTCCTATATACGAACCCTGGACCTGCGTCTGGCTGGTGGCTCGGTGCCTGGGTCAGCCTCAGTTCGACGCATGGTCCATAAAGCAACGGCTCCACCCCGTGTCAGGATGACAGTGCAGCGGAGCAGCCTCACGGTGGAAGCCGACACTGTGACGAACGCCAACTCGATCACTTCCCGATTCGACTGACTGTTGCTCCGATTACCTGCCTGGCCAGATGTCCAGTGTTTATCCACGCAAAAGCGGATGGTGTTGTGGCTGTTAAAGTCACGAATGCCGCATGTCGAAGTGCCCCTGACTTCACTAATCTCTCGGCAGGCAGAGAGCGATGTCCGACGATCACTGTAGTGCAAACGATTGATCAGCGCACTGTCGCAAGTGGCCCGCCTTGCAACATCAAGCCCATCTGCCTAGATTTATGTTTTTACGCAAAACTTCCTCCAATGTACAGGGTGTTTCAAAAATGGCCGGTATATTTGAAACGGCAATAAAAACTAAACGAGCAGCGATAGAAATACACCGTTTGTTGCAATATGCTTGGGACAACAGTACATTTTCAGGCAGACAAACTTTCGAAATTACAGTAGTTACAATTTTCAACAACAGATGGCGCTGCGGTCTGGGAAACTCTATAATACGATATTTTCCACATATCCACCATGCGTAGCAATAATATGGCGTAGTCTCTGAATGAAATTACCCGAAACCTTTGACAACGTGTCTGGCGGAATGGCTTCACATGCAGATGAGCTGTTCAATTGTTTCTGGATTCTGGCGGTACACCTGGTCTTTCAAGTGTCCCCACAGAAAGAAGTCACAGGGGTTCATGTCTGGCGAATAGGGAGGCCAATCCACGCCGCCTCCTGTATGTTTCGGATAGCCCAAAGCAATCACACGATCATCGAAATATTGATTCAGGAAATTAAAGACGTCGGCCGTGCGATGTGGCCGGGCACCATCTTGCATAAACCACGAGGTGTTCGCAGTGTCGTCTAAGGCAGTTTGTACCGCCACAAATTCACGAAGAATGTCCAGATAGCGTGATGCAGTAATCGTTTCGGATCTGAAAAATGGGCCAATGATTCCTTTGTAAGAAATGGCGGCCCAGACCAGTACTTTTTGAGGATGCAGGGACGATGGGACTGCAACATGGGGCTTTTCGGTTCCCCATATGCGCCAGTTCGGTTTATTGACGAAGCCATCCAGTAAACCAAATGCTGCCCACATGCATATCGCCGTCATCAATCCTGTGCACTATATCGTTAGCGAATGTCTCTCGTGCAGCAATGGTAGCGGCGCTGAGGGGTTGCCGCGTTTGAATTTTGTATGGATAGAGGTGTAAACTCTGGCGCATGAGACGATACGTGGACGTTGGCGTCATTTGGACCGCAGCTGCAACACGGCGTACGGAAACCCGAGGCCGCTGTTGGATCACCTGCTGCACTAGCTGCACGTTGCCCTCTGTGGTTGCCGTACGCGGTCGCCCTACCTTTCCAGCACGTTCATCCGTCACGTTCCCAGTCCGTTGAAATTTTTCAAACAGATCCTTTATTGTATCACTTTTCGGTCCTTTGGTTACATTAAACCTCCGTTGAAAACTTCGTCTTGTTGCAACAAAACTGTGTTCTAGGCGGTGGAATTCCAACACCAGAAAAATCCTCTGTTCTAAGGAATAAACCATGTTGTCCACAGCACATGTGCACGTTGTGAACAGCACACGCTTACAGCAGAAAGACGACGTACAGAATGGCGCACCCACAGACTGCGTTGTCTTCTATATCTTTCACATCACTTGCAGCGCCATCTGTTGTTGAAAATTGTAACTACTGTAATTTCGAAAGTTTGTCCGCCTGAAAATGTACTGTTGTCCCAAGCATATTGCAATAAACGGTGTATTTCTATCGCTGCTCGTTTAGTTTTTATTGCCGTTTCAAATATACCGGTCATTTTTGAAACACCCTGTATGTCTCACGTAATGAGCGTAATGCTAAAATTAAAGAAATTCGATTCCACACAAAGTTCGATTCCCACACACAATATGCGAATGGAGTAGGATTGTGCATTGAGAAGGGAGGGTGGGGGGGGGGGGGCAGTAGGGGACGATGGTGACAACTTTGGTACACTACTATACTGGGAGATCCTGTGATAATATTACAAACGCTCAGGAATGATGGAGAAATGTAATTGTATCAATCTGAAGTAAGAGACACTGTTCAGCAGAAAACGACCGAATCGGAAACTATACACGAAAATCGTTATGAAATTTCTGCTAGTGGATCTCTTGTTCAGCAGACTTTTGGGAGGGGGTAGGGACCAGAACAAGAAAAAACCTGTCCAGTAAACGTGGGCTGCAAGACGCATACCATGAGACAGGGTTTCGCTTCGCGGGCCGTCCCGTGGCGCGAGTGTCTTAGCGCTCAGCTTCGTGGCACATTTCCCCTACCGTCACACCATGTTGTCTGACAGTAAGGAGGCGGAAAGAGGGGGAAACTGCGAACGCACCGCATTTAAATGGCTACGCAGTCGCACTGCATACGACTTGGTTTTATATTTAATATTTCTCAACATCAAAGATCTCAAACAAAACCAATTTTCGGTATTATTTAATTATCATTAATTTTCACCTGGAACAAACCGTTGCCACACGGACACACGCAGACAATTTCACAGATTTTTCGCCTCAAGTTTCCACATAATGGTGACTTATTTAATTTCGCAATCGAAGAAAGGTCTTTTACACAAATATGTTGCTCTAAATATTGTAGCACTTTTGCAGCCTTAAGATCGAGACGTAGAAACTCTATCCGAGGGATGCAATGTAGTCGTCCTAGACAGTTTTAGCGTAAAAGGATTTGTCATTAAAACGGGAATTACCTTACAGATCAATCAGTTACATCTGCACAGAAGCAGCAAATGGTCTCGAAAACATCTCGAAAACAGATGTAAGATTGACAGTTTAGGAAACTATCTTTGTTATTCTTTCAAGGCAACAATGAATTCTTCAAATCTCACGTTTTCGTTAACGGCAGTGAGCTTATGGAACTGGAGCGTTTTTGTCAAAATGTGTACCTTCTATAAAGCGATTTTCTTCCTAACCCTCTATTGCATGCTGTTGCCATATGGCAACAAACCATAAATTTATGTATAATGTTAAGGAAACCGCTTGTATATGCATGGTGCTGCCGTATAGCAACACACAGTCTGGTTGCGTCAAGCTTGACTGTATTTAGCGTCGTTATGTTGGCAGAAACTGCTGATAATCTATAGTCGTTGCTGGAGGTCCACTATATGTACAGCAGAAAAAGTGAACTATTTCTGCCACTTATATCACACCTAAAGAAATTATACTTTTAAGGTATGTAAAATGATGCTTAATGATAGCTCAGATAATGTTTCGATGTCTTTATAACTGAATGATAAAAAATTACTCAGTATTTTCGGTTTGTTGCCATAAGGCAACACTATGATATTGTCAATGTAAACATAACCCTTTTCAGCATGGGCGGATTCAATACAATGCTGTTTATTACTTTTATTTTGTAGGCATGGCATCAATTCCAGCTTCACGCTTCTGTGATGGCAGACACTCAACGGCAGTTGGGAATATTCCTGAAGAAAGTGACGAATCGGAATTGGGCAACACCGACAGTGAAGAAGTATTTGCAGATGATTCAGAGGATCAAAGTGCTTGACGTAATATTCCTCATGGAACTTCGGCATAGTTGTTTCTGAGACTGACGATGACAGTGAAGGAAAACAAGATGAAGAGGAAAAGGAATAAGAAGAGGAAGAACATGACGAAAACAATGTGTTACATCAAAATGACGTTGTAGTGGCAGAAGAAAATAGTGCTCCAAAACCAAATAAAAGGCCTAAACATACGTGTAGTTAGAAGAAATGCCGGTAAGTACTAGTGTTCTCAGAATGAACTGGTACACTTGACATCCCTTCTCATGTTGCAGTCCGAATGAATATTTTCATATGTTTCTTGGAAGCGAAATGTTGGACGTTATTGTTGAGGAGTCAAACAGACTATCCATTCAAAAAAATCCTGCGAAAGGGCTGAAATTTGACAGACAAGAATTAGAAATTTGGATAGGAATGGTGTTCTTTACGTCTGTGATCAGGCTCCCTTCTACTAGAGATTACTGGAATCCTGAGACGATAATTCCCATTGTAGCTGATAGAATGCGTATAAATAGCTTTGAACAAGTAAGAAGTAACATATATTATGCTGATAATTTGAGAACAATACCCAAAGGAGAGCCAGGGCACGATCCTATATACAAATGACCATACACTATAGTGTAAAGTGCTACCGAAGCCGGAAAAATTCAGCCTTCACGAGCAGATTATACCATTCAAAGGGCGTCATTCAGTGAAATAGTGCAATAAAAAAAACCAAAGAGATGGGGATACAAAATATTTGTACTATCTGATGTGAATGGCTTAGTGTACAACTCTGAACTGTATGCTGGCAGAACTAACCAAAAAGAATATTTTTTTGACATAGGAGCCAGTGGAAATGTTGCGCTAAGGCTAGCTAGTGTAATATCTGAGCACAAAAATTGTAAAATATTTTTTGACAACTGGTGCTGTAGTTAAAGTATGCAAATGAAACTGGCAGGAAGAGGAATCTACAGCCTAGGCACTGTTCGTTCCAATCGTCCAAAGGGATGTGTGTTCGTCACTGGAAGAGGTGCAACAGATGAAAGACAGTGTTCCATGGGAAATATGCAGTATTCTGCTGTAAAGTGGCATAACAGATTTGTGACATTACTCAGCAATGTTGCGGGAGAAAATCCTATGACTGAAGTAGAAGGATATGACAAGAAGTTGAAGAAGTCAGTCAAGATGCCTTGCCCCAGGGCAGTAGTAGAGTATAATCAGTTTGTGGGAGGTGTAGATCTTGTGGATTCAGTTCTAGCATTGTATTGGATCCAGATACGTTCCAAAAATGATATCACAGAATGTTTTTTCATATTCTGGACCTGATGGTAGTGAATGCTTGGTTTCTTTACAGAAGAGATGCACTATCAAGTGGAATACATTGGAAAAGCACGCTCGCTTTAGCAGAGTTCAAGAAGGCAATAGGTAGAGGTTTGTTGTTCCACGGGAAAAGTGAGGCAAGAAAGCAAGGAAGACCTAGAAGCAATTCCATTGAGAGAGCCTACTCAGTGAAGAAAAAGAAAGGACCAACAGCTGCACTGCCTGACAAAGATATGCGGCTAGATGGCATAGGATATTTACCAATTATGGATATCAAAGGAAGGTGAAAAGTTCCATCAAGCAATGAAATTGTGAGATTGAAGTGTTTCAAATGCATTTATGTTTCACAGGAAATAAAAACTGTTTTTTGAAATTTCACCCTGAGTGATGAAATGAGGTATCTAATGTTGAATAATATAACAAAATATTTTTTTGAAAACGGAAAAGTAACAGTTTTCACCTAAAACTGTACGTAAATGTATGTAGAAGCACATTTGTATGTCTTTCCTGTGTCATTTTATACATATCTGTAAATAAAAGTGCTTTGAGTCTTCTGGGAAGTTTTGATGACATACACATGGTGTTGCCAAACCTAAAATATTGAATAAATCAAAATTACATCAAAATTTCTATGTTTAACCTATTACACAGTATTTTGTGTGTCACACCCTACTCCCAGGCATGTTTTCCTTGAAACTGGTTTCCTAAAAAAAAGTCATGGAATAGACGGCTCCAGCATCCCCATCAAATCAGAAAGAAGTCGTTCCCCACATTGCAGTGTCTTACTGTGGGGAGTTTGCAGTCAAGTCCATTTAAAATGCGAGGACTGTAATTCATTCGTTCCTTCACTCCGTTTTGATTCATGCATTTAATAATAGCGAGTTTTGAATAGTGAAATCGTTCCAGGCCTTGACTTAGCGAACGTGCTTTGCAGTAATATACAGGATGTTTATAAAAGAATATTCGGGTTTTAACGCTTTATAATATGTATTATATTAATCTTACAGCTATAAATGATATGTCAAATGAAAGAGCAACTCAAACAGTTTTACCAAGAACCTTATAAATCTTCAGTGTGAGCACCATTTGTCACTCGGCACTCATCAAGTCTATAGCCGAGTTCTTCCCAAACATTGATTAGTGTGTCTTCAGTGACTGTAGCAACAGCTGCTTCAATCTGGTTTCTTAATTCAGAGAGGTCTGCTGGTAGCGGAGGCACGTACACACGATCCTCGATGAAGCCCCGAAGGAAAAAATCCCAGGCGTTAGGTCGGGTGAACGTGGAGGCCCCTTGCGACCTATCGAGCCCTTGGGTATAGTGAAGTTCAACCACACGTGTACTTCGTTATGCCAGTGAGGTGGCGCACCATCTTGGTGGAAAATGAAGTTCTCTGGCTCATCTTCTTCCAACTGAGGTAAGAGCCATTGCTCTAGTGTATGAGGTACGAAGTGCCAGTTACAGTACGTTCACAAAAAAAGAAAGGCCCATAAACTTTCCGCCGGGATTGTGGCGGAAACATTGCGCACTGCGCATGCGCACTGGTGCCAAATACAACTGTTTGAGTTGCTCTTTCATTTGACATATCATTTATAACTGTAAGTTTAATGTAATAAATATTATAAAGCGTTAAAACCCCGATATTCATTTATAAACACCCTATATTAAGTCTTCGTACTTTTCAAGTCCTTTGAACCAGTAGCAACTGTCAGTGCAATGAGGCGTGCGATATCAGAAATTTTACTGTTCATTCCACCAATATCTTCACGTGCTGCATGCCTGGAAATTTACCACAAAGCGCTTCTTTTTGTACAGAAAGAATAACTCCGTCTCTCAATTGCAATTTTTTGCTCTTTCATTGTGAAGTACATCTTTAAAGTCTCTCTGCGTGGTATTACAATGCTGTTTCGTAGCGAATTTTCAGTATCCATTGCTTATGAGACTGTATAATAAATATCGAGAATTCTCATCCCTCTCCTCTGTCATTCCCATTTAAAGACTTGCGACGGTAGATTCCCATACTGCCTCGTTTTGTCCAAACATCCACCGGACCTGTGAACGTCCTTCATATCACAAACAAATAGCGAAGGATAAACAGTGCTCACACCTCGATTCTGCCGAAATGAAGAGAGTTGTGCCGAACGAAAAATGCCGCACCGCAATACAAAATCAAATGTCGCGCTGTACCGAGTACATATGGAAAGCAACGAACAAAAGCGATATAGGCGGAACCTTGGCACGCCCGTGGCACGCACACTCGGCCCGCAGGAAGTGTGGCCGGCCCTGCCATAAGAGCTATGAACACTTCTTTATCTTTTTTCCATTCGCTTGGTGATAGCCGTACTGTGCGTTGATCGCGTACTGGGCTACAGGAGCGTGTACGGTACTGCACCAAGCCATAGGAACCCGCTTGCGGGATCAGTCGCTCGTTTGTCCGCGCAAATCAAGCGGGACATTTACTTGCACTGAGGCTTCCGAGCTCCTGATTTTATTAAATCGGGAGCGGAGTTGGGTGAAGATTCTGACACAAGCGGCTGATTTATCGGCAGCTTGTGGGCAAAATTGTCGTTGCGTGTGGCGAGTTGTGGGTAGGCGCGGTTTGGTGCACGTCTTCTCGCTGCGGCGGGCCGCGTTTCTGGTCTCTTCGAGCATCTTAGCTGCCGCGGAGATTATGTCTGCTTCTCCGAGTGTTAGGGTACTCAACACGTCAGGGCCTGGTCCCTGGCCAGATACCCGTGCGTGTCAGGCGTTAGGGTTGGTGCGCTGTTGGATGCATATAACGGCGTCAACGAAGGCAGCGCCAACACTCCTTTGGCAACCCTTGACTTTGCACCCGTTTCCGCCCCCAAACATGGAAGACACGGTCACACTAGAGGTGACGAGGTCCTCAGGGACAGGGTTTACCATAGGGCGAACTGATAGACGAGGTTTAGCTTCCATACTACGAGATCCGCTCATCCAAAACGTCCTCCCCCGCCTAGATCCGGAAGAGGAACGTAAACTCATGATGAGGGTCATAAAAACGGAACGATGTAGGGAAAAGGCTAGGAATGAGTTAGCAGAAAAACGTAGACCTGAAAGGAAAACCCTCCTTAACCCTACGACAGAAAACAGGAAAATGGAGCGAAAAATTCTCCCGAAAACAACAGGAAAAATAGCAGCCAAAATCCGGACCAAACGACGCGCAAAGTCACCTGCACGCAAAACAAAGGGAGCAGAGGTGCCGACACGCCACCACTGTCGCCCAGTTCAGCATACAGAACAATCCAGAAGCACCCCCCACCACCGACCCCGAAACAGGCCCCAGCGGTGGCGATGGGACAAACGAGACTGCTGGCCCCAAAAGGGACACCCAACAAGCTCAAAGCTACAGATGAAGAAGCAGATTCAGTAACAGAAACCCTCTGCCCACAAAGCCCCGACACCCCAAGCAATGTAGGAACAACACAACCGTCCCCCTCCCCCCCCCCCCTTCCCACACAGACACAACACAGGGCGAGGACGGTGAATTCCAACTTGCACGCAAAACCGCCCGCTGCACCACACCACCTACACAGACAGGCCTTCAGCCAACACAGAACGGATTTACAGCACTCACCGACGATGCGGAAAATCCACCTGCCCCAACCCCACAACAGACCGCTACACAGTGGCCGTAAAACGTCCGACTCTCACCCATAGTGGCCACCTTCCCCACCACATACAAAGACCTGTACACTACCATTAAAGCAGCGCTAGGTGGCGATCACTTCCAGGTCAAATAAGCAGGAGAGGATTGGGTCAAACTGACACCACGAACCCTAGAGGACTACAACACTGTAAAATCCGTGCTCAACGAAAAAGACGTCCCACACTACACCTATCCCATCAGAGCGCAAAAGCCGCTGAAAGCAGTAATCAGAGGATATAAAGTCCGCCATAACCACACAAGATTACGACGTACGATCGGTCAGGCGACATGGCTCCAGACAAGAAAAACCGCTCTACGTAGCCACATTAGTGGACACTCCCCAACACAGACAAATTTTGCAGGAACAAAGGCTGATGGCACTGGTTGTAACCCCGGAGCCACTAAAACAACGATCGAGAGCAGCTAGTGTTTTAACTGCCAAATGACAGGGCACGTTAATGCAAAATGCAGCATGCCAACGAAATGTGTACGATGCGCGGGGGACCACGCTTCCCGAGACTGCAAACGGGAGAAAGACGAACCCTTCAAGTGCGCAAACTGCGGCGGAGGACATACCGCCAGCTACTTGGGCTGCCCCGCACAAAAGCGTGCACGCGAGCGCCGACAAGGGGACGCGAAGGCCACGGCCAAGACAAATCCCGCCAAAAAGCAAGGCAGCACAAACGCTGAGACACGCAGGAAAGGCAACAGGCCTGCTGTAGACAACCCACCCGCGACAGCAAATGCACCCACCAACAATGACAACACCCCTCCCACCACATATGCAGTGGCGCTCTCGCCTCAACCACAGACTGCGCCAAAACAAGCACACCAGGCACCAAACAGGAAAACGCACAAACAGACACACACACCCAAACCCGTCGACAACAACACAAATACGCAAGCACACTTCTCCACTGCCCTTACACAAATCATAAAACTTATGGACATGCTCATGAAGTCAATGAACATGAGCTTCGAGAAAATCACGGCCGAAATACGATCGGCAGATAGGCCCACACAGGAAACTGCGACAACCAGCGTCATCAGTCACTGCTATGGATAGGCTGGCTATCCAGGGACCCCGAATGTGCACGTTTAACGCTAATGGTCTCGTCCAATAGGCACTCGAATTCAAAGAGCTCTTGGCGGATGAAAACATCGATGTATGCATGGTGTCCGAAACTCACCATAAACAAGGAATCAGGGTAACGTCAGCAAACTACCTCAGCTACAGACGAGACCGACCAACTGCAGGAGGCAGGGTAGCAATCTACATTAAAAGGGGGATTTCACATCACCAAGTATATGTACCAGACATGACGCAGTAGGAAACAGTAGCAATTGAGGTAACGACAACCACAGGTCTGGTAACTGTGGTTGCGGCATACCGTCCTCCCATACGCACCTTAGACGAAGAAGACATCGCAAAATTAGGGCAAATTAGAGGCAAGCTCGTAGTTGGGGGGGGGGGGGGGGGGGACCTCAACGCAAAACACATAGACTGGCATTCCAGGTGCGCAAACCTAGTGGGCCGACAATTGAAACGCATCGCGCGCACCCACCACCTACATGTGTGGGGTCCAGACGAGCCCACACACTTCCCCCTGAACGGCAATAGAGCAGACTTTTAGACATAGCTGTTACGAAAGTTCTCGCAGGTTTTGTGGCCGCTAGTTCGCTGAATAGAATTTCATCCGACCACAATCCTGTAATCTTTGAAATCGACGTGTGCGAGTGGCTACCGCCCATCCAACGTCCTAGCATTCATAGGCCCATAAATTGGGAACAATTCAAGGAAACCGTAATAGCAGGAATAGTTAATATCCCGCCCACACTAGACAATGAACATCAAACACTGAAAAGTTTTACCGACGCGATCCTACAAGCAGCAAAGGGCGTTACACCCAGGCCCAATACAGTCCCTCCTCCCACCCAGCGATTGCCACCCCAGCTGCATGCCCAGATCAGACACAAAAACAGGGTCGCGAAGGAATGGAAACTAACGCGAAACCCGAACACCAGGAGGTTACTCAATAGGTTACAAAGAGAGCTGAAGGCGTCGTTCACTGAGCACATAAACCAGCAATGGTCAAACCGCCTCACGACACTAAAAGTGCAGGACAATAGCCTCTGGCAAGCCACCAAGTAGTTCACTAAAAGACGCGCAAGGATGCCGCCTCTGCACGGCGAGCGAGGACTAGTGGTCAGTGCCCGAGATAGCCAACGCACTCGCCGACGTCTTCGAAAAACAATTCACACCAGCAGAGGCACAAGACCGCGACCATGAAAGAATAGTTAGGCTACAACTAGCAGCATTTCTCGCGGCAGATGACGACGTCACTGACAATGCACATACCTTCTCCCCAGAGAAGGTAGCCAAAGCCATCCGATGACTGCCCACCAAGAAAGCCCCAGGTCACGATCTCCTCACCAATGAACTGCTTAAAAACCTGCCGCAGCTAGCGACAGAAAAACTTACAAAAACCTTTAACGAGATCACACGTTCACAAAACTTCCGTAAAGTGTGGAACATGCCAAAGTGGTCGCTATCGCTAAGCCAGGAAAAGACCCATCTTCCCCCAGAACCATCGCCCCACAAGCTTACTCCCCACGCTCAATAAGTTACACGAGCGCCTCCTACTGGTTCGTATAGAACAACACATATGCAGAGAAGGAATGCTCCCCCAATTCCAGTTCGGATTCCGTAACGGGCACTCAGCGCCGCAACAACGAATGAGAGTAGACGCCGCCGCCACAGAAGCCTTTAACCGGAAAGGCTACTGTGGCCTTGTGCTACTAGAGGTAGCCAAGGCGTTCGATAGTGTATGGCACACCGCATTATTGTGCAAATTGTACACACTAGAGTTCCCTGGCCATATCGTTAACCTACTGTGTAGCTACCTATCCAACAGAACTTTTAGCGTCAAAGTAGACGACGCTAAGTTCACAAAGCGCGGCATACGCGCAGGTGTCCCAAAGGGGTCGTTGCTAGGCCCAGTATTGTACAACCTATACACCGTCGACACACCGACCGCCCCACAGGCACAAACAGCGCAATACGCTGACGATACTGCGTTTTTCGCGAGCAGCAGCAACAGAAGAATCGTCACTAACAGATTACAAAACCTGCTCGATAAAACGGAAACCTGGCCTAAGAAATGGCGGATCACCAAAAATAGCGATAAAACCCAAGTAATAATGCTAACACAGAGAAGGGGAAAGCGCTCCCTCCCACACCGCAGGCGCCAAAACGTCCCACTCCGACTTCACAGAAGAGATATCCCCTGGAAGGCCACAGCAAAGTTCTTAGGGGTAACCCTCGACCAGCGCCTCACTTGGAGGCACCATATCGAGGACCTCCGGTGGAAAGCCAGCACTCGAATGAATATCCGCTACCCCTTCCTAAACATAACCAGCAGCCTCGCTGCAATCACAGAAGTGCGACTCTAATGTACACTAATGCGGCCCATTCTCGAGTACGCCTGCCCTGTCTGGGGTTACGCAGCAAATACTCACATGGTGAGGCTGCTAAGGGTTCAGAACAGGGCACTAAAACGCGCGCTACATGTCCCAACCAGATTCCCAACAGCCGAAACACACGTGGCAATGGGAATGAAGTTTCTGAAAGAAAGACTCCGAGAACTCGCGGCCGCGTTCTACGAGACCACGAGCAACTCGGAAAATCCTCTGATAAAAGAACTTACCCTCAAGTACAGGAACCCTACAAAAGACCCAAAGTAATCCTGCAATAACTGCAGAGTCAAGAAAACAACACAGCATAACCGTTAGGAAACACAGTAAAGTCAGGAGCATTTAACAAACGCTAACACAATCAAAATCCCGTTCATCTGAAGGAAATGGCGCAGATCAGTGAAAGACTTGCTTGCTCTGTGAATGCACAATGCCATTTCGCCATCGCTGGATTTTAGAAACACTCTGAGCGCGAATTTATGGCCCATGTGTAAGGTGTCAGGCAAATCCAACACCTTCCATGAAAACCCTGACATAATAAGCAAATCCAGCAGTATGTCACATAGCTCCGAATAAATCGTGACATTAAATTAACCAAAGTAATACTATTAACGAGTGAGCAAATGGAATACCAAAGACTAACACAAGAATGCCTAAATGCATGTCATACCTTCCCACCGTGAAACAGACGCAGTTCCGTGGGGAGAAACGAGAACAGAAGCCGAGAGCAGAACCGTGTTAAGCTAGAAGGCCCTACGATAAGGGACGGACACCCACGTTGCCAGCCAACCGCCAGGACCACCCCCCCCCCCCCAGCCTATGTTAAAAGATAGAGCCCTCCAGAAGAACAGTATAGATCTTACGATAACACTAAAAGGGCCACACCAGCTGCAAGTTTTAGTGTGAGACTTTCTTGCGTCTCTGTTACGTTGCAAACTTTAAAAACATTGCCCCACCACGAAAAGTATAACGTTTCTCATTGGATAGACAGAATTTTTGTAGGCGGAGCTTAAGGTTAACATTGAGACCCTGATTGGTCAGATGAAAACACAGCCACATAGTTTTTTTTTTAAACGAACTTCGGTAAATTGTAGTAAGGAGAAGTTAGGGGGGCGTTGCTTCCGATACGGCGAGCTGTACGGAGCTACGCCGCCCGCCGCCCCCTGACGCTGCCTAACCAACGACAAGGTAATGAACGCACGCAATGCCGCATAGCAGCGCATAAAGCTTCACTCAGAACTGCAGAAGTCTCATCTGTTACACCCCTTTTTTACGTAATACTAGTATCAATCGTCAATTAAATCTCATGGTGTTCACATTTGCTACTTGAAGTAAAAATCTGAAACGCGATGATTTTTCTGTTATGTAATTATTGAGGAGCCACATCAGCCACTGTAATTTACGATAAGTTAGATAAGTAATTAAAGATAATTGAGGGTCACTGTAGACCATTTTGATAGTTTTCTCTTTTGTGAAACTTAATTTAAACCTAGATTATAGGTGTGATATGGCATAGGTCATCCTTCGATCCATTGTAGAACTTGGAAACCCATTCAGGGAATATGAGTTCACATTTTTGTTGAACGCAGTTGGTTTTTATCGTCCTGTATTAAAACATTTCCTTGTATCAATAGTGCAATTTATAAACAATGTTTTGTGAGTAGAATAAAATTTCCAATGGTAAACTTAACTGCTTTTTCGACGTTATTTTACCAACTAACTAAAAATAGGAAAGCCTTGAACCCCTACCACTAAATTTAGTTAGTATTAAGATTCTTTTACAGGGAGTCAGTGGAGCTGACGCTGAAATCATTAAGTATTTGGTTATATCATCGCTAGTATCACTGAACTCTTCTGAACTCTACATGTCATGTGTGGTCTGGCGTCTCCTTACCAGCAACAGTTCCCAGGTTCAAACTAGTCAATTCCCTAAAAAACACGCTCAGAGCGTCATTGCGCGAAAGTGGTAGGGAGACACGACTTAGAACAAACAGACACCACGCAGAATGTTAGACATGTTTTCACGTGCTTGTAGAGAGAGGGGCAAACCATTCACTACCTTGAAGGGGTGTGGGGAGAAGTATGATAGAAATGTCACGCGGTTTTTAACGGGCCTTCACAAGTTCAGTGTTATTGTCAATACGTCAATATAATGACCGCCAGAAGATGAGTATTGTCGTATTGTCAATACAAGAGCTACTGAACAGTACTGATGCCGACCAAAATATTCTTGTATTGAGCGTTCGTTGTTCACATTTTTCTTATTTGTCTTGTTTAGGCCTACAACATGTATAATACAGTCGATACATGCTACGTTCAAGCGATTTAGACTTCAAAATTTTTAAAATGAACAAAGAATGATGGCTTAATTTATTTAGTGTTACAGAAATATCCCTTTCCTATGCCACCAGTCATCAAAAGTATTTCTGATCAAGTATTTAGAACTGCTTGCTAGTATTGTTTGAAATTTAATGTGTTAATATCCACAAACACTCGAATGACCTGCCTGTGGCCAAAAATGACAAATTACTTGTCAACTGGCATTGCCTATTTCATTGCCGTATTTTGTTTTTTCTATTCTTTCTCATATTAGCATTAGTAAACAATTCCTGTCAGGTGTGGACATATTAGAACACAGCATCGTTGGCATTAAAGGTAATTTATAATGAATTAGCTACAATCAATTGCTGTTATACGTGTTTATGTTTCCATGATGACATTTCAGGATGTCTGGCACGCCATCTTCAGATGTTTACGTTTATTTATGTATCGTTTGCATTGTTTCTTTACTAATGACATTGCAGAATTTTGCAACGAAAATTTTTAAGATCGCTTTTGTTGTAAATAAAGAAACAATGCTCACTATGTGTATAAGTATAAACATCTAAAGGTGAGGTGAACATAAAATGAATATACTCTCAGAAACGCGAGTTTTGAGGCATAATTTGTTGGTGTGGCGGTCGGGAAATGGGTGCCATTCGTATCGGCGCGTACCCGATGACGTCAACGCTTTACTTTATACGCTAGGAGTGCTGCTGTCGACGCGTGAGGGGTCGTCTCTGGACATCTGAAAAATAGGTGACACTTATGATCTTTTGTTTGAGGTAAAATAAAAGGTAATAGCGTATTAAATCATGATATAGTTATATTCCTTATACTTTTATCTTTAAGAAATCATATTTGTGTCCATATCGGACGCTCCCTGTAAACACTATACCGGGTGGAAGGATCCTTGCATTCATAATACCGGTCATCAACGGGAATTCCCGAAGCTCTCCTATTAGACCTGTAACAAAATAATTATGTATAAGTCATTTTGAGTATATTTTCTACCAGCATACTTAGAATAATTACTGGAAATATTAAGTTCTAACAAAATGCTGACACGTTGAACAAAATGTTATTTATTTCGCAGGAAAAAAAGCTTACACCGAAAATAAACTTCTGAAGATATCGCAAAACCACTACGTATGATGTCAGAGAACTCAATTTAGAATGCCGGCACTAAAATCTGATCGAGATCGTACATACTACTCTAAAGTTACGTTTCTCGCCAATCTGAAAAACACGGTTTCGAGAAAAATGCGTTTTAAGTTTTGAGTTAAATTTTTTTTAGTTAAGTTAGACATACATCTAATCAGCGATCCACGGACCATACAGAAATCTTCCAGATCCAAAATGAGGACCTCCTCCATCTTCTTCGAGGCCATGGTCGTCCTGTGGGCCTCTTTGGTAGTTAAATGCTGCTCTGTTCGTTCGATACGCGGTTCGCCCGTATTTGTGCAGAAGTTGTAACAGGCTGGTCCGATCTCAGGTTCGAATACTTTCATAATTTCCATAACGCCTGTTAGGCCGACGTTGAAATTAGATACTGCTACAATGGCCGCGATATCGACTGTTTTTTTCCCACTGTGAATGGTTTTCCGAGACCAGGCGCAACCGTTAAAACTTCCGTCGGTGTTTTGAGTCTAACATCCGAAGCATCGTTCCAACAAGTCAAGTGATAACATGTCGAATTAAATGGGTCACCAGTTTCTTCGGTATCTGACATATCCGTCCGGAGCCGAGGCACTTCACAAATCGCCTTGTAACGCGATAACGGAATTTCTGGAGAACTTTGGATGAACGCTACAACAGACATCCCAGAGAACATCCTAAGCAAAAAATAAAAAATAAAAATATATGAAGACGAAAAAAGTCGCAGCTGACCTTCATCTGTGACTGATTGTGTCTTAAGATTACTTCTCTCTGTAGGCCTATCAGACGTAGAGTTTACTTATCTTTGAACCGACTTCCTTTTATCTTTATGATGCTTGTCACGTGCATTACGTAACTCCAAGTGTTTTATAAACTAGGCAAGAAATCTGTCTGGAGTCAGTACGCCTCTCTTGCCAGGTTGTGCCGATTTGTGATATCCTTTGTCCCACCTTCCCTCATTATTCGTCATGGCTGACAAAGTTCCAGCACTCAAATACACACAGGTAATGTGCATCATTTGAAATCACTTTAAGTAACAAAAATAACAATATTCGGTCGAGAGCATTTTTAATTCACTTAGCGTGGCAATGAAATGTTTTATTTAATGAAAGTCAGTATGTGCACTACTATGACTGCACACATGTGAATGCTTGATGAACACAGGGTAACAAAAACAACAAGGAGCAAACAGAAAACTGCCAATATCAATTTACAAATCCCACACATCCCCTTAAACTGACATCGACTCGTAATATGAAGTTCAACTGTATAGTCACTCCCCTACTTATTTTACCTGTATTCAGACAATACATAACATTCTTAGGCGATACTCTGGCAATTAGTTTACCTTCTAGAACGTAGATAAGTCGACCCTTTTTATTAAGTAATACTTACTGCCCTTGGCTTACTGCTTTTCTAACTGAGAGCAAATTCACGGTATGTTTTGAGATGTAAAGAACGTCAGATTATCCTGCTTCTACTGTTCTACAGCATAGGCCAGAAGGAAACATCTAGGGGGCTCTGCTATTAGGCCATCACCTAATACGCTGATCGCTGAGCTTTACGTGGCTTGGTATTATCAAGCTCCTCTCCATCGTCAGTCGTATCAATCGAGGCACAAGAACCTAAATAACACATCTCCCTTTCTTGTGACTTTTAAGGATCATCTGCAAGAAAGGCTTTCTTGTGTTCAGACTGTTTTCTGGTTGCATATCCTTTATCGTTATTTTTTGACGAGCATCCTCCTTTTTCACTCTTGCTAGAACAGTGTTTTGCAGTAGGTTCTGTTTGTTCCACTTGTACCATTTAATAATGCGTTCTGTATGACTTAGTTTATTGGGATTTAACGCCAATTTCTCATATCCGTTTCTTTCTTCTGGTTTGACATCTTGTCGTAGTTTTACTTTAATAGAATCTCGGAGGCTACGTGCGCCACTGTTTTCCAGAGCCATATCAGGCTGGTAACAATTCCTATGCGCTCTTCACTCCCGGGAACTCCATTTTCCACTGAGCTATACGTGGCTTGGTATTATGAAGCTTCTCTCCATCATTAGTCGTATGTATCGAGGCACAAGGATCTAAATGCTAGACCCCCCCTCTCTTGAGGCTGTTAAGAAGCTGCTGCAAGAAAGGCTTTCTTGTGTGTTTTCTGGTTACATTTTCTTTATCGTTATTTTTTGACGACCTTCCTCCTTTTTCGCTCTTGCTAGAACAAGGTTTTGCAGTATGGTCCTGTTTGTTGCACTTGTACCATTTAATAACGCGTTCTGTGTGACTTAGTTTATTGAGATATAACACCGGTTTTTCATTCTCATTTGTTTCTTCAGGTTTGACATTTTGTAGCAGTTTTACTTTATTAGAATCACCGGTGCTACCTGCGCCACTGTTTTCAAGAGCCATAATCATAGGCTGATAACGATCGGGTTATCCAGCCAGGAGAAAAGTTCCTATGAGCTCTTCATTTAAAAGCGGCCGTTATGATTCGACCGCAGTATTCGTCTACCGACTTGCAATTACCTAATTTGGTTGTGCTTAATGTTCTAAGCAAGCTAGACTCTTAAGTGCTCTTTTCCAGGGCCGTTCAAGCCCCTGCTGCCGTATTCGTGTTCCATATATGGGCATAATTTGTCTTGTCCATGCAGAGTACAATCCAGGAATGCGACTTTCTTTTCTTCCAAAGATCGTCCAGTTTCGTCGCAGCCAAAGAAGGTTCTCTTTAACATCCCACACTTCGTCGTGGACAAGTTAAGCCTCCACTTCAGATTTCCACGTCGAATAATTTTCCGAGCAACTTTCCCAATACTGGGAGTTTAGATGAGGTTGTAACACTCATTTTAGGCCTGGACGTTAAAATAAACGGCAGTCTCTATGTGCTAGCGATCAACTGACGAAAATAAAGTAAAACATAAAGTCGGCACTCATGTAACTTCACTTACTCTGGATTTCCACGCACTACTTCTATGTGTAACGTTTATGAAACGTCCTGGGCCCATACCTTTGGGCCGGCAGGCGTGGCCGTGTGGTTCTAGGCGCTGCAGTCTGGAACCGAACGACCGCGACGGTCCCAGGTTCGAATCCTGCCTCTGGCATGGATGTGTGTGATGTCCTTAGGTTAGTTAGGTTTAATTAGTTCTAAGTTCTAGGCCACTGATGACCTCGGAAGTTAAGTCGCATAGTGCTCAGAGCCATTTGAACCATACCTTTGGTTGAGCATTTTTAGTACCGCATAAGTAACGTGAAAAATCTTTTTGAAAGAAAATTTTAATTAATAAAAATAAGTGCATGCACTATTATAACTACATGTATATGAATGCTTGACAATTACACAATAACAACAACACAAGGAGTAAACAGAAAACTGTCGATGTCCTAAAAAGCATTATAGAGGACACATAGGTGAGAACTGAACTTAAAGGAGTGCATCTATTTCATATCATTCTGTAGGCCCTACTATGTTCGAGATCAGAGCTGCTCAATAAGACATAAGAGCGACCAGCAAGCATTACTAAGTGGGTAGGCTAATGTAACAAATCAAAGCAAATTAAAGAAGAGCAGGCAAATGTCCATTTTATGTTATATCTTCAAGTATACTAACAAAATACGCCGGAGTTGTTCTGGAAGCGGGAAAAAACACTGTAGTATAAAAATGATCAGAAGGAACAAATGAAAGGGCAGACAGCACAGAATTTTCGCTCGTTTGCTGTAATGACTACTTGAAGTTGTGGCTACAATGTCAGCAAGGCTTGGGACCCGGCATTGAATGTAATTAAGAAGACTCTCAGCAAGAAGTACGAAATGGCGACCAGGGCGGACGTAGCAAGCACATCGACGCTACGACAGATTCCGACGCCAACGACCGATGGCGCGCGGGTGCGGGCGCGGACGGCGAAGAGAGCGGCCCGCGGGGGGGATTTAAATCGATTGCCCGCCCTCTGGAGCTGAGTTCGTCAGCGCACCTGACGATGCCGACATGTCTGATCGCCGAAATATTGAGCCCGTTGGACACTATGGACCGGCGGTATACCTGTGGACTGTTCAAGCATTTGCTAGACTGTTTCTGTGACCATCTAGGATGCAACATAAGCAGTCACTAAATATAAAGTTTTTTTGATTTACAATGTATTTCGCAGGCTTTGTTTCATGAGCATGACTGTAAGAACAAAAACTTATATTAACATAATATTAATGCTGATAATCAGTGACATCCCAATTAAACTACTAGTTCTTCACTGAGTAGGAACATCCCTTTCCTAGCTTTTCAAGAAGCTTGTTTTTCAATAGACATGATTTCATATTCAGAATCATCTTACCTTTTAGCCTGTTCATTACCATACGTTGTAAAATCTGACCACCGAATTTTAATTACCCTGAAATCTTAATATGCAGCATCTGTAGTGCAACTTAAAGGAAATAATTTAAGTAATTTACAAGTAAAACCTGATCTATTACCTTGTGACTATTACTTCCATCAGTCTCCGCTTGCCACTTCATAGTCCAACACATCAAATGCACAGCATCGTGTGAAGCCATGCACACTGACTGACAAAAACGTGTGTTCAATGCACAGTTTTTTATACGGAGTGACTACACTAAACTGGCTGAATTCATGAATGGACACAAAAGAACTATCACTCTCGCAGACACCCAGTACCCGGTTGCTGTCAATGCTCTACAGTATAAATCAAGAGACCTTAGTGCCTTTTCCACCACATGGGACATATGGATCATCCTCCCTGAACATATTCCCACTTCTTGCTACTCTCCTGGGCATAACCTCAGTTAATCAATCTCCCTTTTTTTCCATTAGAAGAATTTCATTATTAAGTCAACCGACCTTTTATCCCCCCCACTCCCTGCTAGAACAATATTTTACAGCATGATTCTATTTGTTGCACCTGGAGCATTTAATAACGCGTTCTGTATGACATAGTTCATTGAGAGAGAACGCCAATTTTTCATTCCCATTTGACTCTTCACGTTTGGGAATTGTGTAGTAGTTTTACTTTGATAGAATCTCCGGAGGTAAGTGCGCCACAAGTTTTCAAGTGCCATAATCATAAGTTGATAACGATCGGGTAATCCAGCCAGGAGCAAAATTCCTAACCACTCTTCACTCTCAGGGTCGTTATGATCTGATCGCGGTATTCGTCTACCGACTTAGTTATCTAATTTGGTTGTGCTTAATGTTCTAAGCGAGCCAGAGTCTTCAAGTGCTTTTGCCAAAACTGTTCAAGCTACTGCTGCCGTATTCTTGTCCCGTATGTGGGAATAATTTGTCTTGTCCATGAAGAGTGAAAATCGGGAATGCGATTTTTTGTCTCTTTTCTTCCAAAAATCGTCCACTTTCGTCGGATCCCAGGAAAGTACTCTATAACATCTCACACTTCGCAACGGACTAAGTTATGCCTTCATGTCAGATTTCCACATCGAATAATTTTCCTCCCCGAGCAACTTTTCAAATACTGGGAGTCTAGATGAGTTTGTAACACTCATTTTTAGGTCTGAACGTTAAAATAAACGGCGGCCTGTGCGTGCGATCGATCAACTGACGAAAATAAAGTAAAAAATAAACTCGGCACTCATGTAACTTTACTGACTCTGGATTTCCACGCAGTACTTCTATTTTTAACATTTATGAAACGTCTTGGGCCCATACTTTTTGTTGAACATTTTTAATTCGGCATAATTAACGTGAAAACCTTTGTAAAGGGAAGTTTTATTTAATGAAAATAAGTACATGCACTATTATAACTGCATGCATATGAATGCTTGACAACCGCACAATAACAGTAACACAAGGAGTAAACAGAAAACTGTCATTATCAGCCAACGTGTCCCAAAAAGCATTGTAGAGGACGCATCAGTGAGAACAGAACTGTTTCGCGCCATTCTGTAGGCCCTACTACATTCGAGGGTAGAGCAGCACAATAAGACATACGAGCGACCAGCAAGCATTAGTAAGTGGGTAGGACAATGTCACAAATCAAAGCAAATTAAAGATGAGAAGGCAAATGTCCAATTTATGTTAAATTTTGAGGTATCCTAACTCACTTCGCCGAAATTGTTCTGGAAGCGGAAAAAAATGTTTGGAAGGCAACAAATGAAAAGACAGACAACAGAGAATTTTCCCTTGTTTGCTGTAATGATTACTCAGGTTTTGCTAACGTTATTTCTTTTCAATTTTTTTAATCTCCTTTAAACGGGACTTTCAGTAGCAAAATCTTCAGAGATGTTAAATTCTTTAAAATCATTTCATTAGTTAACTCAGTCTTTTTACAGCTGAATATACTTTTTTACTCTGCAAACTCCATATTGTACCTATGGAGAGAACACTATGTACCAGCATAATCAGCTACTTTTCCCATTCCGTTCTTGGTGGGGAGCAAGGAAGATTAGGATTTAACATTGTATCTACAACCCATTCAAGGATGGCGAGATAGCAGACTGACCGCCTATTATGCTTCTGCTTCAGTCCAGATTTCCCTTAATTTTGGTGTTTTATAGTACACAGTTTGTAGTAACGGTATGTTACCTGGGTCATCACTGAAGGTGGATTCAAGAAACAGAAAAAATACAGTTTTTAACCTCAACAGCAATGTGTTTGTGTTTGCTGCTATAAACAGAGACGGCGAAAGAAAATCACTGCCAGTTACTGAGGGCTTGGCACAACAGCTTGGCGCGTCTACCTCAACCAATCACGTAGCGCGAATTCGCAATTATCTATAGCGACACCTCACTGTTGTTGCAGTTCTACAGAAGACCATCGTTTCGCCTGCAGGTATTTGTGCTTCGAAGCTGAAAGCTATTTCGCCGACTCTATTGTAGCTAGTTAAGATTATACTGCTGACTTCATATAAATGTTAGAGTCCAAAATACATTAGCTGAAAATACCTAAGGTCACTGACACCCAGCTTTGTTTTATTTCTAATAGTTAGCGCCCAGCAATGGTGAAAGACACAATGTAACTGTCTTCAGCAACTTGTTTTCGAACCCAGCTAATTTCATTGAGTTAGAAGTAAAACAATTGTATATCTATGGTGAAATGTGTTTAACATTAACTATCTAAATTCGTTTATGTTTGAAGGACACAACCACTGGAACATGGTTTTCACTGTGACCACAAGTCTTACATCATATGAAGAACAACGTGCACATGATATGTGGTTGAATGCATATTATGTACGCTCTGTTCAATACTTGCTGCTTAATATGTGGGGCTTTTGAAAATGGCCAGTGTATGACCAAAATTTGTAAGTTAATGCAGATGTGCAGGAAAAACGGATCCATAATGTTCGAATACAATATTAGAAGTGTGCTGCTTGACCAAGGCATGTCGATTAAATATAAAGGCACAACGTTCCAAAGCAATATGAATTGAAATGAGCATGTAAGGACTGTAGTAGAGAAGGCGAATGGTCAACTTAGATTTATTGGTAGAATTTTAGGAAAATCGAAGGAATTCATAGGCGGGCTGCCAGATTTGTTACCGGTGGTTTCAAACAAAACTCAAGTATTACGGGGGCATTCCGGCAACTCGAAATGTGAATTACTGGAGGGAAGATGTCGTTATTTTTGAGGACCATTATTGAGAAAATTTAGAGAGCCGACATTTGAGGCTGAAACGTACATTTCGCATAAGAACTGTGAAAATAATATTAGAAAAAGTAGCAGTGGTACGAATGTAGAGGAAGTGGTGGTAATATGGACCCCAGTATATTTTTTAATAAAATATTGTACATTAATACAATAATAGTACCTTAATTGATATAGTTAAACTCTACTGACAGTTAACTAAGACATTATATTGATTAAATTCATTAAAATGTCAGAATACATTTATTATTATTTTGTTTCGCAAAGATGATAAATTTGACAGCCAACAAGATGTGCACTTAATATGGCGCCCATGGTGTTTGTTAATATGGACTCCCAGTATATTTTAAGGATTTTTTGCTGCAAGAAAAACGAAGAATTGCTTTTTAATTAAAATACGTATTTATTATGAAACATAAAACCATAAAAGTACAAAGTAGCACAGCACTAGCAACAGAAGTAACAGACATAGTCCTCTTTCTCTGCCCCCACGCATTCGTTGTGAGTCCGTAAAGAGCACATTAGGCATTGCACCAATAATTCACCACGAACATCATATGAAAACTTCCCGTCATAGAATAGGCAAAGATTATCTGGCTGGCGTTCACCAACCGGAAGGTCACACGGAGAATGACCAGAACCAGTTGAGAGCCCCAAGACGTTACCGTCAACACAATCTGAGTCATCACTTTCTATTTTTTCTTGCTTAATCAAAGTTTTCTTTATCTGTCGACTATTGTTAGTTAGTCATCACTGTCCATTTTTCTTGCTTAATCAAAGTTTTCTTTAACTGTCGACTATTCTTACTAACGGCTCTTGCACGACCATATTCACCAAGCCTTCTACTACGAGTTTGGGTTTGGGTTCCAGAATAAGATGTCTGTGATATATCATAACTCAAGTTCCTTTTGATAGCTGCTAATTACCGTCGACCGCGTCCAGGGCCACGAAGATTAGCTGCAGTTTTTCTCTTCTGTGTAAGCTTCTAATTCATTTTTATATGGATATCCTGTCGCAAGACTAGCAACACATGGTTTTCGCCCACGAGACGATGTTTTCATCTTCTCACGTATGGGATGGATATCCCTTGGAGACTCACCAAATGCAATTTTAATACGCCCATGGACATCAATTTCAATAGCATCAAGGTCCTCTTCAGTCTGAACTCTCTTTTTGGGTTGCTGTTGTTTCGGTAGGTCGGCAGACGCAGGAATCGGGACTTCTCCCCCAGCGATGAATTCATCATCTCGAAATTTCTTTCTTTCTAAGGGATAAATTCCTGTTACCCTAAACCCATTTACTGCATTAATGCCGGTTGTACACCTGGAGGTAGGCCTTACCAAAGAGAGACGCTATATCACAGGGTCCAACAAGTTTGCCTTCATGGAGCATCCACTGACGAATATTCTCACTGTAGTGAGTCTTAAATGCACCCGTAAAAGTATGATCCAGGGGTTGCAGTTTGTGTGTTATGTGTGAAGGCAGTGACAAAATGGTGATGAAGTTTTTTTCTTGCTACATCAATCACATCAGTTTTCCTTACATGGGAGAAGTGACCATCAAGGATGAGTAGTATAAGCGATGCCTCTGTTGGCTTTGTTTTTTCAATAAAATGTCCGGCCGCTGTGGCCGAGCGGTTCTAGGCGCTTCAGTTGGGAACCGCGCTGCTGCTACGGTCGCAGGTTCGAATCCTGCCTCGGGCATGGTTGTGTGTGATGCCCTTAGGTTAGTTAGGTTTAAGTAGTTCTAAGTCTAGACGACTGATGACCTCAGATAAGAACGTCTGCCATATTCGTTCTCAGGAATATGAACATTGGGGGAACATAAGAATCTCCTGCACTATCGAGCAGATGACCATTACTAGAGACCTGCACTCTGCAGCAGTCAGAGAAAAAATTTGGCATTTACCTCTGCTTGCAATTACTTGTGGTGTCTTAGTCTGAACTACACTAAGGCCTGTTTCATCGTTGTGACATACTCGATCTTCTGGATATTTATGTTTCTGGAATTCAGCTTGCAGCAAGTCATAGAATGAGTTAATTCTCTCACGGGTAAAGCCTTTTGCTCGAGCATATGACGTTCCGGTTGGCTTTCTAATTGAAAGGCTATCTTGATGACATCGAAGAAAATGGTCAGGCCAAGCCCTTCCAGCAAATTCATTTCTGAAGTTTGTTGCAATTCCATTCCTAACTGCAAGTTGGTAGGCAATTTTTCGAACATCCATATGAGTACAACCATAGAATTTGGCCCCTATATAATGTAAGTAATCCACTAGTTCATTTTCTAGGCATGCTGGTACAGCTGGTTTTCTTCCAAGCTTTTTAGTTTCAACATCTACCACCTGTGGGGTATTAGCCTGATACACATACCAGTGCAGAGTTGTTTTTGGGACAGTGAAATGTTTCGGTGCTTTTTTAACTCCCATCGTTTTGCTTACGGCAGCAAACACAGCCTCTCACATTTTATTTTTATCCCACACCTCCCTTTTGGGGGTTGGTTTAGATACCAGATTAGTCCTAGGCATGTGGAAACAAAAATAAAAACATTTTATGGGCTGCTCATAATATGGACCCTGAGGTCCGCGTTACAAGCACCAATGGGGGCCATATTACAGTCACCTTAAACGAAATAATACCACACCTTTTAATCTATTTGAAACTGTTGCCAATACTTTCTGGGTTGTATGCATGGCACTGACATCTAAGTATTAACCAATAATGGTACGTTAATAAAGTGAAATTCACATACCTCTGAAAGTTCTGAACAGGAGCTTGAAACATACTGTCACTCAACCACTGTACTGACCTGCTTCCAGTGCTCCTACAGGCCAGTGAGGATACTAGTAGACTAGTTCCAGCTATCACCACTAGAGTTCAGCTAAATGTTATTAAGATATTAAGGGGGGCCATATTTGTTGCAGGGGCCACATTACCACCATTTCCTCTATATACACAATCGTTTTGCCCCTCACTCAAATTGCGAGTGGAACAGAAAGGGAAATGATTAAAAGTGGTGGGTTTCTTCTTCCACACACCATATGGTAACTTTTGGTTGTATGTATGAGTTGATGTAGAAAACTAGTACCCTACTGATTAAAAATGAGTTACTGTGATTATGCCCCAAAATAACTGTATTTAGATATAAGTTCAGTTATAAACATTGTAGGCCTGTATGGTTCAAAATAATTTGACCAATATATTGTGTCTAATCATTATCTGTCAATTAGGTTCACATAAAAAAAGAAAAACATTGTGTATGGTAGCATAAATATAACTAATGACTCAGCCAACACAGTAACAGAGAATTTATGGGAAAAACAGAAAGTAATTAAAAATCAGAGCTGGTGAAGAATTTCATAAAATATGTAAAATCATTCAAAACCTACTAGACTTAGACTAAGTTCTTACTTGACAGAGGGGCAGTTTAAGTGAAGTATAGTAGTAGCTTCAATAACAACCCAAGCCATCAGTCATCTTGGGCAGTTTTTTATGGTGTGCAAAATAAGTGGAGAACAGCTGGTGACATTTTGGATCTTAGTTTTGTCTGTGAGATGAGATAAGTTTGGGTATTACATTGAAACAGAACTCCCTATGAATAGTAAATGGGTTCATGACAAATCCGGGGACATACTGTTAAACTATCATTAGCTATTAAAAGCTGCTGCCTTTCCTGTGCATTCAGTTGCTTGGCTTTGGTTGTTACTATAGAACTAGAAACAGTAATGTTGTGCAGTGGCTTCTTGAAAAATGTAGATAATATGAGAATTTGTGTGGAAGAAACTATGCATAGTTTGGATAATGAACTGACATTTAGCATGGAGCAGTTCTTCTCTACTCAGTTTGTGCATTTTGTTGTAACAGTTTGGAGTCTATCATAGATGGCCACCATCTTACTTCTGTCAGCTGTAAATAGTTTTGGAAGTCAGTGTTTAACTAACAGATATGTCATTAATTCAAACAATGGAAAATCGAGGATGGAATGTAACAATATTATGAAAAGGAATGTTGCTACTCACCATACAGCAGAGATGCTAAGTCGCAGATAGGCACAACAAAGAGACTGTCACAAATAAAGATTTCAGCCAATAAGGCCTTCGTCAAAAGCAGACGACACACACAAAAACACACACACACATACACACACACACACACACACGCAAATCCAACTCACATACACAAATGTAGTCTCAGGCAACCAAAATCACACTGTGAGCAGCAGCACCAGTGCGTGATGGGAGTGGCGACTGGGTGGGGGTAACGACAAGGCTGGGGTGGGGAAGGGGAGGGATAGTAGGGTAGAGATGGTGGACAGTGAAGTGCTGTGGGTTAGACATGGGCAGGGGGGGAGTTGGGGAGGGGAAGGGGGTAGCGGCAAAGGAGAGAAGTAAAAAGACTGGGTGGTGTGATGGTGGAATGAGGGCTGTGGAATGGGAACAGTGAAGCAGCTGGATGTGTGAGGGCAGTAACTAACAAAGGTTGAGGCCAGGAGGGTTATGGGAATGTAGGATGTATTGCAGGGATAGTTCCCACATGCACAATTCAGGAATGCTCTTGTTGGTGGGAAGCATCCAAATGGTACAACCTGTGAAGCAGTCATTGAAATGAAAGATGTCTTGTTTGGCAGCGTGCTCAGCAGCAGGGTGGTCCACTTGTTTCTTGGTCACAGTTTTACAGTGGCCATTCCAGTGGACAGACACCTTGTTGGTTGTTATGTCCACATGGAATGCATCACATTGTTTGCAGCTCAGCTTGTAGGTCATCTGACTGGCCTTTACTGGGATAGGTGATGTTTGTGACTGGACTGAAGTAGGTGGTGGTGGGAGGATGTACAGGACAGGTCTTGCATCTAGGTCTATTGCAGGGGTATGAGCCATGAGGTAATGGCTTGGCAGCAGGGATTGTGTAGGGATGGACGAGTATATCATATAGGTTTGGTGGATGGCGGAATAACGGTGTGGGATGGGTGGGTAGGATCAGGGCATGATGAGGGGTAGTTGAACCCTTGGTGGAGAATGTAATTCAGTTGCTCCAGTCCTGGGTGGTACTGAGTTACAAGGGGAATGTTCCTCGGTGGCCGGACGGTGAGACTTTGGGAGGTGGTGAGAGACTGGAAAGTTAAGGAATGGGAGATATGTTTTTGTACAAGGTTGGGAGGATAATTAGGTCTGTGAAGACATCAGTGAGGGCTACCTGTGAAATCAGTCATGTGATCTACAAGCTGAGCTGCAACCACTCTGCTGCATTCTATGTGGGCATGACAACCAACAAGCTGTCTGTCCGCAAGAATTGCCACCGACAAATGGTAGCCTGTTATTTCATTATCTACACCTAATATCCAGTCTCTAACCTATGAGAGGGATTCCTATTACCAGAGAATTAATGGCTGATAAAAATGCAAGAGAGGAAACTACATCTTACAAGGGAATAGCACTATTTATAAACAAGCTGAGTACGAATTTTGAAGCTTACAGAACTAAAGTAGTTGTAAATTTACTTGGACATAGATTGCATATGACTATTAGTTCTTTACCATTCATTAACTCAATTTACTCTGAAGGTAATGTCTAAGTTGGGGGTCTTTAAGGTGTTAAACAATGCAAAACATATCTTAAAACCATGAGAAAGATATTGTTAACCAAATATCTAGCAACTAACTATTATTAATGTTGGACTGTGTATATCAACGATAAAAGAGGTCAAAACACTCAGTACCTTGTATACTCAAAATATAACTGAAACTATTAAATCATAATCAGCAAAAAAGTGTTGCTTCAAAAAAGAAAATTGTGTAAAATGACCTAGTTATCTAGTTGTACACATTTTCCTTTGTCTTTACATACTGGGCCAAATAAATTCCAGTAATCACAAATCAGAGGAATAGGATCGAGAAGGCCAGTTCTATGTACAGAACAGAAATTTATTCAATTTGTGATGGAGAAAACACAATAACAGTGGAAATCCCTGCTGAAATGAACTTATTTCGTTCATACATTACATAAAAAATATTAGACGCAAACACAATAATAATAATAATAATAATAATAAACCACAGTGTATGGGAAATCCTCAACACATAACAAATAACATCAGCCTGATGGACTCAGATGTACACTGAAAGCTTTGTAGGCATTACCACATTTTTCATAAACAACAAATGGGCTGAGGTTATGAATGTGGCAATATTCAAAATTCTTTGAAGAACATTGATTCCTATTTCTCAAATAATATTCTAAAACACATGGAGCTGTTTTAACCGTGAAAATTGTTTCAGATATAGCTCAGAGAGATTTATAGTATTAACAGTCTACATATTTCTTTTAATTTTTTGGAAATGTCTGAAGACTCTCAGTTTCCTTTTTAAGAATTTTTGCACCTGATTATAAATTATGTTCTGAGCTCCTGTTAAGATTTATATGGATGAAACAAATAGATCTACAATGTACAAAAAAGCTCAGTTGACTATGTTCTTTGATCTGGCTTCATTGGGGTCAAGGTATTCTGGAGGTAACTAGATCCCATCAGGCATAAAGCAGTAAACTATAAAGCACTACACATTCTTCATCATTTCAAAAACATATATTATTAGTCACTCTTACAAGTTATTATATAGATTCATGGGAGAAGATTCTTATTAAGTGCATGACAAGCAGTAATATATGTTATAAACAGGATTCTGTTTTTACACTGTATATGTAATTGCTAAACTTTGATAAATATTAGTAGGATGGTGTAAATATTAAGCTCACAAGAGCACATTTTTAATTCTTATTTATCAATGATTGGAATACTTTCTGTTCTGACAGCACTTTATTACACAGGTGGTAAATTTGATGGTTGAAAACAGTATGTAAAGAGATACAGAGTACATAGCAGCTGACAACAGATTATAATAACATATCGTAGCAATTGGAAACAAATACAAAAGTAGTAAAGTAGCTGATATTTAGTATGGTCATGAAAGCAGTAATATTGTTCATGTTAGTGGATTTCTTTGTATTTTTACTACATCAAATTTAAAATCAAAATAAATGAATAGTATATAGTAGTATAGTGATGCTTTATTACTAATACAATAAATAGAGTAAGTTTTGAAACAATCTCAAGTCCTTGTTGAGGTACACCTTGACTCCTACCATATCCCAGATGATTGTCCTTAGTGATGGGGTTCATGGAACATTATGAATAAATAAATTAAGGAAGTTAACTGCATAAAAAAGAAAATTAAATTCAGAAAATGTCATTAAATTCAAATAGGCTTACATGTTGGCTATTACTTACTGTCAACTGGTGCAACTTCCAGTACAGCTGTTAGAAATACACACAAAACAGATAACAAGACACCTAGCTTTGAGAGCCTCAGGTTGCTTCTTCTGGGAAGAAACAGGAAGTGATTTATAAGAGAGTGTTGGACCTCAACATTGTGAATTTATAAGTACAGTAACAACTACAGTTAAGGGAGTGATAGCAGCACAAAGAAAAGAGAGAAAATACGATAAATCGAGAGAACAGAGGAAATGTCTTTTGGGGAGAATAATGAAAGAAGGTAGAAATCAAGCAAAAAACTAGTGCTACAAGGGAGAATTGAAATCATCAGTGTGCTATTGCAGACAGTGAGTGTCATGTGTTTTCCTGTACTGTACATTAATTAGGTACGGAACATACTCAAGATGGGCTGTAGGGAAATGAATTTGTTTATAGAAGTTTGAAAACAGTGTAAAATATTGTGTTGTTACCTGCCTAGATGCATAGTCCTTCTTTATATAGAATTTCCTGTGTGTTTAACACAGTGCACAAAACTTACCTAAATTCTATTCCTATTGCAGCTTTTTATAAACAATGAATTTGTTGATTCGGCCTCTGGAAAAAAGTTTCCTGTTATAAATCCTGCCACAGGACAGAAGATTGCCGAAGTTTCAGAAGGAGATAAGGTAAGTGGTTACATTCCCTTCCACTAGAATATACATGGCATCTGAGAGTAATGTGCTCATGATGTAGAAGGTAATATCATGCCACATTGTGCTTGGGAAGGAAACAAATTGAGCTGTTTTTTTCCCAAAGGAAATGAAAAACACGAAGTAAACTGTTTTGGAGTTTGAATTATTCTCTCATTTAAAAACTGTAGAAAAGTAAAAAATAATGAACAAAACATTCTAGGGAGTTTAGACTTTCAGTAGTTCCTCAATGCAGCATTGTTTGTCCAGGAATTCACCTCACTTGAGCTAGATATCGTGTGGATAATTAGTATTATATACTACTATTAATAAATGTTGTACTTTATAGTCTTCAGTTACCATGCTAGCTGGTGGGTGTTTTAACTGATTGTTACTATTAATTCAGCCCAAACATCCTTGGTAGCAGAAAACTTGTTTCTGCTATAGTACATTAAAGAATGGCAGATGGGACACTGCTACTACTTAAATGCTTGCTTGATAGTGTTGCACTAGAGTAGAAACATGGCTACAAAATACAAAATAACCTATAACAATTATTAATATTGGGATCACACAATTTACTTAGTAATTTTGTTAACAGTTTGATACATGGCACCTAATACAGTGAAATCTAATTAACTTGGCTGTCTCTTGGCTGTCTATGATATTGTCAAAGTATTATGGAAACACTCATTCAGCTGTCCTAAGTCTCTGTAAACAATGACTGCTAAGTCAGAATGTAGTCTTCAGAACAGAACTCGTAGAATTTGGCCCTGTAGCATAATTGCAGGAACTGTTCAGAGCTGGCTGCTGATGAGTACGATATACTCATCATCTGTTGTTAAACCAAATGCATGCCTCAGTGGTGTAGTTGAAGGGGCATCAGATCTTACTAGTGATTTCAATTTGGACGATGCAGTTATTATCCTTGCAGGAATAAATGACATTCGTAAGAAAAACAACTTTATTCCAGACTTAGAAAAGTTGACTGCAGCACTTGATCATACAAAGCTATTGTTATGTACCGTTCCCTACTGTTATGACAAGCCAGAATTCAACGAAACAGTGTACAGATTTAATGAATATATAATGAATTTGTCATCTAATTTTGATAATGTGAAAGTAATTGATGTCAATTTATTCTTGCAAAGGCCTGATTACACTAATCATGGACTACACCTGAACAAAACAGGAAAGCTCAGACTGTGCAGGAACATTGCTTCATCAGTATCAAACCCATGGAAACGGTGTGATGTAGTAAAAACACTTACAACCAGCTCTGCAAGAAAGGTCAGATTTTGTACCGGTACTGTAGAAACCAATTCATGCCAAGATAGACAGGGAACCAATGTGAATACAAGAAACAGATGTATAGCTGTGTCTCACCCTGTCACTGCCAATGACATATTAATACCATATGATGAAGTTCCACCCAAAGAACCTCAAGAACTGGAAAATAATTCCGATGCAGTATCTCCAAGGATAAAAGGTAATCCCCGATTTTCTACGAGAGAAAGAAGAATTCCAAAAAGAAACAGTGATTTTTTATGGCCAGCACCCACCCGACCTCGCCAACGACATCTAGTGAACAAATCTCCAGCTGCGACATAGGTCTTAATGTATCCAACACAGTTTTGAGTGCAACGGGGACTAACGGTGTTAATGGACAAGCAGACCAGCAGAAGGACAGTAGAGGTAGCTATAAGAATCTTATTATTCTTCATCAAAATATCAGAAGTCTCAAAAGTAAATTAGAGTTTTTATCTGTAAATTTAGGGGACATGGACACTGTTGACCGTCCTCATGTTTTATGCCTTACTGAGCATCATGTAACAGTTGGAATTGATGGGCTGCAGCTTGATGGGTATGATCTAGCTACTCATTACTGCAGAACAAGTAAGGAGAAAGGTGGTGCTGTAATTTATATAGACAGTAAAATCATTTATAAATCTTTAGATCTAAGTAAGTATTGTGTAGATCAACATTTTGAAGTTTGCGGGACTGAAATTTCTGCAAAGGACATGTTACTTACTGTGCTTGCAATTTACAGAGCTCCAGCAGGGAAGTTTTGCATCTTTATGAATAAGTTAGAATCTCTTTTGACCAAATTGTTCTCTAAAACTAGAAATTTAATAATTGTAGGTGACTTTAATGTGAACTTCTTAACTGATAACAACCTCAAAACTGACCTGGACCACTTAATGAATTCTTACAACTTGGCTGCGATGGTTACCTGGCCCACTAGAGTTACAGAAAATTGCAAGAGCCTTCTAGATAATATTTTCATTGACAAGAATAGAGTCAACAGTGCTAGTGTGAGCAAAGTAATTTATGGCCTGTCTGACCATGATGGACAACTTCTGAAAGTAAATAACATCAGTTTGTGCAATAAAATCTCCCACACCTATAGGTCCTATAGATGTATAAACACTGAAACTGTGTCTGCCTTTAACGACTATTTGTCACAGATAGATTGGGAGCCAGTGTACAGCACATCAGATGTTAATGATAAATTTAACCTTTTTTTAAATGAATTTATATCTGTATTTGAAATGGCTTTCCCAAAAAAAACTGTCAGAAAGAACAATGAGGTTTCTTCCAGTAAACCATGGATTACTGGAGGTATAAAAATTTCTTGCAGGACTAAGAGGGAGTTACATGCCTCACTAAGAGTATCAAATGATCCCCTTGAAAGGTCTCATTTTAAGTTATATTGTAAAATTTTAAAAAGGGTGATAAACAAATCCAAGAGCCTGTATATTAAGTCTGAAATTGATAAATCTGAGAACAAAATAAAAGCAGTTTGGAATGTTATAAAGAGAGAGTGTGGCAAGAGTAACAAGAATGTTAATACCACAGAGATAAGCTATAAGGATGAGGTTATTCATAATCCTGTAACAGTTTCCAACTTATTCAACAATCACTTCATAACTGCAGCAGAACAAGTAGGTTGTAACGGTTCCTTAAATGCTGCTACGCACTTATTACACAGAGCTAACCCTAACACGTATGACCCAATTTGTATTGCCCCAGTTACTATTACTGAAGTTAAAAATACCATCAAGGCTTTAAAAAATAAAAATTCCACTGGTATTGACAACATTTCACCAAAAATACTGAAGCATTGTAGTGACCACATATGTCAAGTCCTGTGTCACATTTTTAATGAGTCTATCCAGCAAGGTGTTGTCCCAGAGAGATTAAAGCTTGCCGTTGTGAAACCACTTTTCAAGAAGGGTGACAAAACTAATTTATCTAACTACCGTCCAATATCACTACTAAGTAGTTTCTCAAAAGTATTAGAGAAACTAATGTATACAAGAATTGTAGAACATCTTAACAGCCACAACATACTCAACAGAAACCAGTTTGGTTTCCAAAAAGGTAGATCAACTGAGCAGGCTATTTTTTCTCTCACAAATGAAATTTTAGAGTCAATAAATAATAAAATGTCACCTATTGGAATTTTTTGTGACTTGTCTAAGGCCTTTGACTGTGTGGACCACAACATTCTCTTACATAAGGCTAATTTTTATGGCTTGCGAGGTAGCATTGGTAGATGGATAGAATCATATCTGCAAAACAGAAAACAGAAGGTGATAATTAATGGTGCCAATGATAGTCCCATTTCTTCTGATTGGGGCACATTAAAGTGTGGTGTGCCTCAGGGGTCCATCCTAGGACCTTTGCTTTTCCTTATCTTCATCAATGATCTCCCACTTTGCGCAGACACCGAGTGTAAATTTACTCTTTTTGCCGATGACACCACTATTCTGCTTGAAAGTCGAACTAACAGTGACCTAGAAAATAAATGTAATGCTGTACTCGTTGACATCCTACACTGGTTTAAGTGCAACGGACTAACTCTAAACATTCAGAAAACTCAGTATATGCAATTTCACACATCTCAACAAGAAAATGAAGTATGCCACTTAAACTGTGGTAACCAAAATATACTACACTGTGAATCATCTAAGTTCTTGGGCATTCTAATTGATGGCAAGCTGAACTGGTCTGAGCATATCTTAGACCTACATAGAAGGCTCAGTGTGGCAACTTATGCTCTGCGTGTAATCACCCCCATTGGTGATGAGGACGCTACTAAAGCTGCCTACTTTGGTTATTTTCATTCTATCATGTCGTATGGCATAATATTTTGGGGCAACAAGCCTTTAGCCAAAAAAATATTTACTGCACAGAAGAGAGCTGTTAGAATCATGAGTGGTGTTCATCCAAGATATTCTTGCAGAAGTCTGTTTCATAAGTTACAAATATTAACACTTACCTCTCAATTCATATTTTCTTTGATGATTTTTGTTTCTAACAACCTATCTCTTTTTAAAACTAATAGTGAATGTCATGATCATAATACTAGGTCTAAAAATGATCTACACAGGGATCTGAAACATTTAAGTCTTGTTCAGAAAGGTGTTCATTATTCAGCCACAAAAATTTTCAACTCCCTTCCATCAGGTATTAAAGATCACATTAATGTCTTACCTACTTTTAAATGTAAATTGAGAGAATACCTAATGGTAAATTCCTTCTATTCTCTTGATGAGTATCTACAGATAAAGCAATGATTTTTTATACTGATAAAAATTTGTTTGCTATAGATCACATTAACTGTTTAATTTGGAAAATGTGCTATATTTCCTTTTTAGGTATTGTTTTATATTACTTGAGCTATACCTTTGATTTGATTTTAACCTACAAACTTATTCATAATCTTATGGTACATTTTTGTCATTTTATATATGTGTATTATTTGTTTAATTTGGAAAATGTACTATATTTCCTTTTTAGGTATTGTTTTATATTATTTGAGCTATACCTTTGATTTGATTTTAACCTACAAACTTATTCATAATCTTATGGTACATTTTTGTCATTTTATATATGTGTATCATATCTGTTGTATGTAATCATGACTCATTCTACATCCTTGTGATTTATCACAATACGGATTAATTGAATACGAAATAAATAAAAAAAAAATAATAAATAAAAATACTGCTGGACGTGGTGTGGAAGCAGAAAGTGATCCCAATTTACGCCATCTGGAGGCTGCTGCTTGGAACTGAGTGACTTTACCTGTGTATGGCAGCCTCATTTTCTATTTGTTGCATACCTCTGAAGCCTAATACACAGTAGTATCGATGAGGACACAAGTTGGTTATTTTAAGATTAATAGAAAATATTTTTACTGACTTAAAAATGATAGTATTACATAATTGATTGTATTCATTCTTTGGACCAGAGACGCTCTTTAAGTGTACTTTCAATGGTCAAACTGGAATGTTTTCTTAATTAATATGTAATTATTCTGTCATGTATTTTGGTCCTGTTATTAACAGATAAAACATGGTGGTTTGCTTTAGCAACTGTGTGTGTGTGTGTGTGTGTGTGTGTGTGTTTGCTGTAAGTGTATGCACATGGCTCTACGTAATGACTGCAACACAATTCACACAGTCATACATTTGGTTCAAAATGTTGATTTAACTCATGTTACATGGGAGGCACACATATTAATGCACACACACACACACACACACACACACACACACACACACACACACACACACAGCCTTTCTGTAAGCTCAGTCCACATAGTAAATCTGAAATGAGAATGTTGGCTGTTACAGGCTGATGTGGACAAGGCAGTAGCTGCAGCCAAGACTGCCTTCAAAAGAGGGTCTGTGTGGAGAGAAATGGATGCTTCAGCACGAGCAAAGCTAATGAATAAGGCAAGTTCAGATAAATACAGCTAATCTGTGATGAGTATTAATATACAATTTTTGTTATATGTTATCCTAACTTGATCTATTTCCCAAATTAAAAGTAAAGTAAAAGACCTTTGCAAATTGGACAGAGAAAAATATACAAGCTTTAGCTGCAAAGAACAATATACCAGAGTCTTATATACATTAAGTTGCTATCAAAGCCCACAAAGAAAGTAAGTGAAGATGTAACGTAGCTGATCTTGCTAAAAGATACACTGTCTGAAAGAGTTCATTATAAAATTTCCAAGGAGAGATTTTCACCTTTCAAATACCACCAGATTAGTGTAAATCATGCATTGATCATATACATTTAAAATGTGCACAGAAATATATAATTGATGCAAAGTTTTGTTATTTTGTTTTGCAATTTGACATTTTTTTTTGTATAACTATCTACTACTAAAATCATTATAGATTATTCAAACATATTTTTGGCTTCAAAAATTAACATTTTTTTAATCATCTTTGGGGGGGGGTCTGTGTCTGAAGCTTTTTAAAGGTTGAAACTGTGATTTTGTCAAGTTATTAAAATTTATTTTTAAATCAAAACTGATCAGTTAACAAGAAATATGAAGAAGCAGCCAAGTACATGCTCTGCTACAATCTTGGAAACAGCCCTCCCTAGTGCCTATCATATCGCTGCAAAATATAGGTCCTACCAATAATTACAGTACTGGAGCTCAAGATGTTACATGTATTGCAGTACACATAGTATGTGTTAGTATTGTAGTAATTTATTTAGGCTTATTAAACACTGTCTCTGACTGAATAAATGTCATTGGCAAACCTTAATGATATTATTTCTTCTCCCTTTTCTTCAGTTTCATTTCTAAATTTCTGCTTCCATTACTGCTTGCCGTATGCTTGCACTGAGTGACAAGGAGAGATGGGCTACTTCACTATCTCACTTCCCCTCAATTAAGGTCTGTGGTGTGCTTTCTCTACAGTTTGTAAATTACCTTTAGCTTCCTGTATTTTATCTCTCGTAACTTCAGAATTTCGAAGGGTGTATATCAATCATCATGGTTAAAAGCTTCTTTCTAAATTTAGTAATGCTGTGATTCTGAGTTCACCTTATGTGTTCGATCCCACATTTTCTATTTACAATGGTGAGCCAAGGTCAAAGGAACGCAAGGGCACAGTACGTTCATTTCAACTGCATCTAATAAAGCATGGTTGTGTTCAAATCTTATTCAGGCAATTGTATTGCTTTTCATTATCAAGTAAATTATTCAGTAGAAAAAATACTAATATTCTCATTTCAGTTGGCTGACTTAATTGAGAGAGATGCACAACAGATAGCAAATTTGTTAACATTGGAGGGAGGCAAACTCTTTTATGGTTCCTTTTATGAGGCAACTTCTTCAGCTAATACTCTTCGATACTATGCGGGTTGGTGTGACAAGATTACTGGGAAAACGATCCCCACCGGTAAGTACAGAAAAGTAGGGAGACAGTATAATGAGATATGGCATCATATTTTATCAGTAGAGCTTACAGCACGCAGAGAAATAAGTAGGACACTGTTTTAAAAAGCAAATTGACCTCTACTGATGTAATTTAAATGCAAGATGATAAAGCTATATTTTACACTTCACCACTAAAATGCTAGGTTTTGATTAAATTACCTTTTGGCTTATTTCAGCTTAACCATTTGTCATTTATGAATCTGAGAAATGTTTAATTTTTTTTTCATTTTTTTACATTGTCTAAAATACCAGCAGAGATATGATGAGAAATACCTACTGTCATTCATTTCACAGTGGTGCTCAGTGTGTGGATGTAGATGTAGATAGCTGATGAGGATTTGTGACAATGAAATGTTCAAACTGATAACTAAAATAGGTTCATTCCATAGCTTACGAAATTGCAAACTGTTTTGTAAATACTGTCAACATTTCACATGCAGGGGGAGAAAAATGGCTCTGCATACTTCATACCTACAGGTAATTCCATATGCTCTATGGAGCATATCACTTAAACAGCTCATAATGAAGAGTTCTCTTTGAGAGTGCAGCTTTATGTTACTTTCTGAATTTTCAGTTAATAACATGCCTTTCTTAGAAACTATTCAGTTACTTATTTTTATAAAATATGTTCTTGTCCAATTTAAATTACACTGTTCAATCAGGTTTAATATTGTGTGATATAGATCTCTTTGTTTTTGTAACTTTCTTTCTACAGTCCAGTGTATCTACATATATTTGGTAAGCTGTTTCTGTGACTGCCTAAAATATGTATAAGATGCAACATAATCAGTCACTAAATTTGAAGTTTTCTGATTTACAATGCGTTTCAGAGACCTTGTTCCATCAGCATGACAGTGAGAATACAAACTTATAGTAACAGAATATTAATGATAATAATCAGTGACATCACAATTAAATTATCAGTTCTTCCACTGAGTGGGAACATCCCTTTCCTAGAGTATCAATTAGCTTATTTTTCAATACACATGACTTCATATTCACAACATCTTATCTTTTAGCATGTCGAATATTTTCATTACCATACATTGCATAATCTGAGCACATAATTTTAATTGATGAACAGGTTGTGTAAAATTATCTTTATTTCTTGTGATATATCAATGAACAAAATGATTTTCCATTAATTATTTTGGGTTACTATGTAAAAAGAAAAAAAAATTTAATATATATGTATGTAGAGGGAGGGGACTGATGAAAGTCTGAGGTTTCAAATAATAAACAACATTTTCAGCAAACCTGTTTCTGATCATTTTGTTTTGGAGCTTAAGTATACAAGATACACACATAAAAAAAAAGTTTTGCATCACCCTTGTTCCCAGAACTCCTGAAGATAGATGTTGAGTGTGGATATTGTATCACAGACACAGTCCCTTTGACTGTTCAGAGATGTCACTAAACCCACCCAAAGATGTAAACAACCATGCATGAGCAGCATCTGTTAGACAGAGGGGGTCTGACAGCTGATCAGTTCCAGTCATTCCACCAGGAAGAAGGTATATGGATCATGTAGTTCAACCATGCTTAGACGGTCAATACCGTGGTTTGATCGGGTCGGCATTGTTACTTTGTGCTAGGAAGGGCTCTCAACGAGGAAAGTGTCCAGGTGCCTTGGAGTGAACCAAAGTGATGTTGTTCAGACATGGAGGAGCTACAGACACACAGGAACTGTCGATGACATGCATCGCTCACACTGCTCAAGGTCTACTACTGCAGTGGATGACCAATAACTACAGATTATGGCTCAGAGGAACACTTACAGCAACGCCACCATGTTGAATAGTGCTGTTCATGCAGCCACTGGATGTTGTGTTATGACTCAAACGTGTACAATAGGCTGCATGATGTGCAACTTCACTCCCAAAGACATCACTCCCAAAGCCCATGGCAAGGTCCATCTTTGCAACCACAACACCATGCAGTGCGGTACAGATGGGCCCAAAAACATGCCGAATGGACCGCTCAGGATTGGCATCATGTTCTCTTCACCAATGACTGTCACATGTTCCTTCAACCACACAATCGTCGGAGACTTGTTTGGAGGCCAACTGGTCAGGCTGAACACCTTAGACACACTGTTCAGTAACTGCAGAAAGGTGGATGTTCCCTGCTGTTTTGGGGTGGCATTATGTGGGGCCAACCTATGCTACTGGTGGTCATGGAAGGCGCCATAATGGCTGTACGATACATGAATGCCATCCTCCAACTGATAGTGCAACCATTTCGGCAGAACATTGGCGAGGCATTCGTCTTCATGGACGACACTTTTCGGCCACATAGTGGACATCTTGTGAATAACTTCCTTCAGGATGATGACATCGATTGACTAGAGTGGCCAGCATGTTCTCCAAACATCAACCCTATCTTACATGCCTTGGATTGATTGGAAATGGCTGTTTATGGACAACATGACTCACCAACCTGAGGGATCTACACCGAATCACAGTTGAGGAGTGGGACAATCTGGGCCAACAGTGCCTTGATGAACTTGTGCATATTATGCCAATGCAAATACAGGCTTGCATCAATGCAAGAGGCATGCTACTGAGTATTAGAGGTACTGGTGTGTGTAGCAATCTGGACCACCACCTCTGAAGGTTTCACTGCATGGTAGTAAAACTTGCAATGTGTGGCTTTCACGAGCAATAAAAAGGGCAGAAATGATGTTTATGTCGATCTCTATTCCAATTTTCTGTACAGGTTCTAGAACTCTCGGAACCGAGGTGATGCAAAAGTTTTTTTGGTGTGCGTATATTGCTAGAACTTCCTCCAAAAACAATGTCATATCTCATTACTGATTCAAAATATCTCTGGTATCCAATCTTTCCAAGTGTCCATGTCAGTGGCAGAGGATAATATTTGCATTGCAAATGTAATGCTGCACAACCTAAGTACACATAATGCACATTCCAGTTTAAATTCTTATCTGGATTTAGTCCTACAAATCTGACAGATTCACTTTCATTATCTTCTTATTTCTGAAGCTTATCAAAATGCGCTTTTGAAATGTTGAGGGTCAAACCATATAGCTGGAACTATGTTTTAAGTTATCATGTGTATTAGTGCACTCAGGGAATTATTTTCTGCTTCACAATGTTCAATGAATGCACATGTATTGTTGGCAAACAGAACTAATGAAGAGTGGATATTGATGGGCAAACCATGTACTTTATTGTTAAGAACAGTTTACTGCTATTGAAGAAATAATTACTGTTTTCACTTTTTATTTTATGCCTCAAGTAGGATACAACTTGTAATCCCATACTTAACGTAGCATGTAGATTAGCAAGGTGTGGTGTACCTAGTGGAAGGCCATTATCATGTCACAAAAGATTTCTGTTACTTTGTTATTCTTGCCTAGTGAGGTACTAATTTTATCAACAAAGTTCTTTACAGCATATAAAGTATTCTTCCATTCTGTTAGCAAAATAGATTATTCGAAATAATCTCAAGTGTGATAATAAAATGTTGTCTAGCTGCAGCTACTTTCTCAAATCAATAAGAATATTGACTAATGAATCTGTGTGATGACTCTATAGGAAAATGTTTATAAAATTACATGAATTTACATATAGCCTATAACAATTTCATTGTTTCAGTTTAAATTTTGTCCTAAGCATTGTGAAAGATGTTAATAATGCAAGCGTAATGTTCTTTCTAGATGTCAACCAGATAAGATGAGTAATCTTAATAAATGTAAGATCTGCTTAGAATTTTGAGGTGTAGACATTTCTTCATTCCACATGTTTATTCTGATAATTTCTTAAAAAAAGAAAAAATAGCCCTGTTTTGTATTCTGTAACACATGAAACAAAATCTGATAATGTGAGATTCAGATTGTGGAACAGAGTATCCTCCAATTGTAGTTTCTGCACTTTAACTCTCAACTTTCCATTTAAAGTAACTTAACAATATATAGCTACTCAACTGATTAATTAACTTACTGTTATTGGGGCTCATAAGATTACATTATGCACAAAGTGTATACTTGCTATGGGAAACCAGTCAGTAGCTTACCCATAAATCTTAATATGTAGCCTCTATAGTACAACTTAAAGGAAATAATTTAAGTAATATACAAGTAAAACCTGCTCTATTACCCTGTGACTACCACTCTTTTCAGCCTCCAGTCCCCACTTAATAGTCCAACACATCAAATGCAGAACAACATGTGAAGCCATACATATTGACTGACAAAAATGTATGTTCGATACACAGTTTTTTGTACAGAGTGATGGCACTAAACTGCCTGAATGCATGAATGGACACGGAAGAACTATCATTCTTGCAGACACAAAGTACCCAGTTGCCGTCAATGCTATACAGTATAAATCAAGAGACCTGAGTGCTTTTTCCACCACATGGGCCATATGGATCATACTTCCTGAACATACCCCCACTTCTTTCCACCCTCCTGGATGTAACCTCAGTTAACCAACCTTCCTTTTTCACATTGTCAGAATTTCTTTATTTAGTCAACTGCCTTTTATCCTCCCACTCTCTGCTCCTACACTCTGTCACTCTCTGGTTTTATGATCGTGTCACTTTAATTAGTTATATAATCATCTGCACTATAAAATACTTGTAAAAAATATAAACAGTTTTGGAACAGTCTTCTCATCATAATGTCATGTAGACATTATATCAGTTGAGCACATAGAGGACCCCCATTAAGTAATTCTTAGTGTGGCTAAATTTTTTACTCGTTTTATCACATATGAATTTCCAATGATTTGTTTTTTGTACTGGTTCCACTGTAAGTCATTCTGTACATATACTTGCAGATATTTCATGGATGTGACTACTTCAAGTGATTTTCAGCAATTGTGTAATTGCAAAGCTACGGGGTTTTCTGTCTGTTTATGCGCAATACATTACATTTTATGATTAAAGTTCTTCTGAGTGTTGTGCTGCATGTTTGTGTAAAATAACTTGAATATAAACTATAAAGCCAAAATTTTGATGGTACAATGTCCTTCCTCAGGGCAACACTGGTTTTGCTGGAGGAGAGGTGCCCCTATTTATTGCAGATAATCACTGTCATTATGTCATATTTGTAGAATTAGAATACAATAGGCTAATCTGACAGGAGAGGGTAGGAGGGAAGCTATTCTTGGGCTGTCTGGCTTGTCTATGATTGGTGATAGCCTGCAAATCGGTACTTGGCTTTTGGCAGACATGTTTTCTTCCTGGTGTGAACATAAATGCACTGACAGCTCCTCTATGGCTGTTTAGACTAAGCTGCTGACAGGCACAGTTGAAAGACACTTACACAAAACTTTTGACAGCAACCTTCATCAGCAAAATCGAAACAGAGAAGCACACACCCTTCATACATAGAAGCAAGCACACCTCATGCACACATGACTGCCAACTCTGGCAACTTGGGCCCTAATGTTACGTATTGACACGAACTGACTGCAATAAATAGTACCACCTTCCCTCCTGCAAAGCCATTCTTGCCTTTAGGCATCCACTGAATTATGGACAAAACACATTTTTGTAGTTAACATTTAATGTATGTTATACAATGACATGATACTGCACCCAGAAAATTTTAATCATCATGGCAATGACCACAGAAGCACATGTAATTATGTGAATATGTTACATTTGTGTGTATTGAAAATCAACTGTTAATCCCTACATTATACTTCAGCCCTCTGCTGATTTTTCTGCTTTTCACTGTAAATTTTTAGTCATAAATTTTACATGTGTTAAATATAGAGAATCAGTAAAATAGCTTGTCTGTAGATTCAGCCAAGGTTTTTTTTATCATTTTAATTCTTTACACTATTTCAGATGGTCCTTACTTCACATACACAAGGAAGGAACCCATTGGTGTAGTAGGACAAATTATTCCATGGAACTTCCCTCTGGGAATGGCCATGTGGAAGTGGGGCCCAGCACTTGCCACTGGTTGTACAATTGTGTTAAAACCGGCAGAGCAGACTCCTCTTGCAACACTGCATGTGGCTGCCCTCGCTAAAGAGGTAACTTGCTTAGCAAGCTGCCAACACCCTCAACATCTTTACTGTTGTAGCTGAGCTTGATAAATCATTTCTTCACAGGCAGGGTTTCCTGATGGTGTCATAAATGTCATACCTGGTTACGGTCCAACTGCAGGAGCTGCTATTTCCTCACACCCAGACATTACTAAAGTAGCCTTTACTGGCTCCACAGAGGTAAATATTTGTAATTTTTGTTTTGATACTTATTGATTTAAACATTGTAAACATAATGTATACTTACTTGTCAGCAAATTATAATAACAAAGCTAATATATGTTTGGAAATAGAAGATACCACATGAAGTACTTCACACAGGAATCAATGAAACTTGAAATGATAAATGATCAAAATCTAAATACTTCTGAAAATGGTTTCTATATTATTATTAAAGACAAGGTAAAAAATAGTGACAAAGTTTTGTCTTCATTGATACTGTCATATTGTATAGACGCTGTGGTCAACCAAATAATCATCCATTGATGAATTACAATTTTTGTCTTGGTAATTACTATTTTTTTTGGGATCTGGTTTGTGCATTATGAGGTTTTATGCTTGGATGGATTATGCCTTTCTCAAATATTGCTATGGTCTGTCATACATGTACATAAGTATTTTTGTCTCAATTCATTTCCATAGATGCAGTATTTATTACTGGCCACCCTTTCCTGTACAAGTTTTGTTTATAACATGTACGTAGCAGTAAGAAGAGAAATTAATTTTAGTTAAATACCTTCTAACATGATGTTTGGTATACTCCCCCCATTATTCTTACTTTCTTTTTGTATGATAAATGATATTGAACTTGCTCCACAATTTCCTCAGAAAGTTACCCCATATTTCCATAGTGAGAGAGCGTGAAAAGTACATATCTGTGGTATCTAGTTTATATCCAGTGCTGCATTGATGGTTGATCATTAGCTGCTGTGTCTCCATTAACACAACAATTTTAATTGATTTGACTTGTTCCACCTTTATTGTCACATTTGACAATACAATTGCCAGTTGCATACCTTAAATAAAATGTTATTCACAAGCAAACACTCCCATTATCTTACTCGTTAGTATGGCAGTGTCCACCTATTCACAGTGCCCATTTATAACAAAGTTCTGACAGTAAAATAACACAACATTGGTTTCAGTTTACATAGTCAGTAAACACATCAATTTCTTGCTATAAGAGACAGATGCATAGACATCCATCATGTAGCTTAAAATGTATAATGCATAATGCATGCAACGGAAGCTGTTCCCATATTGACTCAAAGATGTTAATGAAAGATAATATATGTTACTGCAGGGACGAAAGTAGATGTTGATCATACAAATGTTAGTGGTGGACTTCTCAATACATAGATGTTGCTCGTGTATTAGCTTGTGTGGGAGTGGTGATTTTTGGGTGAGGTGGCTTCTGAAAGGTATGAATATGTTATCATCTCAGGAAATACATATTTATTTATTAAACTACTAGGTTGGAATTTATTAGAACAGTTGAGTTATGCATTCAAGCAATAACTTGGTTTGCATAATAAATGCTTTGTTAATGAAACATAAAAGGTTACAGGACCATTTTGTGTGTTTACACTGGGAATTACCTACTTATAAGTACATTAGCCATATTTGAAATTATGATAAATTATGCAAATTCTTAATGGTGGCTTAAACGACTAATGAAGAAATATCATTTAGTCCAGAAAATTCAGGGTAACAAAAGTGTAATGTCAAACGTGAAAATTAAATGGCAACAGTAATTGTAGTTGGTTGCAAACTTCGACACTAGTAATCTGATTAGTTAATTAGTTTCATAAAAATTAAAATATGTTACTGTAAAGTATGAATTCTGGTCTTTCTAATGGTATATGTCAGTGTTTCTATAATGACTAATTAGCTCAGCTGAAATTCCTCCTTATAGGCTATAAAATATTTTCAATCATTAGTTATTCTTCGTTAACCTGTCATTCAGGAAATATAGATGTACTACTGCAATAAGCTTATTGAAAATTATCACCCGAATGTTGAATTTACATGAAACAATGGTCTGAGTAATATTTAGACAGATTTGGGCATACTCTACATATACTCAGTGTTGACAGTTTCATTCAGATGAAATTTGAGGAAAATTATTGTTATTGGTAGGTGTGCAGTCTTCAGATTAAGAAATAAGTTCTCATAGTTCTAAAATGGCAGAATTTAAAGGAAAAGTTCTTTAGTTATGCATATTTTCCCTTCTGTTGCTCTGGTTTTCTATATAGCACTTTTTAAGTATTTCATTTACTTTGTATGTTTAGTTATTGTTCAAACCTCCATGGCTGCTCTGTCCATAATTTCATTAATCCAAAATTCCACATACCCTGGTGTCCAGGATAATATTCTCTCCTTTCCTATCATGTCATTAAAATGACTTATGACTTTTGATGGTTATCCACAGGGTGAGTCAACATGAACATGTTGACACAATAAGACGAGTGTGCCACATCTGTTTTCAGCTCATGCAAAGCCAGCCATCTGCAAAGTATTCTTAAGTGCAAAACATATGACAGTGCTGAAGAGGGTACTTAAATCTTTGAATAACTCCTAAAGTATAACAGTGCAGGAAAAGAGAGATTGCTATTTACCACAAAGAAGACATGTAAAGTTGCAGACAGACACAGTTAAAAGACACATAAAGCTTTTGGCCACAGCCTTCATCAGTACAAGAGAAACACACATCATTCACACACAAAAGCAAGCAGACCTCATACACATATGACTGACAACTCCACCATCTTGGGCCAGAGATATTGGAGTTTCCATTGTTTTATTTCTAAGCACTCTTGACTGTTGTGTGAGCTGCATGATTGCGTGGTAGATTTCATTGCTATCCTCTTCCTTAGATTCAGAACTGACACTGGAGCTGCAAAAATGACCATCTGTTTGTTCCTCCAGCACTCTTTCATGCATCAATATTTATTTGACTACCTTTTTGATGTGATCCACAATTTGAGACCAATACTGTGGAGTAATATTTACAGTAACTTTCACACCACCTTACCACCTCACTGACAAATAAACTTTTTTTCCTTGGCATTTAACTTTTTACCTGGGCCAAAATAAATTCAATAGGTTTGCAATGAACATGGGATGGAAGAAACCTGATTACACTATGCTCTTTTGCTGCAGCCAGTTCATTAGACTGGTATGTTGGGATTTTGGATTGGTTAGCTTTACAAGTTACATTAACTCCATGTTATTCATGTCACCTTTAAATTCTTGCAGTGGAAAAATGCTCTGTATCCAGAGGAAAATATCTAATTTCTTCCATCCATTGTGTTACTGAAGCTTTGTATGACACAATAAAAAGGTACGGGACATTGCCTATTACTATAATCGAATTTGAGGGAATATTTTGCAACAGCAAACTAGGAACAATTTCTATGAAAAACTTGGCATTTGCTTCTCATGATAATCACCTTGTATTGTGGAATGAAAAATACAAATAAATTGTTTGCAATGATGTCATGCACTGAGGCAGTATGATGGATGATTATCTTACCTTTTCCTATCAGCATTTTTGTTCTTTCTTTAGTTGTGTGGTCTATTCATCCTTTTATTAATGTGTGATACACATTGACCAAATTCTTATCAAGGCGCGTGATGTGAATGAATTAAATTTTCCTCACACCATGCAGATACTGGTATCTCCAGACTACTATGTGGGTTACAACAGATGACTTCCTTCCATCAAACTTTGTGTCTTTGAGGCTAAAAGCAAGCTTGTTTGAGATAAAGTATTTCTCTCATTCATGATAACTACGGATAGGTATGTGTACTATGTTCTACTAGAATGTGTCCATTGTGGTCATATGTCTGTCATAACTCCCCCTCTTCCCCCCCCCCTTTCCTGTTGATACTCAACCATAGCTCTCTTCCTTCCTTTCCTGCCCCTTTTCAGTTCTCACATCCTAATGCCCATGACTGTTAAGTCTACCACTCTTGAAACTGTAAAATCAGACCCCTACTATAGAGCTCTAATTCAAAGTACTCACACACAGTGCTGTCTGTGGATTGCGATTCACCTTCCAACTCTCAAAACCTTTTATGGTCACAAATGTTTTATCAGATGACCTCTTTTACAACTAAAACAATAGTAACACAAAAACATTAATGCACAACAGCCAACAAACACTAAAAGTGCACAAGGCTCCAGCATGATATGGTAACACAGCATATATGATTTATCAGCTGTGAATATGTCTGACAATTGGTTCTTAAGGAGATGATCAAGGCAAGCAACACAGCAACAATGGTTGCCCCCTTGCTTACTGTATCAATACAAATTGTCATGTAGCTGTGGTGGCAGTGTAAGAAGTTGAAAATGTTTTGCCTCCCCCCTATCCCACACCTAACCCCATTAGTGTAAATTGTAATGAAATTTTGTTGCACACATAGGATATTTCAAAAATACATTTTGAAGGGGAAATCAGGGGTAGTCTCCCTGTACAAATACTATAAATCTAAATTAATTCTGTGGCTCTTGAGAATCCAGGGTGACAGTCAGATTGTTATTGTCTTACAAGTATAAATACAAAAACATGAGAACATTTTGTACGAATGCATGGTCTGATGGGGGTATATACCAATAAAATGTTCACAAACTTCCAGACTTGTCAAATTGCTTAAAGCCCATAAGCTTTTGGCTGGGTGTTCCTCAACAATTGCCAAATTATTATGTTGTGAACATCCTGTCGATGCTGGAGGATGAAACGTACTATCCAGAATAATGAAGAAGACATAAGAGCTTCTCAAGTGGACGTCACTGGAAGAGAGTAACATTAAAAATCTCTCCTCTCAGCCATTTGATCACCTACATTTCATGACCAGCCAAAAGCTCATAAGGACACATCCCTACAACTGGACCATCCTGAGCACCATTGGATCTCTGGTTTACTGACTCAGAAAACATCTGATCAGCCTCATTATCGTGCACATGGGTTACCATATCAATAATATGACTGACTTCATCAGCTCAATTAAACATCTATGCCTTGGAGGATGAAATATCATGGTATGCTTTGATGTAGTCTTATTATTCACATGCCTTCCTGTCAAATACTTTATATACCTCTCTCCAAGTTTTTTGACAACACTGTAGTGGATTTATTTATGCTCACTCTAACTTCATTTTTTGCTGTACAGTGGAGAATGCTTTAACCAGACAGACGACATAGTGAGGGGAAGGCCATGGTTCCAAATATAGCTAACATACTTATGAATGCAGCTGTCACAAAATCTAGATGCTTTTATTGTGATATCAAGGACACATTCATTGTCTAGCCTCATGGACATGAAAAGCTGGAAGAGTTCGTGAACCTCATCAACAACATCCATGACCACATCAAGTTCATGAAGGAGGTATAGAAGGATGATGTCTTGTTGTTCGTTGATGTTTTTGTCTGCTGAAAAGCAAATGGATGTTTCAGGAACAGTGTTTACCAAAAACCCAGCCAAAAGAATGGTATGTGCACGCAACCAGCTACCAGCACTCAGCACAGAAATTTTGCATTCTAAGAAACTTGAAACATAAAACAGAAGCCATTTCATACAGTTCAAAAAGAACTGACCCTCTTATGAGAAGTTTTCAAACAGAACAACTACAACAACTGACAAATTTTGGAAGTCATTTCATCAAAGCCTTGTAAACAGAAGGTTTCCTCAAGGAGGACATGAAAAAAAATTGTGTTTTGCCATTCTGTTGCTCGGTAATGGAAAAGAAAAGCAGACTCCTAAAGATGCATAAAACTGATTGTCTTCGGGCCACCACCAAAAATTTGACAACTTGTGAGACCAAAGAAAGAGGGTGTAGGCCTTACAACACCAGGAATATACAACATATTGTGTTGGTGCGGAAGTTTCATGCTAGGCAGACATAATGCACTAATGAACAGTGCTGCGTAGAGCACCAGAGCCATTTTTGCCCATGTTTCCCTGAGTAATCAGCAATGGAAAAATGTGGTCTGGGAAATGGCCACTGAATTGTATTCAGTGAAACATCTGTTACTAAATGGACAAACGGTTTCTGGGATCACATTATAAATGAAGCAATGAAGATAAAAATTTCTGACAACACCCCCAAAAAAGACAGCAGTTAAGCAAAGCTTGGGACCCAGGTATAGGAAGGTTAAAGTGGGTGCAGCTGCCATGCAGTCAAAACATTACTTTACGTTTACTGGACTGGGCACCAGTGACATCAAAGGTATTAGCATGGGTATATAAGGATAACAACAGGAACCACAAGAGCCACATGACAATGGGTATGCCTCCACAGAGGACCCAGGTTCTATTCATGACACTACCAGGGATTTTTCCTTGCTGGGAGAAATGGAACAGTATCCAGTCAGCCTCATGACACCAGATAAGGAGCTTCTTGAATGATAGTGGTTCCAAGTTGGGGAGAGCCAAAAGTGGCCAGGAGAGTGGTTTGCTGACCCCATATCCCTCCATACCACATCTACATTATGCCAAATAACAGAGGACCACACAGTAGCCTGTCAGCACTGCACAGTCCTCTGGGCATAGTTACAAAGTTACTTGAGAATGGGTGAGGAGCATTCAGTTAAAAGCTTGTTTGTTTTAAACTACTTGAAGCAGCTGAAAGCTTGAGAGAATTTTACTATGAGAACCTTTGCCTTTTGTCAGATAAGCATAAAATGCATGAGTGCAGAAGATGCTGGTATCTATAATCTATACCATTAAAGGATCTCCTTCTCGAAATTCATAGAATGTTAGATGTGTGCAAGGAATCTGCAGGAATACTATTTCCAATACAACCATGCTGAGAACAGCCTTGTGAAGTTTAAAATAATCTCAATCTTTCTCCTGAAGACTATTTTATTTTTGAATAGTTCTATTTTAAATAATATTTAATAATACTGACAGTATTAAATAGCATTTAAAAAACACATTATTATATACTTTTAGTTTCAAATGGAGCTATATATTTGAGAACAGAACTTTTCTAATTGTTATTTAATGTATATCTCCTTTGTAGGTGGGAAAGATAATTATGGAAGCAGCAGCAAAATCTAATTTGAAGAAAGTATCTCTAGAGCTTGGAGGAAAAAGTCCTCTTATTGTTCTGGCTGATGTCAATGGTGAGTAAAAAATACATTTGCGCCATTTTTGTTCTTTCATTCAGTCACATTGAGCAGACAGTGCTTGAGGCATTGTACTAACATTTTGGAGGAATAGAACTGAAATCCCTGATTGTCCACCCAGATATAGGTTACCCACATTTTCTCTAAACTAATTAAGGTGAAAATAAGAACATGTCTGTTGAAAAGGTTTCTCTTCTACATCCTTATTTTACCTGAGCTTCTGCTTCACCAATGATCTCTGCTCCATCTCCAGTGGCCTCATCATTGATGGAACACTGAACTCTAATACTCCTTTCTAACTTAATTCGTATAATATTAACCATAGATGGGAGAACCCCCCATGAACCATGGACCTTGCTGTTGGTGGGGAGGCTTACATGCCTCAGCGATACAGATAGCCGTACCATAGGTGCAACCACAATGGAGGGATATCTGTTGAGAGGCCAGACAACAACGTGGTTCCTGAAGAGGGGCAGCAGCCTTTTCAGTCGTTGCAGGATCAACAGTCTGGATGATTGACTGATCTGGCCTTGTAACACTAACCAAAACAGCCTTGCTGTGCTGGTACTGCGAACAGTTGAAAGCAAGGGGAAACTACAGCCATAATTTTTCCCGAGGGCATGCAGCTTTACTGTATGGTTAATGATGATGGTGTCCTCTTGGGTAAAATATTCCGGAGGTAAAATAGTCCCCCATTCGGATCTCTGGGCGGGGACTACTCAAGAGGACGCCATTATCAGGAGAAAGAAAACTGGCGTTCTACAGATCGGAGCGTGGAATGTCAGATCCCTTAATCGGGTAGGTAGGTTAGAAAATTTAAAAAGGGAAATGGATAGGTTAAAGTGAGATATAGTGGGAATTAGTGAAGTTCGGTGGCAGGAAGAACAAGACTTTTGCTCAGGTGAATACAGGGTTATAAATACAAAGTCAAATAGGGGTAATGCTGGAGTAGGATTAATAATAAATAAAAAAATAGGAATGCGGGTAAGCTACTACAAACAGCATAGTGAACGCATTATTGTGGCCAAGATAGACACGAAGCCCACGCCTGCTATGGTAGTACAGGTTTATATGCCAACTAGCTCTGCAGATGATGAAGAAATTGAAGAAATGTATGACGAAATAAAAGAAACTATTCAGATAGTGAAGGGAGACGAAAATTTAATAGTCATGGGTGACTGGAATTCGGTAGTAGGAAAAGGGAGAGAAGGAAACATAGTAGATGAATATGGATTGGGGCTAAGAAATGAAAGAGGAAGCCGCCTGGTAGAATTTTGCACAGAGCACAACTTAATCATAGCTAACACTTGGTTCAAGAATCATAAAAGAAGGTTGTATGCATGGAAGTAGCCTGGAGATGCTGACAGATTTCAGATAGATTATATAATGGTAAGACAGAGATTTAGGAACCAGGTTTTAAATTGTAAAACATTTCCATGGGCAGATGTGGACTCTGACCACAATCTATTGGTTATGAGCTGTAGATTAAAACTGAAGAAACTGCAAAAAGGTGGGAATTTAAGGAGATGGGACCTGGATAAACTGACTAAACCAGAGGTTGTCCAGAGTTTCAGGGAGAGCATAAGGGAACAAATGGCAGGAATGGGGGAAATAAATACAGTAGAAGAAGAATGGGTAGCTTTGAGGGATGAAGTAGTGAAGGCCAGGTAAAAAGATGAGGGCTAGTAGAAATCCTTGGGTAACGGATGAAATATTGAATTTAATTGATGAAATGAGAAAATATAAAAATGCAGTAAATGAAGCAGGCAAAAAGGAATACAAATGTCTCAAAAATGAGATGGACAGGAAGTGCAAAATGGCTAAGCAGGGATGGATAGTGGATAAATGTAAGGATGTAGAGGCTTATCTCACTAGGGGTAAGATAGATACTGCCTATAGGAAAATTAAAGAGACCTTTGGAGAAAAGAGAACCACTTGTATGAATATTAAGAGCTCAGATGGAAGCCTATTTCTAGGCACAGAAGGGAAAGCAGAAAGGGGAAGGAGTATATAGAGGGTCTATACAAGTATGATGTACTTGAGGACAATATTATGGAAATGGAAGAGGATGTAAATGAAGATGAAATGGGAGATATGATACTGTGTGAAGAGTTTGACAGAGCACTGAAACACCTGAGTCAAAACAAGGCCCCGGGAGTAGACAACATTCCATTAGAACTACTGACGGCCTTGGGAGAGCCAGTCCTGACAAAACTCGACCATCTGGTGAGCAAGATGTATGAGACAGACGAAATACCCTCATACTTCAAGAAGAATATAATAATTCCAATCCCAAAGAAAGCAGGTGTTGACAGATGTGAAAATTACTGAACAATCAGTTTAATAAGTCACGGATGCAAAATACTAATGCGAATTCTTTACAGAAGAATGGAAAAACTAGTAGAAGCCGACCTAGGGGAAGATCAGTTTGGATTCCGTAGAAATATTGGAACACGTGAGGCAATACTGACAGTACGACTTATCTTAAAAGCTAGATTAAGGAAAGGCAAACCTACATTTCTAGCATTTGTAGACTTAGAGAAAGCTTTTTACAATGTTGACTGGAATACTCTCTTTCAGATTCTGAAGGTGGCAGGGGTAAAATATAGGGAGAGAAAGTCTATTTACAATTTGTATAGAAACCAAATGGTAGTTATAAGAGTTGAGGAGCATGAAAGGGAAGCAGTGGTTGGGAAGGGAGTGAGACAGGTTTGTAGCCTCTCCCTGATGTTATTCAATCTGTATATTGAGCAAGCAGTGAAGTAAACAAAAGAAAAATTCGGAGTAGGTACAAAAATACATGGAGAAGAAATAAAAACTTTGAGGTTCGCCGATGACATTGTAATTCTGTCAGAGACAGTAAAGGACTTAGAAGAGCAGTTGAACGGAATGGACAGTGTCTTGAAGGGAGGACATAAGATGAACATCAACAAAAGCAAAACAAGAATAATGGAATGTAGTCGAATTAAGTCGGGCGATGCTGAGGGAATTAGATTACGAAATGAGACACTTAAAGTAGTAAATGAGTTTTGCTATTTGGGGAGCAAAATAACTGATGATGGTCGAAGTAGAGAGGATATAAAATGTAGACAGGCAATGGCAAGGAAAGCGTTTCTGAAGAAGAGAAATTTGTTAACATCGAGTATAGATTTAAATGTCAGGAAGTCATTTCTGAAAGTATTTGTATGGAGTGTAGTCATGTATGGAAGTGAAACATGGACGATAAATAGTTTGGACAAGAAGAGAATAGAAACCTTTGAAATGTGGTGCTACAGAAGAATGCTGAAGATTAGATGGGTAGATCTCGTAACTAATGAGGAAGTATTGAATAGAGTTGGGGAGAAGAGGAGTTTGTGGCACAACTTGACAAGAAGAAGGGATCGGTCAGTAGGACATTTTCTGAGGCATCAAGGGATCACCAATTTAGTATTGGAGGGCAGCGTGGAGGGTAAAAATCATAAAGGGCAACCAAGAGATGAATACACCAAGCAGATTCAGAAGGATGTAGGTTGCAGTAGGTACTGGGAGATGAAGAAGCTTGCACAGGATAGAGTAGCATGGAGAGCTGCATCAAACCAGTCTCAGGACTGAAGACCTTAACAACAACAACAGGTGGGAGAACTTTTCATGGCTACACTTCTGATTACAATTCCTATTGGTGTCTTCCCTTATCAGTTACCTCCAACAGTTCTTCATTTTGTATCTAATCAATATTTCTGATCCTAACTATCTTAACTGTTATATAATGTTGCCCACAAACTATAAAAATTTATGATAACATTTGTTGCCCTATGTCAACATTTATCGTCAACACATGCGCTTAATTATCTGTCTTGTGTGAGTTCTCACCAGTGTAATTCCGGTTACTAAATGGAAAATCTTTGTGGCACTTCTACAGTACACTATAATGTAGTCATTTGACCCTTGAAGTTCTGGATACATGCAGCTGCAAGCCAGCCTGATAAATATTGTACATTGGTTTCAGGACATACTCACTAGGTAGTTATTATATTGCTACCATTGACACAACCATAATTTGTAGTTCTTATTCCAACTTATTCTTGACATATAAATTATGTAAAGTGTGTGCAGCATAACATGGCTGGTAGATACACAGCCAGCAGGATGAGCATGGGGAGATCGATATTTGTGGGCCTTCCGAGCAGATGCTGTAGGAGAAATGCCCACACTGCATGATGACCATCCAAAAAGATCACCTCTCCTTCACCTAGTATCTAAAAAGGATTCTCCTAAAAATGCAACAAAAGCAGCAATTATTTTCACCTGAATTGTTAACCATACCTAACTTACAGAGAAACAAGCAATGGAAACTCCAGGTTGGAATATCAACAATATTAGGAAAAGGATAGATTTAATGTAATTGGATGGATAAAAAAATCTACTGAACAAGTGGCAGTAGAAAAAAACACATATAAAAGGTATTCAAGTTTGCAAGCTTCCAGGGCCAGTGGCTCCTTCTTCTGGCAGAAGGGTTGAAGTGGAAGAAAGAGCAGCAAAGGAAAAGGACTGGTGAGGTTTAGGTAAAAGGGGTGGAATTCAGAAAAGTCACCCAGAACCCCAGGTCAGGAGAGACTTACCAGGCAGGATGAGAAGGAAAGACTATTTGTTGTGGACTGCACCAGACTACATTTGAAAACCTGAGAGAGAGCTTAAGGGTGGAAGACGCTGTAGTACTCAAGAAAGAGGTTACTTGCAAAACATTCTACATGAATTAATGAGAACCTCACTGTATGTGATAGTGATCGGAGGGGGCGACAAAAAATAAACAGATCAGAAAATCAAAGATGTAGAAAACTAACAAAGAGTGAAGAAATGAATAGTTACTGTGAATAAATGCTGAGACTAAAGAAATAAATGTAAGTTAAGGCCAGTTGGGTGGCAAGAATCAAGGACATGTTGTAGCACCAGTTCCCACCTGCAGAGTTCTGAGAAACTGCTGTCTTGGGGAATAATCCAAATGGCAAGTGTGGTGAAACAGGTACAGAGGTCATGACTGTCATGTTGTAGAACATGTTCTGCAACAGGATGTTGTGTGTTGCCAGTATATACCCTCTACCTATGCCCATTCATCCTAATTGATAACATGGTGATGGTAATGCTGCTGTAAAAGACCGATCAGTGTTTACATAACAGCATATATATATAGCAAGTGTCATTTCACAGGTGGCTCTCCCTTTGATAGTATATGTTTTGTCAGCTACTGGTCTGTTATAGGTGGTAGCAGGAGGGTGCATAAGAGAAGTCCTACAGTGGAGATGTTCACAGGGGTAGGAGCCATACGGTATGTGGATGGGTGCAGAAGGGTCTGACAAGGATATTGTGGGGATTGGGAGGGCAGTGAAAAGGTATTCTAGGGTTAGCAGGCAAAATGTCAGATGAAATGCACCTCATTCATCGCCATGATTTTAGGGAGTCATAGCCTTGTCAAAGCAGCTGATTAATACATTGAAGGCCAGTCCAAGGAATTTGTTTTTGAACTAGGCTGGTGGGGTAATTATATCCATAGAAGGCTGAGATGAGAATTGTGGTGTATTTCTGTAAAGAGTCTGCATCTGAACATATACACTCCTGGAAATGGAAAAAAGAACACATTGACACCGGTGTGTCAGACCCACCATACTTGCTCCGGACACTGCGAGAGGGCTGCACAAGCAATTATCACACGCACGGCACAGCGGACACACCAGGAACCGCGGTGTTGGCCGTCGAATGGCGCTAGCTGCGCAGCATTTGTGCACCGCCGCCGTCAGTGTCAGCCAGTTTGTCATGGCATACGTAGCTCCATCGCAGTCTTTAACACTGGTAGCATGCCGCGACAGCGTGGACGTGAACCGTATGTGCAGTTGACGGACTTTGAGCGAGGTCGTATAGTGGGCATGCGGGAGGCCGGGTGGACGTACCGCCGAATTGCTCAAGACGTGGGGCGTGAGGTCTCCACAGTACATCGATGTTGTCGCCAGTGGTCGGCGGAAGGTGCACGTTCCCGTCGACCTGGGACCGGACCGCAGCGACGCACGGATGCGCGCCAAGACCGTAGGATCCTACGCAGTGCCGTAGGGGACCGCACCGCCACTTCCCAGCAAATTAGGGACACTGTTGCTCCTGGGGTATCGGCGAGGACCATTCGCAACCGTCTCCATGAAGCTGGGCTACGGTCCCGCACACCGTTAGGCCATCTTCCGCTCACGCCCCAACATCGTGCAGCCCTCCTCCAGTGGTGTCGCGACAGGCGTGAATGGAGGGACGAATGGAGACGTGTCGTCTTCAGCGATGACAGTCGCTTCTGCCTTGGTGCCAATGATGGTCGTATGCGTGTTTGGCGCCGTGCAGGTGAGCGCCACAATCAGGACTGCATACGACCGAGGCACACAGGGCCAACACCCGGCATCATGGTGTGGGGAGCGATCTCCTACACTGGCCGTACACCACTGGTGATCGTCGAGGGGACACTGAATAGTGCACGGTACATCCAAACCGTCATTGAACCCATCGTTCTACCATTCCTAGACCGGAAAGGGAACTTGCTGTTCCAACAGGACAATGCACTTCCGCATGTAACCCGTGTCACCCAACGTGCTCTAGAAGGTGTATGTCAACTACCCTGGCCAGCAAGATCTCCGGATCTGTCCCCCATTGAGCATGTTTGGGACTGGATGAAGCATCGTCTCACGCGGTCTGCACGTCCAGCACGAACGCTGGTCCAACTGAGGCGCCAGGTGGAAATGGCATGGCAAGCCGTTCCACAGGACTACATCCAGCATCTCTACGATCGTCTCCATGGGAGAATAGCAGCCTGCATTGCTGCGAAAGGTGGATATACACTGTACTAGTGCCGACATTGTGCATGCTCTGTTGCCTGTGTCTATGTGCCTGTGGTTCTGTCAGTGTGATCATGTGATGTATCTGACCCCAGGAATGTGTCAATAAAGTTTCCCCTTCCTGGAACAATGAATTCACGGTGTTCTTATTTCAATTTCCAGGAGTGTATGTTTACCTCAAGTTGCAAGGATGTATGGGAGGGAACATCTGATGTGGAAAGGATGGAAACCGTCAAAATGTAGGTACCATTGTTTGTTAATAGGTTTAATGTGGACAGAAGTGTGTAGCTGAACTTTGGTGAGGAAGATATGATTGAAAGGAAAGTAGCATAGGATTCGGATAGGATCATGTGAAATTTAATTGGGAGAATGTATTTAGAGATTCCAACAATTTTAAAATGTCAGCCTCACAATGAGTTCATTTGGCAAAGATGTCATCAATGTATCTAAACCAAACCAGGGGCTGAAGGTTTATGGATCCCAGTGAAGCCCCAACCAAGCATCCCATAAAAAGGCTGACAAAGGAAGGAACCATCCTGGTTCTCATGGCTGTGCCACTGATTTAAGGACAGACATGCATAAAGAACAGGGGCAGAGCCTTGGGAACCAGGATGGTTCCTTCCTATGTCAGCCTTTTTACGGGATGCTTGGTTGGGGCTTCCCTGGGATCCATAAGCCTTCAGCCCCTGGTTTGGTTTAGATACATTGATGACATCTTTGCCAAATGAACTCATTGTGAGGCTCACATTTTAAAATTCTTGGAATCTCTAAATACATTATCCCAATTAAATTTCACATGATCCTATCCCAAATAACATGCCACTTCCCTTGACATTCCTCATTGAAGGTCAACTAAATGCTTCTGTTCACATTAAAACTACTAACAAACAACAGTTCCTGCATTTTGACAGCGGCCATCCTTTCCATGTCAAATGTTCCCCCCCATCCAGCTTTGGTTATAGAAGGAAATGTATTTGTTCAGATGCAGACCCTATACAGCAATACATCACCATTCTCACCTCAGCCTTCACTGGACATAATTACCCCACCATCCTAGTTCGAAAGCAAATTTCACAGGCCAGCATATCCAATACTGGTACTGTTGATCCTCCAAAAGTCAGTTTAGGAATACATCACTTTTTACTTAGTATTATTCTGGCCCTGAATGCATTAATCAGCAACTCCGACAAGGCTATGACTTCCTAAAATCATGCCCTCAAATGAGGGCCATTTTATCTGACATTCTGTCTAAGACACCTATAATAGCTTTTCGTTCCCTCCCAATGTCTGCAAAATGCTTGTCAGACCGTGTGCTCCTTCTACACCCATCCCCCACCCACTCTTTGGCTCCTACCCCAGTGAACATCTTCACTGTAATACATGCCCTATGCACTCTCCTGCTACAACCTATACCAGCCCAGTAACTGACAAAATATATACTATCAAAGGGAAAGCCGCCTGTGAAACAACACATGCTATGTATACCATCTGTTGCATAAGCATTGTTAGACCTTTTGCAGCGGCGTGATCAACACCAAGTTATCAGTTACGATGAATGGGCATAGGCAGAGTGTGTACACTGGCAACTCACAGTATCCTGTTGCAGGACATGCTCTAAAACATGACAGTAGTGATCTCAGTGCCTCTTTGACCACATATGCCATCTGGATTCTTTCCCCAGACTCCAGTTTTTCATATACCCACAGGTAGGATTTGGAACTACAACATGTCCTTGAATTTCACCATCCCACTGGCCTTAATTTATATTAATTTCTTGGGTCTCAACATTCTTTACAGCAACATTTACTTTCTTCACTCCCTTTTAGTTTTCTATTTTTTATTAACTCTTGTATGATGTTTTGGCAGTAATCTCTTTTTCGCATATTACCCTATATACCATCTTTAAGCTCTCAGGTTTTCAAAGCTCATCCCCAACAATCAATCTTTCCCTCTCATCCTGTCCAGTAAGTCTCCCATGACCCGAGGTTCTGGGTGACTTTTCATAAATCTCACCTGTCCTTCTCCTTCAACCCTTCTGTCAGAAGAAGGAGCCATTTACTCCAAAAGCTCGCAAACTTTAACACCTTCTGTATATATTTTCTCCTGCCACCACTTGGTGAATACATTTTTTTATCTGTCCAATTAAATTATATTTTCAAAAATTGATTATGTTTATTGAAAAAGATAGGTTGCTACCTATCCTAAAGATGACCCATTGAGTTGCAGACAGGCACAACATTAAGACTATTACACTTTAAAGCTTTCAGCCAAAGCCTCCTTCAGCAATGAAAACCCACCCATTGACACAAGCAAGCACACCACACATGCACACATGACCGCTATCACTGGACTAGTAGTGATCATGTGTGCATGAGATTTGCTTGCTTGTGTTAAAATGTGTGTGTTTTCTTTGTTGAAGAAGGCTTTGGCTGAAAGCTTTAATTTGTAAAAGTCTTTTCATTGTGCCTGTCTAAAAGTCAGCAGGTCATCTTAATGGTGGTTAACAATCTATATTTTTCCTAATATTGTTAACTTTCAGAGAAGTGTCATAGTGGTGAAGTTATATTAGAACATACATTTCTCTTGTTGTTATGGTGAAGGATGCTTCTTTTGCCAAAACACAGCAGAATGTACACATTGTCATATTGCTAACACATTGTGCAGATGCAGCTGTGAGAGAATTCTGAAACAGTGATTTATTTAGTTTAGTAAGTGAGGAACTGAGGACAAGTAAAATCTATAGCTTACAAAAAAGCACATTCTCAAAATGAAAATAAATGTGTAATGTCATCATTTACGTTTTTCTAAGACCCATAGCATTTCTCGTTTCACCTGGTATTGATGGCTCTTAAAAACTATGTTCTTTCATTGAAAATGCCTGTAGTTAGTGGAATAACATGGTAGATACTGAAGTTTCGCATAATAACCATATGGCACAATACTCTGCTCTGTGCATACAATCATTTTCCAAAATCTCATTTCGATATCTCAAACCATTTATGAAACATGAGGAATTTTATGGATATTTCATTCTGGTTTTATCACTGCACTTCACAATCACAAGATAGTGTGCTATATAAGATGAATTTTCTCGACATTGGAGACTGACAGAGCTAAATTTCATATGCATTAACATGTTATGTAACATGTACCAAATGCAAAATCATAGGAACCCCAATTTTTCAGGGACCGATGACCGTAGCAGTCTGGTCCCTTTAATCCCACAAACCAACCAACCCAATTTTTCACTGCAAACTTTTTGAATTTAATCCAGTGTGTTACTTAGTTGTAAATATCACAATAAATATGACCATTAACAAAATGATGGGCACATACTCATGAAGCTAACTCATAAAACTGAAATAATACCCTAAAATCTTGCCCTGAAATGAGATCCATTCTGTCTGAGATTTTGCCCACCACACCTAGAATAGCTTTTCCTTGCCGTCCCAATCTCTGTAATATGCTTGTCAGGCCCTACACTCCTTCTGCACACATATCCCTACCCTACGACTCCTACCCTGTGACCATCCCCATTGCAAGACTTGCCCTATGCACCCTCCTACCACCACCTATTCCAGCCCTGTAACTGGCAAAACATATACTATCAAAGGGAGAGCCGCCTGTGAAACGACACATATTATATACAAGCTGCTGTGTAAACACTGTTTAGCTTTTTACATTGGCATGACTACCACCCAGTTATCAGAAGGATGAATGAGCATAGGCAGAGGATGTATACAGGCAATACATAATATCCTGTTGCGGAGCATGCTGTGCAACATGAGTCATGACCTCAGTGCCTGTTTCACCACACATACCATCTGAATTCTTCCCCCAGACACCAGTTTCTCAGAACTCTGCAGATGGGAACTAGCACTACAACATGTCCTTGGTTCTCGCCACCCACCTAGCCTTAATTTATGAGGGCTACTCAAAAAAGTAAGCTGACTTTTCAAATTGTGTGGGCAATGTACATTCGATTATCAGTCTTTTTTTTGTTATGTTGGTACACATTTCCTGGACATATGTTCACAGTTTCAAGTGTACAGCATACTTTGTATGTTTTTGACAGATAGAAAGGTTAGACATGTGTTAGTGTGTTTGGTGATTTTCAATTATTGTAAAAAATGGTGCAAAGAATTTGTGTCAAATTTTGTGTGAAAGATGGAACCAAGTGCTCTAAAACACTTGAAATGTTGACAGTGTCATACAGTGAGTCTGCTCTAAGTAAAAAAATATGTTTGCAAGTGGTACAAGCTCTTCCAAGGTGGCAGAGAAGATGCCAGTGACAAACCTTGCTCTGGACACCCCAGCGCATCAACAACAGATTATAACATTGAAGCTGTGAAGGAAATTGTTTTGAAAAATCATTGAAATACTGTAAGAGAAGTTGCTGAGGATGTTGACATATCGGTCAGCTCATGCCATGCAATTATTTTGGATGTTTCGGTTGTGAGGCATGTGTCAGTGAAGTTTGTTCCAGAACTTCTTAATTTTGATCACAAGAACTGTCGCATGAGCATTGCTCAGGAGCTCTTGAATGACATCAATGATGATTCCGATTTGGTCAAAAGCGGTGGTAACTGGTGACAAAACATGGGTTTATGGTTATGAGGTTGAAACCAAAGTTCTATCTTCCCAATGGAAACATCCCAGAAGGCCAAGAATGAAAAAAGCACGCTAAGTTCATTCAAATGTTGAAGTTTTGCTCACGGTTTTTTTCAACTTTAGTAGCATAGTGCATCATGAATTTTTGCCTCAAGGTCGTACGCTCAATAAGAAGTATTACCTTGAAGCTATGCACAATTTGCAAGAAGCAATACGCAAAAAAAGCCTGGAATTGTGGAAAAACAATTCATGGCTTTAGGATCATGACAACGCACCTGCTCATTCATCATTGCTTGTGAGAGATTTTTTGGCCAAAAACGACATGACAATCATGCCTCAGCCACCATATTCACCAGATTTGGCCCCCTGCGACTTTTTCCTGTTGGCAAAACTGAAGGGACTTATGAAAGGATGAAGGTTTTCAATGATTGAGGAAATAAAAACTGCATTGTTGGAAATACTCAAGGCTGTACCAAAAAGTGCTTATGAGAAATGCTTCAAGGATTGGAAGAAGTGTTGGCACAAGTGTATTGTATCTGAAGGGGTTACTTTGAAGGGAACAACATGAATATTGATGAATAAATAAATATTCTTTTTATAAAAATATAAAGTCACCTTACTTTCTGAACACATCTTGTATATTAACTCCTTAAGTCTCAGCATTTATTCACAGTAACTACTCCTTTCTTCACTCCATTTTAGTTTCCTACGTCTTTCATTTTATGATTAGTGTTTTCTGCCTTCTCCCCTCCCACCTCTGTTACATACCATGCACTTAGCTTTTCACTTTTATTAAATCATGCACAATGTTTTAGTATTAATCTCTGTCTTGCATATTACCTGTCTTCCACCTTTAAGCTTTCAGGTTTTCAAATCTTGTCTGGTGCTGTCCCCAACAATCAGTCTTTCCTTCTCATCCTGTCCAGTAAATCTCCCCTGACCCGGGGTTCTGGGTGACTTTTCTGAACGGTACCCCCTTTCCCTAAATATCTCCAGTCCTTTCCCTTCACCCCTCTTCCTTCCCTTTCAGATCTTCTGCCAGAAGAAGGAGCCACTGGCTCTGAAAGCTTGTAAAAGTTAAATCCTTTTGTGTGTTCCACTACCACCACTTGGTCAGTAGATTTTTTATCTATCCATTTACATTATATTTTCAATAATTGATTATCTTCATTTTACATAAATCTATAAGTGACACAAAAATGATTTTTTTTTACTGTATAGTTTGTGTAAATTCATTTGAGAAAAATTGTAGGGCATGCACCTCAATTCTGTCACCACAGTGCATCACCAACCAGCCAAAAGTGGGCAAACAGTGTTGGCCTATCCTTCTGAACAAGGGAATCATCTTGTCCAGCACATTTGATGAATATGGGTCACTGTGCATCAGCCACCACATCCTGCATGGACATTTCCAAGGGACAATAAAGGTTTTTTTTTCTTCAGACTGAGAAAAGAAAATCACTGAAATGTCCTGTAATTTATTTGCTTCTCTTCCAAAATCACATTCTGTGCAGTTTGCAAACACTGACTTCTAGATCTCAAAAATAAAGATCAGTGGCACATACCATTAAAATTCATTATAATTGGGATTGAAGGCAGGGAAGTGATATCAATGTATAGTGCAAGGGTCTTTAAAAATCTCTCATCTGACATAAAGCAAGGAATTGAGAATGATTACAAATTTGAAATGGCACATACCTAAATAATATGTCATAAGAAATCTCAGTGTGATCACTAGATACTAACCTAGCAATGAAGACAAGACATAGTTATTTAATAATTTAATGTATCCGAGGAAGCAGCAGCTCTTTTTAAAGTATTGGCATTCCTGTTTATTACTTTCCACATAGAATGTGCCTCCTTGTATAGTGTTTGAAGTGTGATTCTGTTTACTGGTGAAAAGGTCTTAACGTTGCTTATAGCAAATCCACAGTTTGGAAGTATTTCTTACAATATGATACAGAGGCAAATGTGAATTGAATGTGAGACCCATTACATCAAAAAATCATATATATCAAAATCTACATTGAATTTGATTTCTTGTTTGTGTGTTTATATTCTGATACATAAATCTTTTCAAATGATTTACTTTCATGTAGCCCACAGCCATAAAATATGAAACTGCGATTTATGAAGCTGTGATTTCTCAGGAAGTCACTAATGAATTGTAGGTTAGTTACTGTGTGTTTTATAAATAATTTGCACAACATACAGCAGTGATGTGAATCTGTCTTTGTACAGACTAGTTTGTCTTTTTTTTCTCTCTGCTATAAACTAGCTAATTATTTTGATCATTAGAGCCCATGGATTTAATTCAACTTGTAAATGAATTTCTCCAGTGTTAACCCTAGGATGCCCAAGACTTTTTTCTAACTTGGATGCCTAAGGGGGAGGGGGGGGGGGGGGTCAGTGAGCCCACAGGTATTAAATAAGTTTATTGACAAAAAATTACAACTTTCAAAATGGTTTATGTATTTTAACTAAGGCATCGGTTTATAAATGTTGTTAATTGTTATAAATATTGGATTGAGTGAATAAAAAATTGACATATTACAATACAAAATACAGATGTGTTCATATACAATAGACTACTCTGAGTCCTCAACTTCAAGGCAAGAGACAAACTTCACAATTTTTTCTGAATGTGTGTGACACACGTGTTTATGACACTGTCCACAATACTGTTTTGGTTTACTTAGATTGTTGTGCTTCTGCTTCTTTGTTTTAGCTTCTTTTACACAAATATGGCACTGACCTTTCCCTGCAAGAGGCTGACGTGCTTCTGTTGTCACTTCTTTGATTTACTTTTGTAGAATAGTCTCGATTGATTGAACAATTTTGTTAGATAACCCTCTTGCATTGGCACTTCTTTCTTCTACCTGCAATTTCACTAGTTTCATCCCAGCTTGCAGAAGATGGAGTTTCCATTTGTTGTGTTTCTTTTCATTCCATCTTGGATGTTGCTGGATGATGGTGGTTGCATTGATAGCACAAATGTTGATGAGAGAGTAAAATACAGATAGAGGCCATCTCTTTGTTCCCCTCTTGCAGGTGTACACATGCACCATTTGATTAATGGTATCAGTTCCACCTTTAGTGGAATTGTAATATGCATTTATCTCAGTTTTATTCTTCTCTCCTCCAACAGTGCCTTTATCTTGGTGCATTGTTGACAACATCAGTAAGTTTTTGCTTGGTTTAATTTTTGCTATGTAGGACACCAAAGTTACTGGAGGCCTACCTGTTGATGGGTCTGTGAACAAGAACATTGATGAATATAGCCCTCAATTTGACGTGTTCTTCATTATGTCTGGAATATGCTTCCTGTTTGACTGGAGAGTTCCTACTGTAGTAACTTTGTAGTCTTGGTATAACTCTTCCGCCAAATACACCAATTTGTAGTATCGGTCTGTAGTAATATTTCGACCAGTATTTTTCACAGGTGCTACTAGACATTTGACGACAGCTGCTGAACCCCGTTCTTCTTACGACAGATTCTGAACATTACCTATGTAGGGTTCCATATTCAAGACGTATCTGTCAACTGCATCAGACATCATGCTATAAGGATGCCATACTTGCCCGGTTTATCCTTCATAGATACTTTGAAAGGGCAGCGCCCTCTTAACAAGCTGAGCATCTCATCATGGTGAGGTGGACCCCTGGTTTATACAATAGTGGAAACCTATCATTCACTTTGTTGAAAACATCATGGATTGCTGTGAACTTGTCTGCTTCCCTTCTTAGCTGGCGGGTACTTTTGTCATCAAACCTTATGATTGCAACAAGTTCTTTGAAAAGTTCTCTTGCCATAATACCATTGTAAACTGGCCGACCCATTAGGTCTGACCAAAAATCGTGTACATTGACAGAATTGTCCTTAGTTGCCCCCATAAGTATCAGGATTACTATAAAGGCATACAATTCTTTCTCATTAGTCAGAGTAACATTTCGCCTAACTGCCTCTTCATTTGAATGTTTTACTATGACATCCATGATGTCAGGCATAAGAAGTAACTTCAAGGCTTCTCCAGGTGAATGGCAAACACCAGCTGGAGTTACTCCTGCCTGCTCTCTTACTATATTAGCCATAGACCTCCAAGGAATTCTAGGCTGTGTGGTTACGTACCTTCTTCCAGACTTGGCCACAATAACATCCTGATGGTCACTGCCTGACGCTGCGCTATCTTCATCTTCTCTAACATCCACATCACTTTCTCGATCTGAATCATACTCCATAACACCATCTTCATATTCACTTTCGCTCCCCGAGTCAGAATCTTCATCTAAAATTTCATTCAGAACTCTTTCTAAAGACGAGTCTTGTATTCTTTTAGTCATTTCTAAGTCTGGGTGTGAACAGTAGGGAACTGCACTAACTCACTGCAAGTTTACAAGATAAATAACAGCTGACTGACATCAACAATCACTTCCTCTGAAAGTAAACCGATTGTTGTGAATATCAAGAATACCAACCAACAAGAAACTAACTTGCATTGTTGTAGAGAGAGAAATATGAAATCCTACTAATGGAAATTTTCTATACCATGGAAGCCTAAGGGGGGGGGGGGGGGGGGGGGGTTGTTGGACCCATAAAAAGTTTATTTATTTTTGCTTTCAAAGCGGGAATTTTCTATAAAATATAATGGCATTAACATTTCATAAAATAGCCAACAAACAATAACTCAAAGGGAATATGTAGTATGAAAGTTACTTGGGCAAAAGCAGGGGACATAAAAAAATTGTGGGTTCAGCGAGCCCTCCCCTTAGGCGTCCTAGGGTTAAGTGGAACAACACTTTCGTGAATTGGAGCATTACATGAAGACTTCTGAAAGTACATAGGCTTCACTCTGTATCAGTCTCAATGAGGTAAATGCATCATTCTCATGTAAATATATCAAGTTCACTGTGTAAATGTATCAGTCTATGACAAATGCATCAGTCTCACATAGGCCAACTGGAAGATTTTAGGAGGGGTAAAGAATTTCTATCAAGTCCCTGGAATGAGAGACAGGCAGCAGACAGCAGTGTTGCATGGAACTTGTGAAGTGATCAAGCTCAAGGAAACATAGGGGAACTCTCCTGTGTCTGACAGACTAATAAAGATTCTATTCTATTCAATACTGAAGTCCTGAACAAAAACAGAGCATCACCACACAGGCTCCTAGCACATGTTACTTAGTTTCTCTGTGGGACTGACTTCTGGGAGAGGATGTCTTGATTTAGTACCATAGATCACCTCAAGTTTTTTGGTCTATACATCAATAAAGTTCTGTGTCACTTGACAGTCAGCCTCACTTCAAAATTGTAAATCTTTCCAAATTTCTATTTAAATCACATGAAACTGTGTAAGGCAAGCTAAAGATTCAAAAGTCAAGACTACCCAGTAGATCTTGACATCTGAATCCTTACCTTGCTTGATTCTTGATACAATTTTATGGGAACTCAATAGAAGTGTGAATAAATTTTCAAAAAGAGGCTCATTGTCAAGTGATGCAGAATTTTATTGATTAATTTCCTCAAGTCTTTGTCTAGTTACGAGTAAAAGTGTACTCCAGTTGTGTACTCTTGTCTAGTTCATGTGCATTTTCTTTTCCATGTCTTTTGTTTTAAGTTCATTTTTACTACTGTAAACACCTTACAGAACTGTGAAAGATCCTTTACCTCATTTTACAGTAGTTACTAATTTCTCTAATTATTAAATCTTCTTTCCACTTCCCCATTATTGTGCTCTGAATGTGCAACAGTCGTCCCATTTTACATGTATTTATATTTCACACATTTTCTGCTCATCATATTGTGCCAATGACAAATAAACCACTAAAGTCATGGTTAGTGTTGGCTTTGTGGGCACACTGAGAAGAGTTAAGACCATGTTACAGTACCTACAACAACTTGTTCTTTGCATCACTCTTTTGTTGTTATTGTTGTTGTGTTCTTCATTCCAGAGACTGGTGTGATGCAGTTGTCCATGCTACTCTGACCTGTACAACCATCTTCATCTCTGAATAACTACTGCAACTTACATCCTTCTGAATCTGCTTACTGTATTCATCTCTTGGTCCCCTTCTACAATTTTTGCCCTCCATGCTTCCCTCCAGTACTAAATTGCTGATTCCTTGATGCCTCAGAACTTGTCCTGCTAACCAATCCATTCTTCTAGTCAAGTTGTGCCACAAGTTCCTCTTCTCCCCAATTCTATTCAGTACCTCCTCATTACTTATGTGATCTACCCATCTAATCTTAAGCAGCATTCTCCTATAGCACCACATTTCAAAAGCTTTTATTCTCTTCTTGTCTAAACTGTTAATTGTCCATGTTTCACTTCCATACATGGCTACACTCCATACAAATTCTTTTAGAAAAGACTTCCTGACACTTCAATCTATACTCAGTGTTAACAAATTACTCTTCTTCAGAAATGCTTTCCTTGCCAAAGCCAGTCTACATTTTATATCCTCTCTACTTTGACCATCATCAGTTATTTTACTCCCTAAATAGCAAAACTCATTTGGTATTTTAAGTGTCTCTTTTTCTAATCTTATACCCTCAGCAACACCTGATTTAATTTGACTACATTCCATTATCCTTGTTTTGCTTTTGTTGACATTCATCTCGTATTCTCCTTTCAAGACACTGCCCATTCTGTTCAGCTGCTCTTACAGGTCCTTTGCTGTCTCTGACAGAATTATGATGTCGCTGGCAAAACCTCAAAGATTTTATTTCTTCTCTATGGATTTTAATTCCTTTCTTATAGACTGGGAGTGTGACTCATTTTCAGACATTTCGGAAACACACCTTCATCAGGAATATGATTTGTGAGCTATGTTAGTGGCATCATGATTGCAGAGGTTACACATTTAATCCTCTGTTTTTGAGTTTTTAATTTTACTTATAGTTTTGATGTGATTTTTGACCAAGAGAATTTTTTTGGTTGCTGGTTTCATATTTGTATTAAATGAAGAATGGTAGATGGCACAGTGTGTAAAGCATTCATTAATTATAAAGTGTTCATTAATGGTATTGCAATCTATTAGGACTGTGGTTCACCCTTTCTCTCACAGGAGAAAAACAGTGTACATCAATGAATCAAACATACATTTTGGTGAAATATGACCTAACCAAATGTAGAATATATGTAATTGTCATAATAAGGTCAGAAAATTTAAAATGGGAAATAGATATGTTGAAGTTATATACAGTGGAAATCAGTGTAGTTCAGTGACAGGAGGAGCAGCACTTCTGGTCATGTGAATACAGGGTTAAAAATACAAAGTAAAATAGGGGTAATGCAGGTAGGTTTAATAATGAATAAGAAAATATGAATCAGGGAAAGCTGCTATGAACAGCATAGTGAATGCAACATCATAGCCAAGATAGACATGAAGTCCTTGCCTACCACAGAAGTACAAGTTTACATGCCAACTAGCTCTGCAGATGATAAAGACATTGAATAAATATACAATGAGACAAAAGAAATTATTCAGATAGTTAAAAGAAATGAAAATTTAATTGTGAATTCGATAGTAGGAAAAGGAAGAAGAGGAAAAATAGTAGGTAAATAGGAAAGAAAGACAAAGGCATCCAGTAGAATTTGCACAGAGCATAATTTAATCATGGCCAACACTTGGTTTAAGAATCATAAAAGAGTGTTGTATACATGGAACAGTTCTAGAGACACCAGATGGTTTCGGATTGATTACAGTTAGAGATTTAGGAACCAGATTTTAAATTGTAAGACATTTCCAGAGGCAGATTTGGACTCTGTCCACAATTTATTGGTTATGAACTGTATTAAAACTCAAGAAATTGCAAAAAGGTAGAAAATTAAGGAGATGGGGTCTGGATAAGTTGAAAGAATAAGAGGTTGTTCAGAGTTTCAGAGAGAGCATTAGGCAGTGGCTGACTAGAACAGGGGAAAGGAATACAGTAGAACACCAACTGATAGCTTTAACAGATGAAATAGTGAAGGCTGCAGAGAATGAAATAGGTAAAAAGACAAGGCCTAGTAGAAACTCTTGGGTAACACAAGAGAGATTGAATTTAAATGACAAAAGGAGAAAATTTAAAAATGCAGCAAATGAAGCAGGCAAAAGGGAATACAAACATTTAAAAAAGGAGACTGGCAGGACGTGAATGATAGATACCACCTACAGGAAAATTAAAGACACCTTTGGGGAAAAGAGAAGCAGATATATGACTATCAAGGGCTCAGACTGTAGACCAGTCCTCAGCAAAGAAGGCAAGTTGATAGGTCAAAGCAGTGTATAGAGTGTCTATACAAGGGAGATGAACTTAAAAGCAATATTATAGAAAGGGAAGTGGATGTAGATAAAAATGAGATGGGAGATATGATACTGTGAAAAGAATTTGATAAAGCTCAGAAAAGATCTAAGTAAAAACAAGGGGCAGATGATATTCTGTCAGAACTACTGATTGCCTTGGGAGAGCTAGCCATGACATTGTGGCGGCAGCACCATCCAACGCACGAAGGGCTGAACTACGGCACTGCCGACACAAGTAGGGGCAGCTGTACCGTTATGCGGAATTTCGGCAACGGTGCGTCGCACACCGGACCGCACGGGAACAAAGCTGCCACCAGTGTGAGCTAGTCGACGCGACGCGACACACATTCTGTGACGCGGCCTTTTGTCTCGCTCGGTCCACGCGGTCGCGCCACGGCTCGTCACTGGAGTGTGCACCCTCCGGGATCGGTGACCGAGCTGTGCCGCCAGTGCAACGCGCCTATATAGGCGGACATTAGCGAAGTATATTATTTGTCATTTATTGTAACGGCAGGAAAAATAAATGTGTCCTGTCCAGAAACCGCTTTAGTCATTTATTGCCACAAAGCCCCTCCCATGAGCACAGTGCGTGGGCGCGTTGATAAATGCCGGTTCACTGCACATGAGCGACTGTAAGCGGAGAAACACGTTCCCGCTTCACTGGTGACCCCGACGTGATCTGAGGCTAAAAAAAACACGTGGTGACAAACGTTCGTCGGTACGAGAGACGTGGAACCACGAGTAGGCTTGGGCGCATACGCCTGCGCCGAACAGTGCTCCGTAGTAAATTTTTTTAACTAACTTTTTTTTGTATTGTTTTTGTGTGCGTATATTTTGATCGCGGACTGCTTAGTGTTATTTTTTTTTTTTCTTTTCGTGTGTTTCCCTTGTGTTATTTTCACTGTGTACTTTCCTCTTGTACGAGGATTCGACTCTGAACTAAGATGGCGACACTAGAGGAGTTGCAAAAGACCGTCGAGGAACTGCTCGCACGCAACACGAGGCTAGAGAGTGAGCTACAGGCACGGACTACACGCGCGGACGCCGCGCAGCCACAGACAGCTCAGGACAATGTTGGCGCGCAAATCCCCGCCACAGCGACGCCTCCTACGACCGCTGGAACGCCGACAGGCGCAGGACGGGCACTGATCAGGCTGCCTCCCTTTTGGCCGCGCGACCCTGTAATGTGGTTCAGCCAGGTTGAGGCGGTATTTATGAGCAACCACGTGACCTGCGACCTGGCGAAATTTGGGCACGTAGTGAGCCAGCTGGACCAGAACTATGCGGCCGAAGTGCGGGATATAATCACCGCCCCACCGACGCAGTCGAGCTACAAACGGCTCAAGGAAGAGCTGATCCGGCGGATTTCGTCGTCAGAGGAACAGCGTGTGCACCAACTGCTGCGGCAAGAGGAATGCGGCGATCGGAGGCCCTCGCAGTTCCTGCGCCACTTGCGGAGCCTCGCGCAGTCCGATATGGTGCCAGATTCGCTGTTGCGCACTATCTGGGTGCGCAGCCTCCCAGCTCAGGTGCAGGCAGTGATAGCCGCACAGACGGAGATGCAGCTGGACGCCGTCGCTAACTTGGCCGACAGGGTGCACGACGCGCTGACAACGGCGCCTAGCACCGCAGCTGCGGCAGCTTACGACTCCGTCCCCCCACCTCCGTGGCGGCCAGCGCCTCCCGCACCCGCACCGGATGCCGACCTGCACCAGCTAGTGCAAAACTTAACCGCACAGGTGGCAGCTCTCTCGACGCAAGTCGACCAGTTGGCGCGCTCGCAGCAAGAGGGCAGCACGCGCCGCGGCGGCAGCAGACCGGGCGACAGGCGGCGTGGCTCGCGCAGCCGGCAACGCAGCAACAGCCGCTCCAACGGTACCCCGCCGACGTCACACCACGCACAAAGCGGCTACTGCTGGTACCACGCCCGCTTCGGCAACGAAGCAACCAGGTGCCGCGCTCCTTGCTCGCACCCAAACGCCAGCTGCGACCGGACCTAGGCGCACCCGGCTGCAATATGATATCGAAGCGTCTGTTTGTTACGGAACGGGGGGCAGGCGTGAGGTACCTCGTCGACACGGGTTCGGACCTCTCGATATTCCCCCGTTCTATGTTACGAGACCGCAGGCGGGCCGAGGCACTCTGCCTTACAGCGGCGAACAACTCCACTATTAAAACTTACGGCACACACAGCCGCAATATAGATCTGGGCCTACGGCGCACGTTCTCGTGGACTTTTACCGTGGCCGACGTCAATGAGCCGATCCTGGGCGCAGACTTTCTCGGCCACTACGGGCTACTAGCCGACATCGCAAACGGCCAGCTCATCGACGCCATGACTAAGTTAAAGATAGCGGGACAGCGCCGGCAGGCTGCATACTACAGCGTTAAACCCGTGAAGTGCCCCGGACCGTACGCTGACATTCTTGAACAATTCCCCGACCTCACCCGCCCAGCCGGTGCACCGAGAGACATCAAACATTCGACGGTGCACCACATAATAACCACACCCGGACCCCCCACGGTTTGTCCCGAGCGTGTGCCGTTATTTCACCCCCTGTGAACTTTGAGGACGTGGCCCAAGTACAGGAGAGTGACGAAGAACTGCACCACTTCCGTCACGACACTTCCAGCGGCCTGCAACTGGAGCTGGTGCCTGTCCCCGGCTCCGCACGGAAGATTTGGTGTGACACCTCAACCGGCACGCACCGACCGTTCCTCCCGGGGAAATTCCAGCGCAGTGCCTTCGACCGTGTCCACGGACTGTCACACCCCGGCATCAACACCACTGCGACGCTCGTGGCTGCGCGTTTCGTCTGGCTCGGGCTTCGGAAGGACTGTCGCGAATGGGCGCGGACTTGCACCGCATGTCAGCGCGCCAAAGTCGAGAGGCACACCCACGCACCCGTGGGCACCTTCCCGGACGCGACACGCCGATTTGCGCACGTTCACGTGGACCTCGTCGGCCCGCTTCCTCTCTCACAAGGCAAGCGGTACATCCTAACTATGGTGGACCGCTTCACTCGCTGGCCGGAAGCAACGCCCGTCGCGGACGTCACAGCCGAGACCGTCGCCACCGCATTCGTCGACACCTGGGTGGCACGCTTCAGATGTCCCAGTCACGTGACAACTGATCGCGGCCGCCAGTTTGACTGCGCGTTGTTCACGCACGTTGCCAGACTGTGTGGCACCCGGTTACACAGGACAACTAGCTACCATCCGGCGTCGAATGGCATGGTCGAACGGTTCCACAGGACTCTCAAAGCCGCTCTAACCTGCCACGACACCTCATGGCCAGAGGCGCTTCCACTGGTGCTGCTCGGCCTGCGAGTCACGCCGAAGGAGGAGATCGGCGCGTCACCTGCCGACCTCGTTTACGGGCAATCTCTGACAATCCCGGGCGATTTTGTCGAAGATGCAAGACTCCCACGCGACGCCGTGGCACCCACTCTGGCGGAATGTCTGCGCAGTCACATGGCCGGCCTCCGAGCGCACGCACCGACGCGGCACGGCACCGGGAAGATATTCGTCCACGCCGACCTGCAGCGCTGCACGCACGTCATGTTGCGTACCGACGCAGTACAGCCACCTCTCCGACCGTCCTACAGTGGACCGCACCGCGTGATCGCCCGAGGGGACAAAACGCTGGTCCTCGAGTGCAACGGAAAGCCGTCGACAGTGTCAGTCGACCGCGTCAAACCAGCCTACGTCTTGCCCGCTCCATCAGCCACGCATTTCTTCGACCCGGCAGAAGATCTGTTCACGGACGACACGCCCTCTGCCAGCGGTCAGACGGAACCCGCACCCGGAGCCGCCAGTGACACACAGCTGCTGCTCGCTGTCATCGCGCCGCCACGTGCGCCTCCCACCACCACGCCCTGGCAGCTGGTACGGCCGCCCGGACCGCGCCCACCACAGGCGCACCGGTCGCCCCCACCACAGCCGCCAGCAGACTACGTCACGCGCGCCGGCCGCCGCGTCCGATTCAAACGGCCGTGCTGCGTCGCCAGCGCGCCACGACACCGAAACCGGCAGTCACGCGCCCGAGCCGCCGAACGCCGTCAGAATTCGGCGCCCACGAGCCGCCGTCTGCTGTAGAGACCCGACCTCCAGCTGCAAGTGCCTTCGGCCGGTAACTCCAGTAGAGCGTTCGTCACAGCTCATGGACCCGCGTTCGCGTCTTTTGCCTCCGCCGCATCGGGCGTTGAGGCCGGATCGGCACCCGCGCCTGCTTACCTCATTCGCTTCTTCGTCGAGCTCCGGACATCGCGCACCACACCGCCCGGCTTGTCCGTAGTAGCTCCCGGACCCGCGTTCGAGTTCCGACGGTACCGCACTCGCGCAAGCGCCTTCGAGACGTCGCCACCAATGACCTGCAACGCGCGCCTTCACGCGCATCGCTACGGACAGTCGCAGCCAGTGCCTGCTGCCGCTGTCACTAGCCGTCAGCGCGAGGACACGCCCACGGCACGCTCGCCGGTCCGGCGCGCTGACATCACGGGCTGCCGCCCTTCCGACGCCGACCGACCCCCGCCAAAGCTGCCGCACTGCCATCACGCAGTGCGCGAACTTTAAACACACGCGCGCCACCGAACGATCGCCGCGTTTTCGCAGCTATGGAGCTCCGCTCTCCAAGGGGGGATCTGTGTGGCGGCAGCACCGTCCAACGCACGAAGGGCTGAACTACGGCACTGCCGACACAAGTAGGGGCAGCTGTACCGTTATGCGGAATTTCGGCAACGGTGCGTCGCACACCGTACCGCACGGGAACAAAGCTGCCACCAGTGCGAGCTAGTCGACGCGACGCGACACACGTCTCCCCAGTTCTTCCGCCGCGGACCACGTGCGTCGAGTCAACGTGACTCCGCCGTAAATGCGTACGCGCGGTCGTAAACGCAGTCGCCGTTAAATTGTCTTTCGCTTCTTCGCGGACGCTACGGCGCCTCCGGTCGCGCCAAGAGCAGAACATTCTGTGACGCGGCCTTTTGTCTCGCTCGGTCCACGCGGTCGCGCCACGGCTCGTCACTGGAGTGTGCACCCTCCGGGATCGGTGACCGAGCCGTGCCGCCAGTGCAACGCGCCTATATAGGCGGACATTAGCGAAGTATATTATTTGTCATTTATTGTAACGGCAGGAAAAATAAATGTGTCCTGTCCAGAAACCGCTTTAGTCATTTATTGCCACAAAGCCCCTCCCATGAGCACAGTGCATGGGCGCGGTGATAAATGCCGGTTCACTGCACATGAGCGACTGTAAGCGGAGAAACACGTTCCCGCTTCAACATAACTACACTGTATGATGTGGAAAATGTATGAGACAGGTAAATACCCTCATAATTCAAGAAGAACGTAGTAATTCCAATCCAAACAAAGCTGTTGCTGCCAGGTGTCAAAATTACCAAATTCTCAGTTTAATAAGTCATGGTTACAAAATACTAACGCAAATTCCTTACAGAGGAGTGGAAAACCTGGTAGGAGCCGAGCTCAGAGAAGATCAGTTTTGACTCTGGAGAAATGTAGGAATACAAAAGGCAATACTGCCCCTATTACTTACCTTAGAAGATTAGGTTAAGGAAAGGCAAACCCACATTTATATCACTTGTAGACTTAGAGAAAGCTTTTGACAATGTTCACTGGAATACTCTCTTTCAAATTTTGAAGGTAAGAGAGGTAAAATACAGGAATCAAAAGGCTATTTACAATTTGTAGAGAAACTTGACAGCAGTTATATCACTTGAGGGTTATGAAAGAGAGGCAGTGGTTGAAAAGAAAGTGAGACAGAGTTATAGCCTATCCCCGATGTTATTAAGTATGTACATTGAACAAGCAGTAAAGGTGCCCAAAGAAAAATTTGCATATCCATCATCTTCACCTGAAGATGATGGAACGAAATCCATTGAAATGTTGCGACTAGAAGACGATACCACTCGGCTGATAACCCGTGAAGATTTCATAGAGGATATAAAATGTAGACTGCCAGTGGCAAGAAAAGCATTTCTAAAGAAGAGAAATTTGTCAACATTGAATATAGATTTAAGTATTAGAAAGTTTTTTCTCAAGTTATTTGTCTGGAGTGTAACTATGTATGGAAGTGAAATATGGACGATAAACAGTTTAGATAAAAAGAGAATAGATACTTCCAAAATGGGGTGCTACTGAAAAATACTGAAGTTTAGATGGGTTGATGATGTAACTAATGAAGAAGCATTGAGCAGAATTGGGGAGACAAGAAATTTGTGGCACAATTTGACCAAAAGAAGGAATCGGTTGATAGGACACATTCTGAGACACCAAGGGATCACCAATGTAGTGATGGGGGGAAGTCTTGGATGTAAAGTTGTAGAGGGGCACCAAGAGATGGATACAGTAAGCAGATTCAGGAAGATGTGGGTTGCAGTAGTTTTTGGAGATGAAGAGGCTTGCACAGAATAGAGTATCATGGAGAGCTACGTCAAACCAGTCTTTGGACTGAAGACTGCAACAAGAACAACAACAGTATTGTAATTGTGCCAAGGCACAGCACATTGATATGGACTGTTGAGACAGGTTGCTGTTATAATTATACAGTGTGTTTCAAAAAGGACTTTAAAATTTTGAAAATTCATATAAATTAATTCATAGTACCTACAGAGGTGACTGTAGTGTCAGTTTGTAAGGAAATACATGAAGTTTTGTCTTTTGTAGCTTGCTAGTGCTGAATTACACCGTAATGAGTGCTAGTGGCAGTAGCATTAAAGATGGTTGCCTTTACTGATCTGAGGAAGGTAGCTGTGTGTTTTTATTTGCAGAATCAAAATCGGTGACAACAGTTCAGCATAATTTCCATACCAAGTATGCTAAAGATCCTCCTAGTAGGCCTACAATTTATGAGTGACATAAATGTTTTGTAGAAACCGGGTATTGTTAAGACATGGGAAATCATCAGGTTCTCCAAGCACATCTGGCAATATTGAGTGAGTGAGCCAATGTTTTGTCAACATGACAGTGTAAATTCTTGCTCTAAGTTCAGGTAGAGAAGCCAGCACAGAAGGCACAAACACAGTATCCTCGATGAAACCCCATTTAAAAAAATCGAGTGGTGTCTTGTCTGTGGAACTTGGGGGCCATGCAATTGGCGCATTATGGCCAATCCATTGACCTGGAAAGCAGTTACTGATAAAATCCTGGATGTCAGCCAGGTAGCAGGGTGGTGCACCATCTTGCTTGAAGTAAACATTTCATTCTTGGTCATCCTCATCGATTTCATCACTGAGCAAGTTACACCTGCAATGTTACAGCAAGTTTGGGAAGAAATTGACTTCTGCTGGCATGTGTGCAGGATAACCAATGGTAACTAAACCCAACATCTTTAGTTTAAGGCAAAAAGCATGATGTGTTTCCCTACAAAATAACACTAAACCCAGCTCTATATCTTCTTTCCATAAATTTATATGAATTTTTGAATTTTTAAAGTCGCTTTTGAAACACCCTGTATATGTTCTACATTTGGTTGTGTCATGTTTGACAGAAATGTATGTTTTATCCAGTGATGCAAACTGTTTTCCTCCTGCAAATATGATTACAATAATCAAAACTGATAGAGAATAAACATACAATTGTACAACTGATTGCACAAAAATGCTTATTTCAAATTATGTAACAGCTGTAGATAGTCACCTGTGAAAAGCTCTTTTTTCATTTTGCACAATTTATTGTGCATCATGATGAGTATTAGTCATTTGTATTGTATTGTTTGATTGGTGAGTCCCAGTCTTTTACATCATGATGCCCAGAGGCCTTATTGGCTGCGTAAATATCGTTACTTGCTGCCTGTTGACATAACCCTCCCAGGTGTCTCCAAAAAGGGAGCATACAGTTCTGATGCACTCTGTTTTGGGTACCTATGAGCCATTATTTGTAGGTAACTGTATATTTTGAGGTATGTGAGTTGGTGAGATATTTGATGTACTGGTTTAGAATTTACAGATTTTTGCATGACTTGTAAATTAAATATAATAAAACAAATGTAAAAATTAATTGTTGCAGTTGATGAAGCTGTGCAAGTAGCACATGATGCTATATTTGTAAATCAAGGGCAAGTATGCTGTGCAGGAACAAGAACTTTTGTGCATGAGAGCATATATGATGAGTTTGTACAGAAGTCAAAAGCTAAGGCAGAAGAAAAAAAGATTGGAGACCCATTTGATGTCACTGTTCAACATGGGCCTCAGGTGAGAACTTACCTCAGTGCAACATTTTTATTAGTCTCCCTGTACATTAATGCATGAATCCCATCTTGAAAATCAGATTCCTCAATACCCATCAGCTTTGACTGTTAGTTCTTCATTTGAAGATAATTTTGAGCTTGAGAAATAGAAGTAATTCTCAAAGAGCCAAATCAGATGAAACAGACAGGTATGGGACAATATGTCTCCTGAAACTTCCTGGCGGATAAAAGCTGAGTAACAAGGGGAATGTTCCTCTGAGGTCAGATGGTGGGACTTTGGGGTGTTGGGTGACTGGAAATGTAAGACATTGGAGATCCGTTTTTCTACAAGGTTGGAGGGTAATTACAATCCATAAAGGCCTAAGTGAGACCCGCGGCATATTTCAAGAGGGATGGTTCATCACTACAGCTGCAAGGGCCACGGGCGGCTAGGCTGTATGGAAGGGACTTCTTGGTATGGATGGGTGGCAGCTGTCGAAGTGGAGGTATTGCTGGTGGTTGGTAGGTTTGATATGGACAGGGGCACTGATGTAGCCATCTTTGAGATGGAGGTCAAAGTCAGGCAAGGTGGCTTGATGGGTTGAGTAGAACCAAGTGAAGCAAATGGGGGAGCAGGCATTGAGGTTCTGGAGGAATGTGTATAGGATGTCCACACCCTTGATCCAGATCATGGAAATGTCATCAATAATTTCAACCAGGTGAATGGTTTGGGATTCTGGGTGCTTCAGAAGGATTCCTCTAGATGGCCCATAGCTGTACCCAGATTTGTTTGTAGTTAATTCCTTCAAAGGAGAAGAAATTGTGGTTGAGGACATAGCCGATCATGATGACTAGGAAGGAGGTGATTGGTTTGGAAGCCATCAGGTGTTGGGAAATGTAGTATTCAATAGTGTTAAGGCCTTGGGCATTAGGGATGTTAGTGTAAAGGGAGGTGGCATCAATAACGACAAGCAGGGTACTGTATGCTAAAGAAACAGGAACTGTGGAGAGTCAGTGGAGGAAATGGTTGGTATCTTTTATATAGATGGCTAGGTTGAGGGTAATAGGCTGAAGTGTTGGTCTACAGGAGCAGAGATTCTCTCAGAGGTGGCACAGTACCAGCAAAAATAGGGTGTATGGGGTGGTTGGGTTTATGGACTTTATAAAATGTGCAGAAGGTAGGAGTGTGGGGAATGGTAGGTGTGAGAAGAGAGATGGACTGTGTGGAGATGTTCTGGGATGGGCCTAAGGATTTGAGGAGAGGCTGTAGATCCTGCTGGATTTCTGGAATGGATTCACTGTGGAAGGGTTTGTGGGTGGATGAACAGCTGGTGGAGTCCTTCCACCAGGTATGCCTTGTGGTTTAAAACAACGGTAGTGGAGCCTTTGTCAGAAGTTGGGATCACAAGGCTGGTTTCAGTTTTTAGGTGGGGGATTGCAGATCTTCCTGTGAATGTGAGGTTAGCTTGCATGTTGAGGGATTTAGGGAATGATGCTGAGACAAGGTTCAAACTTAAGGAATTCTGGAAAGTTAACAGTGGGGATGGGTCACGGTTGGAAGGAGGAGTGAACTGAGTCAGTCAGCTTTCAACAATGGTCTTTTGTTCTGTGTGGTGGCTGCCACCCATTCCATACCAAGACGTCCCTTCCATACAGCCTAGCTGCACATGGCTGTCACATCTGTAGTGAAGAGCTGTCCCTCTCGAAATATACCGAGGTTCTCACTGAGGCCTTTACAGATTGTAATTACCCTCCCAACCTTGTACAAAAACAGATTTTGCATGCCTTATCTTTCTAGTCACCAAACACCTCCCAAAGTCCCACCATTTGACCTCAGAGGAACATTCCCATTGTGACTCAGTACCACCCAGAGTTGGAGCAACTCACCAGGGTTTTGACTACCTGTCATCATGACCTAAAATGAGAAATGTCTGACCTGTTATTCTTGCTACCCCTCCCACAGTCCTATGCCACTGCCCACTGATCCTACAAAATATCCTTGTCCATCCCTACACAACTCCTGCTCAAACCCCGTGCCTCATGGCTCATATCCCTGTAATTGAACTAGAAGCAAGACCTGTCCTATATTTGCGCCCACCACCACCTACTCCAGTCCAGTCACAAACATCACCTGTTGCATCAAAGGCAGGGCTACCTGTAGAACCAGTCATGTGATCTACAACCTAAACTGGACTACCCTTATGGTGAGCACGACGCCCAACATGATGTCCTTCATTTAATGACTGCTTCACAGCCTGTGCCATCAGGATCCTTCCTGCCAACACCAGCTTGTCTAAATTGTGCAGATGGGAACTCTCCCCGCAATATATCCTAAATTACCTAAACCCTCCTGGCCTCAACCTTTGTTAGTCATTGTCCTTACCCTTTTAGCCCCTCCCCTGCATGATCTCAACCTTTGTTAGTCATTGTCCTTACCCTTTTAGCCCCTCCCCTGTTCCCTTTCCAGCACTACACAGTCGTCTGTTCCACCAACGTTGCACTTTACCACTCTGCTATCCCTTACCCTCCCCGCAACTGTGTCCTCCTTACCCCCAGCTGGTTGGCTCTCCCATAATTCTCCTGCTGCCAGAGGTTGTGGTTATGTGTGTTGTGTGAGTTGTGTTTGTGTGTATGTCTGTGTGTGAGTGTGTGTTTGTATGTGTGTGGGCGTTTTGTCTATTTCTGTCAAAGGCCTTGTAGGGCGAAAGCTAACTTTCCAACAATTTTTTTGTTGTACCTTTCTGCAATTCAACATCTCTGTCATATGACGAGTAGCAACTACCCTTTTCATTATATTATTACATTCCATCCTGGATTTCCCTTTGTTTGATTGTGCCTGACAGCTTTTCTTCCATCCTTATCCAGTGCTGTTTTCCTTCGTTACTATTTTCTAATGCATTACTGCACTCAGTGTCTGCCCTTCTTTCTCTCCTTTCATGTGTTTCTTTTGTCGCCTTACAAACTGCACTGCATAGTCTACTTATGAGCCACGCTGTATCGACCATCCCGGCTGTGCACAACAGACGGCTACAAGACCACACTGATTGTTGGTGCAGCATCTCAAGTCCCACGTTACTCTCGCCAATATCGTTAATGCAATACCTTAATTTATATCACTCTCCCCGCATCACCCTCACGTATTTTGGCGTGTTATTTCCTGCACCTTTCCTGTGCCACATGAACTTGTATTTCATCCTACCAACCCCCTCCCCTCCCCGCCCTCCCCACTCCTTCCTCTCTTTATTCCAAGTTTGCACCTACTAATTTTACCTAATCTAGTCATATCTGCCATCCTCCTTCTTCAAACTTATCCAACCGTAGATCTGCAATCCACATTACAAACATTGTTTTTTTCTTTAATCCCATTATGACTTCACGCCAATTTCAGTTCGTTTTCGTCTTTCACTATCAGTTATTCACTCAGATTTCACCTTATTTTCCCTCATTCCATCTGTTTCATACGTTCCGTGATTTTTCCCACGTGTTTGTGTGTATTTTTGCTAATTTTTTCGGACGTAATTCTATGTTATTTACGTATTTTTACGCATTTTTTCTACTACCATGGATCCTTGGTCCTCCCACCTGTGTCAATACAGAAAAGTTTCCTTATCCCCAACCAAAACCCAGGTCCCACACACTGTTCGAGCATTGTTGCTTGGCACATGAAATCCCCTCAAATGGCCTAACCATCAAATTACCCATCTCTGGTTGCCACTTTTCCTTGCACAATGACCTCAATCTGTGCAGATTCCACCAATGCTTAGCCCTCACTTACATAGTCCTGCAAAGCCATGTCAATCAGGTCAAAACCTCCTTCCAATACCTCTTTTCCATCCATAAAATTCTCCTGCTATGCAATCCCAAATTCCTGGATCCCATAACACACACTGAAACTCTTGCCCTCCAGGAACCAGAGTTACATGCACAACACCACCTCAAAAAACTCTCCAACCTGCTCACTTCCTACTCCTGCCTTGGACTACCACTGACCACTACCTCTAAAACAACCACCAAGCCTCCCCCACGTTCTCTCATAGCTGATGAAGACTGTCTTACAAAACTACTACATTTACCCCACACTCCAAAACTCCCTCCCACCACCACATAGAATCCAGGAGATAAATAGGCCTGAAACACTGTCATGAACCTTTCTTCCAAAAGCCTTACACCAGCAGATCTATCAGTCCTTTCCAAAAGCCTCACCTCTTGCCCTACCCCCAAATTCAGTCATGCAGGAAGTGCTTAAGACTTTCCCTCCTTCTCCCAGTCCCTACAGTGGAAACATTTTTTCGCCACCAAACCTACCAGCCATACTCAACAAAATACCAATGTTGAAACCTGACTGACCTATTTCACTACTCCTTCCAACCATGATCAACCCCCCGCCTCCCCCCCAACTACCCTCAATCACCCCCTGTTAACTTTCCAGAATTTCTTAACCTTGAACCTTGCTCACCATCATTCCCCAAATCCCTCAACATGCAAACTAACCTCACATCCACAGAAAGGTCTGCATTCCCCCACCTAAAAACTGAAACCAAACTTAGAATAACACCTGCTGACAAAGGCTCCATTACTTTTGTTTTGAACTGCAAGGATTACCAGGCAGAAGGACTCCACCAGCTGTCAGAGTAATCCACCCACAAACCCTGCCTCAGTGACCCCATTCCAGAAATCCAGCAGAATTTACAGTCTCTCCTCAAATCCTTTGGGCCATCCCAGAGCCTTTCCACAGAGCCTATCTCTCTCTTCAACCCTACCATTCCCCACACTCCTGCCTTTTACATGTTCCCAAAAGTCCATAAACCCAACCACTCTGGATTCCTCATTGAAGCCAGTTGCTGTGAAACCACTGAGAGAATCTCTGCTCTCATAGACCTACACCTTCAGCCTATTACCTGCAACCTACGCACCTATATAAATGATACCAACCATTTCCTCCACCGACTCTTGACAGTTCCTGTTCCTTTACCATACAGTGCCCTGCTCCTCACTATTGATGCCACCTCCCTCTACACCAATGTCCCTCTTGCCAATGGTCTTACCACTATTGAATGCTACCTTCCCCAACACCTGATGGATTCCAAACCAGGAATCTCCTTTCTCGTCGCCATGACCAACTACATCCTCATCCACAATTACTTCTTTGAAGACTTACCCACAAATATATATGGGGCAGAGCTATGGGCCATATAGAGGAATCCTTCCGAAGCAACCAGAATCCCAAACTGCTGATGTGATTCAGATTCATTGATGACATCTCCATGATCTGGATCAAGGGTGAGGACATCCCATCCACATTCCTCCAGAACCTCAACGCCTGCTCCCCCATTTGCTTTGCTTGGTCCTACTCAACTCATCAAGCCACCAGCCACGATTTTGACCTCCATCTCAAATGAGCTATCTCAGTGCCCGTGCCCAAATCAAATCTACCAACCACCAGCAAAACGTCCACTTTGACAGCTGCCACCCATCCACACCAAGTAGACCCTGCCATACAGCCTAGCCTCCCACCGCCAGCGCATCTGTAGTGACGAACTGCCCCTCTCAAAATATACCAGAGGTCTCACTGAGGTCTTTACAGATTGTAATTACCCTCCACCATTGTACAAAAACAGAACTCCCATGTCGTACATTTCCAGTCACCCAACACCTTCCAAAATCCCACTGTCTGGCCACAGAGCAGCATTCCCCTCATGACACAGCAACACACAGGACTGGAGCAACTGAATTACATTCTTGCATGGTTCTGACTATCTCTTGTTGTGCCCTGAAATCTGTCCTACCCACTATCCTTCCAACCCCTTCCACTTTGGTATTTTGATGCCCACCAAACCTACACAATATCCTAATTCATTCCTACACAACCCCTGCTCCCAACCACTTGCCTCATGGCTCATATCCCTGTAATAGACCTGGATGCAAGACTTGTCCCACACTTCCTCCCACCACCAACACCTGCTCCAGTCCAGACACATACATCACCTATCCCACCAAAGGCAGGGCTACCTGTGAAACCAGTCATGTGATATACAAGCTAAGCTGCAGCCACTGTGCTGCGTTCTACATGGTCATGGGAACTAACAAGCTGTCTGTCCACATGAATGGCTATTGACAAACTGTGGCCAAGAAACATCTGGACCATCCTGTTCCTTAGTATGCCACCCAACGTTATGTCCTTCATTTCAATGACTGCTTCACAGCCCATACCATCTGGATGCTTCCCATCAACACCAGCTTTTCTGAATTGCAAAGGTGGGAACTCTCCTTGCAAGATATCCTATATTACCGTTATCCTCCTGGCCTCATCCTTCATTAGTCATTGCCCTTATCAGTCTAGCCCCTATCCTGTTCCCATTTGAGCACTACACAGTCCTCTATTCCACCAACACACTTAGTCATTTTACATCTTTCCTTTCCCACTATCCCCCTTCTCTTCCCCGTCCTCCGTCTAACCTCCCAACTGCACCTACCTGCCCTACTCTCCACCTCAGCCTTGCACACTCCCGGCAGCACTTCACCTCCGCCTTACCTACCCTGCTATTTTTTCCCCTCCCCGCCATAGCCTTCTTCTTACCCTGATCCAGTTGCCTCTGCCATAATGCACTGTTGCTGGCAGTTTGGCTGCTGCTGCCAGAGACTGTGGTCATATGTGTGTGTGTGTGTGTGTGTGTGTGTGTGTGTGTGTGTGTGTGTGTGTGTGTGTGTGCTGTCTTTCCGAAAGTCTTTTTGTTGTACCTTTCTGTGACTCAGCATCTCAGCCATATGGTGAGTAGCAATTATCCTCTTCATTATATTGTTACATTCTATCCTGGATTTGACATTGCTTGAATGTGAGAGTAAGATAGTTAAGCATTTCCTGACAGCATGTTTGGTGATGTATACCACATACTAGTCTTCATCTATGTTTATGCATATATGCTGTAACCCGCTGTATGTTGTGTGTGACAGAGTGTACATTACATCAATATTTTCTGTCCTACTTTATTCACAAGCAGCTCAGTGGAAAATGACTCTTTACACATCTCAATCTCTTTTATCTTATTTTCAAGCTCCTTTCACAAGATATAAGGTTGTGGTATTAGACTTTCACATAATGTTCATATATAGTAAATGAACATGTTATGATACAAGCAGTTCACCTATAAATTAGTTCAATGAACCTTACCACATTAATTTTGTATTATAAACATGTAAATTGTCTTTATTGGTTTGATGTCATTTGTATTACTTTCAGATTGATGACGAAATATTTGAGAGAGTAATGAGCTACATCAAATCTGGTAAGGAACAAGGGGCCCGTGTGGAATGTGGTGGTGAGCGTTATGGCGATAAAGGATATTTCGTAAAACCGACTGTTTTTTCAAATGTGACAGATGAGATGAAAATTGCACGTGAGGAGGTAAGTGAGCAGAGTAGATTTATGTTATTATTTAACATTTTATGGAGTAAACACTCAAGATTGATGTTATGTGAGCAATATTATTATTAATGTTGGTTAACAGTTAATGTAACATACTGGAGTTTATTCTTACCACTTTTATCTGCTGGTATAGTTACAGATGTTTTTGTTTTCAAGGTTGTCAGCTTGATGTGGAAAATTTGAAAAATCAAAATATTTAAAAGAAATTTATTACTTTTCTGAAAATAATTTATTATTTTGTCTAATAGAGTGATGGGGTGGGACCAGTGTGGACCATCCTCAGATCATAAAATAAGGCTGTGGTTCAGTCTCACCAAGAAGAAACCACATTGTCAATTTCATGGTGTTTCATATGGTGGGATTTAATCGTGGCCTGTATTTTATGATCTGAGGATGGACAGCGCTGGCTGAAACCTATTATTTTATTACAGATAAATATGACTGTGCTGGATTATAAATTATTTTGAAAAGAATCCAACTCTATGCCCTCCAGCTTGACAGAAATATTATTCTTTCACATTTCTGGTGGTGATTTTTTACAAGTTACAAATGTCCACATTTGTGGTAGTGACACCCATGAGAACACACAAAAAATGCCTCATTCCAATACAAAAAACTATCACATTCAAAAAGCCGTAGCAGAGAGAAAGCAACTATAAATGACCAGGCTCATATAAGCAACAATTCACTACTAAATAAAACAGACAACTATCAGTTGAAGTCAGTGGTGAAATACAGTATACATTTATGCCACTCAGTAATACAAAACATTACACGTGTACTTTGAGGTTTTTGTTCTTACTTTCCATAAATGATTTAAATCATCTACCCCATTCAAAATTGTATTAAGTTTGTCGATGAAAGAATCTACAAAATAGAAGGAAGGCTGCTAATAAGCTATGAATGAAATGGGTGTATCACAGACTACAGAGGGGTTCTCCAAAAATAGGCTTATAATAAATGCAGATAAAACAGTTACAATGCATTTATGTGCCTTAAAAAAGGAAACGCTCAGAAATTCAAAAAAATAACTCTGTCGAGGAAGAAACTAGAAACTGTAACACCTTTAAAATTCTTTTTGTTGCAGATACAACAATCAAAAATGTATACTGTGCATAGGTGAAACCACTGTCAAGATATGCAATTATATGTTGGGGAAGGTGCTTTATGACACACACACACACACACACACACACACACACACACACACACACACACACACACAAATACTCATTCTAGAACCTCATCCAAATCACTTAAACAGTTGCAGCTCCTTACACTGCCTTGCTAATACTTAATATATCTTGGAGATCATAAATTCACATAGAAAGCTGTCAAAATCAACTAGTTTGTACAAACACTAACTGCATACAATAAGAGGTAAAAGCTGCAACTGCATACAGTACGTCCTAATATAAAAATTACACCAAACATACCATTGAAAGCAGGAACAAATTACCTGACTATATGCAAGCAACATAAGATATTACACACTTTGAAATAACTCTTAACAGGTACCTCCGAAACTAGTACTATTTTAGTATTGATGAATTTTTTAATGGCATAAGATATTGTGTACTGGTGACTTTCCAGTACATGTTTATCATGTTATTTTAAATTGTTTGTAAATATTTCTTGTTTTTTTGGTAGCAAAAGTACAGTTTTATCCTATGAATGTAAACTATAAAGTGATAACCAGAACAAATTTTTGCTCTTCAGTGGAGTGTGAGCTGATCTGAAACTTACTGGCAGATAAACGTACATGCTGGATGGGGACTTAAACTCAGAACCTTTTTCCTTTTATGGACAATTAATTTACTGACTGAGTTATCCAGGCCTGACTTACTTACATGAGCTCAGGTCATGAGTTGCACCTGGACAGCTCAGTCAGCAGACCAATTGCCCAAAAGGTTCTCCTTGGGTCCTAGTCCAGGACATAGTTATAATCTGCAAGGAAGTTTGTAAAGTGGTAGCATGCAAGAACCTATTCAATTAACAAAATATAGTTTTAGTACTACCTGTTAAACTGTTTGATTTTCAATATTCACTGTTGCACAAATATGTTCATCAAGTTAAGTTAATAATATGATATGACTTGATTTGTCCTATATCTCAATGTGTCTGTGTATATAATAAGATGGAAATGGACCAGTACATTACTGCACTATACTGTAACAAATATGATCTCCAGATGAACTATAATTCACAGTAGCACAATACAAAAAAAATATAGATTTCACCTTCTTGTATAGGATATAGAGTGTTGTCTCTTCATGGTTCAAAGGGCTTCAAAGAAATCTGCATCACACATAAATAAAGTAATTCAGAATCAAAAGGAAATGAAAACATGCCTAATTAACTATCCTTTCTGGAAAGTATACGATCAGAAAATTTCTGCTTGCGTAATGACAAGTAGTAACATTTATTACGAACAATGCATTATTGTTATGAATATAGATAATGGTTGTCTAGTCATTAATATTAATGTGATCATGCATATATTATTCAATAATGAACAGATATTTAGTATAACAAACAATGCAACTGCTTTCTTCAAAGTTGTGGCATTCCTACTAAAATCACTGTGTTACAATTAATTTGATTAAGAACAAATGATTTACAAAACAATACTTAATTGTTAATGTCGTTGGTTTGTTTGACATCTGTAAAGGGTATCCTTAGACTTTTATTTGATTTGGTAAATTTAAGCTCAATCAAGCAGTTTAGCTATTGCCCATATTATACTCAGTGTAATATAAGAGAAAGGGAACCATCCATCTGTAGATGACTGATTTATGGAGCATAGAAGTACATAACAGGAAACAGTATGCATGCTAGTTTTCAAGCTCTTGCTCTTTGTCTACAAAAAGTACAAACATTCACACACACAACCACACCAACACCCAAACACACACTCCTATAGTCACAGTCTTGCCTTGGCCATAGGAGTGTGTGTGTGTGTGTGTGTGTGTGTGTTTTGTGTGTGTGTGTGTGTGTGTGTGTGTGTGTGTGTGTGTGTGTGTGTGTGTGAATGTGTGCACTTTTACTAGAAAAAGATCAGGCCCTTGAAACTAGTGTGAATACTGCTTACTGTTATGTACTTCTATGCTCCACACATCAGTCAGCTGTAGGAGAATGGTTGCTTTTCCCTTATTTTATGTATTGTTCCATACAAGAATTTCCATTATTGCTATTCATATTACACTTGCTAATTCTTTCTCTGCAACTTCTATGTCAACTCAAAATTATAACATCAGATGCTGCCTATTAAAAAATTGTTTAATAACAGTCACATATTCTCCAAAAGACATTACTAAAGACAAGCTACATAAGCGTAATACTATTCACACTTTCCAAGCTGTCTTCAGGCTAGGAACATTTCCTTTTGACTCTTCAAGTTTCTATATTTCATTATTACTGTCTAAATAACTATTCTTTTATAAATAATTTGATTTATCTTAACTTTTTAACAGAATATGTTATTTATGATACAATGTGGTTTATAAAGGCTGCTGTAGAGTCAGTTGTGAAATTGATGACATTCATTGCATCATTATTAGCAGGCATACATACAAGTTGTAATGTGATGTTAATCATGAGTGTGAGTTCTTTAAAAACTGTTTCAGATTTTTGGTCCAGTGCAGAGTATAATCAAGTTCAAAACACTTGAAGAAGTAATTGAAAGAGCCAATAACACAACTTATGGACTAGCCTCTGGGATCCTCACAAATGATATTAACAGTGCTCTGACAGTTGCTAATGCTCTTGAAGCTGGCTCTGTGTGGTAAGTAAAAATTTTGCATAACTATCTAAGGAAATTGTTGATTATCTTTTGACTCATCACAAATGTCTCTTAACTTATTCATTCTTCACATAATATTTTGTTAGCATGTACTCAGTTTTGTAAAATAAGGTGACCAAAATGAAACGGTTCAAGTAGTTCACTTGCAAAGTATAAAATGCTGTTTAATAAAAACAGTATACAGTAACAGTCTAAATTTTGTCAGGTTTTTTTAAATATCATTCAGGCAATTTCTTTACATTTTGCAGGATAAACTGCTACAATGCAATTCAGTCTTCAACACCATTTGGTGGATACAAAATGTCAGGAATCGGCAGAGACTGGTAAGTAGATCACACTTAAAAAATTATGATCACACATAACTATAAACTATAAGATAATAAACATATTTTTTCTGTTTTCAGTGGAGAAGAGTCACTGGAAGAATATCTAGAAGTGAAAACAGTTTCAGTCAAACTACCAATGAAATCCTGAATGATAAAAATACCAGTTGCTATCTAATTAAGAAATGAGGGCTTTGTATTTGCACTAGTTTAAGTATTAATACAAGAACTACTTCTGATATTTATAAAAATAATAACAGCAATAACAATAAAATATTTATGTATGGTTTCTTTGCAGTTTCCTACCCTTACCTTGAAATTCACGAAGAATTAGAGGCGTTACCATATGCAACCAGTACTCAATAATAATATGCAGTTTTTTCAATGAATTTAATAAAATGAGCATTTTTATTTATTTTATAACAAAATACATAATTAATAATTCATTCCTTTTAGACAGCATTTTATGCTTTCTTTATTTCCTTCTTTCTGTTCCTACATTTTGATTATAGGTCTGTTGCAGCTGTGCAAAATCTGTCTATTCCACTAACGTATTGGTCCTTTGTCTTACAGCCATTCTCGGAGTGAGCCAAGCAGATTAATAACATTGTGCCAAGAGTGGCCTTATATGATCTGCTATGACTGCACTATGCACTTGAGTTTGCACCACAGATGCAGATCAAACTTGTACAGGGAATCACATCTGCGAGATATGTGATCAACTAACAATTGCACTGCCACCACAGTGGAGCATATAAGGCTTTGCTTGCCACTGTATTATTAGTCTCCTAGGTCAGTCTAACAATAGCTGGGGGATATGGGGTTAAATATCAGAGGGTGAGATGGAATTTCCATAACTTTGTGTCCATAATTTAAACAGCAATAAGCCTGGTTGGGAGAGAAGTCAAGATTGGGGTATTAGGAACTTGTGACTTCACAAGTTTCAGTTCTCTTCTGCTGCTATAAGTTCATTGTTATTTTCCCTCTCATTGTGGTCTGAATAGCTTTCCTAACTGGACATTGACTAGTAATGGCCAGTTTTAATGATTTACGGTGTGATGCCAACTCCATCATTGTAATAAAAATGAATCACAGACATCTTAAGCTAGTATAATCTCCAGACTATAGAAAGATTAGCACTAGGGGAACAGATACATGTACCAGCAGTACTAAACAGTAACAGCAGTACTAAACAGTAATAAACAAATGTGTTAAAAACTGCTTTGACTTACACTGTTGAACAGTGTTATAAAGATTGACACCTGTCAAAATAAAGTACCAGAAGAGAGATGAGAGAATTATTAGCGAATGAAAGCATGTGATGACAAATGAAGAGGCTCTACATGTCTTTGTTTGTACATTAAGATTATTGCTTCCCCCATAGAGAAATTCAGAAATATTATAAAACAGGTAATAATAACAGATTGGAACTTTCATCCTTCCAGGTAAGTAAGCTGAACACCCTTACAAAATGACACAAATCCATTTATAAGAAAAAAACTGTGGGGATTCCTGATCAGAAAGATCATAGTGAAATGCAGAGAGCAGGTTAATGGAATCCAAACATGCTTTATTGCTTGGAGATAAAACAAGATGTGTACACATGATACAATAGCAAACAGCAGATTGTCAATGTCAAAGTCACTCTCCTCACGGGAGCTCAACCACTGACCGAAGAATCTTATTATATTGCACTTGCATTATTGATAGCGAGGTCTTTTGACCAACTCTGCTAAGTCTAGCTGCTATTGCTCTCCAAGAGAGAAGAAAATGAAATGGTGTTTTGATCCTGGCCCCATCTTGATACAGATGATATTGGTGAATGTAGGGTGGAGGTTAGCATGCTTGGCCGCAATGTAATTAGTGGTCTGCATTGAGGTCGCCAAGTTGTGTTGGGAGAATTTTGGGTGATGGAGGTCATGGGTTGTGAATGCAGTGACATCTGACTCTGCTTACATGCTTGGAAGCAATTGTTGTGTCCAAGGATTCATGGCATTTAGGAGCCTGTTAGCCGATAGTCTTGGTGTAACCATGACCAGTTTGACATCACTGGGTGGTCTGTAGTCATGAGGGAACTGTTTGGAAAGAAAACCTTTGTCAACCTGTCTTTCATGCTGTCCCTCAACCACACAGTGTGGTCTAATATTGATTTTATGCACAGTTTCATGTTGAATGCTTCTATGTTGAAATGTCATGAGAGGCAGTGAGGTCACACGTGGAGGACACCTGCACACTATGAGAAAAGTTCATCATATTTGCCTATGGCTAGGACGTTGCATTCTTTTTCGGCTGTATGTGTGTGTCTGCTACTAATACCATGATGGTTGCTGCCTCATTCATGTGGTCTAGTGTCCTCTGAACGCTACTGTGTATAAAGTGGTGAACTACTAGTGATGTCAGGTACAGATTCTCTGTTACTGTTATGCATCAGGATTCCTCACTCAAATCTGGGAAGAGATGAAAGTGACAGATGAAATCCATTCCCAAGATCAGTTCTCAAACATTGGTGATCAAAAACTGCCATAGTAATTTTTCATGTAGGCTGAGATCTGTGGTGTGCATGATCAGTCTGTGAAGTTTGATTAGAAAATCATTTATGTTGTGTAGTTTGATGGCTGGTGTGATAAGTTCCATTGGTGGGTTCTCCCTGGGGATGATGATCACTTCCAAGCTGGTGTCAAGTAGAAAGAACTGATATGTTAAGTGAGCTAGATTGTAGAACTTCCACTGTTGCTAGAGCTGGGGCAAAACTATATTGGTCCATGTGTCTGAGCCGAGGGAGGCATCATTGTGCGCTGCGATCTGGATCACATTTTGCATTTGGGTGGTTGCACGGTATGGAGCAGTTGCTTACCCAGTCACCGAAGCCAACTGTGGAACCAACACAGCCATGGTGAATGTATGGAACTGCTCAGAATGTGTCAGATGCTAGTAGCTGTGGGCAGTTTGTCACAGTAGGAATGTAATGAAAGTGGTCATTATTGTCTAGTACATCCACATATTGATGTAGCTGCAGGAGTGCTAAAAGTCTGTCAGCCAGGACAAATTTGTGTTCCATTATTTCATGTTCATGCAAGACCATGGTCATATGTATCCATGGCAGATGTCTGCAGAGCCACAGCATCTGAAGTGTGATGTCTGGTATCACAGACATGATGATAACTTATTCCAACTGTTGCTCCAGTGTTTTTGTGAGCTGGTGGAGCAACACCTCTTTGGTGGCATTGAATTTGCTGTTAGCTGGAGGGGCTAGTATGATGTCCCTGATAAAGTGGGTGCATTCTCCTGCGTTCCTCAGTAGGATGACGAACTTAGAACTGCAATCAAAGATATCATGGCTCTGTAGAACGATGTCAGTCACAGCAAACCATGTTGCCGCATGTTCCAGTTGGCATGGTGGTAGCTTAGGATGATAACGTTGTTGTATATATACTCCACAAAAATATTGTTGTTGATGTTCTGTGGTCTGAGGAAGGTGTCAATGAGATTTCTGGGACCAGGCATGGCACAGAAGAACCCAGGAATCTTGTCATGTGATTCAGCTGGCTGTGCCCTACTTGATTTATGAACAAGTTCAGCTGGACTGCACCTAATGTCTTCAAAATCCATGCTGGTTGGCATGGACGAGGTCATTCTGTTCAAGATCCCCCATTATGACTGAGCTCAGAATATGTTATAAGATTCTACAAAAAAAAATTTGATGGTAGTTTTGTGGATCACTTCTACTTCCCTTCTTGTAGATGGCTGTGACCTGTACTTTCTTCCACGGACACAGTTTTTTGTTCGAAGAATCTGTGATAGATTGTAGTTAGAAGAGAAGCTAACTCAGCTGCAGATTCAATATAGAATCTGATAGGGATTCCTTCAGCCCTGGAACTTCGTTCAGTTTCAATGACTTCAGCTGTTTCTTAACACCACTGACACTAATACTGATTTCACTCATATTTTCAGGGTTAAATTGGGGCTATTATTTTGAGTTTTTCCTTTGTAAAAAAACATTTGAAAACAGAGTTAAGCATTTCAACTTTTGCTTTGCTACCCTCAGTTTCAGTTCCTGTCTCATTCGTTATGGATTGGGCACTAACTATGGTGCCACTAACAACCTTAATGTATGAGCAAAACTTCTTTTGATTTTGCAAAAGATCATTTGACAATATTCTGCAACAGTAGTCACTGGAGGCTTCACACATTATTCTTTTAACAGACAAGCATGTTTTATCCTGCATCTCTCTATCTAAAAGCCTACACTTTGTTTTACAACTATTATGCAATAGTCTTTGTTTCTCTGGAAGTTTCTTTACTGTGACTGTTGTAATCTTACCCTCCCACACAACACCATTAAAGCTCTCATTCTTTGCACAAATTTTCAAAACTTTGAGAGGAGTAAGATTACAAAAGAAGAAAATTTCTTTACTTATGTTGATTATCTCATTGTTGTTGTTGCTGGCTCAAAATCTTGTTGTGTCTAGGAGTACATTCTTGCTGCTGAAAATTTTAATTTAACGTTGCAGGTTCTTGCAGACAAATTACTGATGAAGAGTTGCCTGTAGCTATGTATATCTTTTTATTTTATCCCATTCTTCTAAATCACACTGAATTTATAATTTTCACACTCAAAAAACCAATAATTACATTGTTGCTCGAACAGTCCAGGGGTATACCGCAGGTTCATAGTGTGCAACGGGCACAATATTTCGGCCATCAGACATGTCGCCATCGTCAGGTGCGCTGACGAACTGAGCTCCAGAGGGCAGGCGGCCGATTTAAATCCCCTCCCCCCGTTAGCCGCTCTCTCCGCCGTCCGCGCCCGCACGCCGGCTGTCGCGAACACGTGGGCGTCGAAATCTGTCGTAGCGTCGATGTGCTTTCTAGTCCGCCCTGGTCGCCAGTTCGTACTTCTTGCTGAGTATTCTTAATTACATTCAGTGCCGGGTCTCAAGCTTTGCTGAAATTGTAGCCGCAATCTCGGTTGATAAGATCTTCCCAGGTGCGAATTTCGATAGCCTCCCTTATAACGCTGTCCCAATATTTAGAGGGCAGAGCCAGGATCTTGGTACGCTTATAATCCATCTCGTGTTTCTCGGACAAACAGTGCTCTGCTACCGCCGACTTATTTGGATATTTCAGTCGAGTGTGCCTTTGATGTCCTTGGCAACGATCTTCGATGGTGCGTACTGTCTGTCCGATATAAGTCTTCCCACACTCATAGGGAATTTGGTATATGATGGCCGTCCTCAAACCGAGGTCATTTTTCACACTTCACAGTAATGCCCGTGTTTTATTGGGCTGGAAAAAGACGGTTTTAACTCGGTGTTTCTTTAATATACGGCCGATTTTCCCCGATAGTGCGCCATTGTACAGAATAAAGGCAGTGGCTAGTTCTTCTTCCGTGACTTCATCCGTCTCCACAGGTTGTGCTGTGGTGGTGGGACGGAGAGCGCGTCTAATCTGCCATTCCGAGTACCCGTTTTTTCGGAACACGGTTTTGAGGTGTTCCAATTCCTGGGGCATATTCTCTGCGTCTGAGATGTTGCGCGCCCTGTGTACTAGTGTTTTTAGTACTCCATTCCTCTGAGAAGGGTGGTGACAGCTGTCTGCACGCAGGTACAGGTCAGTGTGCGTTTTCTTCCTGTACATACCGTGGCTCAGGGTACGATCAGCTCCTCTCTTGACCATGACGTCCAGGAATGGTAATCCTCCTTCTGCTTCGGTCTCCATAGTGAATTTGATGTTTGGATGTATGGAGTTTACGTGTGTAAGGAAATCCAGGAGCTTGTCCCTACCATGGGGCCAGATGACGAACATGTCATCGACATAACGGAAGAAAGAAGTAGGTTTCCAATTGGATGACGCCAAGGCTTCCTCCTCAAAGTACTCCATGTACAAATTCGCGACCACCGGCGAGAGTGGGCTGCTCATTGCGACTCCCTCCCTTTGCTCTTAGTATTCCCCATTAAGCAGAAAATATGTAGAGGTCAAGAGGTGCCTAAAGAGTTCGGTGGTTTTCTCGTCAAATTTCTGCGAAATAAGCTCGACTGACTCTCGTAGAGGCATCCTGGTGAATAGTGAAACCACGGCAAAGCTCAGTGGGATATCAGTGTCTTTCAGTCTGAAGTTGTCGATCCATTTCACGAAATCCACGGAATTAGGGATATGCTGAGGGCATTTACCTACATAGGGGCTAAGTAATTCAGCCAGATATTTTGCCAGCAAGTAAGTAGGTGCCCTAATGTTGCTGACAATGGGGCGCATAGGTGTTCCCTCTTTGTGGACCTTAGGGAGTCCATAAAGTCTTGGTAGTATAGGTCCCTGAGGTGACAATTTTTTGCCGTCCCCCTTTAGTAGATCCGCGTCCTTGAGTAGAGCCCTGGTCTTGTTCTTCACCTTCTTCGTGGGGTCAGCATTGATCTTCCTATAGGAGTCGTCATCTAGCAGGTGCTGCATCTTCTCATTGTAGCCCTTATGGGAAAGAACTACAGTGGCATTGCCTTTGTCAGCAGGTAAGATAAAAATCTCAGAGCACTCTCTTAGTTCCCAAATGGCCGCCCTCTCTCTACTGGTAATGTTAGTCTTCGTAGGTTTAGTTCTGGTCAGCGCCCGGCATGTTTCCCGACGCACTTCTTCTGCTGCAACCTGTTCCACTGCACTGACGATGTCCGCGACCGGCGTGAACATAGGGGTGGGAGCAGCACTATTACCACCTGAAGCAGCAGAAGAAGTGCGTCGGGAAACCTGCCGGGCTCTGACCAGAATTAACCTACGAAGACTAACATTACCAGTAGAGAGAGGGCGGCCATTCGGGACCTAAGAGAGTGCTCTGAGATTTTTATCTTACCTGCTGACAAAGGCAATGCCACTGTAGTTCTTTCCCATAAGGACTACATAGAGATGATGCAGCGCCTGCTAGATCACGACTCCTATAGGACGGTGGAAAACAAGACCAGGGCTCTACTCAAGGACGCGGATCTACCAGAGGGGGATGCCAAGAAATTGTCACCTCAGGGACCTGTACCACCAAGACTTTATGGACTCCCCAAGGTCCACAAAGAGGGAGTACCTATGTGCCCCATTGTCAGCAACATTAGGGCACCTACTTAGTTGCTGGCAAAATATCTGGCTGAGTTACTTAGCCCCTATGTAGATAAATGCCCTCAGCATATCCGTCATTCCGTGGATTTCGTGAAACGTCTCGACAACTCCAGACTGAAAGACACTGATATCCCACAGAGCTTTGAAAAGGGTGCCTCTACGAGAGTCAGTCGAGCTTATTTCGCAGAAATTTCACGGTAAGACCACCGAACTCTTTAGGCATCTATTGACCTCCACATATTTTCTGTTTAATGGGGAATACTAAGAGCAAAGGGAGGGAGTCGCAATGGGCAGCCCACTCTCGCCAGTGGTCGCGAATTTGTACATGGAGTACTTTGAGGAGGAAGCCTTGGCGTCATCCAATTGGAAACCTACTTCTTTCTTCCGTTATGTCGATGACACGTTCGTCATCTGGCCCCATGGTAGGGACAAGCTCCTGGACTTCCTTACACACCTAATCTCCATACATCCAAACATCAAATTCACTATGGAGACCGAAGCAGAAGGAGGATTACCATTCCTGGACGTCATGGTCAACAGAAGAACTGATGGTACCCTGAGCCACGGTATGTACGAGAAGAAAACACACACTGACCTGTACCTGCGTGCAGACAGCTGTCACCACCCTTCTCAGAGGAATGGAGTACTAAAAACACTAGTACACAGGGCGCGCAACATCTCAGACGCAGAGAATATGCCCCAGGAATTGGAACACCTCAAAACCATGTTCCGAAAAAACGGGTACTCGGAATGGCAGATTAGATGCGCTCTCCGTCCCACCACCACAGCACAACCTGTGGAGATGGATGAAGTCACAGAAGAAGAACTAGCCACTGCCTTTATTTTGTACAATGGCGGACTATCGGGGAAAATCGGTCGTATATTAAAGAAACACCGAGTTAAAACCGTCTTTTTCCCACCCAATAAAACACGGGCATTACTGTGAAGTGTGAAAGATGACCTCGGTTTGAGGAAGGCCGTCATATACCAAATTGCCTGTGAGTGTGGGAAGACTTATATCGGACAGACAGTACGCACCATCGAAGATCGTTGCCGAGGACATCAAAGGCACACTCGACTGAAATATCCAAATAAGTCGGCGGTAGCAGAGCACTGTTTGTCCGAGAAACACGAGATGGATTATAAGCGTACCAAGATCCTGGCTCTGACCTCTAAATATTGGGACAGCGTTATAAGGGAGGCTATTGAAATTCGCACCTGGGAAGATCTTATCAATTGAGATTGCGGCTACAATCTCAGCAAGGCTTGGGACCCAGCATTGAATGTAATTAAGAAGACTCAGCAAGAAGTACGAACTGGAGACCAGGGCGGACTAGCAAGCACATCGACGCTACGACGGATTCCGACGCCCACGTCTTCGTGACCGCCGGCGTGCGGGCGCGGACGGCGGAGAGAGCGGCTCGCAGGGGGAGGGGATTTGAATCGGCCTCCCGCGCTTAGGAGGTCAGTTCGTTAGCGCACCTGACAATGGCGACATGTCTCATCGCCGAAATATTGTGCCTGTTGGACTCTATGAGCCGGCAGTATACCCGTGGACTGTTCGAGCAACAAATACGCCGGGAGAAACTGTAGAATCACAATTACATTGTTGGTGACAAACTTATAAAAAAACATCTACAGGGTTATTACAAATGATTGAAGCGATTTCACAGCTCTACAATAACTTTATTATTTGAGATATTTTCACAATGCTTTGCACACACATACAAAAACTCAAAAAGTTTTTTTAGGCATTCGCAAATGTTCGATATGTGCCCCTTTAGTGATTCAGCAGACATCAAGCCGATAATCAAGTTCTTCCCACACTCGGCGCAGCATGTCCCCATCAGTGAGTTCAAAAGCATCGTTGATGTGAGCTCGCAGTTCTGGCACGTTTCTTGGTAGAGGAGGTTTAAACACTGAATCTTTCACATAACCCCACAGAAAGAAATCGCATGGGGTTAAGTAGGGAGAGCGTGGAGGCCATGACATGAATTCCTGATCATCATCTCCACCACGACCGATCCATCAGTTTTCCAATCTCCTGTTTAAGAAATGCCGAACATCATGATGGAAGTGCGGTGGAGCACCATCCTGTTGAAAGATGAAGTCGGCGCTGTCGGTCTCCAGTTGTGGCATGAGCCAATTTTCCAGCATGTCCAGATACACGTGTCCTGTAACGTTTTTTTCGCAGAAGAAAAAGGGGCCGTAAACTTTAAACCGTGAGATTGCACAATACACGTTAACTTTTGGTGAATTGCGAATTTGCTACACGAATGCGTGAGGATTCTCTACCACCCATATTCGCACATTCTGTCTGTTCACTTCACCATTAAGAAAAAATGTTGCTTCATCACTGAAAACAAGTTTAGCACTGAACGCATCCTCTTCCATGAGCTGTTGCAACCGCGCCGAAAATTCAAAGCGTTTGACTTTGTCATCGGGTGTCAGGGCTTGTAGCAATTGTAAATGGTAAGGCTTCTGCTTTAGCCTTTTCCGTAAGATTTTCCAAACCGTCGGCTGTGGTACATTTAGCTCCCTCTTGCTTTATTCATCGACTTCCGCGGGCTACGCGTGAATCTTAGCCGCAAGCGTTCAACCGTTTCTTCGCTCACTGCAGGCCGACCTGTTGATTTCCCCTTACAGAGGCATCCAGAAGCTTTAAACTGTGCATACCATCGCCAAATGGAGTTAGCAGTTGGTGGATCTTTGTTGAACTTCGTCCTGAAGTGTCGTTGCACTGTTATGACTGACTGATGTGAGTGGATTTCAAGCACGACATACGCTTTCTCGGCTCCTGTCGCCATTTTGTCTTACTGCGCTCTTGAGCGCTCTGGCGGCAGAAACCTGAAGTGCGGCTTCAGCCGAACAAAACTTTATGAGTTTTTCTACGTGTCTGTAGTGTGTCGTGACCAAATGTCAATGAATGGAGCTACAGTGAATTTATGAAATCGCTTCAATCATTTGTAATAGCCCTGTACTTCCAACTGAAGGCGTGCCCACTACTACTTACATTCTGCAGTACTCACTATTTACAAAGCAAAAGAGTTTACAAACTTTTTCAGCAGGAGAAGAATATGTACCAAATTATATTATTATTTCATAAATAAATCCAGAAACAAGTTTAGTAATAAGCGTTAGATTGCACAAGTAATGATGTGAGTTTTAATTATCCCAGAAATTTTGTAAATTCAATTATTCTTAAAAGAAGAGTAATTTTAGCTATTAGTACATATTGATTCTTTCTTTCTTTCTTTTGGTACCGCCTTTATCCCGTATTGTGCGCAGGGTCAGCAGGGTTAAGTATGGATTTGGCATGGTCAAGTAAGGGGTGGATGGATGCCCTTCCTGCTGCCACCTCTAACAACCCTACCACAACAAAGGTCAGCATTTAATAACGATTGTGGTGTTGCTCACGCTGCTAAATACTGCATTTTCGGCAACAACAGTCATATTATGTGGCAGGTGTCATTAGAGCACAGTTAATAAAGTCATTTCATGTAATAATAAAAAAAACTAGGCACTCATCTTTTCGTGTTTCCCACTCTGGTCTCGTCGTAAAATAATGGCTCAATCGTTGAAAATCTAGGTGGTTATGATTCCAAGCTCGGATGCAAAGAGGCCTAGCTTTTATTCTGCTATATTCAAAAGTTATGTAGATGCGCTTCACGAACCACTCTTGAAGATTACACTTTTGTTGAAAACATCTTCTTCACAGTCACTGTTAAAGTTCACATTTTATAAGCTGACTACGTTATGCGTCTTTCCAACATGACGTTCAAGACTTGACTTTCTCAAGGTCCGACTCTCTAACAACTCAACAACTAACTAATAATCGCTTACACTCCCAAAAATAAGAGTTACAAGTACGTCAAAGATCATAGTGACAAAATAAAGAATACACATAAGAATAATATCATTGCAATATAAACATATCGATGTATCACAAATGAAATCAAATCTGAATGTTGTTTCAGAAATATGTCAACTACTTTACAGAAATACAGTAGAATATTGCTGGTATCGAGAGGTTCAGGTGAGGTGCCGTAATGGTTGCGTAATTCAAGTACCGTTACACACCCCGTACCCCCAGGATGGAATTAGTGTACCCCAGCTGTCTGCATCTAGTGTAAATCATGAAATAGTGTGAATGTGTTTCAACTGTCTGCGAGTCGTGTAACTGAGGCGGAACGTGGGGACCAGCCTGTTATTCACCTAGTAGGATGTGGGAAACCGGCTAAAAACCGCATCCAGGCTGGCCGGCACACCGGCCGTCGTCGTTAATCCGCCGGGCGGATTCGATCCGGGGCCGGCACACCTGCCCGACTCCAGGACGCAGTGCATTAGTGCTCTCGGTTATCCTGGCGGGTCATTAGTACTTATTGATTATAACACATTAATTTCTGTTTTTATACATTTTAGCCTGAAATATGATACATCATATCCAAAATCATATGAATTTTTTTAGTGAAACAACTGAGATAATTTTAACCTATGCAAGAATCGATAGTATACATGGTATGGGTTATCTCTATAAAAAAGAGTAATGTTAGAGGAGGATGATTCATATACTGTATACCATGGAGGTTCCTCTCCATTATGAACTGTTCTACTGGGTACATATCTGTCAAGTGCATGGTCAACTATTCTTTTAAATTTGAGCCACAGTTGCTCTACATGCTCCTGCCCTGTGGTAAAAGCTTCAAGTTCCTCAATGAAAAATGGTACCATTGATTTTTCATCTAGTTAACTGAGCATATATATTTTTCTGCTTGCTTTAGTTGTCCTTTGTACTTTGATAGTCATTGTTTCTACAACTGTGTCATGATCACTGACACAAGTTTCGAAGTGGATATTCTGAGAGACATAAGGTCTATTTGTTGCAATTAGATCCAATATATTTCCATCATGATTGGGTTTCCAGACTATCTGTTCTAGGTAGTTTTCAGAGAAGGGATTTAGTAATGTTTCACAGTATGTCTTATCATGTCCACCACTAACAAAACTATCATTTTTCCAATTGCTTGTTAAATGATTATAGTTTCCACCAATGATTACAATATAATTGGGGAACTTACGTAAAAGTGAACTGAGATTAAAGTTTTCAGTTCAATCAGGATCTGGATCTGGTGGGTGACAGAAGGACACAATTACCATTTTATGCCCACCACTGATTCTCACTCTCAGCATGCAACTTTCATCTTTCAGAAGTGCAGAGTGAAGTATTTATTCTAAAAAATTTTATGTTTAAATGTGTGAAATATTTAATGCTGCTGCTGTTTCTATAGGTGCTGTTCAAACTACATTCTGCATGTTGTAGTTATCAGGTTGTTTTAAATTCTCTGTGCATGAAGTATTCTTATTCACTGGAATTGAAGGTTAATTCCTTCCACTTGTATTAATTAATATAACTTGTTCATTCATTACTGTAAAAACTGAGTAAGTTTGCGGAATAAAAGGGATGGTGACATACAATTTGGCATCTTGTTCATTTTTAGCTTTTTGTTAATTACCGGTATTTTACTTTATTTGGGAGTTAGAGTAAGAAGTAGCGACAATTATGTCACACTTTTCTGCAAATTTTAAAACTATTGACGTCACCAACTACCAGACATAATTTTACTTTTTGTATGATGCATTCTTTTTATACAGATTTTCAATCCCTCCAGTCTTTTCTAATTTGTCCTATATTTCCAGAGTATGGTGCTGTTGGCAGCCAAAAAACACAAACATAGCTCATCATTTATTTCTAAAACGCATTCTAACAATGTTCTCAGCAACGCAAAAAATGTAACTTGTAATTTTTCTTCTTCTGATTCCAAACTGATCTTCCTTCATCACACCTTCTATCTTACTTTCCAAATTGAGTGAAATTTCACCTGGAGCCATTACAAATAATCATTATTTCTCTAGTTCTTAACCAAATTGTATGGAAGTAGCCTATCCTCCGGTCACTTCTACTTATTGTTTAATGACATACCCTGCTGGTGGCAACAGGCAGACTCTATCAATAGGCCCATTTGTGGGCACCCATAGGTAAAGCTTCATTTGACCACCAATTCAGTACACAAGAAAAACAACAGTCGATATGCTTCTGTATGAGGTCAAATTGCTCTGATTTTCTTGTCATGGTGCAGTGGCACTGAGGTCTGGCTATTAGAACTCCACACACTTACTGCAGTGAGTTTATTAACAACCTGGAAATGCTATTTAAAAACACAGGATGTACTATACTTGTCAGCACTGTGCATAAAATGTTCTGTTTCCAGCACAAAGAAGGTTCTTGACAATGGATGATTGAAGGTACCGAATAACACAAGTTCTCTGAAATATCTGTGCTCCATTGCCCTTTTAAGATGATCCCAAGATGTTAATAGCTGTGATGGATCTTCACTATTCTGGTGTATGGCGTAGGAACTGCATATGCATCTAGAATGAGATTTTCACTCTGCAGTGGAGTGTGCGCTGATATGAAACTTCCTGGCAGATTAAAACTGTGTGCCCGACTGAGACTCGAACTCGGGACCTTTGCCTTTCGCGGGCAAGTGCTCTACCAACTGAGCTACCGAAGCACGACTCACGCCCGGTACTCACAGCTTTACTTTTGCCAGTAGAGCACTTGCCCGCGAAAGGCAAAGGTCCCGAGTTCGAGTCTCGGTCGGGCACACAGTTTTAATCTGCCAGGAAGTTGCATATGCATCTCTTGCATCATACTGATATCCTGAGTCTGTATGATTAAACTGATTTAGATTTTCCTTAGTATAGACCAGGAAACTATAAATAAAACTTGATACTGCTGTAATATTAAGCTCCTTAAAGTAATTTCTACAAGATACATGTGGTGCAAGGTCTGTAACACATGTAACAGCCATTTTCTGTCATTTAAATATTGCTTTTGCACCACTGGAATTTCCTCATATTAAAATTCCAAGGACCAGACGTGAATTGAAGAAGTCTTATAATAAAAGTGTTTTTTTTTTCTGATATGGCCTCCCAGTTTATGCGTCAGGTAGGCTATACTATCTGAAAGCATATTGCATATTTTTTCTTTATGAGTACCCCATCAAAATCTTTGGTTAATATGAAAACCAATTATTGTCCTGTTCTGGTCCATTTAAATTTAACAATATGTCTTCTGCTTTCTATCATTTGTGTGCAACCATGTGTTGCATATGTCTGTTATTGTTGCTGTGTTAAAATATCATTCCTCCAAGCTGCCGTCTAGTAGCAATTAGTATAGAACTATCTACACAGAGGACTGTTTCACACAGCATGTTATTTACAAAAACAAGTATAATAAACGAAAAGGGTCCAAGAACTGAGCTCTAGGGCACTCCTTTAGTGACTGGTAAACAATCTGATTACTGATTTTCTACAGACAGAAGCTGATTTCTTTTACTTATAGGTAGGACTTTAGTAAGTCAAGAGCATTCTCTCTTATTCTATAGTGATGTAGCTTTATATTTGGGCAGTATGTTACGGGAGACTGTATCAAACCTTTACTCTTCTACATCATTACTCTGAAAACCACTGTGAAGTGTATGACAGAGGGTACATCCCACTGTACCACTTGTCCTGTACAATTCACTTATGGAGTGCAGGAAGAACGACTGTTTAAAGGGCTTTGTGCACATCGTAACGAATCTAACCCTGTCATTACAATACCTGTGGGAGTAATGCATAGGGAGTTGTACTATATTCCTAGATTCATCATTTTACCATTTGTTACCTGTTGGTTCTTCTAAGTACTGCCTCTTTTGTTCCTTGTTTATTCTGACTGCACACATATTTCACACATTTTGGGCTGATGATATGTTTAAGTACATGTTTATTTTGAGATGTACACACTTCACTGCTTTCTAGATCTTATCTGCAATTCAAAGAGTATTTTTGTATAATCATTGGTGGTAGCTGAAGTTTTGTTTTGGAGCTACCATATTTGTTTTGTTTACTGTCACACAACTATTAGCAATTTTTGTGTTTAATAGCCTATATATGACAGTTCAGTTGTATTTTCTTCTCAAGAAACTTTTTTGTTAAATTTGTAGTTCTTATTTACTAAATTTTCATTCACATTAAAGTACCACAAGTTTTTGTGGTGTCAACAGTACTAAAGTCCATGTCATGTAGGAAGGCAGCCCAATTTTCAGCTGTTCTGTGCATCCCCCTCCATTAGCTGCTGGCAGCGTGTAATATTCATTCTCTTTCCAAGGAGCTAGTACCAAGTTATAGCTGTACAGCAAGAATGTTTCTCCTGCTTGCTGTACTTCGCAATAAACGAATTGCTCATTCAACTGTCAGTTTTTTTCCTTTTAGTAGTATAGCTGTGATTGTGTATCTGTAAATGTTTTAGTGCAATGAAAAAAAAGTCAGATGATGACAATAAATGTCAAGTTCTTCATAAGCTGGTGGGGGGGGGGGGGGGGAGGGGTTATAATTTATCACATTTATAACTTTTTCCAACATGAATTTGAAAGCAGGTCTCCTACTGTTGGCATCTGAAGACACAAGAATGGACTGCAGAAACATGTGGTGTAGCAAGAGATATTTAATTGATCATTGCTTTTACAGTCTGACAGAATATATAAAAGCCAAACAACAAAAATAAAGATGCATTATTAATATTCTACTTTGTATGTTGCCTGTAATGTTTGTTGTATTTATGAATCTTTGCTAAATTACTTCAATATCTAGTTCTTAGGATTGTAATACAAACTGTATTTTATCTTGTAAATACCTAACCATGTCCAATATCCTTGTATATATTCTATACATATAGGATTTGAAGGACTAAATAAATAAAATAAATAAAAGAATTGTAAACGAGCTGTAGGAACCATAGAAAAAGTTGGTTTCATGCTGCCTGGAAGGCATCAAAATTGCAAGAAACCTATAACAGAAATGGATGGTTTTAACAATGATGTTTTAAAGTGCTTCATTTGAATGGGAAATGCCTGACATGAGAAAAACTTGTTACAGCTAAGCAGGAGAAAATTGACTTCAAAGCTAATGCTTCACAATGTAGAGAATTTTAAAACACATTGGTTGGGTTGGGTTGTTTCGGGGAGGAGACCAGACAGCGAGGTCATCGGTCTAATTGGATTGTGGAAGGACAGGGAAGGAAGTCAGCTGTGCCCTTTCAAAGGAACCATCCCGGCATTTGCCTGGAGCGATTTAGGGAAATCACGGAAAACCTAATCAAGATGGCCGGACGCGGGATTGAAAAGAAATTGGTTCCAGATATGTTAAGAAGAGAGCTATTAGTTCAAAGAAGTGAAATAGGTCAGCATGAACTATATATCCCATATAAAGATTCAAGATACAAGGTAAGGAGGTAGTTCAACAGTGTATTACCTTGATGAAACATTGGTCAATCATAGTCATTCCAGGAACACCTACTCGAAGATGAGTGATGGTACTCACAGTTTTAAATATAATTATTCTGCATGCTGGCTCTTCTTCTCGTTTTGATCCTGAGAGTAAACTTGTATTTACATATAAGAAAAACAGCAGTGACTACCATTCAGGAGGCCTGGATCTACTATATTTCCGAAGGGGGCCAAAAATTTGCTAGTAGCGACCCTCCCCCTCTCGAGAATTTGGTATAGGAAGTCAAAAATTTTTAAAAAAATTGAAAAATATGTTCATTTTGTAGTGTACAGCTTTCTGAAAACTTTGATATATAAAGCATATATGTTTGAGGAAATGTAAGAGATGTTATTTGGTGTTAAGTGTGCCAAAGTGAAGTACCACACCTCTTCACACTGCATTCTTCTGTTGCACATCACTGTACTTCAGTCTGTGGCACTCAAATGTGTGTATTTTGTAATGGAAGCCATCAAACCTATATTAATGACAGTGGAAACTAAAATGTCATGTTGTGACGAAGCAAGCTGGGATAATTTTACTTCCCATCTTGTTTTGAGATCTGCCTTCTTAAATTTCACTTTCAACTAATTACCATTAACATACATGTGTATAATCTGTATTTCCATACAAGAGAAAGGTTGGCCCTCAGTTTTAAAGAACATAACACCAGATCTATGTTTTGTGCTTAGATTTATGTATGTAATTGATTTTCTAATTTATTTTGACTATGCCTAGTTAGTATTTTCTGGTATAGGATGAAATCAGTAATTGATTCGTACGGTAACTTAAATTCTATTGTTGACATATAAACTAATCTAAATTCTGTACTAATTATAAACATTTGAAGGAACAACTAATAGTATTCTTAAAGGATATATTTGGCTGTATTCGAAAACATGTTAGGAAAGCCAGCCCTTAATTAATTCCAACATAATTAACAATTATTTTAAAAGTATTGTTTGCATAACTGGATTGTTAATTTCATTATTTAAACAAATAATTTGGCTTAACCCTTGTAGTAGAAGAAACTGTTAAAAAGAAGAAGAAATAAAGCAGGGAACGTCTTCAGAATGTGATGCCTCCCCTGCTCCCAGTTGGCTGGTTTGACATCCTAAATCCCTTAAAAAAGACTCACAATTAATACTGGGTGGTATTATTTGTGACCAGGAGAATAAAACCTCTTCAGAAAATTCGCACTCTTTATTCCCTATTAGCTAATAATGTTCTCTTTTTTGTGACTTAAAATTAAATACAGGAAACATAAAACCAGTAATGGCAAGAGACAAGCAACACAGTAGGCTACAGTACACATTTCTTCAATACTTAGGTCCCAGCATTTTTTCTCTGTAATCTGGCTACAGCTTTACATGGTGTGCTTTCCCCTCTGAAAAGAATCTATTACCTCGACAAAGGTCGTCAAATGTTTTCCTACATGAAAAATCGAAATATCATTGTATAATGCTAAAAATCTGTTAATACTATTGAGCGGCGTGGTTTCTCAATATATGTTTATTTTGTCACTGTTTGCTAGATAAAACGAAATAGGCCTTTGCAATATTGCAGCAATTGTAACACATGCCAAATAAGTGAGACTGTTGTGGCACAAGTGGTCATTTTTATCTACCTCATTTACATACATAACATGACAGAATATAATCCACATAGTACGGTACCAATATCTATTGCCTATTAGGCCTACTACAAACAAAAAGTTTTATGCTGGGAAACAGTTGCCCATTTCATTCGTATTCTCAAGTTTCAAAGCATGAGATCGGAAATGTAATAGTACCGTAGTTCGAAATTATTGCGTAAATTTGGAATAGTCATATTCTTCCATATAGTATGTGTGATGTCCCCGTTTCTTCTCCTTCCTCGTTCTAACAATCTTGTCATCACTAATTCTGTTACTGTTCCTGCCACTGTTAAAACTTATTCTCTGGTTAACTTTATTGATCCTGTCAGAATCACCAGTTTAATTATCCCACATTTCTGGTTATGCATTATTATGTGCACATGCGAAGTATTTTCCACACTGTTCCAAGAATAGAACTTAAAGTGCCTGCTAACTGTGCACTGTAAACTGGCCCTTAACTGTGTAGTGAACTGGCAAAAATTTTCTGTCAAAATTTCATTTTCTTGGATACACCAAGAAGACAATATGTAATCTTTCTTACCTGTTATTCCTGTTTATATTTTTGCTCTGGTAGTCTGACTCTATGGGTTTTACTAATAATTATAACAATGCTCATCATTCACACACCGAATCATCCAAATAAACAAACAGCGATCGGCAGTCGCCCATTTGAGTATATTCGGCTCAGCTCATAAAGCCCTGTCCTGTTTTGTGTGTGGGAAGATATTTTATTTCTAGATGCAGTGGGGATTCCCCTGGCAGAGACATCATATACGCTATGAACACATTAAAAAATCAGTTTATGATTCACTCATAAATCAACTTAGAATGTGTTCAAAAATTTTTATACCTTCGAGAATATAAATTCGCTGAAAGTCCAATATTTCTGCATATAAACCCTTGTCATTCTCAAGGCACGAACTAGAAAACGCCTTAAAATGACAGTAACTGTTACTTTGTCGAGATATTCGTGGTTTTCGATGTTATCAGTCAGCATTCCCTGGAGTTATTCGCAGATGACAGTTAATTGTTTGCTTGTTCAATGGATTCCATGTGCGGTCTTTCAATGTAGTGCAAAACGAGTTAGTTTATAAGGAACAGAAGCAGTTGTCAAGCAAATATAATGATTTTGGTTTGTCCCAAAGTTAATTTTGTTGTTTATTAAATTTTTACTTATAATACAGTTCAAATAGCAGTCAAATTATAATTATTACAACAACTTTCAATGATCTTGTTGTTAGACAGTTGCCATTGTAAGAGGAACATTGATGACGGCAGTATTTGCTGTAAACGCTGCAGGAAACACCATCCCACCATTTCTGATTTTCCCCAGGGTGAAATTTCATCAGCACTTTCTACGTGATGGCCCTTCTGGATGCGACAGTGATGCGAACACATCTGGCTGGATGATGGAAAAAAATTTTGTGAAGTTCGCCAAGCACTTTGTAAATTATGCACGTTGTTCTGTAACACGACCAAGTCTGCTTCTTCTGGACAATCATGATTCCCATCTATCAGCAGAAGCATTGGACTATTTCAAAGATAACGGTGTCACATTGTTGTCTTTCCCACCTCACTGCAGCCATAAGCTGCAGCCCTTAGACTGCAGTGTGTTTGGGGCTCTCAAAAAGCAAATTAACACAGCTTGTGATGCATGGGTGTGCACAAACAAAAGATCTATGACAGTTTATGATATCCCACCTATATTGGGAAGAGCTGCGCCACAGGCATTAACACCAGTCAATATTATGGCAGGTTTTAAAGTTTCAGAAATTTTCCCACTTAATCCTGAAATGTTTGCAGACTCAGATTTTATGCCATCCTACTTTACAGACAGAACAGCTCCTACATTATCAAATTCTGGATGGCCTATCAGTCCGGGACTGTATTCAAACTTACCAGAAAAAACGACTGATCACAGCCTCCATTTGAACCTATCGAATTCATCAACTCCTACTACACCAACACAGACTAGCATTTCCGAAGAAGCTGTTCTCTTGAGTTCTACAAAGACCTTTCCTCTTGCTTGTCAGGAAGGCGTTCCTTCTACATCCACACAAACTTGGACAACATCAGAAGAAATCAGGCCTATTGAGAAGGCGGCACATAGGAGGCAAACACGACATGGAAGGAAAAAAAGGAAGTCAGCTTTGTTGACTGATACTCCAATTAAAAATCAGCTGAAAATCGAAAATGATTTATCTAAAAAATGGAAACTGCAAAATGAAGCAAATAACAGAGACAAGAAAAAACAAAAGCGAATCCCAGCCAGGAAACTGTTTTTATTATCCTTTTCAAACGAAAAAAGCAATAAAACAAAATCTCACAAAGGAATTGAATCTAAATTCCACTGCTGATGAAGAAGATGAATATTGTTTATGCATTTATTGCCTTGAGTCATACGCCACGTCTAAAGCAAATGAAACGTGGGTACAGTGCAAGAAATGAACGCATGAAGACTGTACGAAAGGGAATATCACATTTTTTTGTTTGCTTACATTGATTCGGACAATGAGTATGAGTATCGTTAAAAAATGTCTGCATTTGTAAAACATTTAAGTGACATTTTTGTAAAACCTTTAAGTAGCATTTCTCTTTATTTAATGTGGTCACTTTTGCTATCCTTCTTTTGTATCGTATTGTAAATCCATAATAAAAATACATATTCAGTGAAATCAAGATAATTATCTCTGTTTTACCATTTGAAGTACAGTTGGAAAATTTGCCCCTGTACATTTTAAGTAAGCTGGAAAACTTGCCCCGCATACGGGGCAACGCAACATGGTGAGACAAAATCATTTGCTGCCAAGAAGGGTATTTACTATTGTCAAAAATATTTGTACAAGACTGTAGATAAAGGTATAGGAAATACAATGATCCGTTGTTTACCTCAAAACTGATAAAAATAAAAAGGACAAAAATAAAAATGTAAAAAGGTGGAAAATGTGCCCCGGTCTCCCCTTGTCATTAGACATCGTGAGAGAGAAGAATGGGCACTTCATGGAACTCACAGACTTCAAACGTGTGTCATATGTATGTACGCAAAATTTCCGCACTCCTAAACATCCCTAGGTCCACTGCTTTCGATGTGATAGTGAAGTGGAAATGTGAGGGACATGTAGAGCATAAAAGCATAGAGGCCGACTTCGTCTGTTGACTGACAGGGACCGCCAACAGTTGAAGAGAGTCGTAATGTGTAAGAGGCAGACATCCATCGAGACCATCACACAGGCATTCCAAGCTGCATCAGAATCCATTGCAGGTACTATGACAGTTAGGTAGGAGGTGAGAAAACTTGGATTTAATGGTCGAAGGGCTGCTTATAAGCCACACATCATGCTGGTAAATGCCAAATGATGCCTCGCTTGGTGTAAGGAGCGCAAACAGTGGACGACTGAACAGTGGAAAAACGTTGTGTGGAGTGAAGAATCACGGTACACAATGTGGCGATCCGATGACAGGGTGAGAGTATGGTGAATGTCCAGTGAACGTTATCTGCCGGAGTAGTGCCAACAGTAAAATTCGGAGGCCTACATTGATGTTTTAAGCACCTACTTGCTTCCCACTCTGTTGAAGAGTAATTAGGGGATGGTGATTGCATCTTTCAACACGATCCAGTACCTGTTCATAATGCACGGCCTGTTGCGGAGTGGTTACTCGACAATAATGTCCCTGTAATGGACTGGCCTGCACAGAGTCCTGATCTGAATCGTATAGAACACCTTTGGGATGTTTTGGAATGCCGACTTCGTGCCAGGTCTCACCGACCGACATCGATACCTCTCCTCAGTGCAGCACTTCATGAAGAATGGGCTGCTATTCCCCAGGAAACCTTACAGCACTGGATTTAGCATATGCCCGCGAGAGTGGAATCTGTCATCAAGGCTAAGGGTGGGCCAACACCATATTGAATTCCAACATTACCAATGGAGGGCACCACGAACTTGTAAATCATTTTCAGCAAGGTGTCCGGATACTTTTGATCACATAGTGTATATACTGTAGAGACTTATTCGTTCTTTAATGCTGAATGGAGATATGTGCACTAGCTAATGCAAGTTTAATAATATTTTGATATTTCCTACCACTGGGATTTTTTATTCATCTACCTGGTGTGTAGCCTTTCCTACATACGTTACTCAAAAATACTATTTCAGTAAAAATTTCTACCTCTTACAGCATATACTTGTCAGTGTTTGAAGTTTTTAAGTACAGGGTGATTCAAAAAGAATACCACAACTTTAAAAATGTGTATTTAATGAAAGAAACATAATATAACCTTGTGTTATACATCATTACAAAGAGTATTTAAAAAGGTTTTTTTTCACTCAAAAACAAGTTCAGAGATGTTCAATATGGCCCCCTCCAGACACTCGAGCAATATCAACCCGATACTCCAACTCGTTCCACACTCTCTGTAGCATATCAGGCGTAACAGTTTGGATAGATGCTGTTATTTCTCGTTTCAAATCATCAATGGTGGCTGGGAGAGGTGGCCTAAACACCATATCCTTAACATACCCCCACAAGAAAAAATCGCAGGGGGTAAGATCAGGGCTTCTTGGAGGCCAGTGATGAAGTGCTCTGTCACGGGCTGCCTGGCGGCCGATCCATCGCCTCGGGTAGTTGACGTTCAGGTTTCATAACTAACCTTTTTCGTAGGACTCTCCATACAGTTGATTGTGGAATCTGCAGCTCTCTGCTAGCTCTGCGAGTCGATTTTCCTGGGCTGCGAACAAATGCTTGCTGGATGCGTGCTACATTTTCATCACCCGTTCTCGGCCGTCCAGAACTTTTCCCTTTGCACAAACACCCATTCTCTGTAAACTGTTTATACCAACGTTTAATACACCACCTATCAGGAGGTTTAACACCATACTTCGTTCGAAATGCACGCTGAACAACTGTCGTCGATTCACTTCTGCCGTACTCAATAACACAAAAAGCTTTCTGTTGAGCGGTCGTCATCTTAGGATCAACTGACGCTGACGCCTAGTCAACAGCGCCTCAAGCGAACAAATGTACAACCAAATGAAACTTTGTAGCTCCCTTAATTCTCCAACAGATAGTGCTTAGCTCTGCCTTTTGTCGTTGCAGAGTTTTAAATTCCTAAAGTTGTGGTATTCTATCTACATCTACATCTATACTCCGCGAGCCACCTTACGGTGTGTGGCGGAGGGTACTTATTGTACCACTATCTGATCCCCCCTTCCCTGTTCCATTCACGAATTGTGCGTGGGAAGAACGACTGCTTGTAAGTCTCCGTATTTGCTCTAATTTCTCGGATCTTTTCGTTGTGATCATTACGCGAGATATATGTGGGCGGTAGTAATATGTTGCCCATCTCTTCCCGGAATGTGCTCTCTCGTAATTTCGATAATAAACCTCTCCGTATTGCGTAACGCCTTTCTTGAAGTGTCCGCCACTGGAGCTTGTTCAGCATCTCCGTAACGCTCTCGCGCTGACTAAGTGTCCCCATGACGAATCGCGCTGCTTTTCGCTGGGTCATGTCTATCTCTTCTATTAATCCAACCTGGTAAGGGTCCCATACTGATGAGCAATACTCAAGAATCGGACGAACAAGCGTTTTGTAAGCTACTTCTTTCGTCGATGAGTCACATTTTCTTAGAATTCTTCCTATGAATCTCAACCTGGCGCCTGCTTTTCCCACTATTTGTTTTATGTGATCATTCCACTTCAGATCGCTCCGGATAGTAACTCCTAAGTATTTTACGGTCGTTACCGCTTCCAATGATTTACCACCTATGGCATAATCGTACTGGAATGGATTTCTGCCCCTATGTATGCGCATTATATTACATTTATCTACGTTTAGAGAAAGCTGCCAGCTGTCGCACCATGCATTAATCCTCTGCAGGTCCTCCTGGAGTACGTACGAGTCTTCTGATGTTGCTACTTTCTTGTAGACAACCGTGTCATCTGCAAATAGCCTTACGGAGCTACCGATGTTGTCAACTAAGTCATTTATGTATATTGTAAACAATAAAGGTCCTATCACGCTTCCCTGCGGTACTCCCGAAATTACCTCTACATCTGCAGATTTTGAACCGTTAAGAATGACATGTTGTGTTCTTTCTTCTAGGAAATCCTGAATCCAATCACAAACCTGGTCCGATATTCCGTAAGCTCGTATTTTTTTCACTAAACGTAAGTGCGGAACCGTATCAAATGCCTTCCTGAAGTCCATGAATACGGCATCAATCCGCTCGCCAGTGTCTACGGCACTGTGAATTTCTTGGGCAAATAGGGCGAGCTGAGTTTCACATGATCTCTGTTTGCGGAATCCATGTTGGTTATGATGAAGGAGATTTGTATTATCTAAGAACGTCATAATACGAGAACACAAAACATGTTCCATTATTCTACAACAGATTGACGTAAGCGAAATAGGCCTATAATTATTCGCATCTGATTTATGACCCTTCTTGAAAATGGGAACGACCTGCGCTTTCTTCCAGTCGCTAGGTACTTTACGTTCTTCCAGCGATCTACGATAAATTGCTGATAGAAAGGGGGCAAGTTCTTTAGCATAATCACTGTAGAATCTTAAGGGTATCTCGTCTGGTCCGGATGCTTTTCCGCTACTAAGTGATAGCAGTTGTTTTTCAATTCCGATATCGTTTATTTCAATATTTTCCATTTTGGCGTCCGTGCGACGGCTGAAGTCAGGGACCGTGTTACGATTTTCCGCAGTGAAACAGTTTCGGAACACTGAATTCAGTATTTCTGCCTTTCTTCGGTCGTCCTCTGTTTCGGTGCCATCGTGGTCAACGAGTGACTGAATAGGGGATTTAGATCCGCTTACCGATTTTACATATGACCAAAACTTTTTAGGGTTCTTGTTTAGATTGTTTGCCAATGTTTTATGTTCGAATTCGTTGAATGCTTCTCTCATTGCTCTCTTTACGCTCTTTTTCGCTTCGTTCAGCTTTTCCTTATCAGCTATGATTCGACTACTCTTAAACCTATGATGAAGCTTTCTTTGTTTCCGTAGTACCTTTCGTACATGATTGTTATATCACGGTGGATCTTTCCCCTCGCTTTGGACCTTAGTCGGTACGAACTTATCTAAGGCGTACTGGACGATGTTTCTGAATTTTTTCCATTTTTGTTCCACATCCTCTTCCTCAGAAATGAACGTTTGATGGTGGTCACTCAGATATTCTGCGATTTGTGCCCTATCACTCTTGTTAAGCAAATATATTTTCCTTCCTTTCTTGGCATTTCTTATTACACTTGTAGTCATTGATGCAACCACTGACTTATGATCACTGATACCCTCTTCTACATTCACGGAGTCGAAACGTTCCGGTCTATTTCTTGCTATGAGGTCTAAAACGTTAGCTTCACGAGTTGGTTCTCTAACTATCTGCTCGAAGTAATTCTCGGACAAGGCAGTCAGGATAATGTCACAAGAGTCTCTGTCCCTGGCTCCAGTTCTGATTGTGTGACTATCCCATTCTATACCTGGTAGATTGAAGTCTCCCCCTATTACAATAGTATGATCACGAAACTTCTTCACGACGTTCTGCAGGTTCTCTCTGAGGCGCTCAACTACTACGGTTGCTGATGCAGGTGGTCTATAGAAGCATCCGACTATCATATCTGACCCACCTTTGATACTTAACTTAACCCAGATTATTTCACATTCGCATTCGCTAATAACTTCACTGGATATTATTGAATTCTTTACTGCTATAAATACTCCTCCACCATTGGCGTTTATCCTATCCTTGCGGTATATATTCCATTCTGTGTCTAGGATTTCGTTACTGTTCACTTCCGGTTTTAACCAACTTTCCGTTCCTAATACTATATGCGCACTATTTCCTTCAATAAGAGATACTAATTCAGGAACCTTGCCCTGGATACTCCTGCAGTTTACCAATATTACGTTAACTTTTCCTGTTTTTGGTCTCTGAGGACGGACGTTCTTTATCAACGATGATAATGTCCTCTCTGGTAAGCCGTCGGGTATTTTATCGTTTCGCCCAAGGGGGGGTCCCTCTAACCTAAAAAACCCCCGTGTGCACGCCACACGTACTCTGCTACCCTAGTAGCTGGTTCCGGTGTGTAGTGCACGCCTGACCTGTCTAGGGGGGCCCTACAGTTCTCCACCCAATAACGGAGGTCGATGAATTTGCAACCATTATAGTCGCAGAGTCGTCTGAGCCTCTGGTTTAGACCCTCCACACGGCTCCAAACCAGAGGACCGCGATCGACTCTGGGCACTATGCTGCAGATATTAAGCTCAGCTTGCACTCCGCGTGCGATGCTGGTTGTCTTCACCAAATCAGCCAGCCGCCGGAAGGAACCAAGGATGGCCTCAGAACCCAAGCGGCAGGCGTCATTCGTTCCGACATGTGCTACTATCTGCAGCCGGTCACACCCAGTGCGTTCAATAGCTGCCGGAAGGGCCTCCTCCACATTACGGACGAGACCCCCCGGCAAGCACACCGAGTGCACACTGGCATTCTTCCCCGACCTACCCGCTATTTTCCTGAGGGGCTCCATAACCCGCCTAACGTTGGAGCTCCCTATAACTAATAGGCCCGCCCTCTGTGACTGTCGGGACCTTGCCGGAGAATCGGCCACTGGCCCAACAGGCGAGGCATCCTGTGGTGGCTCGGAAACGATGTCATCACCACTAGGAAGCACCCCGTACCTGTTGGAAAGGGGTAAGGCAGCTGCCACGCGGCCAGATCCCACCTTCGCCTTTCGGCCAGGCACGCGCGAGCCCACCACTGTCCGCCATTCACCCTGGAGTGATGGCTGACCGGTAAGATGCTCACTGCCGGAAGACGCAGCGACATCAGGGGTTCCATGTGATTCCAAGGCCACCGAAGTAGGCATAGGTCTCACCACAGTTGCCCCAACGCCACTACGAGCCGACGCCTGCGCCTCGAGCTCGATGAGCCTAACAGACAAAGCCTCCACCTGCCCCCGAAGAGTGGCCAATTCTCCTTGCGTCCGCTCACAACAACCACAGTCCCTACACATGACTATGTTTACCCTACTCTATACGGTGACAAATTCCCAAGTTAATCTTCTGATGAGCTACTCTGATAATCAAGAAATACTCACTGAAATACGAGACGCGAAAACTACGCTAGGTTTTCCCAGAAAAACTATTTAAAAGCTAAGCGCAGCAAATAAGTACAAAAACGCTTTATACAAACAGTACTCGCTGCTGCTGGTGCTCTCGCTCTGGCTGTCACAAGACAACTGCTGATTCAAGTGACTAGTGGCTAACGGCCGCGAAACAAACAAAAGACGGTTTTAGGGCGCTTTCAGTTCTAAACGATCAAGAAAACACTAAGAAATCTAACACGAAAACTACGTAAAGTTTTATCAAGAACTGTTAGTTACTATGCAGAGCAGATAAACACAAATAGAATCCCTTCCTTAGTGGAAGGTCGTAAACAAAATGCAAAATAAACGCTTTATACAAACAATACTCGCTGCTGCTGGTGCTCTCGCTCTGGCTGTCACAAGACAAGATTCTTTTTGAATCACCCTGTATATTAAATCCACTAAATCTGGTATTCTTTCAAATGATCACTTGTTAACCTGTATTGTGTACTTGGTTAAACTTGTACAGTTCTTACCCAGAATATACAGTTGTTCCCTGCTGGCACTGTGTACTCCACCTACTTCAGTATTTCTGTGGTGGTTAATGGAATCAGTAATAAGATGTCCACTTTCTTCTACTGCTCTTCTTCCTCCATTAGTCTTATTCGGTGTGCATAAGAGCTGTTTAAGGCTCTCGGTTTACATGTTTCCGAGATGCACTGGTCTCATTGCAGCTTTCCTAATTTTAGCAATAATAATTGCTGCCTAATAACCTTTTGTGCCTTGATAACTTTATGTATTGTTGACTAAACAGGTTTTGAAATAGTACACAATTTATATACTCTCAGACTGGTGATGGGTTGTTCCTTTTTTTAACTGTTCTATCTCAGCCGCAAGTTCTTTCATTCATGTCCTCCATCACACAATAATACAATTCAACTTTCATAGGTATTCCCTTGATGTACCTGTCTGATTCCATTAATCTTGTATCGAGACTTTCATTGATTGCTTCAGTTTCTTCCTCGACATATGGTTCACCTCAATGGATTCTTTCATTCAGCTGTTCCAACTGGGATTCATATGTCTGACCTTTCATAACTGTTGTCCTGGTAAAACTATCCAGTTCTGTTAATTTTGCACTGAAACTTTGTTGAGTGTTTCGATTTTTGCATCCTCATACGAATGGATGTCTGCTGACGCATCCCCATCCTACTGGACTGAATGCCTGGCATGGATGAGAACTTGTCCATGGTCGGCAATATACTAACATAGTTACATATTGGTGCATAATCCTTTAAATAGAAAGTCCATGTTGTTCGATGCTGGAATTGCATTGACCCTTAAAACACATGTTTCTGCATTGACTTGGAGTTGAATGGTTTACAAAAGCAAGGATGGTTCATAGATGGATTGACATATGACTATTTAGTTGTGTGTTCTCCACTCAAGATGCTAGTGGGATACTTCGAACACATGAAACATGTGATTATGAATGCAGAGTAGGAACCAATTCTGATACAGATTGCGATGGATAATAACTCCTACATTCCAGCAAAGGAGGATGAGCTCAAAGAGAATAAAATTGTGCACGGGTAATTAGTATGGAATATGCCTCATGTATACCTGTAGAAATCCTTAAAGGTACTGGATTCTGGTATTCAACTGTCACTAACTTTACACTCATGGGAACTGTTTGAATATCCAATTCTACCAGCTAACTCCAGGCAGACATGGTCCACTGAAATAGTTGTTCAATTACAGCCCCTTAGCTTTTTACTTGCGTTGCAAACTTACGGGAAGGGAAACCTGAAAAAAGGATTTGAACGTATTCAACAGTTGTAAACTAAGCACTGCAAAAGTTTACCAGGACTCAGAGATTTACCCATAGAATGACTTACAGCTGGACTGGGTAAAAACCTGTATAGTTTGTTATATGATACACGTGTAAGGTTCCGTCCTTCTTACTACAAGGGCGTTGATGGTGGATAATTTGTATCATCAGAAAATTCCCCCAGAGACAATGTAGGATACACATTATTAATACATGAGTTGTTATTAATTATTCACCAATCAGAGAAACGTGTTAAGAGTTGTATAAACGTGTAGCTCTTGTTTCACATTCAGGACATTTCACGATGAGCCTTGAGAAAGCAAACATCATTATCGGCCCCAGATGTACAATATTTCTGAACTGGAGCAAAAATTTGATAGTGGTGGTCCCGCCACCCACCCACTTGAGCATTTGATATAGGATGTCGAAAACTTTTTTAAAATTGATTTTTCAAGAATACACTCCTGGAAATGGAAAAAAGAACACATTGACACCGGTGTGTCAGACCCACCATACTTGCTCCGGACACTGCGAGAGGGCTGTACAAGCAATGATCACACACACGGCACAGCGGACACACCAGGAACCGCGGTGTTGGCCGTCGAATGGCGCTAGCTGCGCAGCATTTGTGCACCGCCGCCGTCAGTGTCAGCCAGTTTGCCGTGGCATACGGAGCTCCATCGCAGTCTTTAACACTGGTAGCATGCCGCGACAGCGTGGACGTGAACCGTATGTGCAGTTGACGGACTTTGAGCGAGGGCGTATAGTGGGCATGCGGGAGGCCGGGTGGACGTACCGCCGAATTGCTCAACACGTAGGGCGTGAGGTCTCCACAGTACATCGATGTTGTCGCCAGTGGTCGGCGGAAGGTGCACATGCCCGTCGACCTGGGACCGGACCGCAGCGACGCACGGATGCACGCCAAGACCATAGGATCCTACGCAGTGCCGTAGGGGACCGCACCGCCGCTTCCCAGCAAATTAGGGACACTGTTGCTCCTGGGGTATCGGCGAGGACCATTCGCAACCGTCTCCATGAAGCTGGGCTACGGTCCCGCACACCGTTAGGCCGTCTTCCGCTCACGCCCCAACATCGTGCAGCCCGCCTCCAGTGGTGTCGCGACAGGCGTGAATGGAGAGACGAATGGAGACGTGTCGTCTTCAGCGATGAGAGTCACTTCTGCCTTGGTGCCAATGATGGTCGTATGCGTGTTTGGCGCCGTGCTGGTGAGCGCCACAATCAGGACTGCATACGACCGATGCACACAGGGCCAACACCCGGCATCATGGTGTGGGGAGCGATCTCCTACACTGGCCGTACACCACTGGTGATCGTCGAGGGGACACTGAATAGTGCACGGTACATCCAAACCGTCATCGAACCCATCGTTCTACCATTCCTAGACCGGCAAGGGGACTTGCTGTTCCAACAGGACAATGCACGTCCGCATGTATCCCGTGCCACCCAACGTGCTCTAGAAGGTGTAAGTCAATTACCCTGGCCAGCAAGATCTCCGGATCTGTCCCCCATTGAGCATGTTTGGGACTGGATGAAGCGTCGTCTCACGCGGTCTGCACGTCCAGCACGAACGCTGGTCCAACTGAGGCGCCAGGTGGAAATGGCATGGCAAGCCGTTCCACAGGACTACATCCAGCATCTCTACGATCGTCTCCATGGGAGAATAGCAGCCTGCATTGCTGCGAAAGGTGGATGTACACTGTACTAGTGCCGACATTGTGCATGCTCTGTTGCCTGTGTCTATGTGCCTGTGGTTCTGTCAGTGTGATCATGTGATGTATCTGACCCCAGGAATGTGTCAATAAAGTTTCCCCTTCCTGGGACAATGAATTCACGGTGTTCTTATTTCAATTTCCAGGAGTGTATGTTCATCTTGTAGCACACATCTTTCTGGAAAGATCATATATGTTCAAGGAAATGTAAGAAACATATTCGGTATTAGCTGTGCCAAAGTGCAGTGCCACACCTCTTCATACAGCATTCTTCTATCACACTTTACTGTATTTCGCTCTATGCAGTTCAGACGTGTATATTTTGTAATGGGAGCCATCAGATTTATGTTCAGGACAGTGGAAGTTACTATGTTTTGTGGTGCCTCTGTTGCTCCTAGTCACCGCCCTAAAAAAAAACTCACAATGAATAATGGTTGAGATTATTCGTAACGTGGACAATAAGAAAACTACAAAAAATTTGCATTCTTTAGGCACAAATGGTCATTTTTATCTACCTCATTTACATAAATAGCACAACAGAATATAATTCATGAACTACCGATATCAAAGGCCTGTTAGGCCCACCAAAAGCAAAAAGTTTTAAGTTATCAGGTAGTTTCACATTTCATTCATATGCTCCAGTTTCTCGAGCACAAGATCGAAAAGAAGTATTATGAAATTTTTATATAAATTTGGCATCATCATATTCTTCCATATAATTTGTTTGACGTCCGCGGTTCTTCCCCTTCCTCATTCTAACAAACAATCTTGCCATCACTAATTCCGTAAGTATTCCTACCATTGTCAAAATATACGCTCCGGTTAATTCACTAACCCTGACATAATCACCGGTTTAGTTGTTCCGCGTTTATTCGCCAGTTAGGAGTTATTTCGTGTTCGTTCAACGCGTTTTCCGTGCTGTTCCGAGATCAGATCTTAGACGGCTGATAACCGCTGACTGTACAAATGGCCCTTAGTAGTGTAGCGATTTGGCAAAAATTTTCTGTCAAACTTTAATTTTCTCGGATATACTAAAAAAAGTGTACTTTTTCTTACCTGTTAGTTGTTTATTCCCACTCAGGTAGTCTGAATCTACAGAGGTCACTAATAATTATAATAACGCTGATCATTCGCACACCGAATCAACCACATAAACAAACAGCGATTGTATTCACCGGTTCAGGCTTATTCGGTTCAGTTCATATAGCCGTTTCTGCTTTTGTCTGTGGAAATGTTTTTTATTTCCAGACCCGATGGGGATTACCCCGGCAGAGACACCACACACACTACACAGGCATTCAAAAATCAGCTTATGATTCGTTCAGATGTCAACTTAGAATGTATTCAAAAACTAATAGCAATGCGTTTCAAAATTATATGAATAGTCGATAGACCAACATGCACTGGATGCTAGGCGCTTTGTGATACAAGATTTTTTTTTTTCTTCAAGAATTTGAATTTGGCTCCCCCTGAAACTGCTACTCGGGGCAGACATCATGACTTGCCCCCCTCCCCCAACCCACCCTCACGCCCTCTCATTATAGACACTCAAGGCTTCTACAATGAATATGGACAGTTTGTATTTAGGGATACTGCTTCTGTCACATTCACAAATGATTGAAAAATGAAAGGATCGTATGGCATTTATTGGCTGGGATATCCCCTTCGGGATTCGGCCGCCGTATTGCAAGTCTGTTGACGCCACTTCAGCGACTTGTGTGTCAATGATGGCGAAAATCATGATGGACACACAACACCCACCCCCTGCCGGGAATCGAACCCGGGTCCCCTTGCGTGCTAGGCGAAAACGCTACGGTTGCGCTACGGAGTCGGACCACAAATAATTGATGTGTTATCACCAAATTCTTCACAACTGTCGCATCACCGAAAATGTTCGGAGATCTGAAGCGTTCTAAAATTCGAAGAACTGTTTTACAGTTAACTCGTGATTTCCATACAATAAGCTGGGATGATCCAGAGATGGCTTACAAAGATTTGGTGACATAGGTACAAATTTTTGACCACTTACACATAATTATGTGCATCAGAGGCAATGAGAAGGCTTCATGGATGCACATAATTTACAAGCATGATGGAATCTGTAAGTTGGAAATATATAATTGCCCATCTCTTTGGCAGCTCAAGAAGATGTCTGAAGAAGAAAATAGTGTTATGTATGCGTCAGATAATGTAAACTTACTTTTAAGTTGAATGATACATAAATCTTGTTTTAAAAATCATGTATCTACATCTACATCTATTTGGATACTCTGCAAATCACATTTAAGTTCCTGGCAGAGGGTTCATCGAACCACCTTCACAATTCTCTATTATTCCAATCACGTATGGCGAGCGGAAAGAACGAACACCTATATCTTTCCGTACGAGCTCTGATATCCCTTATTACGGTGATCGTTTCTCCCTATGTAGATCGGTGTCAACAAAATACTTTCGCATTCGGAGGAGAAAGTAGGTGATTGGAATTCCGTGAGAAGATTCCACTGCAACGAAAAACGCTTTTGTTTTAATGATGTCCACCCCAAATCCTGTATCATTGACACTCCCCCCTATTTCGCGATAATACAAAACGTGCTGCCTTCCTTGAACTTTTTCGATGTACTCCGTCAATCCTATCTGGTAAGGACCCTACACCGCGCAGCAGTATTCTAAAAGAGGACAGACAAGCGTAGAGTAGGTTGTCTCGTAAGTAGATCTGTTACATTTTCTAAATGTCCTGCCAATAAAACGCAGTCTTTGGTTATCCTTTCCCACAACATTTTCTGTGTGTTCCTTCCAATTTAAGTTGTTCGTAGTTGTAATTAATTGGTATTTAGTGGAATTTACGGCCTTTAGATTTGACTGATATATGGTGTAACCGAAGTTTAACGGCTGTCTTTTAGCATTCATATGGATGACCTCACACTTTTCGTTATTTATGGTCAATTGCCAAGTTTCGCACCATACAGATATCTTCTCTAATTCCCTTTGCAATTTGTTTTAATCTTCTGATGACTTCATTAGCCGATAAACGACAGCGTCATCTGCAAGCAACCTAAGACGGCTGCTCAGATTGTCTCCCAAACCGTTTATATAGGTAACGAACAGCAAAGGGCCTACAACACTACCTTAGGGAACGTCAGAAATCACTTCTGTTTTACTCTATGACTAACCGTCAATTACTACGAACCGTGACCTGTCTGAGAGGAAATCACGAATCCAGTAACATAACTGAGACGATATTCCATAAGCACGCAATTTCACTACAAGCCGCTTGTGTGGTACAGTGTCAAAAGCTTTCCGGAAATCCAGAAATACGGAATCAATTTGAAATCCCTTGTCAAAAACACTCAACACTTCATGCTAGTTGTGTTTCACAAGAACAATGTTTTCTAAATCTTTGTTGGCTGTGTGTCAATACATTGTTTTCTTTGCGGTAATTCGTAATGTTCGAACACAATTTATGTTCGAAAATCCTGCTGCATATCGACGTTAATGATGTGGGCCTGTAATTTAATGGATTAGTCTTACTACCTTTCTTGAATATTGCTGTGACCTGTGCAACTTTCCAGTCTTTGGGTACGGATCTCTCGTCGAGCGTACGATTGCATATGATTGTTACGTATAGAGCAATTACATCAGCATACTCCGAAAGGAACCTAATTAGTATACAGTCTGGACCAGAAGACTTGCTTTTATTAAGTGATTTAAGTTGCTTCACTACTGCGAGGATGTTTACTTCTTCGTTACTCATGTTGGCAGCTGTTCTTGTTTCGAATTCTGAAATATTTACTTCGTCTTCTTTTGTGAAGGCATTTCGGAAGGCTGTGTTTAGTGACTCTGCTTTGTCAGCAGTGTCTTCGAAAGAATCTCCACTGCTATGGCGCAGTGAAGGCATTCAAAAAATGACTCTGAGCACTATGGGACTTAACATCTATGGTCATCAGTCCCCTATAACTTAGAACTACTTAAACCTAACTAACCTAAGGACATCACACAACACCCAGCCATCACGAGGCAGAGAAAATCCCTGACCCCGACGGGAATCGAACCCGGCAACCCGGGCGTGGGAAGCGAGAACGCTACCGCAGTGAAGGCATTGATTGTTTCTTGCCGCTAACATACTTCACATATGACCAGAATCTCTTTGGATTTTCTTCGAGACAAAGTTTCGTGGTGGAAACTATTATAAGCATCTCGCACTGAAGTCCGCGCTAAATTTCGAGCTTCTGTAAATGATCGCCAGTCTTGCCTGTTTAAATTTAGCACGTTTGTTTCGTTGTTTCTGCAACAGTGTTCTGACCCGTCTTGTGTACCAAGGAGGATCAACTTCGTCGCTTGTTAAGTTATTTGGTATAAATCTCTCAATTGCTGCCGATACTATTTCTTTGAATTCAGGCTACATTTGGTCTACATTTATATTGTTAATTTGGAAGGAGTGGAGATTGTCTCTTCGGAAGGCGTCAAGCGAATTTTTATCTTCTTTTTTGAATAGGTATATTTTTCATTTATTTCTGGAGGATTTATGGACTACAATATGCAGTCTTGCTACGACAACCCTTTGTTCACTAATCCCTGTATCCGTTCTCATGCCCGTTATTAACTCAGGATTATTTGTTGCTAAGAGGTCAAATGTGTTTTCACAACCGTTTATTATTCGCGTGGGCTCATGAACTAACTGCTTGAAATATTTTTCAGAGAATGTGATTAGCACAATTTCGGATGATGTTTTATGCGCACCTCCGGAATTAAACATGTATTTTCGCCAACATGTAAAGGGTAAATTAAAGTCACCACCAACTATAATCGTATGAGTCGGGTATGTGTTTGAAATCACCGTGTGTCGTAACACCGAATACGGCTATGTCTCTGTGAAGGTTTTCTTTAGTTTCACGCAACATTTAATGCAGACGCGTTGCTCCTCTAACTTTGCAATCTCGAAATTCGCAAAATGTGTGACAAAACGTTCTACTCAATACAGCACTGAACAATAATTAACAAACATACAACAATGAAACTTCCAGCAGTTACACATTAAACACAAGCGTGTGCAGGGATGCACACCGCATTTAGCTCCAACACGCCATTGGCGCGAAATTACGAATGTTCTGGAATTTTTTGAACAGACCTCGCACAGACTGTGAGAGTGCTCAAAACCCGGAGAGTGAATTCATGGAAAAGGGAGAGGGACAACTGAGAAAAGAGCCACAGGGCATCTGTATTCTTCCCCAATATCAGGGAGCGAGATGTGTTAATAGCAGCTGGGGCATAGTTTATTTGTTAACCGCCATGGGCCACTCAGATGTTGCTTGTAAACCTTGGCCAGGAGGCCGATTGTGCCTGTTGAGAGAGAGGGAGCCAGGAAACATACTTTTTACTGTGACAGTTCGTCGCAGGAGAGATGACTGGCGCACTTACACGACGAAATAACACAATCACTTAAACATCAAACCTTGTGAACCAGTATGAGCGACTTTGCAGACATAGTATCCAGAGCGCTGCATGAAGGGTACTTACAATGACGAGAGAACAAGCAGTAAGGTGCAAGGCAACGAATAGTTCCACAGACAATACTAGCGAGACAGATGAGACAGTAGCGGTAGCAGACCAGACGACGGCGGCACGGGTGAAGACAGACGAACATAGAATAAGAACTAAATGTATAGTTATCTAAGTGTCAGGAAAACAGGTCTTCATAAGGCATTAATATTAGAGTGTATGAGAATTGCAGAAAGAGAGGACCGCACACGCTGCTATGTAAAGTAACGTAATGTACGAGGGTCACTCCAAAAGAAATGCACACTATTTTTTTTAAAATCCATCTTTTATTCTACATGTTTGAGAGTTTTACAGTGTGTAGATACATCGTTTAGGAACAATATTTTCATTTCTCCACGTAATTTCCATCCCTCTCAACTGCCTTACGCCATCTTGGAACCAGTGCCTGTATACCTGCATGGTAAAATTCTGGGCCAACCTCTTGGAGCCACTGATTGGCTGCATGCACAAGGAAGTCACTCATCATCTTCAAACCTTCTTCCACGAAGAGAGTCTTTCAGCTTCCCAAAGAGATGATAGTCACATGGAGCCAGGTCAGGACTGTTAGGCGGGTGTTTCAGTGATGTTCATCCGAGTTTTGTGATCGCTTCCATGGTTTTTTGACTGATATATGACCGTGCATTGTCGTGCAACAGCAAAACATCCTGCATTTGCCGATGTGGTCGAACACAACTCAGTTGAGCTTGAAGTTTCTTCAGTGTCGTCACATATGCATCAGAATTTATGGTGGTTCCACTTGGCACGTTGTCCACAAGCAAGAGTCCTTCGGAATCGAAAACCACCGTAGCCATAACTTTTCCAGCAGAAGGTGTGGCTTTGAATTTTTTTTTTCTTGGGTGAATTTGCATGATGTCACTCCATTGATTGTCTCTTCGTCTCTGGTGAAAAATGATGGAGCCATGTTTCATCACCTGTCACAATTCTTCCAAGAAATTCATCTCCACTATTCTCATACTGTTCCAAAAGTTCGCTGCATACCGTTTTTCTTGTTTCTTTTTGAGCTACTGTCAACATTCTGGGAACCCACCTGGCACAAAGCTTTTTTAACGCCAACACTTTCAGTATTCTGCAAACACTTCCTTCCCCTATCCCAACACAGCGTGACAGTTCGTTCACTGTGATGCGTCTGTCAGTAGTCACCAATTCGTTAACTCTGCACATTGTCTGGAACATGTGCAGTATGAGGCCTGCCACTGTGAGAACAATCCTCAATATTGCTGTGCCCGCTTTCATCACGTAACCTGCTTGCCCACCGACTAATTGTACTGCAATCGACAGCAGTATCTCCATACACCTTTTTCAACCTCTTGTAGATGTTTCCTACTGTCTCGTTTTCACAGCACAGGACTTCTATGATATCACGTTGCTTCTGACGAACGCCAAGTGTAGCAGCCATCTTGAAACATGCTGTGACGGCGCCACTCACGGGAACAGGTTGAACTAAGTTTGAAAACGAACGGGAAGGATGTATCTACACACTGTAAAACTTTCACACATGCAGAATCAAAACTGAGTTTTTACAAAAATAGTATGCATTTCTTTTGGAGTGACCCTCGTAGATGTAGAAGCAAGGCATCTGAGGGCGAGAAGCTCAAAGTATTGCTAAGGCATTCGCCCTCAGGGGACAAGTGGTAGTAGATCGGATGGTGACTGCCCTGGAGTGAGAGGCTCAATGTGCGGTATCGTCCAAAGATTGTGGTGCCACGCCAAAGTCGGCAGCGCACTTCGACAGTACAGAAATTAGCGAGGTCTTGCTGCAGTCCGCAGTGATTTCTGGGACGCGCTCCTGAAGACACACACACACTCTCTCAGAGGTCGATATAGAGCCGAGCGTGGAGTTGCTCTGCCCCAGTTCGTGACCTCTGATGAAACAGTCAGCGTCATCTAGTTACGATACCAGAACTATTCAGGTCTCTGATGCAACTGTACTTTCTTAAATGGTGAACAAGTACTTCCAGAGAAGAGTTTGTAATTGCATGCATCAAGCACACAGTAATGGGATACTAAGTAAATCACAATTTGGATTTCAAAAATGCTGTTATACTGAAACAGCAATATACAATTTCACTGTCCACATAATAGAGTCTTTAAATAGTAAAATGTCACCAATAGGACTTTTCTGTGACTTATCTAAAGCATTTGATTGTGTGAACCATGACACTATATTACAAAAATTAAAATTCTATGGTAAAAATGGAGCAGCATAAGAGTGGTTTAAGTCATATCTACAGAACAGGAAGCAAAAAGTTTCTTTATATGGATTAAGAGACTTAAGGAAGTTTCTCACTCCCTCTAACTGGGGTGAAATTACATTAGATGTTCCACAGGGTTCGATCGTGGGTCCCCCATTTATTCTTGATATATGTGAAAGACCTCCCTCTTTATTTGAAACAGGAAGCTAAACTGACACTGTTTGCTGATGATACAAGCATCATTATCAATCCAGTAAAAGAAACTCCAATAGAAAATGACACAAATAATGTCTTTGGAAAAGTTATTGATTGGTTTTCTGCGAATGGGCTTGCTCTAAACTTCGAAAAAAACGCAGTACATTCAATTTTCTGCTGCAAAAATTACAGTTCCTTCAATCAAGATAATACATCAACAGATGTCAGTTGCCTGGGTAGAGCACACTAAGTTTTTGGCTCTTCCTTATAGATGACAATCTTAGTTGGAAAATTCATATTTTGGATCTCCTAAAGCGCCTAGGTTCAGCAACTTTTGTAATCAGAATAAGTGGTAATTTTGAGGATATAGAGATTCGCAAGCTGACATACTTTGCATTCTTTCACGTTCTGATGTCATACGGAATAATATTTTGGGCTACTCAACACTTACGCAAAAATTATTGACTGCTCAAAAGAAACTGGTTAGAATAGTGTGTGGGGCTTATAGTCGCACATCTTGTAGGCATGTATTTAAAAGGTCAGGAATTCTTACAACAGCGTCACAGTACATTTACTCAGTAATGAAATTCGTTCTCAACAACATGGGCCGAGTTGAAAAACAACAGTGACATTCAGGATTATAATACCAGATGAAAAAAAATTTACTCTATCCTCTACTTAACCTATCTTTGGCACAGAAAGGGGTACAATATGCTGCTGTAAAACGTTTCGATAAATTGCCAGATGAAATAAAATGTCTGACAGACAGCAATAATAGTTTCAACAATAAATCGAAATCACATCTCCTTGACAACTTCTATACCATAGATGAATTCTTGAATAGGAATAAATAAATCTATGGGTACAAATATAATGTATGCATTTTGTGGCACTTTGAAGGGAAACTAAGATTGTTTTTGTTGATTTATATCAATCTTTCTGACTGGAAGTCAAATGTACTATTTATACTAGAAAAACAATTATCTACAACCAGGTAGGGCATGTAAAAATTTTTTTAAGTTTCTCTTAAAAAAAAACTTTGATTCATGTGTGCATTTCTTATGCACTTGACACGTTCCGCATTATAACGGTTTCCATGAGACTGATCTATGAAACACGTAACTAACTAACTAGCTAACTAACTTACTTACTGTTCAAAGACAGTTGTAAGCATTCGAATCATTCCTGTAGCAATGCGTTGTATAAAGTTATGTAAATCTTTTTATCATTCTCGTAATAAAGTGGGCTAATGTTTAATATGCCGTAGTTCCGATCAGCCATCTCCCAGAGCACTAAAAGAACCCACAATCATTACTGGACGATTGCAGTGTCGTCAGATCAAAACTAAATGCCTTTCTCGTACACTCCCTCCTGGACAGCATCGGTGGTGACGTTCTAAATATATACTCTTCTCTATCTTCCTAATTTTCTATCTTCTTAATAGCTAAATCTTTAATTTTAATTATTTCTGTTTCCCAATTAGCTTTAAGTTTCAAAGTATTAAAGCTACATGACTCTTAAACTTTTTGGAAGAAGAAGAAACGAAAGAAGCTTAATAGGCCGTATATGTACAATTTCAAATTGTGAAAACACGATCTTAGTAACTAGGTGACAGATAGTTTGTAAATGGCAGCAAATAAAACAAAATAAAATTTCACAGTGAAACGTCCCCTTGGAAAAATTGTGAATGACAGTGCTGGAAAAACTCTTACGTTATTTGATTTTCAAACAGTTGAGCAAAACTGAACGTACTCAGACAGTTCTCTCTTTACTTATTCTGATCATCACTAAACTGACACACATTTTTTTTTTGTGCAACGCAATCTGAATTTCAATAATCCCTACAAAAGAATGGGCCTGACTAACAATAACCTATACCTTTCATGAATCACTTACCTCACAAAAAACTTCGTTACTCGAACTACCGCAATATAGCGAGCGCCAATACTGCCATCTAAATGAAAGATTCTAACTACTGAAGGCACTAGCAGTTAGTGACTAATTATTGATAGGCATAGTTAGCAAATGAAAGATTTTGATAGAGAACAAATAATGTATTTACCTTAATAGCGTTCAAAAGTCATTATATATATATATATATATATATATATATATATATATATATATATATATATATATATATATACCACATGGAAATTCCCCAGCGGAAAGCAAGAACTACAAATCGACCACGTAATAGTGCAGAAAGACTCACAAAAAGAAATTTTGAACATAGACACCCGTAAAGGCTACTTCGACTCAGACCACCACCTACTACAGATCAGGATTCGTCCTTTGCCCAAGAAAAAGCTCCAGAAGAACAAAATTGTTAGACCAGATCCAGAATACGTTACTTTAAACCAGACACAAATATTACACAAAATTAAAATGGAGAAAACGACAGACTGGACACAACTTTCACGAAGAATCCGAGAGGCCATGAAACTAGCACAAGCACCACGAACACGGAAACACCGTTGGTGGAACCACACATGTGACCAAGCTATTGACCAACGAATCAGTGCATGGAAAAAATTTAGTTGCCATAAATCCCAAGCGAATTGGATGAACTTCTTGAAAACACAGAAGCAATCAAGCAAAATCATTCGCAGTGAAAAACGACAGTATGACAAACGGCGACTGACAGAGATCGAATCAGACTTCATGAAGAACAATACAAGAAACTTCTACAGAACGTTCAGAGAAAATATGACTGGATATCAACCACCCAACTTGTGCTTCAGAAGACCGGATGGAACCCTAGAAACCAATACCAAAAACAATTGTGACATTCTGGCAAAGTACTTTGAAAAACTGCTCAACACGGACCCCCCCATGGAAGAAATGATGACAGAAACGAGCACATACAATCCAGATAGTGAACCTCCAACTCTAGAAGAAGTTAAAGAAATAATAAAGTCACTCAAGAATCGTAGAGCACCAGGAGAAGATGGCATCATCGCGGAAATCTGGAAGTTACAAGACCCAGAACTCACCAAAGACATCCACAGGATCTTGGAAGACATCTGGAAGACCATGAAAATTCCTGACGACTGGAAAACTGCCCTGATACACCCACTACACAAAAAAGGTGACAAGACTAACCCGAACAACTACAGAGGAATATCCCTACTACCGGTCACATACAAGATCCTCTCTAAAGCTTTACTGAACAGACTAGAATGCCAAACCGACCACTTGATTGGGGAATACCAAGCAGGCTTCCGTAAAGGGCGGTCTTGTGCGGAACAAATTTGGAACCTGAAAATGATTTTACAACACAAACAGAACCTGATCATTACCTTTGTTGACTTCAAAAAGGCGTACGACTCTATCGACCGGAAAACTCTCTTCAAAATTCTAGCAGAATACAAAGTAGACAACAAAACACGGGCTATCATAGAGCAAACTTTAACCAACACGACCTCCAAAGTAAAGTTCTGTGGGGAACTATCAGAGCCCTTTGAAATTCGCACAGGTGTCCGACAAGGCGATGGCCTCTCACCTCTCCTTTTCAATCTGGTGTTAGATAAAGTCATAAAAGAATGGGAAACATCACAACAGGGGATAACCTTAGGAAACCTACAGATTAAATGCCTGGCTTTTGCAGACGATTTGGCGATTGTCACGAAAGGTATAAAGGAAACAAAAGACGCTATTGAAAAACTGCACGAAATCGCTTCCAAAACTGGACTACAGATCTCTTACGAAAAGACACAGTTTATGAGCACAAAGAAACTCTCATCTCTGAACACAAAGTATGGCACGATTTACAAAACAGCAAACTTCAAATACCTCGGTGAAACGCTACAAATGAGAGGACATAACAGAGACTCAAATGAAGAAAGAAAGACTAAACTGGACAAGGCATACAAAGTAGTATGGAATCATTACAACAAGAAGTCTATCTCACAAAAAGCCAAATTACGCCATTACGACACGGTGGTGCTCCCCGAGGCACTATATGCAGCAGAGACCACACTAATCCGAGGGTACACACGTATCAGACAATTAGAAAAAGTAGAACGGAAAATACTTAGGAAAATATTTGGCGCAACTAACAACAATGGAATATGGATCAAGAAACCTACAGAGGAACTGTACAAACATACAGAGACAATCACAGAAAAGATTAGAAAACGCAGACTACAATTCTATGGACACCTATACAGAATGCCATCACACAGGCTGACCAAACAGATCTTTGACTGGGTAACCACTAGAAACAACAAATGGGTGGCAGAGGTAGAAAACGACCTGAACCAGCTCAACATAACAGCAGACACAATAAACGACAGAATAAAGTTCAGAAACATCATTAAGAAAAGTAAACTACATGAGATACAATGCGACAAACGAACAGGCATAAAATGGACCGAAGAACGCAAGCAAGATCACAGCCAGAAGATGAAAGAAATATGGGCAACCAAAAAGGCAATCAAGATGAAGCCGAAGACACGAAGCCGACAAGAAGCATGGACAGAGGACCGGAAACAGAAACACAGCGAGCGAATGAGGGAAGTTTGGGCAGCAAGGAAGGCAGCAAAAGGAACTGGCCATGTAGTTTAGTCCAAATGCGCTCTTTAAGGGCAAAACACCAATAATAATAATAATAATTATATATATATATATATATATATATATATATATATATATATATATATATGTATATGAGGTAATTTGTATATTTCATCAAATCATACAAGGCATTAGAGATAAAGTTAGAGAACTGCTTATAGATGTTGACTCTGAAATTATTGGTATATCTGAACACTTCTTAAATAAGGAGATAATTCAGAAGCTTCCTTTACCAGGATACAGGTTGGCTGGCAGCTTTTCTAGGAGTTCTTTGCGGTGTGGGGGAGTAGCCATGTATGTGAAAAACGGTATCCCATTTGAGTCAATTGATGTTTCAAAGCACTGCACTGAAAAGGTGTTTGAATGTTGTGCAGGTGTGGTTAAATTTATTGGAGCTAAACTTCTTACTGTTGTTATTTATAGATCCCCAGACTCCGATTTCACAACATTTTTGCTAAAGCTAGAGGAGGTTCTTGGTTCACTTTATAGGAAATACAAAAAGTTAGTTATATGTGGTGACTTCAATATAAATTGTATGAGTGATTGTGCAAGGAAAAGGATGCTGGTAGACCTCCTTAATTCATATAATCTTATGCAAACCGTATTCTTTCCAACGAGAGTGCAAGGGAACAGTAGAACAACCATAGACAATATTTTTGTTCATTCGTCATTACTAGAAGGGCTTTCTGTTAGCAAAATGGTGAATGGCCTTTCAGATCATGATGCACAAATTTTAAGTCTAAAAGATTTTTGTGCTGCAACAAATGTTAAATATAGTTACAAACTTTTTAGGAAAGCTGATCCAGTTGCTGTAGAGACTTTTGTAAACCTTATCAAGGAACAAGAGTGGCAAGATGTTTACAGTGCTGATACAGTAGACGATAAATATAATGCTTTTCTCAAGACTTTTCTCGTGCTCTTTGAAAGTTGCTTTCCGTTAGAACGTTCAAAACAGGGTACTAGCACAAACAGGCAGCCTGGGTGGCTGACTAAAGGTATAAGAATATCTTGTAGAAGAAAGTGGCAATTATATCAAAACGTTAGAAACAGTCACAATCTAAATGCAATAGCCCATTACAAACAGTATTGTAAGGTGCTTAAAAAAGTTATTAGGAAGGCAAAAAGTATGTGGTATGCAGATAGAATAGCTAAGTCTCAGGATAAAATTAAAACCATATGGTCAGTCGTAAAGGAAGTGGCTGGTCTGCAGAGTCAGGTCGAGGATATAGAATCAGTGCATAGTGGGAATGCCCCGTGTTACTGATAAGTCGCATATATGTACAGTATTTAATAATCACTTTCTGAATATAGCAGGTGAACTAAATAGAAACCTAGTCCCAACAGGGAATCAAATAGCGCTCGTAGAAAAAAGTGTTCCGAGACTGTTACCTGAAATGCTCCTCCATGATACTGACAAGAGGGAGATTGAGTTAATAATTAAATCACTAAAGACAAAGAACTCTCATGGATATGACGGGGTATCTAGCAGAATACTGAAGTATTGTTCTATGTATGTTAGCCCAGTACTTAGCCATATCTGTAACTTTTCCTTTAGGAGTGGTCGGTTTCCTGACCGATTAAAATACTCGGTAGTGAAGCCACTTTATAAAAAGGGAGACAGGGATAATGTTGATAATTATAGACCTATTTCTATGCCATCGGTGTTTGCTAAAGTTATCGAGAGGGTTGTATATACAAGGTTACTGCAGCATTTAAATTCACATAATTTGCTGTCAAATGTACAGTTTGGTTTTAGAAATGGCTTAACAACTGAAAATGCTATAGTCTCTTTTCTCTGTGAGGTTTTGGACGGATTAAATAAAAGGTTACGAACGTTAGGTGTTTTCTTTGATTTAACGAAGGCTTTTGACTGTGTTGACCACAAAATACTACTGCAGAAGTTGGAACATTATGGAGTAAGGGGAGTAGCTTACAATTGGTTCGCCTCTTACTTTAAGAACAGAAAGCAGAAGGTAATTCTCCGCAATATTGAGAGTGGTAATGATCTTCAGTCCCAATGGGGCACTGTTAAATGGGGCGTTCCCCAAGGATCGGTGCTGGGGCCACTGCTGTTTCTTATTTATATAAATGATATGCCTTCGAGTATTACAGGTGATTCAAAAATATTTCTGTTTGCTGATGATACCAGCTTGGTAGTGAAGGATCTTGTGTGTAATATTGAAACATTATCAAATAATGTAGTTCATGAAATAAGTTCGTGGCTTGTGGAAAATAATTTGATGCTAAATCACAGTAAGACTCAGTTTTTACAGTTTCTAACTCACAATTCAACAAGAACTGATATTTTAATCAGACAGAATGGGCCTGTTATAAGCGACATAGAACAGTTCAAGTTCCTAGGCGTACGGATAGATAGTAAGCTGTTGTGGAAAGCCCATGTTCAGCATCTTGCTCAGAAACTAAATGCCGCTTTATTTACCATTAGAACAGTATCTGAATTAAGTGACATTTCAACACGAAAAGTAGTCTACTTCGCATATTTTCATACGCTTATGTTATATGGTATTATTTTTTGGGGTAATTCTTCTGATTCAAAAACGGTATTTTTGACTCAAAAACGGGCTGTTCGAGCTATGTGTGGTGTAAGTTCGAAAACCTCTTGTCGACCCCTATTCAATAGTCTGGGAATTTTGACATTGCCCTCACAGTATATATTTTCTTTAATGTCGTTTGTTGTTAGCAATATTAGCTTATTCCCAAGCGTTAGCAGCTTTCACTCAGTTAATACTAGGCACAAATCAAATCTGCATGTGGAATGCACTTCCTTGAGTCTTGTGCAGAAAGGAGTGCAGTATTCCGCTGCATCCATTTTCAATAAGCTACCACAAGAACTCAAAAATCTTAGCAGTAGCCCAAAAGCTTTTAAGTCTAAACTGAAGAGTTTCCTCATGGCTCACTCCTTCTACTCTGTCGAGGAGCTCCTGGAAGAGCTAAAAAATTAAGCAAATTCCAGTGTTACATTCTTGATTTTCTTTATTTAAACTAACGACGTGTCGCCTGAATATGTTTCTTATATTTCATTTTATCTGCTTCTACAATCTACAACTGAATATGTTTCTTATATTTCATTTTATCTGTTTCTACAATCGTGTTGTAATTTCATGTATTGACTCGTTCCATGACCATGGAGACTTCTCCTTAATGTGGTCCCACGGAACAATAAATAAATAAATAAATAAAAAATAAATATATATATCCACATAAACCACTGCTGGCGGCTCACCTCCAACTGCACAACGCTACGCGCTGTACACATCCAACTGCCCAACACTACACAAGCGAATATTCCAACAATGAGTCCAACCAGCCACAGACTGAACACAGCACAGTCAGTGATTTTCATACAGAGCGCTACGTGGCGTTACCAACATAAAAACCTAAAGAGCCTGCTTACAACAGTAACTGCAGAGAGGGCAGAAAGTAAGTGCAGCAGTTAAATAGAATTTAACAGAAATTTAATAGAAATTAGTAAGTCGAACAATTTGTAGAGCACGTTAAACTGCAAAATCTAACTCACTCCTGGTTGTCAGCCATACGACGGACGACAATCATATTGGTGTCCTTTTGCTGCTCGGAAAAGTCTTTAGACAAGTCTTCGGCTTGGAATCTCAATGACAGGAGTGGTTTTCAGCGGCGAGATCCTCTTCAAAGTGGGCTCTGATGACCAGAGAAGACGTGTATGGAGATCGCCGGACAGCGGTGTGATGCCAACCGGACTGTTGTCCGCCATATGACCCGGCAACCAGGAAGGACAGTGTGGGGTATCATTCTTCTCGGAGCTGACCGCTTTGGTTGTCATCTGCGGCACCCCTACAGCACGTCGGTACGTCGACGATATTCTACGCCTCGTTTTCTTAACCTTCATGGCAAGCCATCATGGGCTTACAGGTCAACAAGTTAATGCCCGCCCGCATCCGGTGACAGTTTCTACTCTTATCTTTGTGCTTGCCAAATCCTACCTTGGCCAGCAAGGTGGCCGGATCTCTCCCCAATTAAGAACGTTTGGAATATTATGGTCAAGGGCCCTCAAACTACCTCGAGATTTTGACGAGCTAACACGCCAACTGAACAAAATTTGGCATCATATCCCTTAGAAGAATATCCAAAACTCTATTAGAAACGCGAAGCCGAATAACTGCTTGCATAAGGGCCAGAGGTGGACCAACGAGTTATTGACTTGCTCAGCTTGTGAAGAAATCAAAGAAGCTTCATAGGCCGTGTATGTACAATTTCATATTCCGAAAACACGATCTTAGTAATTAGGTGACAGGTGAGAGGGTTCCATATCAGCACACATTCCGCTGCAGAGTGAAAGTCTCATTCTGGAAACATCCCCCAGGTCTTAGCTAAGCGATGTCTCAGCAATATCCTTTCTTTCAGGAGTGCTAGTTCGCAGGAGAGCTTCTGTAAAGTTTGGAAGGTAGGAGACGAGGTACTGACAGAAGTACAGCTGTGAGGAGAGGGCGTGAGTCGTGCTTGGGTAGCTCAGTTGGTAGAGCACTTGCCAGCGAAAGGCAAAGGTCCCGGGTTCGAGTATCAGTCCGGCACACAGTTATAATCTGCCAGGAAGTTTCATATCAGCGCACACTCCGCTGCAGAGTGAAAATCTCGTTCAGGTGACAGGTAGTTTGTAAATGACAGCAAATAAAATAAAATATTCGCTGTAACTGCAGAGAGAGCAGAAAGCAACTGCAGCAGTGCTCTTTCTCGTGAATAAATAAACCAACTTTTCTGAAATTGTAATCATTTGTTTTTCTATACATGTACATGACGTCTACAGACTTCCATCCCACTCGGGTAAATCCGTCGTCGTGCGTCGTTCCCTTTTTTTTTAGTTTGTACGTAGAGAGTTAATTTTAAGTATTTCCGATTCCTAATTAGCATGAAGTTTGTAAGTATTTAACGCACGAGCTTAATAGTATTATTCGTACGATATCATATTGTGAAAACGCTTCTATCTTAGTAACTAGGTGCCAGGTCATTTGTAAAAGGCAGCAAATAAAATAAAATCCAATATTCACAGAAATGGCAGAATGTAAGTGCAGCAGTTATGTAAAATCTTAATAGAAGAGATAAGAAAAAATAACTAGAACAGTCATCATCATCATCATCATCATCATCATAATTTAAGACTGATTATGCCTTTCAGCGTTCAGTCTGGAGCATAGTCCCCCTTATAAAATTCCTCCATGATCCCCTATTCAGTGCTAACATTGGTGCCTCTTCTGATGTTAAGCCTATTACTTCGAAATCATTCTTAACCGAATCCAGGTACCTTCTCCTTGGTCTGTCCCGACTCCTCCTACCCTCTACTGCTGAACCCATGAGTCTCTTGGGTAACCTTGCTTCTCCCATGCGTGTAACATGACCCCATCATCTAAGCCTGTTCGCCCTGACTGCTACATCTATAGAGTTCATTCCCAGTTTTTCTTTAATTTCCTGCAATCGTCCTAGCTACTTTCATATCCGTAACCTCAACCTTATTGATAAGGTAATCTGAATCCACCCAGCTTTCGCTCCCATACAACAAAGTTGGTCGAAAGATTGAACGATGCACAGATAACTTAGTCTTGGTACTGAGTTCCTTCTAGCAGAAGAGAGTAGATCGTAGCTGAGCACTCACTGCATTAGCTTTGCTACACCGCTTCCAGTTCTTTCACTATGTTGCCATCCTGTGAGAATATGCATCCTAAGTACTTGAAACCGTCCACCTGTTCTAACTTTGTTCCTCCTATTTGGCACTCAATCCGTTTATATCTCTTTCCCACTGACATTACTTTCGTTTTGGAGATGCTAATCTTCATACCATAGTCCTTACATTTCTGATCTAGCTCTGAAATATTACTTTGCAAACTTTCAGTCGAATCACAGTTTGTAGACCAAATTAAGTTGGGAAATACAACGAATATTTAGAGCTTAAATCCTGTATCAGAAGCGGTGCCATGATTATGGATACGAGTGTGCTTATTTGCTCACAAGTTACGTCCAATACCACTCGGCCCTAGTATTGGGCGAGGGACGGCGCTTGTGGGGCGTGTTTATACGAGTCGCAGTGGGCCACTCCCACTCCCACGCCACCGCCGCGCTCGGCAATGTGAGCGGCGCACTTAAATGTGTAACGCATTGCGTTATAGTCCAGTCGGAGCCCCAGAAGAACGGGCCATAAATCTGGCGACCGGGGAGGTACTTGGCGGCTCTCCGTGAGTCGCCTGTTTATCACTGCGTATCGCTTCGTTGTTAACGTTATTAATAGACGCGCCGGTCGGGCCAGCGCCGTCACTTATCGTGCGGTCCTCCCCGGGCCGGCAGTAAATAAGGACCCTTTAACAAATACTGCCGGGCCACATCCGGTCGCTATCTCGATAGAGACGACATATCTCGAGCGTAAGCGATTATTTAAATTATAGGTGCGTTCTCGCAGCGAGCTATTTTATTAATGTACGGAGGTGTACACGGAATTAATAGCGATTCGGGAAGTTTTCGTTAGTGCCGGGAGACGCGGCGCGAGGAATGAGAAATGACAGGAGGGAGGGCGAACTCATGAATAATGCATGGCGGCAGGTCGGCCGCCGACGTGACCCGCCCACCCCCGGACGAGGTGGCGGCCTCTGCTCTCCTCCCTACCCAACCTCCCGCCCATTGCGAAAGTCCGCCTCCCAGCACCCGGCGCCTACCTGGTTCACTTCCCGTGACTCGGAATATTTTTGCCGCCCAGGCGAAAACGAGCGCGGCGAAACGCGAGTTGTGTCTGATACACACATGTAGGTTCAAAGACATTACCAGCTTTGGCTATTTAATATCAAAATACACTGACGGAAAAAAATCGCAACACCAAGAAGGAGTTGAGTAGAGTGACCAACTTTTCTAAACGAAAATAAGGGAGATTCTTATATCCTTGACAAAAAATAAGGGAGATTAATAGCAAGGAAAAATTTCGCCAAAAATCAAAACAGTATTTGTAAAAGTAGATTATTTATTTACACATCACAATTACTTATACATATTTTGCAACAGATTTTGCCTCAGTCAGTAGTTTTACATCATTTTTAGCAAATTCGAAGAATTCACTACACGAACAAGGAAAATTCATGGAAACTTGTAGTTCAAATTTGATTAAGTTTGTGCTACTTCTGTTCCTTACGTCAGTCCACTTATTATTCATAAGAGAAAATACTCAGTCAGTGTGAACATTACTTCCTGTTATACTCATAACAAAACAAACCAGCTTACCCAAGTTTTCAAAATTATCATTATTTGATTTCAAAGTTGTAAAAACCTGTATCCATTTCTGGCTAACATTACCATCTAAAGAGACACCACATTTAATTGCATCATTAGAACTACAAAACTCCTCATATAATTCATCTTCATTAATACAGTCCAGCTTAAGATATTCTACAACTTCATGCATGTAATTGAATGTCAATTCCCTTTTTAGACATAGTGGGATTCAACTCTTTAAATTATTATCAAGTTTACTACCTAAGTAAGAATATAAACAGTCATAGAATTCAGTGAAGTTGTTCTCACTACTAGATTTCAAATTTAAATCTAGAACAGAGGCTAATAATTTATGAGTACCACTACCAAAACACCTATCTTCCTTTCTCGGTCTAATTTTACTAATTAGAAACTTTACAACTTCATGAGATTTCGTAATACTAAGGTCGGAATTCTTCTTTTGAATGAAAACATTTCCAATATTCACAAAAAAACTAATATAAGCTTGAACAATTGTTTTTACTTCTGTATTTTCATTGCAAAAATACTTTTTCAGAACTTTAGGACAGTCTGATTAATCTATGCTTTTAAAATAGTTTCTTATAGGTTCCCAATTTTTTAAAAGCCTTTCCACAGCAGGAGTGAGAGATAACCATCTAGTATTCACATGTCGCAAGATTTCAGCCCATTCCACATCAACAAATTCAAAAAATGATTTTAACATTTCCCTTCGTTTGTCCGAACAGGAAAAGTGACTATATATTTTTAACACCAACACTTCAACATCTACATATTGTAAACAGTTGCAAGCAAGTTTCATTGCATTATGAAGTACATGGTTCAAACAACTTGCTTTAAGGATTTTTTCATTTTCGTTAGTTAATAGTTTCATGACTGAATTATGCTTGTCATAATTTATGTTGGCACCATCAGCACAGTATGACGATATATTACTGATATTCAAATTATTTGATTTCAGTGAATTTTTTAACAAACTACGGACATCAATTGCACTTTCATCTGCCTGTTCTACGAAATCCAGAAATTTGTTTTGAATTCCGCTAAAGGGGTCAAAATATCGTATGACAATTGGAAACATTTACCTGTTTAGGTGATTGGAGGCATCTGTTGCTAAAGAAAAGAACATGAAACACTTCTTGGGGTCACTTAAAACTTCCAGAAAATCTTTCACACTTCTTGGGGCCAGTACGTTCATTATCATCATTTCAGCTTTAGTTCGCCCGCAAGATATTTTATTTCTACATCTACATCTATACTCCGCGAGCCACCTTACGGTGTGTGGCGGAGGGTACTTATTGTACCACTATCTGATCCCCCCTTCCCTGTTCCATTCACGAATTGTGTGTGGGAAGAACGACTGCTTGTTAGTCTCCGTATTTGCTCTAATTTCTCGGATCTTTTCGTTGTGATCATTACGCGAGATATATGTGGGCGGTAGTAATATGTTGCCCATCTCTTCCCGGAATGTGCTCTCTCGTAATTTCGATAATAAACCTCTCCGTATTGCGTAACGCCTTTCTTGAAGTGTCCGCCACTGGAGCTTGTTCAGCATCTCCGTAACGCTCTCGCGCTGACTAAATGTCCCCATGACGAATCGCGCTGCTTTTCGCTGGATCATGTCTATCTCTTCTATTAATCCAACCTGGTAAGGGTCCCATACTGATGAGCAATACTCAAGAATCGGACGAACAAGCGTTTTGTAAGCTACTTCTTTCGTCGATGAGTCACATTTTCTTAGAATTCTTCCTATGAATCTCAACCTGGCGCCTGCTTTTCCCACTATTTGTTTTATGTGATCATTCCACTTCAGATCGCTCCGGATAGTAACTCCTAAGTATTTTACGGTCGTTACCGCTTCCAATGATTTACCACCTATGGCATAATCGTACTGGAATGGATTTCTGCTCCTATGTATGCGCATTATATTACATTTATCTACGTTTAGGGAAAGCTGCCAGCTGTCGCACCATGCATTAATCCTCTGCAGGTCCTCCTGGAGTACGTACGAGTCTTCTGATGTTGCTACTTTCTTGTAGACAACCGTGTCATCTGCAAATAGCCTCACGGAGCTACCGATGTTGTCAACTAAGTCATTTATGTATATTGTAAACAATAAAGGTCCTATCACGCTTCCCTGCGGTACTCCCGAAATTACCTCTACATCTGCAGATTTTGAACCGTTAAGAATGACATGTTGTGTTCTTTCTTCTAGGAAATCCTGACGCATTAGATTCACTGAACACGTTTTTCGAAAGTTTGATAGCACAGTCCAAGCTCCTATAGCTTAGATTGTGTTGCACTGTGTGGTAGACTAATGAAAAGTTCACCAGCAATGGTTTTCACATCTTCGTTTGTTAAGCCTTTGCTCAGGTGAGAAGAGATGAAGGACGTAGTTATTTTGGATGAAGTAGTTACATCATTTGCCTTGCTTTTGTGACCTACAGGCAAATGCAAGATGTTAACTCAGAAAATTACGGATTACTAATTACTACGCACTGAACAGTAATATATATATATATATATATATATATATATATATATATATATATATATATACCTGAAGTATTCATGTGCTGTAAACAATCGTTCTTGCCGCCATGCGCGGTGCTAAACTCCCGTTTGCAAATTGAGCAGTTTGCTTTATAAGCATTTGACCGTGCTGGTCCAATCCAGGAATATAAAGCTTCCCATTTCGTTTTCTTTATTGGTGGCGTTTTAGCTTCGTCTTCACTGCCCATCATAAAATCTGGAACAAGTTAACGACGATTCACAGTAAGCACAGGCACAGAAACAAAATCACATCCAACCGCCAAGCGTCGGTCGATCATTCGAAAGATATTCGATAGACATAATGTCGACATCTATCGTCGAGGGTCAATATAGATCAGTTGTGTCTGCTGTCTACGAACGAATCCTGACAGTGCGTGCAAAATTTAAATGACTGAAATTATTTTTTACATACCGGTACGTGATAAGAAAAATAAATTTAAAAACGGGACATAAACGGCCACTGAGCCTGAAAACACGGGAGCCGGGAGACTATGAAAAAATGTCTCTAAATACGGGAGATCCCGGGAAATACGGGAGAGTTGGTCACCCTAAAGTTGAGTGACATAAATGAAATTTAGTGGGCGTGTGTCTACTCTTGAAAGATGATGTCTACTCAAATTTCAGAGTCGTGCTAGTAGCGCCATTATTAGGGTGCAAAGCAAGTTTGCTTTAAATACACGCTGTAACGGTCGTGAGCGTTAGTTACCTTTGAGACTGGACATGGTGAGTTGACGTTAGTCAAGGATGCCTTTAAGGTGACAAAGACGCCATTATCAACCCCTCATTGAGTTTGAACCAGGTAGTGTAACAGGGCTACGAGAAGAACGATGCTCCTTGTGCGATAATGCAGAAAGACTTGGCAGGAATGTAACCACAATACATGATCGCTAGCAGCAGTGATCAAGAGAGAGTCTCTATTCCTTCCAAGCTAATTATGTAAGAGTAGACCAGACATGGTTCAAATTCAAAGCTACAGTATCGACAGCAATAGATAGATTCATACTTAATAAGAAAACTGATCCACCATGATACACAAAACGCGTCAGAACACTGTTGCAGAAGCAACGATAAAGCATGCCAAATTCAGAAGAACGCAAAATCCCGAAGACTGACCAAGTTTCACGGAAGCTCGAAATTTAGCGTGGACGCCAATGCGAGATGCTTTTAATAGCTTCCACAATGAAACATTATCTCAAAATACGGTAGAAAACCCAAAGAGATTCTGGTCGTATGTAAAGTACACCATTGCCAAAAACAGTCCATACCGTCACTGCGCGATAGCGATGGAAATGTTACGGACGATGGTGCCACTAAAGCGGAGTTACTAAATACAGTTTTCCGAAATTCCTTCACGAAAGAAGACGAAGTAAATATTCCAGAATTCGAAACCAGAACAGCTGTTAGCATGAGTGTCATAAAAGTAGATATCTTAGGTGTTGCCAAACAACTCAAATCACTTAATAAAGGCAAATGTTCCGGTTCAGATTGTATACCAATCAGTTTCCTTTCTGAGTATGCAGACACAATAGCGCCCTTCTTAGCAATCATATACAACCGTTCACTTGACAAAAGGTCTGTTCCTAAGGACTGGAAAGTAGCACAAGAAAGGAAATAGGAGTAACCCACTGAATTACAGATCCATACCACTGACCTCAATTTGCAGTACAATTTTGGAGCATATACTCGAACATTGAGAATCACCTCGAAGAAAATGACTTATTGATACATAACCACACGGATTCAGAAAATATTGTCCTTGTGCAACGCAGCTAGCTCTTTATTCCCATGAAGTAATGAGTGCTGTCGACAAGGGATCTCAGATCGATTCCATATTCCTAGATTTCCATAAGGTTTTTGACATTGTTCCTCACAAGCCACTATTAATCAAATTGCGTGATATGGAGTATGGTCTCAGTTGTGTGACTGGATTCGTGATTTCCTCTCAGAGAGGTCACAGTTCGTAATGATAGACGGTAAATCATCAAGTAGAACAGAAGTGATATCTGGCGTTCCGCAAGGTAGTGTCATAGGCTCTATAGCGTTCCTGATTTACATAAATCATCTAGGTGATAATCTGAGCAGCCCCCTTAGATTGTTTGCAGATGACGCTGTAATTTACCGTCTAGTAAAATCATCAGACGATCAATTCCAATTACCAAATGACCTAGAGAGAACTTCTGTATGGTGCGAAAAGTGGCAGTTGGCACTAAACAAAGAAAAGTACGGGGTCATCCACATGGGTACTAAAAGAAATCCGATAAATTTTGGGTATACGATAAATCGCACAAATTTAAGGGCTGTCAATTCGACTAAATACCTAGAAATTACAATTACGAGCAACTTAAATTGGACAGACCACATAGATAATATTGAGTGGAAGGCGAAACAAAGACTGCGCTTTGTTGGCAGAACACTTAGAAGATGCAACAAACCCACTAAAGAGACAGCCTACGTTACACTTATCCGCCCTCTGCTGCAATATTGCTGGGCGGTGTGGGATTCTTACCAGGTCGGGTTGACTGAGAACATCGAAAAAGTGCAAAGATGGATAGCTCGTTTCGTCGTGCAATAGCGGTGACAGTGTCACTGATATGATAAGCGAGTTGGGGTGGCTGTCACTGAAACAAAGGCGGTTTTCTTTGCGGCGAGATCTATTTACTAAATTTCAATCACCAAATTTCTCTTCCGAATGCGAAAATATTTTTTTGACACCCAGCTACATAGAGAGAAATGATCATCATAATAAAATAAGCGAAATCAGAGCTCCAACGGAAAGAATTAGGTGTTCCTTGAATGGCTCTGAGCACTATGGGACTCAACTGCTGTGGTCATAAGTCCCCTAGAACTTAGAACTACTTAAACCTAACTAACCTAAGGACAGCACACAACACCCAGCCATCACGAGGTAGAGAAAATCCCTGACCCCGCCGGGAATCGAACCCGGGAACCCGGGCGTGGGAAGCGAGAACGCTACCGCACGACCACGAGATGCGGGCTAGGTGTTCCTTTTTCCCACGCGCCATTCGAGAGTGGAATGGTCGAGAAGTAGTATGATGTTCGATGAACCCTCTGCCAGGCACTTATGTGTGAATTGCAGAGTAACCATGTAGATGTAGATGTAGATGTAGAAGCACATTCGCAAGAAAACCGGGCTCCTGACGGTTTCACGTGGCACCGAAAGGAGATTATCGTGTTTGGTGTACGGCTGTGGCCCATCGTACTGCATCGGCAGCTGCAGTTGGCACCACAGTGGCACAACTAAATGTCATAAATCATTTGATTCAAGGACAGATCCGAGCCAAACGCCCTGTAGCGTGCATTCCACTGATCCCAAACCAGCGCCATCTGCGACTTCAGTGGTCTCAAGTGAGAAGTCATTGGAGGGCAGGGTGAAGGGCTGTTGTGTTTTATGATGAAAGCTGTTTCTACCTAGGTTCCAGTGATAGGCGTGCATTGGTTAGAAGGAGGCCACTTGAGGCCTGCAACAAACCTGTCTGCGTGCTAGACCAGGTGTGCTAGACACACTGGACCTACATCTGGAGTTATGGTCTGGGATGCGATGTCGTATGATAGCAGGCGCACTCCTGAGGTTATCCCACGCACTCTGACTACAGATTCGTTCGTCAGTCTGATGATAAGAGCTGTTGTGCTGCCATTCCTGAACAGCATTCCAGGAGGCGTTTTCCAACAGGATAACTCTTGCCCACACACCGCTGTTGTAACCCAACTTCCTCTGCAGAGTGCCGACATGTTGCCTTGGCCTGCTCGATCACTAGACCTGCTTCCAATGGAGCACATACGGGACCTCATCGAACGACAACCCCAGCGTGATCCACAAACAGCGTTGATTGTTCCTGTATTGACCCACCAAGTGCAACAGGCATGGAACTCCATCCTACAAAGTGACATCTGGCTCCTGTGCAACGTAATACATGCACGTTTGCGCGCTTCCGTTCAAAATTCTGACGGTTACACCAGTTATTAATGTACTAGCATTTCACATTTGCAATGGTTTATCTCGTCATTGCTTTAACTTGTGATCTTGCAATGTTAATCACTTAAATATGTTACCTAGAAAAATGTATTCCTGAAATTTCATCACTCTATGTTAATTATCTTTGGTGTGCTACTTTTTCCCGTCATTGTAATTAATATTGTGGTCTATTATTCTGTTCTCCATATTAAAACAGTGGTAGTTTCATCATATGTTCACACACAAAAAAAGAAAAAGCAATCTAACGGCAGCAGGACCTACTGTTCCGTCGGCGTGCTAATTTTAGCCGGCCGGGGTGGAAGAGCGGTTCTAGGCGCTACAGTCTGGAACCGCGCGACCGCTACGGTCGCAGGTTCGAATCCTGCCTCGGGCATGGATGTGTGTGATGTCCTTAGGTTAGTTAGGTTTAATTAGTTCTAAGTTCTAGGGGACTGATGACCTTAGAAGTTAAGTCCCATAGTGCTCAGTGCCATTTGAACCATGTTTTGCTAATTTTAGTCACGAACTACTTTAATCCCCAATAAAACAGAGTTAGCTAAACTTTGAGCTAGTCTAAGCATACAGTTTTGACGCAGTGAGCCAATAAGAAAATACATTTTCTTTACTTTTATTTTTTATAGCTTGCATGTGTTGCTGCAAGAACGGTCGTTTCTCCACTCTCGACGTTCCACAGTTTTTGCATCGCCTTTATTGTCTCTCCACTCAGCAGAACATGAAACGTAGAGACGTACAGTTTGGTTATAAAATTGCATTAATGATTACAAATATCCAGTGATGTATTTTTTTTATTGCCCACATACGGGATCCCGTCACATTCACCAGTTTATAATGTGTATACATATCTGAGCCATGCTGCAGCTCGCTTTGGTACCGTGTGTAGGTTTCTGCAGACCGTATCGTTTAGTTGGCATGGTTGTGTTGTTTGTCTTCTTCTCGTGTACACTAGCGCCACTCGATTTCGTAAGCGATGCCTGTCCGCTAGTGGCAGCAGCGGCGCTTATCGATATGTGGTTCTGCTGCCCTATCTTTGGGGTGACCTCGTGCTTCTTCCGTGTGATGTGAGTGTGGAGTTCGGCTGGGGACGAGGAGCAGCGAGGTCTGCGCACAGCGACAACACGCCGGGATCGCTGGCGCTGTGTATGGACTGCAGGATCGAAGGGTAGTGGTCACGAGGGTGCTCGACTTGGTCGAAACCGGATCCGGCATGTTTAAGTTGAGTGCATTGCAATTCGCGTAGAGAAACCTCCACCATTGTGAAATCTCTCGATTCTCCTGTGACTTGGGTTCGTGTTGCTGCTCGTAGTGTCGCCAAGGCAAAATGCAGCGAGTGGAGTACCTGGGGAAGGCAGATCTGATTAGCCGTCCTGAGCTTCTAATTACTATTTACTATTTTCAGCTTCTTACATTGTTAAGTTCAACCAGCAGTATTTTTCTGCCTCGTGGCCTCTAGCTCTCCAGTTACCTGCCCTGAGGATTAGTGTACGTAACGGCAGTGTACATTGCCTCACCTTGCCGCCGCTGTCCGGTGAGGCGTGTAAGTTTGACAGCTTCTTGACTGTAGGTTGGTTGGCGTTCTTCTACCTAGAGGTAGTCATTCCTTCTTGTTCAGGGCGCTCTAAGCACAGTATTCTGCAGGAGGAGCCCAGACTGCCGGTTCCGACTTTGGCGTAATTTTACATCTTGCATTTGTTTTGTTGGATGTCAGGTAGCCTCACCAAGATTATCATTAGTCGCTCGTTAGACTGCCAACACTCCGAGTTACCATCTTGTGATCTGAATGCAACTCTAGGCTGCCTTTCTCTTCGCTCGCGAAACTGTTTTTGGTGTGACCTACTCAGAGGTCGATTGCTGGAGCACTGTCTGTCACTGGCCCCTGTTTTATATTATTGTGTTATTATTTTATTATTGTATTATTGCCGGCCGCTGTGACCAAGCGGTTCTAGGCGCTTCAGTCTGGAACCGCGCGACCGCTACGGTCGCAGGTTCGAATCCTGCCTCGGGCATGGATGTGTGTGATGTCATTAGGTTTAAGTAGTTCTAAATGTAGGGGACTGATGACCTCAGATGTTAAGTCCCATAGTGCTCAGAGCCATTGGAACCATTGTATTATTGAATTACCATCATTTGTCTCACCTGTTTGGAGACCTGTTGTTTTTTTTTAGTTAACTTTTGCTACGCCATTCGCCGTTTGCCAGTATATTTGTTAAAATTTTTAATAAATGCCATTTTGGGCGTTAAAGGCCTTCAGCCGTGATTGTGGTTACTTGCCCTAAAAGTCTGACTGCGTCCTCATTGGCTTGTTTTCAAAAATTATTTATTAAAATAAATGAGTGAAACTGCTGAGCAAACCAATAGTAATTTATTCGGGCCCCGTCCATAACCGTAACCCAATTCTGCCTTCCTTAATTACCCAGGTTTCAGTATCTAGCAGTCAAAATAACAGATATTATCGTTGCCAGCCCTATCTGGTGGCACACGGCTAACAGGGGCATTAATTGTTTTGCGACTTATTGCGAAGAAAGATAATAAGGTTGCAGGTTCATCTTTCTACTGTGGTTACTCTGAGCGTATATCATCTCAAGCAACTACCATCCCAGAAAAGACACAATACCGAGCGAGGTGGCGCAGTGGTTAGCACACTGGACTCGCATTCGCGAGGACGACGGTTCAATCCCACGTCCGGCCATCCTGATTTAGGTTTTCCGTGATTTCCCTAAATCGCTCCAGGCAAATGCCGGGATGGTTCCTTTGAAAGGGCACGATCGACTTCCTTTCCCATCCTTCCCTAATCCGATGAGACCGATGACCTCGATGTTTGGTCTCTTCCCTCCAAACAACCAAACCAACCAAAAGACACAATACTTTGCACACTATAAATTGTATAAAAATTCTATCCCATTCTCTAGCATTTATATTCTTTTGCTTTTTCTGATAAGTGTTACAAGGTAAGAAGAAAACTAATGAAAATGCAGAACGCATTTGTAGCCTCTAACACAATTATAACATATGCTACTGCCGTAATAATACATATATACTTCTCTTGCAGTGATAAGTACCGTATGCAATCAAGAACAGAACCGAAACAGGAATTTAAGTGGCCATAACGAATTCTATAACATTTTATAGTGACTAGAGTCATGTTCTAAGGTGACAGAGAGTCGTATTTCTCACTACAAGTTATAGTGCGCGGTTAAGTTAACTCTGACAAAGACCAGAGGCAACACGAATTACTATCGTCCCGCTGCATATGTTACAGCTGCTTCACTATCTCTCATCAGAAGGATGTGGGACAGACTTTGGCAAGTTGACAATGTTAACGGTTATACTTTATAAATTAATTTACATTTTGAGGAAGTTGTATTTTCTTTGCACCTGACAACAGAATGGTCTTTCATTTCACTGCAGTTGCCTTTCTGCACACATTTGTTATTTTACTGCAATCAGTAATGCAAAGTTGATGAAACATCGGAAGTGGTTGTTCCCTGTATAGATCTTTACCTGTGGGGTTATTTTAAGGTGTGTTGTTTTGCAGCATCTTTGAAATCAATAAGTTCCGATAGTGCCTTTTACTGTGCACTCCCTCAGCGCGTGACTAATGTTGTCATTCTTTCAGGTCTAACAGTAGAGTGAGTTACGAGCGAGCGCGGCATCGTTTGTCGGGGAACGTTTTTGTCAGAAACTTTGTGACGAGGTTGCTCCGATTACTATTCATGGTGAGAATTTGCGTATTTTGAAGGTAGACAAAAATTTGTGTGAAATAGTGCAATTTAAACTTATATTTGTTTCTTCAGTGTTGTGTGGTGTGCAGCGTGATCGGGACAATAAGGGAGAAGCAGAGGGGTAGGAGAGATAAGATAGCTTCAGTTATAATTGGGTAACTTAGTGCCATCTTGCCGAAGTGGGGCGAGATGCCTTTGGTGAAGGGCGGAGATTATTATACTGATAAAAGCTGAACACAACTTTATTCCTAGAAAGTGCAAGATAGTACATAATTAATTAACCACTGTTATATACAGGGTGGTCCATTGATAGTGACCGGGCCAAATATCTCACGAAATAAGCATCAAACGAAAAAAACTACAAAGAACGAAATTCATCTAGCCGGAAGGGGGAAACCAGATGGCGCTATGCTTGGCCCGCTAGATGGCGCTGCCATAGGTCAGACGGATTCGACTGCTTTTTTAAAAATAGGAACCCCCATTTTTTATTACATATTCGTGTAGTACGTAAAGAAATATGAATGTTTTAGTTGGAACACTTTTTTCGCTTTGTGATAGATGGCGCTGTAATAGTCACAAATGTGTAAGTACGTGGTATCGCGTAACATTCCGCCAGTGCGGAAGGTATTTGCTTCGTGATACATTACCCGTCTTAAAATGGACCGTTTACCAATTGCGGAAAAGGTCGATATCGTGTTGATGTATGGCTATTGTGATCAAAATGCCCAACGGGTATGTGCTATGTATGCTGCTCGGTATCCGGACGACATCATCCAAGTGTCCGGGCCGTTCGCCGGATAGTTACGTTATTTAAGGAAACAGAAAGTGTTCAGCCACATGTAAAACGTCAACCACGATCTGCAACAAATGATGATGGCCAAGTAGGTGTTTTAGCTGCTGTCGCGGCTAATCCGCACATCAGTAGCAGACAAATTGCGCGAGAATCGTCAATCTCAAAAACGTCGGTGTTGAGAATGCTACATCAACATCGATTGCACCCGTACCATATTTCTATGCACCAGGAATTGCATGGCGACGACTTTGAACGTCGTGTACAGTTCTGCCACTGGGCACAAGAGAAATTACGGGACGATGACAGATTTTTTGCACGCGTTCTATTTAGCGACGAAGCGTCATTCACCAACAGCGGTAACGTAAACCGGTAATATATGCACTATTGGGCAACGGAAAATCCACGATGGCTGCGACAAGTGGAACATCAGCGACCTTGGCGGGTTAATTTATGGTGCGACGTTATGGGAGGAAGGATAATTGGCCCCCATTTTATCGATGGCAATCTAAATGGTCCAATGTATGCTGATTTCCTACGTAATGTTCTGCCGATGTTACTACAAGATGTTTCACTGCATGACAGAATAGCGATGTACTTCCAACATGATGAATATCCAGCACATAGCTCGCGTGCGGTTGAAGCGGTATCGAATAGCATATTTCATGACCAGTGGATTGGTCGTCGAAGCACCATACCATGGCCCGCACGGTCATCGGATCTGAAGTCCTCGAATTTCTTTCTGTGGGGAGAGTTGAAGGATATTTGCTATCGTGATCCACCGACAACGCCTGACAACATGCGTCGGCGCATTATCAATGCATGTGCGAACATTACGGAAGGCGAACTACTAGCTGTTGAGAGGAATGTCGTTACACGTATTGCCAAATGCATTGAGGTTGACGGACATCATTTTGAGCATTTATTGCATTAATGTGGTATTATAGGTAATCACGCGGTAACAGCATGCGTTCTCAGAAATGATAAGTTCAGAAAGGATCATGTATCACATTGGAACAATCGGAATAAAATGTTCAAACGTACTTACGGTCTGTATTTTAATTTAAAAAACCTACCTGTTACCAACTGTTCGTCTAAATTTGTGATCCATATGTTTGTGACTATTTCAGTGCCATTTATCACAAAGCGAAAAAAGTGGTCCAACTAAAACATTCATACTTCTTTACGTACTACACGAATATGTAATAAAAAAAGGGGGGTTCCTATTTTTAAAAAAATCGCAGTTGATATCTAACGCGCCAACCATAACGCCATCTGGTTTCCCCCTTCAATCTGTACAAGTTTCGTTATTTGTAGTTTCCGCTACGGTCGCAGGTTCGAATCCTGCCTCGGGCATGGATGTTTGTGATGTCCTTAGGTTAGTTAGGTTTAACTAGTTCTAAGTTCTAGGGGACTAATGACCTCAGCAGTTGAGTCCCATAGTGCTCAGAGCCATTTGAACCATTTATTTGTAGTTTTTTCGTTTGACGCTTATTTCGTGAGGTATCTGGCCCGGTGACGATCAATGGACCACCCTGTATTCGTCATTTAATGGTATAATAATGAAAGGATTATTGAGGTGAAACTTAATATAAGTAAGTATCAGCTATTTTTATTAACAAGCACCAAGCACAAAGTTTCTCCTTCAAAAGACGAGCAGTCCTTTCTCTACCATGCAGCGGATTTGACACACTCTTTTCAGTCTTCTGGCGGAGGTCAACTAGACCTTATCACACGCACGACACCGCTTCAAGTTCCATGAGCATCAATGCGCAGCGCTATGAAGATATTTTGAAGAGACTGTGAAGCGCCGTAGAGCCAAAACGCCAAGGGATGCTGTCGGAAGGTTCTATCCTGTCACACACTGCTAAAAGGCTGCGTCCTAAGTAAGAGACAGAAGCGACCGACAGCGCGCGACAGCTCCAGACGCCGAAATACCACCGCAGGTGTGATTACGGAAGTATCCTGCGTGAGCGACGGCTGTGGCGCTGCCTGACCTCTGCTGCAGCTAGCGACGTTAGAATTCGAACGTGTTTGAATCTCGTCGCTGCAGCACGCGTGACTATGAGAGCTGCAGCTACGAACCTTCTCGGCAAAACAGTGGAGCTGCCGCGCCGCCGGCTATGAAATACTTATCATCCAATTTTAAGAAAACTATTCGGTGAAAGAGATTTGATTCTTTCGCAACTTACAGATTGATATATTTGCTCGATGAAAGTTTGAATTCATTTTCGTTATTCGATGTATTTACTGTGCTGCACGAAACTTGAGTATATGGCTGCACGAAATTTTTAAGAGTTTCAAAAATGGCTCTGAGCACTATGCGACTCAACTGCTGAGGTCATTAGTCCCCTAGAACTTAGAACTAGTTAAACCTAACTAACCTAAGGACATCACAAACATCCATGCCCGAGGCAGGATTCGAACCTGCGACCGTAGCGGTCTTGCGGTTCCAGACTGCAGCGCCTTTAACCGCACGGCCAATTTAAGAGTTTTCAAAGGTAAAATCACATTGCGTACACTTTCCGTGTAGTCCATTTTACGCCATTCATTATTGCGTGTGAAGTGCAACCGGTATATCTAAACTGTATTTAAAGTTGAGAGCGGAATGATATCTCTTTTCATTCTTGAGATATTGGTTGTTATATCCGGGGACCGGTCGCTCGGGGCGAGTCCGATTCCTTTCCTGCGCATCGGGAATCAAGTCGTCGTAAAAATCGTCGTATCTCATAAATGGTTTAAGATATCTAAAAGACGATTTTTGGAAATGACAGCACGCGTAATTATCGTATGATTAACACTCGATACGTTTTTGTCAAACGTTTGAGCAGAGCGAAAACAAGACTCATTATAAATTACATAATGCGGTTTTGTCCGAATTTTTGTAGCACAACAAAGAGAGAGCAGCATGAGGTCTACTTTTACATGAAATATTCAATCGCTTGAAAGTAATCAGGGTAATTAAGGAAAACTTAATTACTGAGTTGAGGAAAAACTGAAGTATTCCACGAAAAGCTGCTGCAAGCTCTGTAAATGAAGTATCAAAAAGTATCAGGCGCAGCTATTTCGCTCATAAAAAGACACATTGGTGCGATATTTAAATGTCAAAAAGGTTTCCTTCGAATCAAGTACTAAAGTTAGAATTTTCGAGAACGGAAGATGTTAGCAAGACAAACGAGGTGTCAGTGAGAATACAACTGAGACACATTCGACGTGCCTTTGTATGATGCTCGAAATCATGAACAGAAAATGAGGTGCATCAAATGTTTCTCTGATGTTTTTTATTTCGTGCTGTTAGACAAATCATTTCACAAAACGTTTGAGTTTCTTTTCAAAAATTTTGTATGCTTTACTTATACATACGATTTAGGTTAATTGAAACGCCTGGCCTTAACAATGACTGCTGATGAATTATGTTCGCAGCAATTAAATATCAGTAAAAAATCATGATCATTGTATTTCATTAGGAACTTAATGTGTGTGTTGTACTGGGATAGGTGTAGGCCTATATACACTTAACGATCAATTACTTTGGCAAGAACTGAAAATGATTCTTAACGATACAGTGTAAACGTTATACATAAAACTTAGTATACGGAACTGTAGCTGGGTCAATTAAAAGTGTAAGAAGTAGCCGGGACCGAATCCACATCCTTTAATCAACCGCAGTTGCCAAATGAGTATGCTACAGTTATACCACAGCTAGCTCTTGAATGTTGTGCGCATTCTTTATATTTAAGGTAGTGTGTCATTCTTCCGCATTTATCGGCTGTTAAAAGTTATTGATCATGTAAAAAACATCGTCTTTAATTTATTGATGAAACAGTCGAATGCTCCTCTGTTCATTCACGTGTCTTCGAAGAATCTGTCTGTGATCTTCGCAGTTGATGATATAAATTATAAAATACTCCATGAAGATTCCTTTGTAAAGTTCACGAACAGCATTCCTTTTCGCTTTATTTACCTACGTAAAGCTAATTTTGTAGCCTTACTGTTGAACTACAATATTTTGCAGTACTCTAAATAGCCATCGTATAGCAGGAGATGGTCGCTCTCACGCAAGATCCCAGAGCTTTTCGCTCAATGCTGCTGCTTGTTACTGCAGTGTCGCGTATCCAGACGTCGCTCGCTGTCGGTCGCTTGTAACTCTTACGTACGACACGTCCTAATAGGCTACGCATCAGCGATTTGGTTGGAAAATAATGCAACATCCTCCGCTCAGCTCGGATCATACCCTGTGTGGTTTTCACATCTTTGGCGACCTGAAGAAATGCGTGGACGTCGGTTTCAGTCTAACGTGTAAGTGCAAGAGTGAGCCCAGATGTGGATCGGTCAGCGGCCGACCGCACTTTACGAAACACAAATCGATCGTCTCGTCTCCCAGTGGGAGAAATGTCTTAACGTCTGTGGTGATTACCATTCCATGGTACCCTTGTGGTGGGTGTTCGGTTTTCGTTTGGCTTCCCTTCATAGATTTGTAACTGACTCGTTCGCAGGCAGAAAAGAATATGAACGCGTGTCTTGCCCTTGAGTCCCGCGCCATAGTGGCACCGGCTCATCACACACACCGCGAAAGTTGCTGTATTTGTAATGGATCAGCCCTTCCGATCTCGGAGCGGAAACCAACCTCCTATGAACAGGAGACAAAATGGGGCTGCCGACTGTTTTCGGCTGAGCTGAAAAGAGGGAATGCGTCTCCAGACAAACGAGAATCCAACCAAGAGGACGAGAAACAATTTACACAACTGGCCATTAAAATTGCTACACCACGAAGATGACGTGCTACAGACGCGAAATTTAACCGACAGGAAGAAGATGCTGCGATATGCAAATGATTAGCTTTTCAGAGCAGCCACACAAGGTTGGCGCCGGTGGCGACACCTACAACGTGCTGACATGAGGAAAGTTTACAACCTATTTCTCACACACAAACAACAGTTGACCGGCGTTGCCTGGTGAAACGTTGTTGGGATGCCTCGTGTAAGGAGGAGAAATGCGTACCATCACGTTTCCGACTTTGATAAAGGTCGGATTGTAGCCTATCACGATTGCGGTTTATCGCATCGCGACATTGCTGCTCACGTTGGTCGAGATCCAATGACTGTTAGCAGAATATGGAATCGGTGGGTTCAGGAGGGTAAAACGGGACGCCCTGCTGGGTCCTAACGGCCTCGTATCACTAGCAGTCGAGATGACAGGCATCTTATACACATGGCTGTAACGGATCGTGTATCCACGTCTCGATCCCTGAGTCAACAGATGGGGACGTTTGCAAGACAACAACCATCTGCACGAACAGACGACGACGTTTGCAGCTGCGTGGACTATCAGCTCGCAGACCGTGGCTGCGGTTATCCTTGACGCTGCATCACAGACAGGAGCGCCTGCGTTGGTGTACTCAACGACGAACCTGTGAGCACGAATGGCAAAACGTCATTCTTTTGTATTAATCCAGGTTCTGTTTACAGCAACCTGATGGTCGCATCCGTGTTTGGCGATATCGTGGTGAACGCACATTGGAAGCGTGTATTCGTCATCGCCATACTGGCGTATCACCTGGCGTGATGGTATGGGGTGCCATTGGTTACACGTCTCGGTCACCTCTTGTTCGCATTGACTGCACTTTGAACAGTGGACGTTACATTTCAGATATGTTACGACCCGTGGCTCTAACCTTCATTCGATCCCTGCGAAACACGACATTTCAGGAGGATAATGCGCGACCGCATGTTGTAGGTCCTGTACGGGCCTTTCTGGATGCAGAAAATGTTCGCCTGCTGCCCTGGCCAGCACAAATGGTTCAAATGGCTCTGAGCACTATGGGACTCAACTGCCGAGGTCATTAGTCCCCTAGAACTTAGAACTAGTTAAACCTAACTAACCTAAGGACATCACAAACATCCATGCCCGAGGCAGGATTCGAACCTGCGACCGTAGCGGTCTTGCGGTTCCAGACTGCAGCGCCTTTAACCGCACGGCCTGGCCAGCACATTCTCCAGATCTCTCACCAATTGAAAACGTCTGGTCAATGATGGCCGAGAAACTGGCTCGTCACAATTCGCCAGTCACTACTCTTGATGAACTGTGGTATCGTGTAGAAGCTGCATGGGCAGCTGTACCTGTACACGCCATCCAAGCTCTGTTTGACTCAATGCCCAGGCGTATCAAGGCCGTTATTATGGCCAGAGGTGGTTGTTCTCGGTACTGATTTCTCAGGATCTATGCACCCAAATTGCGTGAAAATGTATCACTTCTAGTATAATATATTTATCCATTCAATACCCGTTTATCATCTGCATTTCTTCTTGGTGTAGCAATTTTAATGGCCAGTAGTGTATTTACTTTATGAACGATTGCAATTACTCAACCAGTGCATGTATCTAAAGTACATGGAAAATGGGATGCTCTAGTGCCTATTCACCGGTCTTGTCTAATTGTTTGTGCCATTTCTGACGACTATCCTCATCCTTTCTCTACCAGGGTAGCGTAAGAAGTATAATATGAAACCAGTCATTTAAATGGCAGACTCTAACTGAGCGATTTGTTTCAATATTTGTGTCTAAATAAAGATACAAAAGTTTTATTTTAATTGTTTCGTGTTCGTTTTTTTCAATACGTTTACCAACATAACATTTTCCCCCATAAAGTTCCTCTGGGCTGTGATCCGCGTCATGTTGTAAAATGTTGAACTAATGTTTCGGCCGCTTGAAATAGTGGCTGAAACGTTTGTTCAACATTATACACGTGACTATAAGAATTATATGGAATAATACTATTCCGTGAACTCCTACGAATATATATTTTCTCTTTTCTATTAACGCTTACTGTTGTTTCCACATCCAGTTTCCGGAAGCTGCTTCATCCCATTTTATTGATTCTACTTTCATTTGTCTTTTACCCCCGATATTGATGTGGCTAGAACTTAAATCTGTTTTCTTTTCTAGGTACGCGGCGTATCGGTCTCATCAGTGTTTTCTACGCGGCAGTTATGCGAGGTGTTCCCCGTTTCGCTATCACATTGTTCAGTCCTCGATGAAGACGGCATTATTTATGTGCGCTCAGCATTACACTTTTGTTTGTCGTTCCCATCGGCAGACCCATCTGTCTGGAGGTATCACCACATGCTGTGATGTGGGAAGGCACCGACAGCGAGATGAACTGCTGCGCGGGATGAAGGATAATACTATACAAGAGGGCGGTTACCAGGGTGATGCGCGGCTGCATAATGTTTGAGAATAGCTATTTACCAACTTACACCTGAGCGTCCTTGTGAAATATTCGTAAGAAGACAGTAATAAAACCACAACTGCAGTCTGAATCGATATTTTATGTGTTTACATTTGCATAAGTTAAATGTGAAATGCACGCAGAGGATTCTAAACATACAATTATAGGTGAAAAATCGAAACACCATGGAGGAATAACAAAGTGTTACTATGAAACTGTGAAGTTTGGAAGGTAGGAGACAGCGCACTGGTGATAGTAAAGCCGTGATGATTCGCCGTGAATCGCCTTTGGGTAGTTCATTCGGTAGAGCAATCGAAAGGCTAAGGTCCCGAGCTCGAGTCTCGGTCCGAAACACAATATTAATCGCACAGGAAGTCTAATATTAGCGTCACTGCCATGCAGAGTGAAAATTTCATTCTGGGAACAACAAAGTAAGTCAAAACTTTTTTTACATATTCTTGATGGCAACGGAAATAAAGCTTTTAGATTAATCGAATGCAATAAGGTCATTCTTACATATTACCAGCCGTGCTGATTCGACCCTAGTAAACAGTTGTGTTCACTACCTACTACTCACTAATCATCCGAATAGGAGGAAGTCTAGAAAAAGGAATGATGACTAGAGTTTAGAAGCGGAACACAAGCTCGAATTTGTGAAGGACAGGAACGGTAATTTCGACGTCATTTGCCTTAGCGGGTTTAGGGAAATCACCGAAAATCATGGCCGCCGTTCCCCCGATTACGAGTGCAGTGCGTTTCCATTGCACAACCTCGCTCCGTGAAGGCCTACAATTTGTCAATCAGACTATGGGGGTTGCTGCAAATGGAACAATAGTTGGGATGGATACTATGAGGTAAGGTTTTGGCTCTATTTCTTGAAACGAAATCCGACAGGTAGCATGAATTTGTCGAGAAAAACTTCATCAGGAAGAGTGGAACGAGAATTGAAACCCACCCCTCGCCACTGTGTTCAGTATCATAACCGCTAGAGATTACTAATCCGCTTGTCAGACGATCTAATTACTTACAAGCGGACCAAGGGAAGGAAATTGAGAGTATTTTCCTTGAACAGTGTGATGAAAGACTTGGGGTAGAACGGCGTCCGACATTCGGCATTTTGAATGTTGCGAAGTCCAAATAACACATTTAAAAAATTAGTGACGAAACTGGGACATCCCTCACTCTAATTGCCATACTTGCTATGCAGGTGACTGCCACGCTCCCTGCGACGTGGTTCCAGAGATCTGTTGGCAGTCGATGCCCCCTTTTCTTGGGGCGGTGAGGAGCATCCAGCAGTCTTCAGATTGGTATGATACTGTCCACCATGACTTCGTCTCCTCTGTGAATCTCTTTGTCATAGCAGCATTTGCAAGAAACGTTTGCAAGTGTGTCCCATTTATTTTGACCACCCCGAATAAGTTTTTCCAGAAGAAAAATAAAAACAATATACGACACAAAGGCTGCCTTTCTTGTAACTTCGTTCATTCTGAAGCTATGAACGCAATGTATAATTTTCAGATAGCACCTATCCTTTTTATTCGCTAATCCACTTTCTCTCCTCGTCACCTGTTCAAAAACGGATCACGTAAACAAAACATTTAACTTCATGCACAAGATAGCTGCCCCTATGTGTGGATTTCATTCAACCCACAACGCCTTCAAAAACCAGCCCGAGATCGTCAGATTCTCTCGTTCGCTATGTGCAAACTATTAGCCATATAGCAAAAAATGAATAGAACATTTTTGTAGGAAATTTAATGTAGTTAAATTTTGTACTGGGATGCGTTTCCGCTGGAGGCCACGTTTTTCGAGTTATTCGTGAGAAACGCGTTTGAAGGTCACTTTTATATGTTTTTCTTGAATAGTTCGAAAACTAAGGCCTCTACCGAGAGCCTGTCTCAGTATAAAATTTGACTACGTTAAATTTCCTACAAAACATGCCCTGTTTATTTTTTCTGTATGAGAAATAGTTGGCATGTAGCGAAAGCTGGAGAATATGCAAAAATTGCATGTGGTATATAAAATTGTTGCAGGTTGCATAAAACCAATAGGTAGGGGCAGGTGGCTTACCCTGCATATTTTAAGGACCCCCGCTGTTACACGCATTGGATGACCGTTAATTGTAATAGTTAAAATATTGTTGGCTGGGCCTAGTGGTAGTTTTAAAGGAAAAATAATCATCTTGTTTTTTGAGGATCTCCTTAAATTCGTTGCTTGAATTTCTTGTGTGGAAACTAGGTTCTCTTGTAAGTCTGGAAACCCTGTAGGTTGACGTGTTTGTAGAATAATGTAGATGACAAAACTGATTCGTATGTAATCTTCATATTTAACAGTTCTAGATACCTTGCTGCTATAAATTTACAATGTTCACTCAGTGAAAAACATTCCATTTGTACGTAACTCTAGAAAACTTTACATTTCTCCTTCCTCCCTTCCCGCCACGCACAACATGCAAGCAAAACCGCATTCTGTTAATATCGTTCCATAGTACAACCGTAAAGATATAGTCATACTAAGATCGAAAAATAGAACATTAAATGGAAAAATATTTACAAAAAAATGACATTTACTTAACAGCATAGTAGAAAAAATTATGATAATATATATTCACATTAGAAAATATATCTTTTTGTAGTACAGTAATTTTATGAAATTTATTTATTAATTACAGGTGTTAATTAGGTTAGCATGACATACAGTACTATACAGTCGGAGTTTAAAACATTTTAAATAAGATCGAAGAAAGGATAAGATCGTAAATTTGTGAATAGATGTGGTCCAAACTGCTCGTTGCACGTTACTATATAAGACAACAAAAAAAAAAAAAATACTTGGATTGGACGCGAAATTAAAACCACAGTGAAAACCCGATGAAGTTTTGCGTAGATGTGTCTCGTAGTGTCTCTAGTATGTCTGTAGATCGTGTCACGTCGCACTTTTCAGTTACTAGTGCACAGGGAGCACGTAAATGTACCTAGAGCAATAGAACCTCCTGCTAATTATTGCCATTTCATTTCTTCGTGCTGGAGGGTTCCACCCGATTTCATGCAGCTCATATAACGTAACTAACATTTGTGTCCCCCTTCATGGCAGTGCTCGGCTGCACACTGCAGGTGCAACAACGACAATACTGCAGCGTTTAGGATGGGAAGCGTATGATCACCCTCTATGCGGTGTATACTTGGCTCCGGTTTTTACCTCTTTGTTCACTTTAATCGCTGCCGGCCGGGGTGGTCGAGCGGTTCTAGGCGCTACAGTCTGGAACCGCGTGACCGCTACGGTCGCAGGTTCGAAGCCTGCCTCGGGCATGGATGTGTGTGACGTCCTTAGGTTAGTTAGGTTTAAGTAGTTCTAAGTTCTAGGGGACTGATGACCTCAGAAGTTAAGTCCCATAGTGCTCAGAGCCATTTGAACCATTTTGAACTTGAATCGCTGACTATGAGGGCAAGATTTTGGCACAGACAGCGAGCTGCAGACCCGCCTAGGGATTTGGCAGAGAGCACAGGTGGCTGCCTTCTATGACATGGTAAGTATTGCAAATAAAACGATTTTGATCTTCACTATGATTTCCATCTTTTGACCGATGAGAGGTTAAAAAAATAGGGTCTACACGAACAACCGCTGCTAGACACAATAGAACGTGACTTTATTTAACACAAAAGGTTTCGGGCTTGTGCCCCTCTCCACGTGGTTAACATTCAGATATATGTTTCCATACTCAGTATGTGATGATGGCCAAACTGACACAGATGAAACGTTTGGAAGTGGCTAAGCGACATGTGTTGCAAAATATTGGAGCACTTACATAAAGCTGGTATATCGTTTTCTCTTTACATTTATAACATTTTTGTACAAAAATATTTCGTTTATGGTACTAACTCTATATTAATCACCATGCTAAAATTATGTCTTTGATAAAGTGGTTGCACTGGTGACTTCAGACATACAAGCACTCACAACACGTTTGCATTTGAAAAACAGGTTATGGTCAAAGAGCTTAAGTCAAAGAAGTACTGATATGTTACACATATAGATACGTAAAAGATATTACAAACTATGGAGATGAAATTGATACTGTCATTTATAATATACAGAATTGTACTTTTTTTGCTGGTTGTGCAGGTACCATGAGTTACAGTTTTTTATTTTTAAAATGTCTATTTAACCTTATGTAATTTACCAGCAACCATTCTAGATATTATAAATGACAGTGTGGTTCCAAAATCATGTACAAATTTTACTTTCATAATTTCTAATATCTGGCATTTATAAGTATGTGTAACATATCTGTACTTCTTTGTCTTAAGCTTTTTGACCAAAACCTTTGTTTTTCAAATGTAAACACCATGTAAGTGCATGTATGTCCGAAGTCACCATTATCTAAAGTGCCACTACCTCATCACAGACATAATATGAAGGCACCAATAATTAGAATGGTGACTAATATACAGTTAATATACAAAAAACGAAATATTTTTGTACAAAAATGTGATGTATGTAATGTGATAACGATATCGATACACCACCTGTATGTAAGTACTGTAATATTTTGCAACACATGTCGCTTAGCCACCTCTAAAAGTTTCATTATATCATCATCACGTTATTTGTTTCTGATTTAAGCAGTGATATCCAACACTGAGTATGGAAACGCGTATCTGAAAGTAAACCACCTGATGATGGACACAAGTCCATAACCGGGCGAGTGTTAAATAATATCACCTTCTGTTGTGACTGGTAGCATTTATTATTCTACACCCCAAAGGAACAGTCACATTTATTGCTTCCAAACTACAAAAACTAGAAACACAATTCCCACATTTCTGGAAAGAGAAAAGTTCAAATTTTGATCAGTTCAATGGGAGCACCATGTATTACATGACAAATATCAAAATAGTGGCTCATTTCCTGCCACACACAAAGCTCGTTATCGAATTCACAGCTTCAACAACGCGATGTCGCAGCCTTTCAAGACTGCCACCGGTGATGAAGTTCATCATCTGGCAACTGAACGAGCTTCAAAGGCGTCAAATTGTGGCCTTCCGTGTGGTAGGATGGTCATTTTAGAGAACTGGCACACGAGCTGGACGTGCAGCGTCAGCTATGCAACAATGCTAGTATCAGTGGTCACGTGATCATTCTCACTCCAGTAGACGAGCTTCTGGGCGTCCAAACAGAACACCCCCCCCCCCCCCCCCGCTCCTCCCCCAGGATCGTCCTATTGTAAATGTAGCAGTGGCAGATTGTATAGCTATCACAGCACGGTAAAAGAGCTCGTGAGCTTAGACGTGTCAAGACGAAGTACTGTGAACCGGGGCTGCTGGTACGCACACCTCTAGCCTGTCTTCCACTCACGCCTCAGGGTCGACGTGCACGGCTCGAGGTTCAGTTTGAAGATGAAATGGTGTGCCACGGTCTTCAGCGATGAAAGCAGACTCTGCCTGCACGGAAGTGATGGTCGTTTGTAAGTACGATGTAGACCTAAAGAGCGCTGCCTCGTAGAGTGCATTCGTCCAGGACTCACAGGACCCATCCCAGGCCTTATGGTCTGGAGTGCAATAAGTTACAACTCCCATTCTCCTTAGGCGTTTCTGGAGGGGACACTAAGCAGCACTCGGCACATGCAGAACGTTGTTGGACTCGTTCTTTTGCGGTTCTTTTTGTTCCAAAAGGATAATGCTCGCCCACACACTGTGCATGAAATTCAATGTGCTCTGCAAGACGTTCAGCAATTTCCCTCGGCAGCTCGCTTCCCGGAGTTGTCTGCAATCTATCACGTGTGTGATGTGATGGAACCAAAAGTGACTCGTCAACCAATAACTCTTACTGAACTACATGAAAAGGTCGAGCAGTTGTGGCGTATGTATCCCAGAACAGTAATCGCCATCTGTACGATCTACTGGATGTCAGAGTCAGCACCTAAATTGCCGCCCATGGAGGCTACACCGAATACTTATATGGGTTTCAACATGGGTTGATACATGGTACTTCAGAACCGCTTGTGCTATTGATCTTGTAAGGGGTTCGTTACTATTAGCTAGCGCACTTGAGCAGATGTAATTTCGATGGATTGCTCACGCGCTGCCTGCGATATGGAATATGTATGCGACAACAGAATCGCAGGTCAGAGCAGTGTTGGCAGTAAGACGAGTTTGGTAGCCCGCAGAGAGCAGTCGCGTTTTGTAGCTCGCACTGAGCACTTGCAATAATAACTTTTGTTCTGAAGAAAACCTTTGCGTCATTTATCTGAGTTTAAAGATTTTACGAATTTTCATATGCATACTTATGTTGATTAAGCAAAAGAAAATCAGTTGTTTTCCTACAAATGAAAATCTAGTGGCCAGCATTGCACTGGGCTGTGCCAAAAATTTCTTATAGGAGCAGATATACAGATAGAGTTATCCGGCGACATTATTGTGAGGTAAGAATTTTTCAGTTTATTCAGGATGATTTCACAGCGCCATGACGCAGCGCTGCTGACGTCAAAAATCATTAATCTCGATATGCAGTCAGTCTTTAATGGAAGGTCACACTAAAACTTGAAATTTTACTATTGGAAAGAAATTTTTGTATGGGGAACTTAAACGAGATTTTTTCTGTTGGAAGGTTACACTAAATGTGAATATTATAATTATTTTTCTGTTGGGAGGTTACACTTGTCGACATCCGGCCAGGATCGTATTTTTAAGAATTTTCTGAGAAGTAGTCAGCTATATATCTGCTCTTATTTATCTAGTGTTATGTGCAGTTTGAATCAGGCGCAACGCATTTGTTAATTTGTTATTTTTTTCACAGATCATCGGTAATTTATTGTTCCTTGTTGTCATTGTACTTGTTCCACATTTTATCCGCTTTGTCCTTATTTGATTTTGTGTCCACCTTTGATTTATGAAAAACGCCGCGACAAACTGCAAACAGTACATCGCGAAGTGTATCGGTAATGAATGAAAATGCCGATTTGGGTAGTTTGACCGATAATACTAGAGACATTCAGTGTCACAGTTCTGATCCTCCAACCTTAGATAATCAGTGCGTGCCAACCACCATTAACAAGTCAAATTTGAATCATAAGCAAACAAATTTAATTACGTCCACTGTAAATGTAACAATAATTGATGACGCGGTGCGTTCCACCACAACGTACGCTGCCCAGTTTGGCACATCAGATGTGCAAAATTTACACAGTGAGCAGATAAATGTTAATAATGAAGATGAACAATTTAATCAAAATATGTCAGATTTATTTAATTACGATGTAGTGACCAACCGTGCACAACCAATCAGTAAACATTTACATGAATCAGACAATGACCAAATGGTTACAGAACACGTATCAAATGCAGATACACTATCATACAGCACAGGAAACAGAGCCGCAAAATTTGACGTTGATCAAATTATGGCAATATTGCTACAACTTAATGACTCGAAAAAACAACTTAATGAAAATTTAAAACAGTAAAATGATAAACACGACTGCTATCTGCGAGCTACTAAACTAGACTAACTGCCAATACTGTTCTGACCTGCGATTCTATTGTAGCATAGATATTCCATATCGCAGGCAGCGCGTGAGGAATCCATCGAAATTACATCTGCTCAAGTGCGCTAGCGAATAGTAATGAACCCCTTAAAATCTGTTAATGTAATCATTTTATGTACTCCTATATGCACTGTTGCAACAATAAATCTTAAGTGTTTTGAAAACCTCTAAAAGGACGCACTATTTTTTTTTCCTGCACTGTATTAGCCGACTCATCTAGGAAAACACACTGTCGGAAATTTAACAATAAACCACATCGTGATGCACGACACCTGTCTTGTAGTGCCTGACATTGAAACTGGGTGAGCATCGTCGGGACGCTTTCGCATTTAGGAGCAATAGCCAACTAAATATCGGACGAGAGTTTTGTGAGCTGCCTCATTCATAGATGGACTACAGCATTCAATGAATCTCTGTCTGGCATCTGAGTTTCCTAGGATTATTTCCATGTAGTTATTCCACTTTAAATCGTTTACACATACTCGCAGATATTTAATGCGTGTGTCTGCTTCCAGTGATTGTTCGACAGTCTTGTAATCACACATTAATTGTTCTTTCCCTCTCTTTATGCACATTACGTTACATTTGTTTCGCTTAGGGTCAACTCCGAATGGCTACATAAAGCCCGAAATTACTTTTACCTCCGAAGACTTATCTCCGTTAAGAATAACATGATGTGTTCTATTTCCTAGCAACTATTCAGTCCAGTCACTCAACTAGTCTCATATGCTTGACGCTCGTAATTTATTGGACAGTGCGAAATCTTATTGAAAGACTTCTGGAGGTCAAGAAAAACGGCATCAACCTGTGCACTGGTATCTTCTGTCTTTCGGATAATCGATAGCTAAGATCGCCTGATCGTTCGAAAACACCAAGGTACATAAAAAATTTCATCTGTCTTAAGTTCTTTGCTCCCCGCTCTTCCTTTATTTGGTGTATAAGAATTTCTTTACCGTAAACCAATATTCCTCCGATTCTATAACTCTATAGCTCCAAACACCTGATTAATTTGTAAGTAGCTTAATGTGTTAAATATTTGAGTTAAGCTTGTAAGCGTAACAACGTTTAGAAAAGTTTTTAAATTATGTTTGGAGTTTGTAAGAAGTCGCCAAGTGCTCTCATCATGAAACGGTGAATGAATATAATTTGGGTAATTTGCGCTCCGTTTTCAGTAAAAGCAAGGTTTTAGCACATCTAAATACCTTTGACGTCATATCTCCTGAACTGTGTGTCGTAAAATGACATAATTTTGCAGGCACTTTTAGTGATATGTGTGGGTACTGCCTGAAAATCGTGTTTCGAGCAGAGTCGTTTTCTTTCACCGCGAATTCCTCTCTTTTGCCACCCTTTTCAGCTCCGAGTAGCACTTGCAACCTACGTCCTCAATTATTAGCTGGATGTATTCCGATCTCTGTCTTCTTCTACAATTTTTACGTCAATCTGGATTTGGTGTTAAAGAAGTAGTAAATTAAAACGTCATGTCTAATGCTGAAGCGAAAATGTAATAAGGGATAAACTTTTTCCCTTTCATCATTTTGTGTAGTGTGTCATCGACAAAAATGTTTTAAGTTGTGTGTAAAGTTTGTTGGAAGTCCCTAAGTTCTCTCATTCTTAAATACTGGATGAATAAAGTACCAATTTTTGCGCGCCGTCAGTTTTGCTGCCTCAAGACAAACACACAGTTTCTTACTGTAATAGTTGTATAGAGCAAACTTAACGACTACTCACTATTAAAATAAAAGCGACGCACACACGAAGGAATTACCCGAATGAGACAGAAATCAGTAGAGGTAATGCACATGTACAGACAAACAAATGATTACACTTTGACAAAAACTCTATGAATTATTTAAGAGAAAGTGTTTCTCCAACTGAGCAACTCTGTAACGCGTCGGTCTATCTCTGGTCCTTAAATGAGCAGTTATTCGGTTTGACGTTGCTTTACATAGTTGTTGGATGTCCTCCTGACGTATAACGAGCCAAATTCCGTCCAATTGGCGCGATAGATCGTCAAAACCCCAAGATGATTGGAGGGCCCGGCCCATAATCCTCCAAACGTCCTTAGTCGAGGGGAGATCCGGCGACATAGCCTGCCAAAGCAGGGTTTTGCAAGCACAAGGACAAGCAGTAGAAACTCTAGCAGTGTACGCGCGGACATTAACTTGGTGAAAAGCCCACGATGGCTTGCCATGAAGGACAACAGAAAGAGACGCAGAATATCGTCGACGTACCGCTGTGGATCACAATCAAAGGGATCCTGCTGTAAAAATAAATGGCACCGTAGACTATCAGTCCTGGTTGTTGGGCCATAAGGAGTGCGACAGTCAGACTGGTATCCCACTGCTGTCTGGGGCGTGTTCAGAAACATCTTCGCTGGTCATCAGGGTTCAGTTTGAAACGTTATTGATCACTGTTGACAGTCCTACTCCAGTCAATGAGATTCCAAGCAGAATCTGCCCAAAACCACTGCAAATGGTCTTGTTGGTATACAGAGGTCAATGATAGTCGAGGCAGGGACACCGTGTGCCTAGCCCCCTTCCTGTGAGCCCCTATTAATGGTCTTTGTCGTCACTGAAGCATCAGTTGCATATCGGATCGATGATAATGATGACTCTGGGAATCTGAGTGCCTCTCTAACGATTGCTCGGTCCTCTCGTTCTGTTGCGCCTCTAAGTCGACCGCTTCCTTCTTGACACTGTGTTCGGCCGTGGATCACCCATTCCTGCCAACATAGTGGCATTGCTCCTATTCAAATGTCGAGCGATTTGCCAGTTACTTCTACTGCCTTCTCTGAGCTCAACTATACTTCCTCTATCAACTGCTGACATCTGCCTACATGTCCACGAGCCTATCTGCGTATCATACGAGGTGCGACAATAAAGTAATGAGACTGATTTTCTTTGCAAGATGTGGCAACCCTGCAGGCTTGCGTAGGCACAATATCTTTGACCTTGGCCTATAAGCTGCTTATAGTCCAAGCGGCACATCGATGCAACTGCTCAGTCGTGAGTTATGCTGTAATAAGATAACACGTGTTTGTGTCTCTCGTCACGGAAATGGAACCGCATAATATTGCACTATGGTATGCCATTTCTTTTTGCGTTAAATTGGGTGAAAACGCGACGACAACTTACGGTATGCTTCAGAAGGCTTTTGGAGAGGAGGTTATGTCAAGAGCTCAAGTTTTTCGTTGGCACAAAATGTTTAGTGAAGGTAGAACGAATGTTGAAGATGAAGACCGCAGTGCACGACCATCAACCTCACGGACGGATGTCGGCCAGGGTGCGTGAACTCGTACGATCTGATCGAAGATTATCTGTAAAAATGATTGCAGAAGAACTGAACATCAATCGAGAATCGGTTTGTCTAATTATAACTGAAGATCTTGGTATGAGAAAGATTTTTGCTAATATGGTCCCCAAAAATCTCACACCACAAGAGCGAGAAACACGAAAAAAAGTGGCAGTCGATCCGTTATAGCAAACGGAAATCAATCCAGAATTGTTGAGCCGTGTTATCACCGGTGATGGAAGTTGGTTTTTTCAGTACGATCCAGAGACAAAACGTCAAAGTTCGCAATGGTGCTCAAAGGGATCACCCAGACAAAAAAAAGCTCGCATGTCAAAGTCAAAAGTGAAATGCATGCTTGTGTGCTTCTTTGATTCCAAGGGAATTGTTCATAAAGAGTGGGTGCCTCCTGGACAAACAGTTAACCGATATAACTACAAAGAAATTTTAGAAAGACTTCGTAAAAGAGTTCTTCGTGTCCGTGCCAACATTGCTGCTAATTGGATTATGCATCACGATAATGCACCGTCCCATACTGCTCTGTCAGTACAGCAATTTTTAACCTCAAAACAAATCTGAGCACTACCACAGCCACCTTATACATCAGATATCGCTCTGTGCGACTTTTTTCTATTTCCAAGAGTCAAAACGGCGGTCAAGGGACACCATTTGCAAACAACACAAGATGTCCAAAAAGCTGTGACGAGTGTTTTGGAGGATATTACAGAAGATGAGTTCCAGAAATGTTACAAATGGTTCAAATGGCTCTGAGCACTACAGGACTTAACATCTGTGGTCATCAGTCCCCTAGAACTTTAGAACTACTTAAACCTAACCAACCTAAGGACATCACACACATCCATGCCCGAGGCAGGATTCGAACCTGCGACCGTAGCGGTCACGCGGTTCCAAACTGAAGCGCTTAGAACCGCACGGCCACACCGGCCGGCAGAAATGTTACCATCAATGGCAGAAGCAGTGGAAAAAGTGTGTGCAATCAGAAGGAAACTAATCTGAAGGAGACAACACAAAACTTGGCTAGAACGGTAAGCAACATTTTTTTTCACATCAGTCTCATTACTTTATTGTCGCATCTCGTAGTTGCTGTTCAGCAGAGTAGACGGAATGTAAAACGCCAAGACTTTATGGCCTGGTATCGACATTTCCCCTGATTACTATTCTTGTCAGCTGCGCGGTGAAAGTTGGCTGCCAAATTTATGATGAATTTGTATAACACCTTCGAGTTTTTTTTCTGAGATTTTATTAAGACAGCATTTAAAATTTGTAAATTTAGTCAGTAATTATGTGACATACTGAAAATCAAATTTTTGTTGGCTCTGGAAGCGACTGTTGCCGGATTCCGGGTTTCGGGTTCGTCGCTTAGCAATATAGATTATTTGTTAAATGAAATTTTTATATCTAGCTGCTCATTTTCTGTTCTGATTTGAGCATTTAACAGGTGGCTTCCTTCCTTTTCCCGCTTCATCCTGTGTGTGTGTGTGTGTGTGTGTGTGTGTGTGTGTGTGTGTGTGTGACCTGCTGCCGTGTTACGGAATAACGTTCCACGGCTGTCCCGCGCGCCCCTTCGTTGTTGATAGAGTGACCTGCGGTGTTGACACTGGGCGTAACTAACTGTGCCAGCAGAGCACAGGTCCCGTAACCGGACAAGACAACGGCCCGTGGCCGGCCATTCTCTCGGTCCCCCTACACGTCGCACGTCACCACAGCCGAAAGCAGCCCCGGCGCGCCGCTCTGGGGAGGAACGGCGCGAGCGGTCCAGTGCCTTGACTCACGGCCACAAGTGAGTCACGGGCCATTGTGTGGCGCGGCGTCTCTTCCGGCACCGGAATCCCGGACACGCCCCTCCGCCGACCTTGTCGTCGGCTCCCTAGTTCACGCGCTGCAGCAACTGGTCACGATACAGCCGCGTACGCCGTAGATAACGCGCTGGCGTCATCGAGTGATTTCATAGCGGAACGACGCTAATGGATTTTTCGTGTAGTAGAGTATGCGGATACTGTATACGTTTGTCAAATACAGAATCTGTTAGCAATTTCCGCTTAGCTATATAAATGACCGTTTCAATACTAAGCCAATCTGCACTAACGCTGACCTACGCATATCGTCATTATTTATTGTTGGTAGAAGCAGATCCAAAGAGGTCCTCCATTCCCCCCCTCCTCCCCCCCCACTCCCCCCCCTCCCACCCTCATGGGACTCATGTCGTCAAGTTTCAGACTTCATCACTAAACTTCGGAGAATAAAGCATAGTAATAACGAAGTTTCGAATGTGACAAGGAATTCTAAAAATCAGAGCTAAATTTTACACAGGATACTTTTCAGCTGCTTGCGCAAAGGCCTGGCGTGCACGACCTGACTGGTGACATTCCGACTGCGTGAAGAAACGCATTCATACACTGTACTTGCCGCCGACAGTAAATCCGATGCGATTCGCGACTCCAGAGGTAAAATTACCATACCACAAGAAAGGGAGAGATCCTCCATTAAGAAAAAACAAACGTCATAATAGTAAGAAATTTACTATCATTATAACAATTATTGTTATTGAATGTGGATATGATGGTAAGTTATAATTAAGAGGGACGGGGGTGATGGGGAGAGACAGTATTAAATAAACGAAAACGAATAAAATCTTTTAAAATAAGAACAAAATTAAGGTCAAAAAGTTGACATAGATACAAGAGAAAAAGACGCGAAAAGAAAAAGGGACAGAAAAAGGGGCAACATACGACGCTTAAAGATCCTAAGATGAACGAATCGTTGATCTAGGAAATCCACGATGGAGAACGACTGGAAACAGCAAAGCTTGGATTGTAAACGAATTTATACAATATTTATGTTTTTACCTGTTTTTATGACTTTCGATGTGTGTTTTTGAACAGTACTTAGTTTTTATTGCATATATCAATTTGTTAATAATAGAGGGGTTGAGAAAAACAGAAAGATGATTGAAAAAGTCCCGAAAGATTTCATTATCTGCAATATTTGGAAACAATAAACATACGACACAGAATGCTGGCTTAGTTTTAAATAAATAAACATATTTTACTTCCTTTTTTATGAACAAATCAATCTAGATCACTTTTCTTACTGTTTTAACCGGTTTAGGCCCCATTAGGCCAAATTCTGATGTAACAGTTGAAATTTGTTTAGTTCAAACATTTGTAATTATTTTTGTCCTGATGAAAGACGTACGGAAATGTGTAAAGCTCCATCTCTGACAATATTAGTATTCTGATTGAAAAAAAAAAAAAACAGAAATTTATTGCTCTTCCCATAAGTCATGAACAATCAAATTCTCTTGTATCTGGCTGCGATTACATAAAAAAATGGTTTCTAATATTTCCTAAACATTAATACAATTTGCTCCTATAGACACCTAGACAGCTTACCTGGAAACAGACTAACTAAACGTCTATTGGACTAAGTGACATTCCTTAAAGCATCAATACCTTGGGGAACTGAAGTTAAAAAGGATATGACAAAAGAAAAAATTGACGTAACACAAACATCAGACAGGGATATATTCAAAAGCAAAATTGATAAGTGGAAGTCTATTCCAGAGGTGGAACCAAAACCAAACCGACCAAAGGGGCCGAAGAAAGGAAGAAGGCCTTCGGGAAGAAAACAAAGTAATATTGGGAAAATAAGGAGGACACAGAAATATTGAAAATCACTTGCTTATCGCTCTTCAATCGGACATTCGCTAATAATAAATAATAATAATGCTCCTACACATAACAAACAACTTACCTCAACTTACCTCGTCTTGCCGCTGCAAATGCGTGAATATTCTGCATCCAGCAACACGCTAACACAATTTAAAAAAAAAAAAAATACTGCAACCCATGCTGAGTGCAATGCAAAGTCACTACTGACACACTTACTGCCATTTTTTTATATAGAAATTGAATGACCAGAAGGGGTTGGTTAACAAGCCGTAAGTGGTGAAAAAATGAAAGACAACAATAAAAACTTTTAATTTACTGTATTATGAAAATTGACAGTTTAAACACTGATTAACTTTACTCGGACCTTTCCTTTACTGCGACAGTTTGCTTAGCAAAAACTTTAATTATTGCGCAATGTCCATAATCAATAATCACGTATCTGGTCACAACAAAGATAAAAATGTTACTCTCGATATATGCATACATACACCTGACAAACTACCTCCAGTGCGCAAACAAGCAACAACTACGTACAGCAAAAAGGCAAATTACCAAAAATTCTCAATTAATAACTAAGTGTCCTCCGGCGTTACTAGCACGGTCACGGCAGGCTGCGACCTCACATGTCGCGCGGATTCTCCCCACGGCAGGCTGCGTCCGGCTACTCTCAACAGCTATTCGCTCGTTAGTAAAGTGTCAGACTCAGTGTATATACACCACAGTAGAATTAGTTGCCAACTTTCCAAAGAAATATTAACATCCAACTTTCACAGTAAAGTAAAAAGTGACCACCAGCGTCAATTGTTGGCAGTAACGTCCTGCATGTACTTTAGTGTTGCATCTGAAGATGGGCTAATTTGGCCTAAACCATAGTAGGAGGTGGGGCTGGGAAGGTGGAGGGAGAAGGGGTGATGTCATAGTCGCTATCTTATCTGCGAACCGTGTCAACTTTCTTCTGTGGGTTTTCCTGTTTTTTGTTTCTGATTTAAGTGTAAGGAACTAGGCAGGCATACCCTAGGTGGTAATCATTTCAAAACCACAGGCAGACCGGAAGGCGTACCAGATCAACGGTCAGGTATAGCTGACCTCCCTTTCGATAACCAGCACTCTTCGCCTTCACTCGAAAAGCAACCTGAAATCATTGAATCTTGAATATACGGCTGCGTGTGAAGTGCAAAGTCTTTCCAGGATCTTAAGATTTAACTTTATTTTCCTTTATAAAAAGTGTTTCCCCATCGGCAGGTTCTCAAATCTACGTTTCCCTTGGATATACAGTATACAGAACAGGACTCTGAGCAGGCCAGTCCATTTCGGGAATGTCATTATCCACAACCCACTGTATGACAGATGCTGCTTAGGATTCATTGTCATGCTGATACAAAAAATCATCATCTCCGAACTGTGCCTTTACTGCACACAGTACAAAATGCCGTAAAATGTGTTCATATTCTTTCGAATTTAGTAATGCCTCAGATGCAATAATGGGACCACCGTCTCATCACGAGAAAACACCACCATACCGTCGCACAACCTCCTCTGTACTTCACTGTTGGCACCACGTATGGCCGGCCGGTGTGACCGAGCCGTTCTAGGCACTTCAGTCTGGAACCACGCGACCGCTACGGTCACAGGTTCGAATCTTGCCTCGGGCATGGGTGTGTGTGATGTCCTTAGATTAGTTAGGTTTAAGTAGTTCTAAGTTCTAACTGACTGATGACCTCAGATGTTAAGCCCCATAGTGCTCAGAGCCATTTTAACCATTTCTGAGCACTACATATGATGACAGGTACCGTTCTCCTGGCGTTCGCCAAAAACAAATAATACCATCGGATTTCCACAGGATATATATAAATTATGTGCCCCCTTGGAAGTCAGATCTGGAAGCTGGAGAGATTGAATAAGAGCCTCTGACCATTCTTTCCATCAACATATCGTCTTCTAAAGTTGTGTCCGCAGAGCAGAAGATAGCCCTTCGGTTGTGGGATCTTCTTCAGCGGAGGCTGCTATGCTGTCATATCGAACGTGAGATTGTGCTTTTTATGGGATGCCACTTGTCCAGGTTAGTCTCTGCATCTAAAGAGGGCAAGACCTGTAGTACTGGCAATGATAGTAGGCGACACTTCTCATTAATGTATCCTGTTTGGTTATTTTTTAAATTTTCACACATTTGACACTGTCTTTTACAACACTCGACGTAGTTTTCTTAATTGTACGCTAACTTTTCCATCCAACTTCCGATATAGAGTACGACATGTCCGTCACTCCAGGACGTCCGAGACACAGTGACTAGCGCAGCCGAAGTAGTTCGTCTTCCAGGCGCGCCAGAGCGACTCGAAGGTGTCCGAAGAACTTCGGTTGCAATGTCGTTACTCTTATGTTTCTCAAAACTAGTGAACTTTAATAAACAGAAACGACAGACTCGTAGGGTAGCCATGAGAGATTGTCATACTAAAAACTGGTTTAAATGCAATGAAAAGTGTATAGATAATTAAAAAGAGAAGTTAGGCGTTTTGGCGCCTAGCACCCGAATGTGCCGACCAATCAGAAGTAAGTTCAGAACAACTGGCGGATTCTCCCACGGGACTGATACATACTGTACCATCTGTGGCTTGTACCTCACTCCACTTTTGTACCACATGCTACTTCGCGTGTATCAAGTTGCACCAAGGCCAGCTGCTAGCAAAATAAAATATTGGCGGCCACAGCCAGGAATATCACATATAGCTTCAGTCATCACTTAAGACACTCGTTTCCAATCATCCACTATCCAGTGGCGCCGCCGGTGTGGCCGTGCGGTTCTAAGCGCTACAGTTTGGAAACGCGTGACCGCTACGGTCGCAGGTTCGAATCCCGCCTCGGGCATGGATGTGTGTCATGTCCTTAGGTTAGTTAGGTTTAAGTAGTTCTAAGTTCTAGGGGACTGGTGACCTTAGAAGTTAAGTCCCATAGTGCTCAGAGCCATTTGAACCATTTGAACCAGTGGCGCCGCTCTTTACACCGTCGAGAACGTCGCTTGACATTAACTACAGAAATATGTGGCTTATGAGGAGCTTTTGGGCCGTTGTCCTTTTAACTCCCTGCATGCAGTTATTATACTGACTGGAGTGCTGGTAGCACTTTAGAGCTCACGTGTGATTCCTCCGTTGATTTTAAGTGATTTTCTACCACTACCCTCGGCAATGTTCCACAGCTGCTGTCCGTCAGTACTGGAGCTGTGCCTGGTCGCAGTTCAGCTGTTTTGCCGTTCACGTTTCCGCTTCACAATCAGATCACCAGCAGTCTACTGGGGCAGCTTTAAAACGGCTGAAACGATCCTGATGTATTTGTTACTTAAGCTACAACTAGTGACTAATACACGTTCAAAGTGACTAAACTCTCCCGACGACCCATTCTGGTGTTACTGCTCCTATACTGACAAAATAAAACTCTCCCACCCCCTTTTTTTACTGCCGGGTCCGCCCCCAGAAAAATCAAGGGTCAATTGCGCATTACATAGGAGTGTCTGGGTTCTTTTGACCAGATTGTGTACTTATTTTGTAGACGTTGGTTGTCCAGGATTGCAGTCCGCAGCTTCCTGTTTTCTTGATCCATTTTAACTTCATAAATATCAAACAAAGGCATTGAGTAATTTTTGTTTATTATTGTTTAGTGCAAAAAAATACGTAAAACATCCAAGAGGGAACAATAAGAACGGAGTGCTCGGATTAGTTAGTTAGTTAGTTGGATTGCGTGTTCCATTGATCAATCGCACGGTACGGTAGCCGTTGTGATGTGGAATGTGTCGAGTGCACAAGAAATGCACATATGAAACAATATTTTTAATATATATATATTACAATACACAGTTAAGGATTAATATTTCAATTATTTACCCCATTCCCTTAAATGGCACAAATGCATATACTATATTTATAGATCCATTTATTCCTATTCATGAATTCATCTATGGTATAGAAGGAGTTGTCAAGCAGATATGATTTCAATTTATTTTTGAAGCTATTACTACTGTCTGTCAGACATTTTATTTCATCTGGTAATCTGTCGAAAATTTTTATAGCAGCATATTTTACCCCTTTCTGAGCCAGAGATAGGTATTTATAGAGGATAGAGTAAGTCTTTCTTTCTTCTGGTATTATAATGCTGAATGTCACTGTTGTTTTTTAAACCGGTCCATGTTGTTGAGAACAAATTTCATTTGTGAGTAAATGTACTGTGAGGCTGTTATAAGAATTGCCAATCTTTTAAAAAGATGCCTACAAGATGTGCGAATATGAACCCCACACATTATTCTAACCACTTTCTTTTGAGCAGTCAATACTTTTTGTCTAAATGTTGAGTTACCCCAAAATATTATTCCGTATAACATCAGAGAGTGAAAGTATGAAAAGTATGTTAGCTTACTAATTTCTATATCCTCGAAATTGTCAATTATTCTGATTGCAAAAGTTGCTGAACCTTGTCGCTTTAGAAGATTTTCATCCATGTTTACACCCAAAAACTTAGTATGCTCTACCCTGTCTACTGACTTCTGTTGATGTGTTATACTTAGTGAAGGAACTGTACTTTTTGCAGCAGGAAATTGGATGTACTGTGTTTTTTTCAAGTCTAGAGCAAGCCCACTTGCAGAAAACCAGTTAATGACTTTTACGAAGACCTTACTTGTATCATTTTCAATTGGAGTTTCTTTTACCGGATTAATAATGATGCTTTTATCATCAGCAAACAGTGTCAGTTCAGCTTCCTTTCAGATAGGAAGGGAGGTCGTTCACATATATCATGATTGAACCCTATGGAATACATAATGTAATTTCACCCTGGTTAGATGAAGTGGCAAACTTATGTAAATCACTTGACCCATATAAGGAAACTTTTTGCCTCCTGTTCTGTAGGTACGACTTAAAGCATTCATATCCTATTCCATTTATACCATAGAACTGTAATTTCTGTAACATACTGTCATGGTTCACACAATTATCTTACAGAAATTACAGTTAAAAAGGATGTAAGGCAGAGATGCATCTTTCAGTCGCCCTGTTCCTTCTGTTCAATTAATTAATCGAAGGATCAATGACGGAAATAAAAGAAAAATATAAGAATGATATCGAAATTCAGGGTGAAATGATATAAATGATAAGATTCGCCCTGAAATCGCTATCCACAGTACAAGTGAACAAGAATTGCAGGGTCTGTTGACTCCAATGAACAGTCTGATGAGTGCAGAATGTGGACTGACAGTAAACCGAAGGAAGACGAAAGTAATGACGAGGCAGAAATGAGGTTGTCTATAATTTCAGCCAGAGTTGTGCAAAGCGGCCCGCCGCGCAGCATTCCGAGCCCGCAGACTTCGGCTGCCCGCCTGCCAGCCCGTGCCTTTTTATGCTACTTCAGGCCGCCACAGCCCGCCGCACTGGGCACGCTGCGTCACAGCGCGTGCAACGCTAGGCAGACATACACTATGTGATCAAAAGTATCCGAACACCCGAAAAAACATACCTTTTCATATTAGGTGCATTTTGCTGCCTCCTGCTGCCAGGTGCTCCGTACCAGCAACCTCAGTAGTCATTAGACATGGTGAGAGAGCAGAATGGAGCGCTCCGCGGAACTCACGGGCTTCGAACGTGGTCAGGTGTTTGGATGTCCTGTGTGCCATACGCCTGTACGCGAGATTTCCACACTCCTAAACATCCCTAGGTCCACTCTTTCCGATGTGACAGTGAAGTGGAAACGTGGAGGGACACGTGCAGCACAAAAGCGTGCAGGCTGACCTCATCTGTTGACTGACAGAGACCGCCGACAGTTGAAGAGGGTCGTAATGTGTAATAGACATCTATCCTAGGCCATCACACAGGAATTCCAAACTGCATCAGGGTCCACTGCAGGTACTATGACAGTTAGGCAGGAGGTGAGAAAACTTGGATTTCACTGTCGAGCGGCTGCACATAAGCCACACATGACGCCGGTAAATGCCAAACGACGTCTTGCTTGGTGTAAGGAGCATAAACATTGGACGATTGAACAGTGGAAAAACGATGTGTGGAATGACGAATCACGGCACAATGTGGCGATCCGACGACAGGGTGTGGGTACGGCGAATGCCCGGTGAACGTCATCTGCCAGCGTGTGTAGAGCCAACAGTAAAATTCGGAATTGGTGGTGTTATGGTGTGGTCGTGTTTTTCATGGAGGGGGTTTGCACCCCTTGTTTTTCGTGGCACTATCACAGCACAGCCCTACATTGATGTTTTAAGCAGCTTCTTGCTTCCCACTGTTGAAGAGTAATTCGGGGATGGTGACTGCATCTTTCAGCGCGATAGAGCACCTGTTCATAATGCACGGCCTGTGGCGGAATGGTTACACGACAATAACGTCCCTGTAATGGACTGGCCTGCACAGAGTCCTGCTCTGAATCCTAAAGAACACCTTCGGGATGTTTTGGAACGCCGACTTCGTGCCAGACCTCACCGACCGACTTCGATATCTCTTTCCAGTGCAGCTGCCATTCTCCAAGAAACCTTCCAGCACCTGATTGAATGTATGCCTGCGAGAGTGGAAGCTGTCATCAAAGCTAAGGGTGGGCCAACACCATGTTGAATTCCAACATTACCGATGGAGGGCGGCACGAACTTGTTAGTCATTTTCAGCCAAGTGTCCGGCTGATTTTGATCACATAGTCTACCTCACTACCGAGGGCGAGCACACGACCGCGACAGACCGAACATTACTATGCGGCGTACGTTTCCCACTGTCCGCATGACCTGCCCTCGCTGAGAATTTTTTTGTTCTTTAGGCGCAGATATCTTTCTAGCATTTGTTAGACATATTTTAAGCGACCTCATGTGTTAATTTCGACACAAGGTAAGTCCTGATTTTAACTCAGTACAGTCGAAATACGAGGGCAGTTCAATAAGTAATGCAACACATTTTTTTCTGAAACAGGGGTTGTTTTATTCAGCATTGAAATACACCAGGTTATTCCCCAATCTTTTAGCTACACAACACTATTTCTCAACGTAATCTCCATTCAATGCTACGGCCTTACGCCACCTTGAAATGAGGGCCTTTATGCCTGCAAGGTACCATTCCACTGGTCGATGTCGGAGCCAACGTCGTACTGCATCAATAACTTCTTCATCATCCGCGTAGTGCCTCCCACGGATTGCGTCCTTCATTGGGCCAAACATATGGAAATCCGACGGTGCGAGATCGGGGCTGTAGGGTGCATGAGGAAGAACAGTCCACTGAAGTTTTGTGAGCTCCTCTCGGGTGCGAAGACTTGTGTGAGGTCTTGCGTTGTCATGAAGAAGGAGAAGTTCGTTCAGATTTTTGTGCCTACGAACACGCTGAAGTCGTTTCTTCAATTTCTGAAGAGTAGCACAATACACTTCAGAGTTGATCGTTTGACCATGGGGAAGGACATCGAACAGAATAACCCCTTCAGCGTCCCAGAAGACTGTAACCATGACTTTACCGGCTGAGGGTATGGCTTTAAACTTTTTCTTGGTAGGGGAGTGGGTGTGGCGCCACTCCATTGATTGCCGTTTTGTTTCAGGTTCGAAGTGATGAACCCATGTTTCATCGCCTGTAACAATCTTTGACAAGAAATTGTCACCCTCAGCCACATGATGAGCAAGCAATTCCGCACAGATGGTTCTCCTTTGCTCTTTATGGTGTTCGGTTAGACAACGAGGGACCCAGCGGGAACAAACCTTTGAATATCCAAACTGGTGAACAATTGTGATAGCACTACCAACAGAGATGTTAAGTTGAGCACTGAGTTGTTTGATGGTGATCCGTCGATCATCTCGAACGAGTGTGTTCGCACGCTCCGCCATTGCAGGAGTCACAGCTGTGCACGACCGGCCCGCACGCGGGAGATCAGACAGTCTTGCTTGACCTTGCGGCGATGATGACACACGCTTTGCCCAACGACTCACCGTGCTTTTGTCCACTGCCAGATCACCGTAGACATTCTGCAAGCGCCTATGAATATCTGAGATGCCCTGGTTTTCCGCCAAAAGAAACTCGATCACTGCCAGTTGTTTGCAACGCACATCCGTTACAGACGCCATTTTAACAGCTCCGTACAGCGCTGCCACCTGTCGGAAGTCAATGAAACTATACGAGACGAAGCGGGAATGTTTGAAAATATTCCACAAGACATTTCCGGTTTTTTCAACCAAAATTGACCGAGAAAAAAAATGTGTTGCATTACTTATTGAACTGCCCTCGTATATATACCGTCGGGGTCGACGTGCAATGAAAGACCTAACAGAGTTACAAAGAGGGTAGATTGTGGGGGCCCGGTTAGCTGGAGCATCAGCAATGTAATGTAAAAATATAAAAACAGTGATATGTAAAAAATATACGCCAGTCTGCCAACGTAATCGTATTTTTAATGACTCAATAGTAGCGGTTGAAAACACTTCTTTGAAAATGACTTACAAGAATGTTAATAGTGCAATATCTTTTAAGTTAGCCCGACACAGATCAGTGACTAATAAACTAGCTCAGTTCTCAAGGTAGTTACGTAATTGTCGATGATTAATTGTCCTTTCCTTCTTTATCCAACACCACAGATATTATTATTCCAGGCTCTTGAGAAGTCGTGTGCTTATTGCACCAGAGAATATTTCACAAGTGTGTTCGATGTAAACTACTGCAACACGTAACTTAATAACGTGGGTTCGTCTCGATTCCCCAATATAAGATAACAATAGTAGCATCTACAAATGATATGCTATAATGGAACTGGAATCCTGTGACCAGACCTTTTCTGCCTGGGATATTACATCGTTATAGTATACGGGAAATCTGTAAGTAAAAATTGTTAAATTATTATCAGCGGCCACCGGGCTCGTAGGATCTGAAAGAAAGTTAATTGTCCTAACCGACGGCACGTCTCGTAGAAGAGCTAAATGAAAAATGTTAAAGATTTTCTAAGATGGCGCCTAACAATGAAAATTCTTTGTTAAGGTCTATACATATATGCTTAGTCAATCCAGATATCAGATTACAAATTGATTGACAGCATATACAAATTCTTTTTAAAAAATAACCATTATATTTTTCTGGTTTTAAGTACAACTTTAACGTTATTAGCTGGTACAGTGAGACGAGCTTTGCACAAGAACGTCCTCTTAGGTCCAAATCCAAGCAGATAAGATAAGCGAATGACAAAGGAAAGATAGTTCATGCATAGAAGCCTAAGAGTCCATGGAATAACATGTGCATTGTAGTTCTCTCTCTTCTTCCTTGGCGTAACTTGTCGGTTCTTTATAAAATTTAACGTAATATTTAGTTTACATTTTTTTTTAACCCAAGACCACGCAGGGGAAACGAGACAGCCAACTTATTGGATTTATCGAGAGCAGCCGTTTCAACAGTCATAACAGCCTACACGAAACTTGGAAAGAGATCATCGTGTAAATGTGGTAGTGGGCGCAAATCAAAACTAAGTGACAGAGACCGTCGTACGTTAAAACGAATTGTGTCAAGACAACACAAAACTACAACGGTTAATGTGACTGCAGAGCTCAGTAGCCATCTTCGAGGCCCCGTATCTATCGACACTGTCCGTCGAGAACTCCATAAAGCGGATATTCATGGACGAGCTGCTAGACCGAAACCATTAGTGACGACAACCAAGTGTGCGATTTGCAGGGGGGGATGGGGGGGGATTTCCCTCCCTCTGCGTCAGACCATCCCCTCCTCTTGTTTTAGTTCATGCATCCCAACCTGAGAACGTTTATTTCCCACGCACTGGAGTAAAATTTTACATATAATTTAAATTTGTGGAACCGAACACTGAAAGTTTTTAATAAGTCTTACTATTAATACTATTAATATGTTTCAGTTTTCTATCATCAGAATAAGTACAGCTTTTCACAAATGTGCCTCTACTTTTTGAATTCCCCTCGTATACCTGTATGTAGATGATTTTGTAAATAAGCTTTACCTATAATGTACTTTTTAAAGATGTAACAAGGGATGGCTTTTCTGATGGTGCATACACGTGAATAGTGAGTTTCGGCATTAACATCTATTTATAAATAGCTGTTTAACCATGCGTAACATCACGGTCCACGCTAGTAATATATATAAGCCTACTAACCCCCTAAGACATCCCCCCCACTGGTAAAAGCACAAATCGCACCCTGCGACAACCAGCGCAAAGAAGCGTAAAACATGGTGGCAGGAGCAAAAATCCTGACACGTCATATGGTCGCACGAGTCAACGTCTCCGTTATTTCCAACTTCGAACCGAGTTTTCGTCTGCAGAACGCCAAAAGAAGCCTACAATCTTGATCGCTTTATTCCAACGGTTAGGCATGGAGGTGGAAGTGTGATGGTGTTGGCAGCCGTATCATGGTATTCTGCTGGGCCCACCATTACTCTCAAAGGCCGTGTTACAGCCAACGATTATATGAACATTTTAGGTGATCAGGTGCACCCCATGAGTCAAATGTTTTCCCCAACAATGATGCCATTTTTCAGGACGATAATACACCCATTCACACAGTCTGGACAGTAAAATCGCGGTATGAGGAACATGCAACTGAACTGCAGCGTCTTCCCTGGCCAGCACAGTCCCCGGACTAGAACATTATCGAACCCTTGTGGGCGGTATTGCAGCGCAGACTCCGGAGCAGACTTCCGCCTCACTCGTCACTACAAGAGTTAGAAGAGGTTATGATCGAAGAGTGGCATAAGATTCTACTGGAGGCTATACAATCATTACATGCCAGTATTCCAAGACGAATCGCAGCTGTATTACTGGCAAATGAAGGTCCAGCCCCTTATTAATGAACTATTCCCAAGTAAGTACAGGTGTTGACATTATTTTTGCCTATCCTCTCTCTCTCTCTCTCTCTCTCTCTCTCTCTCTCTCTCTCTCTATATATATATATATATATATATATATATATATATATATATATATATATATATATATAATTACGATCAAGACCCTTGTAAATAAAAAGATTTATTTTTCTAAATACTAGGTGTAAAAAATGGTAAGTTGAGGGCTGAAATAAAGCTGCCAATATTGGTCCTGCTGCTCAGTAATGATTTAGAAATCAATTGATTTTTACTTCATTTCAAAAATTAAAAACTAATACCGATCGAGACGGCGCAGTGGTTAGTACACAGGATTCGCATTCGGGAGGAAGTCGGTTCAAACCCGCGTCCGGTCATCCTGATTTAGGTTTCCATGATTTCCCTAAATAGCTTCAGGCAAATGCCGGGATGGTTCCTTTGAAAGAGCACGGCCGGCTTCCTTCCCTAACCCGATGGGACCGATGACCGCGCTGTTTGGTCCCATAGCCCAGATTAATCAACCAGTCAACCACCAAAACGTACGTAAATCAAACATACGCAACAAAATGTGCACTAATCGAAAAAATTTCTGCCATTGCAAACAACGATAAACGAAACTTAATGTCCGGAAAGAGTTTCAGCAAATTTTTGCACTCCTTCTCGGATAGCGTTACTGTGAATAGAAAGAAGTGTATTAACATTGTCCGGGTGTAAATGTGACCGTCTTGAGAATAAAAGTGGTAGAACTAAAACTTCTTTCAGAAACACAGCTATATGCTTGCATACAGAACATTTTTCCGCCGATCTTGTGGAGAGTCAGAAAATTTACCCCTCTCGTTTTCCACTAAGAAGCCACATTTTCTTCCATTTTGCATTTCATCTATTGGAGTAAGACTATCATCGATATCTTCCTACAAAGCAAAGTTCCTTACTTTCTCTAGTTGTGGAGATTTTGGGGAATTTTATGAAAGAATTGCCTCTTCGTGGCTTGTACATACCTCTTTCACCATAATGTTTTCTATTTGATTGGAAAAATTCGCAAGCTCTTTAATACATCGTGTCACAAATCCATGCCAATGTAATCCCTATTCTGAATATGAAATTTTATTGAAAATAAAACCAAATGTTCTGTTGTTGAAGGTATTTGAACTATTTCATTCAATTTCTGTGCTAGAGCAAGGTCGCTCGCAAATTCGATAGGGCGGTCTGATAAAGTATTCTCATATATTCAGCTGTCCTTTGGGTGAAAGAACATCGACTTTGAATCTATGAGGCCCATACTCGCTTCTGTGACCGACCTTGGTTTCGACTGACAATCGTCAATTCCCTTTGGAACTGGTCACTGGGGAGTTATTAACATAGCAATAAGTGGACTGTACGCCTTACTTTTGGCATGACTTCACGTCTCTTATTTTCAGATACCATTTTGATACGATGGTACGGTGAGCAAAAAACAATTGCTACCTCATGGCACCTCTGGACAGTTTTTAATTTTTCCTCTAAGTTTAATTTGAGGCGTTTACATAGAAGTCCTGATTCAGAGGCTGCTCTGTGCTGGGGCGCCTGACTCAAATGCTGTAATAGTGTCACCTTGCATGGGAACAGAAGGTGCAGATAGGTGATTTCTCCAGTTCTAATCCACTAGAAGTCTTCTTGAAGAGCTACAAAAGCCATCATATTTTAAAAGCTATTAATAAACGATAATGTATAAGAATAGAATAGAATGAGATATTCACTCTGCAGCGGAGTGTACGCTCTTATGAAACTTCCCTGGCAGATTAAAACTGTGTGCCGGACAAAGACTCGAACTCGGGACCAATGCGAGAAGGTCTCCTGTGCGGGAGAGCTTCTGTGGAGTTTAGAAGATATGGGGGCGAGGTACTGGCGGAAGTAAAGCTGTGAGGACGGGGCGTGAGTCATGCTTGGGTAGCTCAGATGGTAGAGCACTTGCCCGCGAAAGGCAATGGTCCCGAGTTCGAGTCTCTGTCCGGCACACAGTTTCAATCTGCCAGGGAAATTTCAAGAATAGAATAGCACACATACCGTGAGGAGAGAAATTAGTTCGTACATCAGCTTGGTATCAGTTCCTTCAATTCGAGCTATTTCTCTCTTCCCAGAGAGCTTTTCGCACAAAGCCGACTGTTGACTTTCTGCTGTTTCTAACATTGACAACCGCGTATTGCTGCTAGTATTGTTGGACTGCTCCAGTAATACATCAAGAGCATTAAGGAGGCCGCTATTCTTTGCGCAAATGACGAGTTCTTTCGGCACAGTCAAAAGACCCGGAAGTTGTAGACAACTGACGCATATATACTCAGTATAAAAAGCATTTCGTAGCATTGAATTTGTCATATGGTAGGAACAATTCAATTGTGAGTAATCGCGCATTATAGCGACAAAATTGTCGCCTTGATCAGCCGTAAAATTCATTTCTTTCAAACCAGAGTCTTGGATACCAAGAGACATAAATCGTCTGAGGAGTTATCTTTGAATGTTATCGCCCGCTTTGACTCATCTGCAAACTGGGTTGTAAACAAAACACGACATCTGAGGGTCCAGTAAACAAAATTGGAGACAGTAGATGTTAATAATGGTTCCTTATTGCTCTACATGTCCATATGTCTGTAGCTGTTGAGCATTCATCTTTTGTTATACGAGCTATTATCTAAGGCAGTGGTTCCCAGCAGGTGGTCCGCGGACCTCCAGGGGTCCGCGAGCTATGCCATAGGGGCCCGCAAGATGCTATTAGAATAAAAAATATATTAAATACATTTCGTATGATAACAGATTTGTTTTAGTTTTGGCCGCTTCCTGCATGAGCAGAGCCTTAGCGAACGCTAACTTCTGCGTAAAGAGATCGGCAGTGAGCATGAGCAACTTCTTATTCATACGGAAGCAAGATGGCTTTCTCGAGATAGGATCTTTATGAACTTAGAGACGAGGTTCGTGTCTTCCTTCTTGACACAAAGTACGCGGATTTTCTCACTAACTTCTCTTGGCTTTGCTCTGTTGATTACTTAGTTGATGTGTTTGAACACTTGAATGTGTTAAACTTGTGCTTACAAGGAAAAAATGTAGACACGTTCAAAGTTGAGGATAAGATTAGTGCTATGGTCAAAAAAGTGTGAGATCTGGGCGTCAAAGATAGAAATCGAGTCACAAACTAACTTTTCTACTTTAAAACAAAATGGCTCTGAGCACTATTGGACTTAACACCTGAGGTCATCAGTCCCCTACAACTTAAAACTATTTAAACCTAACTATCCTAAGGACATCTCATACACCCATGCCCGAGGCAGGATTCGAACCTGCGACCGTAGCGGTCGCGCGGTTCCAGACTCTAGCGCCTAGAACCGCTCGGCCACACCGGCCGGCCATACTTTAAAACAATTCTTGCAGTCATCAGAGGAGAATTTGCCTGACCAGATCAAGATCAATGTAGCCGAGCATCTACGCAGCCTAGCCACTACTTTTAGAGAGTATTTCCCTGAACTTGACCCTAACGACTTAACTTCTGAGGTCATCAGTCGCCTAGAACTTAGAACTAATTAAACCTAACTAACCTAAGGACATCACACACATCCATGCCCGAGGCAGGATTCGAACCTGCGACCGAAGTGGTCGCTCGGCTCCAGACTGTAGCGCCTAGAACCGCACGGCCACTCCGGCCGGCCCCCTAACGACAGATGGAATCGAAATCCCTTCAGCTATGAAGAAATAGACAAAATCCAAGGCCTCACTGAAGAAGAGCAAGATCAACTTGTGGATCTGTCCAGCTGTGGTACGATGATAAACATTTTCATCGGTGATAAAATTAAAGACTTCTGGGCGTCAGCACGCAAGGACTACAAGAAACTTGGAGATAAGGCAATGAAAAAGATCCTTCTATTTGCAACCACATATCGATGTGAGCAAGCATTTTCTTCCAAGTGTTTCATGAAAAGCAAATATAGGAATTGGCTCGACATGCGGTCGGTTTTCAGAGTGAAAATTTAAAGATTGGAACCTAATATTTCAGAAATAATGGACTCAAAGGTCAGATTGAGTTCATCTCATTAAGAACTGAAAATTAAAAAACTAACTGTATACTGATGGAGTACTCTGTTGTAACTGTATTTTTTCAAATAAATAATACCTTCTATGAAATTAGTGTTTTCTTATTTTTCGCACATGTCTACCCAATGCAATCTCAAGTGTAGTACACTTGAAAGACCAATACACTTAGTTTTAATTTTTTCCTGTCATTTTCAGTTCATACTCAATTTTTATTTTTTTAAGGAATTTGTTATACTAAACACCCAGATTGGAAGACAAAGATTTTGAGCAATAATCAAAACTTTAACAATAACAATGATGGCTAAATTGAAAACGTTTTAAGCTCAATATTTTTTCAATAATGAATATGTCAATGTTTTTTCTATGTAGACGGCCGGCCGGAGTGGCCCAGCGGTTCTAGGCGCTACAGTCTGGAACCGCGCGACCGCTACGGTCGCATGTTCGAATCCTGCCTCGGGCATGGATGTGTGTGATGTCCTTAGGTTAGTTAGGTTTAAGTAGTTCTAAGTTATAGGGGACTGATGACCTCAGAAGTTAAGTCCCATAGTGCTCAGGGCCATTTGAATCTTTTTTTCTAAGTACTAAAAATAGAAAACGTATAAAAAGACTCTTAATTTGGCTTTTTTTTAGGTACTTGATACCGTGATATGACAAGGTACCAGTCATGCTCGATGAGGGAGTCCTCGAGAAAATTTTGTTGGGAATCACTTATCTAAGGCATAATTATATCTCGTAGGCTTTTAGCATTTTCCGCCATGTGCCGCGACACTTTCCGTAAATCACTCCAGTGTCGGCTAACGTCTGAACAGGATCCAAAAAAGCTTCACCGCCTATAGTTCCGTGCGATCTTACGTCTCACGCACACATAGCGAAACATTTATCGACAGTTATCTCGTGAGCGGGTTAGGGAGGCACTTCTCGTCGACACAAAACTTTTGTTTATTAGACACTCGTGGATGGCGGGAAATGAGGAAATGGCACTTGACACTTCAGTATAAGTTTCACTGCACAGCGAACACCAAACAAAGTTAACGTTTTCCTTTTGTAATCCACTGTAGGCTGAATACCGTCCAAATTAAACTTTCAAGACTCGTTTCAGGCAGTGTGGTTCTCACTCATCACTGATTAGTTTTTCTTTTACTTCCCTTTTTCCTGACATGCTCTCCTTCCTCCGCAAACCACGTTTAGTTTCCGCGCTCATTTTTCTGTGTTAAGAAAAGCACTGCTCTACTCGCCATTCGCAATCATTAGCTCGCAACGGCGGCCTGTGTTACCACAAGCCGGTAGGCCAGGGAAGCCTAGCACACACAACATTGTGGTCCAGAACCACTCGAAAGTGACGTCAAAATGACGTATACACACAAGCGCTCTGCACATTTATCGACAGCTGTTGAGCTCCGTGGTCAAATATAGTTAGGGGAATAAGTCTGCTATTTTCTTCACAGTTCACTTCCGTACTCTCCATTTCTCGTGCTTCGTTTTGTGTTAGCCAGCGAACGCAAATGTGTGACATGTATGAAACCATCTTTCGGGAAGCTCTGAAAGATTTCAGAGTTTCAGAAGATGGTCAGATTTCAGGCTATTGTAACTCATCAGAGGATGTAATAACAACTTTATGTTTATTTTATGCATTAAGCCTAGTTTACACGACGACAGCGGGTTGCCCCACTCGTTGCGTGGAATGTGTTGCACGCTAATGGTTTCATATTCGACTGTAGACACGGCAAAAACCAATATACACTTCAGTTTCGTCGTTTTGTGGGTTCCTGAGTCGTGTTTGAAATGAAAGTTTTGGCAGCTGCACGTCGCATGAGTTGTGATGGAGTTAAAGCTTGTTGCGTGGAACTGCTACATTCGAAAAATATAAGAAACGTGTTTCGATTCTTGACTGGATGAAGAAAAGACGTGAGCTCGGTTGCTCAGCATCCTTGCTGAAATAATTTGTAATTGAAGGCCCAATAAGTCCTTTTAATTATCTTAGAATGTCACCAGAACCGTTAACGCTTCATCTAAATAGAGTTAAGTACAAGATAAGGCATAAAGATATTGTAACGCATGAAGCACTGTCGCCAGAACTGAAATTACATATCACATTGCATGCATTTTATCGAGAACACCTGGCATGCTATAAGACACGGTTTTTTTAGTGGGTGATGACGCTTTTTAATTAACACCAATAATTATTAAGTGCAGTAATTATTCGAAGCAGGCCGCATTAAGAAGAGAATGGTTTGCAAACTATTCTCTTGAAGATAAATCTGTACAGTGGCAATATTTCAAAATTGAAACATATGTGAATGGGGAGCACTGCTGCGACGTTTTAAACAGATGAATATTGAATAAAGGAGGTCATTAGAGACGGAGCACCAGCTAGCATTATCGAAGGATGGGGAAGGAAATCGGCCGTGCCCTTTCAAAGGAACCATCCCGGCATTTTCCTGAAGTGATCTAGGGAAATCACGAAAAACCTACATCAGGATGGCCGGACGTGGGATTGAACCGTCGTCTTCCCGAATGCGAGCCCAGTGTGCTAACCACTGCGCCACCTCGCTCGGTCCTTAAGGTTGAGCGTCGCGAATTCGCATCATGGCAACGCGACATTACTAAATGTAAGGTTAACTGCTTTTGACTGCCGTTGCCAATAGGTGCAGATGCTACACGAAGCTACCAACGCTTCTGGCATATGCCGCCATCCCCTGACTATTTTGGGTACTTCTAAAGTTACATAATTTTTTCTGTATCTTGTTGAAATTTATTCAAGCATTAAGTTTTTAAATATTTAGCGTTGATTTAGATGTAAGAAGCGGAAAAAATTCACTGGACTCTTGCCTGAAAGTCACTGGCCGTTTTGCACAAATTAATGTCTTACAAAATTCGCAAAAAATGGCTCTGAGCACTATGGGACTCAACTGCTGAGGTCATTAGTCCCCTAGAACTTAGAACTAGTTAAACCTAACTAACCTAAGGACATCACAAACATCCATGCCCGAGGCAGGATTCGAACCTGCGACCGTAGCGGTCTTGGGGTTGCAGACTGCAGCGCCTTTAACCGCACGGCCACTTCGGCCGGCCAAAATTCGCAAATACCCTCAGTAATTTACTACAAAAATTGATCATCATTATCAATGAATGCAGTACACCAACAACATACACTGATCATGGTAGAAAGATGTGAATTTCGGTGACATAACTGATAGTTGCGGACAGAGCAGTTCATGGTAACTAACAACCTATCAATTCATGTACATATATAGGCTTCAGCGGTCAATGTCAATCTCATACGTCGCTGTGACCTGAAGAAGACCGAGTCGTCAGTTATTCTAATTTTGTAGCGTTATAAATGTGGTACCTTATAAGCTGGTACGGGAGGGCACCCAGAATATCATTAATGAAAAAACTTATAAATGGTTTATCGGTAAGTTACATGTACAGCACTTTAACCTTGTTACTGGATGTTATTTCTCCCCATTTCGTGACCATACTCACACTAAACATCTGGCAAGCCCTCGCAATCCAAATATCAGTTACTATATTTCAGAAATTTAATAGAAGGTAATAAATTTGGTCATCAGTAACAAAATGTGACTTCTAAAGCTACAAATTGTCTGGAGAAAAGCTTACGATATATGACTGTTACTAATTTTGGTAATAAACGACATATTGTTGCCGTGCATTCTCATAAAAAAATCCAGAACGAGAATGGGCGGTCTTCTTGTACCAGAATTCGATGTGAATCTGGATCACATTATTATCTCAAAACGTAAAAACATTTACAGCATACACAACACACTTAAAAATTACGACTTATAACGCTGAAACTGAGACAGGAATTTGTAACAAAAAACCAATGTAAAATCAGCGAATAGGTCATTGAACATTCTGGCGTGGAATATGTAATTGCGAATGTAATGAAGTGAAATGGGAAGTAGCCATACTGTGCTCAGCAGAGAAAGAAAATGCAAATAAAATATAATCGTGTACATATAAACTCATCCAGGTAGAAAAAACGTCAAAGACGTTACATCTAAAAAAAATATTACTTTCGCCGATGGAAAACGATTTTTAATGCAAAACCAATCTAAAACAAACAAATGGGCCAGTGAACATTCTGGCGTGGAACACATGATTAGAATTGTAATTAAAACGAAATTTAAGATGTCTGCATGACATATAGCCAAGTGTTTAGTAGATGAACTAATACAGTCGTTGGATTGCGAGAGAAAGGCAAAAATTAAGAAGGTGACATAATGGAAAGTTAAAACATTAGAAAAAAAGCGTGTGAACTGTAATGCCTGAAAAAGACGAGGTTTATTTTTTTTTTTTTTTTGTTCAGATGGGATATTGGTTGCCTGGTGATGAAGATGATAATAATGACCACGTCGCACTGCAGCCCAGTGTTCCGATATTCTGCCCCAACCGATTCCTCCAATGACTTTGAAATGCCCCGTGTTCGCGATAAAGAGCTGTTGCTGCGAAATAAGAAAGACAGGCGTAAAGTTCCCTGTGTGCGAACAGAGACTTAGAGAATATTCGTTTTTGCATGTTTAACGACGCTTGAAATTCTGAACAGTCTGTCGTGGCAGCTGTCGCCGCACTATATACACGGTGTCAGGTCGTGACCTGTGGCTCGCGCATGCGCAGATAAGCATCCCAGCCCGAGCGGCACTTGTTGACACCAGTCGTACGCTCGCTTGGCCCTAATCTGCAGCGATAGCATCTCGCGGACAATTGTTCGCAGCGACTGTGCTTCCCGGACGCGCTCTCGAGCCTGGCCTCGTGAGAGATTTTCCGGCAGATCGCCGTTGCGGCAATCTGAAAGTCACCGCGAGATCTGTCGGCCAGATGCGAACAAATTCGGAACGCCGACAAGTTATTGCTCGGTTCCTGTTGGGTTCGCAACGCCTGGATTGCGCCATTGAAAGCGCTTCTCTGTAGCTCTCTCTTGAGCTGAGCGCGTCTTTGTCACGGATTCTCAGCTGCTCTTGCGCCATTCTCATCGGAACTTGCAATTCCAGAAGAAAGATGTTCCCAATAGCAAAATTTCATCATACAACTTTAATACCGATAATAAGCGGGATGTAACGCGATACATACGTACCAGCTATCAAACAGGATCAATTGAAAATTGGTTCCAGACAAGCCGCTCATCGGCAGGGGCTCACTTGCAACGCATTAACACTACGCTGAGGTGACATAAGGCATGGGATAGCGATATCCACATTTACGGATGGCGGTAGTATCGTGTATACAAGGTATAAAAGGGCGATGCCTTGGCAGAGTCGTCATTAGTGCTCAGAAGATTCATGTTAAAAGGCTTCCGACATGATTCTGGCCGCAATACGGGAATTAAAACGCTTCGAACACGGAATGTTAGTTGAAGCTAGACGCATGGTACATTTTGTTTCGGAAATCGTTAGAGAAATCAATATTTCGATATCCGCAGCGTCAAGAGTCTACCGAGAATACCAAATGTCAGGCACAGCCTCTCTCCACAGACAATGCAGTGGCAGACGGCCTTCACTCAACGGCCTAGAGCAGCGACGTTTTCGTGGAGTTGTCAATGCTAAAAGACAAGCAACAATGCAAGTAATAATCACAGAAATCAATGTGGGACGTACGACGAACGTACCCGTAAGGGCAGTGCGGCGAAACTTGGGATTAATGGGCTATGGAAGTAGACGACCGATGCGAGTGCCTTTGGTAACAGCGCGACATCGCCTGCAGCGCCTCTCTTGCACTCGTGACCATATAGATTGGAACCTAAACGACTGGAAAGCCGCGGCTTCGTCAGATGAGTCCCGATTTCAGTTTATAGCAGCTCTTGCTGGGGTTCGAGTGCGACACAGATCCCTCGAAGCCATGGGTCCAAGTTGTCAAGAAGGCACTGTGCGAGCTGGTGGTGGTTCCATAACGGTGTGGGCTGTCTTTACGTGGTATGGATTGTGTTCTGGCTATGTTCGGCTACTTGGAGACCATTTAGAGCAATTCATGGATTTCATGTTCCCAAAACATAATGTTAGAGGAAGCTGCAGAGGGTAAAAACTGTAGAGGAGACAGATTGGAATACATATAATTGAGGACGTAAGTTGCAAGTGCTACCCTGAGACGAAGAGGTTGGCACAGGAGAGGAATTCGTGGCGGGCCGTATCAAACCAGTCAAAAGACTGATGACTAAAAAAAAAAAAAAATCGATAGGTCAGTTTCTCGCACAAAATCCTTCACTGGCAACACCTTCGCAATTGTGGATGGCTAAAGAGGCAGCATGGCTCAGGTTTTCTGAATGGGACTTCCAACAACTTGTTGAGTCCAGGCTACGTCGAGCTGGTGCATTATGCAGGGCAAAAGGATGTCCAGCACGATATTAGGAGGTACCCCGTAACTTTCGTCATTTCAGTCTATAACAAACACAAAATAGCTACACTTATATTTAGGCCTACATAAGTTTATTTCTTCATGTAACTGAATGCATTATGTTATGTTATGTTAACCGGGGACCTAGAAAAGACGGAGAGGGTCCGTCCTCGCCGCAGCCGCAGTGGTCCGCAACCCCACGACGACTATCGCAGTCCACTTCACCCCTCCGCCGCCCCACACCGAACCCAGAGTTATTGTGCGGTTCGGCCCCCGGTGGACCCCTCAGGGAACGTCTCACACCAGACGAGTGTAACCCCTGTGTTTGAGTGGTAGAGTAATGGTGGTGTACGCGTACAACTTGTTTGCGCAGCAGTCAAACTCAAATGGTTCAAATGGCTCTGAGCACTATGGGACTTAACTTCTGAGGTCATCAGTCCCCTAGAACTTAGAACTACTTAAACCTAACTAACCTAAGGACATCACACACATCCATGCCCGAGGCAGGATTCGAAACTGCGACCGTAGCGGTCGCGCGGTTCCAGTCTGTAGCGCCTAGCGCAGCAATCGCCGACATAGTGTAGCTGAGGTGGAATAAGGGGAACCAGCCCGAATTCACTGAGACAGATGGAAAACCGCCTAAAAACCATCCGCAGACTGACTGGCTCAGCGGACCTCGACACAAGTCCGCCGGGCGGATTCGTACCGGGGACCAGGCGTTCCTTCCCATCCGGAAATCCGTGCGTTAGACCACACGGCTAACTGAGTGGGCTAAGGTAGGGTTATGGATAGCGAGTGCTATTAGATGGCCGTAAACATTTAGAACTATGCCTACCCTGCTGGATACCGAAGCTGAAGTCCTCTCCCGCTACCAGTGCTGATCGCGTTGTTAATGTCATATGAGTGGACGAGCTATTTCCCCCAAATGTCTGACCAATTTCATTAAGTAGTCAATTAGTTTTACGTAAAAAGTGGTGCAAGGTTTGTGGGTGGCAGGAAGGCTGGGGATTGCCCAGAGAGGGAGAGGGCGACATGGAAAACAACTTAACAGACAAATAGGTTTAGGGGTTACTATAAATTTGGCAACAATGCAGAGTGCGGTGATGCCCGATTTCGCGTACTACTCACACCCACAAACCACTGGACAACCATTTTATACTGACACACAAATGAATCACTCTTTCATTCTAGTTAAATACACTGTTGTTTGTGAAAAGAGTAACACCTAGAAATAATTATATGCAACATTCCACGATAAGAGGACGTGTAGAACAGAGGAACTGTAATAAGTGATTTAAATGACAGAGAGGTGACATGCACGCAGGCTCAATAGCACTGTATTTTGTGTACCCAGTCACGTCACTATAACGGAACGGTCAGTCCTTGCAGAGCTTTCATGCGAAGTGGAAATATGTAACCAAGCCTTACTACGCCTCGCTGACATCACACGATGGTATATCAGCATGTGAATATGCTGGGGCACAAGGATTGGTCTCTGTGAAGCGGGTCTGTCATTCCGTGACACTGCTGTCATCCAGCGCACGCTGCTTCAGCAGCGAGGCGTACGTGGAACCAGTGGTAAGAAGAGGGCTGTACACAGAGCCGACAGGGCACTGGACAACACAGTGTGACCACAGTGCGAGATGACCGCCATCTTGTCCGCTTGGCTGTATGGCACAGAAGAGCTTCGTCCACAGCGTTGGTGCGGTATTGGAGCATTGCAGCGGGTGTGGATATGTCTGTGGCGACGGTTCGACGCTGTCTTCTGCGGGCTGGACTGGTGGCACGCAAGCCATTCCGTTGGCTTCCATTGACCAGAGCCTACCAATGTCGCAGAGAGAAATGGAAACGTTAACGCCGACAGTGGAGTGCTGGGTGTGAAAGTGTAGTGTTTCCGGTCGAATCTCACTTCAGCTTGTTCTACAGTGATGGCCGCATACGCGTGGTGAACCCAATTGGGCAGAGAATTTTGTTGAGCGGCATAGCGGAAGAATGGCAAGTGCAAGTGTTTGGGGCGCCATTACCTCTAACACATGATTTCAACTCCTAATTCTTGAGGGCAATCTGAACAGCTATCAAGGAGGTTTTACAGCTTGAAACATTACCCCTCAAATGGTTCAGATGGCTCTAAGCACTATGGGACTTAACATCTGAGGTCATCAGTCCCCTAGACTTAGAACTACTTAAACGTAACTAATGTAAGGACATCACACACATCCATGCCCGAGGCAGGACTCGAACTTGCGACTGAAGCAGCAGCGAGGATACGGACTGAAGCGCCTAGAACCGCTCGGCCACAGCAGCCAGCCGCTACCCCTCCTGCAATCCGTTCCACATGCCATTTCAGCAGTACAACGCCTGGTCGCATGTGGCGAGGAATGTGTAAGCCTTCTTATAGTGTATATGATGTATGACCTGGAAGCACTGAGAATGATGCTAAAATTTCTGTACTAACCAAATGTGGGCAGACAATGATCATCCTTCAATATAGGACACATTATATCCATACAATCGTCTTCTTTTCTTTCCATTGCCCTAAGAGTTTATGTACGTCGTTTTCCTTTGGGCTACTGAGGAAGTCCACTGTATTTGCCCTCCGGTGCGACGCAAGACCACTTACAGTGTGTTCTGAACTGAACGTCCATTGCTACTCGATTTAATGAAACTTGTTACAGTTCAGGGACGCTGTTGAAGGTCGTGTAACAGTCGCTCACGCTACGATAAATACACCACTGACTAACAAAATTTCTTCACCACGAAGGTAGCAAGCGACAAAGATCATGAGGTAGAAGAAACAATTTATTTCCCACTTTCAACCTTCTTTGGTCTTCATTGACTGGAATTATTACGGCCGCGCGGGATTAGCCGAGCGGTCTTAGGCGCTGCAGTCATGGACTGTGCGGCTGGTCCTGGCGGAGGTTCGAATCCTCCCTCGGGAATGGGTGTGTGTGTTTGTCCTTATGATAATTTAGTTTAAGTAGTGCGTAAGCTTAGGGGCTGATAACCTTAGCAGTTAAGTCCCATAAGATTTCACACACATTTGAACATTTTGAATTATTACGCCATCGACTTAGTCGACAACTTACAAATTGTAAAACGATCTCCCGTGCAGATTTTACCTAATGGTTTTGTAAATCTTAATAGCATCAAATAAACTATTACATCTTGCATTCGGCAACCACGAAACCACTGTGATTCTAAGGGTTAAGCATGGATCAAATTGTCAACGTAATTAGTTCTAGCGAACGCTTACGAAAGTCGTATTTCTTTCATTATCCTCATAGCCAGCTTTAGATTAATAATGCTAACGAAGTAGCTGGCTGTGCTGGTGGCACAATAGCACAGTCAACAGAAACCAAAAAAGGTCGAATATCGGTAACAGTTCGTGTAGTCTCAAATTTTTGTACAGGGTTAGGAGGGATACCACGAACGACATACTAGAAATCCTGATTGGTGGGGGATGAGTGTGGGAGTGCAGGTGTGTTTGAAGGTCACTTTTTTACGTTTTTCTTGAACAACTCGAAAACCATGCCCTCCAGCAAAGACGTATTCCAGTGCAAAATTTAACTACATTAAATTTCCTACAAAAAGATCCTGTTCATCTTTTCTGTAGGGCTAATAGTTTGCACGTAGCTAGAGAGAGAATATGAATATCTCGCAAATGGTTTTTGTAGGCCAGGTGTAGTACTGCGGGTTGCATAAAACGACATCGGTAGGGGCAGCTAAATCAGCCTGTGTAAGGAAAGATTAGGCGGCGGGTCTCTTATTCAGAAATTGCATTTGGGAGTTCCTTGTTTGTGAGTTCATCCTGTCTCGTGTAAGAGGGAACATATATATACCAGCACATATTCGAATGGGAGAGAGGCTGGATAGTAGTCAGTTGAGATTGTAGTTTATCGTTTCGAGATGTTACAGCTGGCAATGGTCTGGATCCCACGACTGTCATGCCAGTACGGAACCGATGGGTACAGGAGGGTCGTACTCAGCGTCATAAAGAATTTCAACGGTCTCATACAACTAGCATTCAAGAGGACAGACATACTTTCTGTCTGGATGAGCATGATCATACAACCACGTCGCGGACCTCGAATTGAAATGGTCTTTTTTCCGGAAAGACAAATATGCACACTGTTCTGTTTAATAGGAAACTTGATTTTAGGATTTAACGGCCATGACCGACATCTCTGTTTCATGACACATGTCTTGATTGTAAATGTTGCACCTCTTGGTGATGATGATCTTGTCATCGTTTAAGCGATATTCGGTGAAATAGCTGTAATCTTGTATATTACAGAGAAATTTATTTACGAAATTGTATCCTATTTCCGACAATGTCAATAGAACTATTGTTTATTCCATTTCTCCGAATTCTAATTTAAGTAGTCTCGATGAGCAGCTAAGTCTCAAAAGTCAGCGTTAGTACTGTTGAATTTAGTGAAAATAAAGAGAAACGTTGATAAAAAATGTTAAATTATTCAGAGGGATTTTTTCGATAATTAGCTGTAATGTCAGACATTTTTAGATCCATGGAGCTTTTCCAAAATGGATACTGGTTGCAATAAAATTAATTCTGTTTTGAGACTATGCGGGTGACTATTAACATGTTTAATTGTTTCCTTTCGCAGCTACCATTAAAGACTACACAATTTTATTTTATCACTCAGCTTGCGCAAGGTTTTCTGAAATATCTGCTTTGTCCGTCGAGGTTATCGACACTAGACATTAGACGCCAATGTAAGATGAAGGGAATTAGCAAAGTGTGTAGTTACTGCGAAAATACGGAGAGAATCTGTTATTCCCAAGCTAGTTAAAATCAGTAAGCACGTACCTTACCGTTCTGATCCCGCAGCGAAGGGAAGAATCGCTAAAATTCCGAATTAACGTGAGAGTTATCCACGTAGCTTGTACTTTTATAAACACGTAATTGCATCTCTGGGGTGCCTGGATTGTATAATTCGAGGTTGTCAGCCGGGAGAAGTCGTAAATCACGCAGTTAATTACGGATGAGGTGCGAAGCCAGCGCGTTCTCTGCAGTGCTTATTATGATAAAGCGGAAAAAGAACTAAAAATAATGGCAGTGACGACAGTAACACGAAGGTGAGGCCGAATAAAGAAACGGCAATTTGCTTGTAGTAGGCCTATCCTGTTTCACTGCATCCGTTTTTACGATGAACTTTTCTCTGATATGATCAGTTCTGTCAAAGGACAGACAGACTAAAGGACGGGAGTTTCTAAATGGTATGCAGGTACTTAGTCAGAAAATTATAACGAAAAGAATTAACGTGACTGTCAACCTTAGCAGTGTGCTGAACATACCTGGAAGCAAAATGATGTTCGCAGCTTAATGTCAGAGATATGCATATCTACTTCCGAAATACAGTGACCTATAACTAAGTTGTGTTGAAAGTAAAACACAGTCAGCCGGTGCACGAGAAACAATGAAACCTCGATGATGAATTCTTAATATTTAAAACGTTTACTTAAATTTGTTGGAATGGGAAAGACAAAGTATATGACAATTTCTCTGACAAAATCTGCAGGGGCTTCACTTACAGAGGAAAGTACCTCTACCATAAATGGAGCTCTGATTAGCCTACTAGAAAGTAATACTATGTTAAAGTTTTCTATCAGCAACGATTCTGAGAGCAATTGCACTCACAAGTGCTGCAGGGTATTGGCAGTTGCTCTTGACTTAGGACTGCATATTAAAATTCCGGAATTTACCTATGCTTTCGTGACGCAATCAAGGTCGTTCCTATTAGTATGCACTGAATGGTATTTTCTGTTCCGCCGTGAACCACATTTTGTCTCGTGAAGATTAGGCTAAGAGGCTAGATGCGGGTAGTTCGGGAACGAACGGATTCAATGGAACTGTTTGCTAAACTGAATGGAAGGACCAAGGAACAACTTCTGAAGAGCGGTCGTTTTCCGTTTTCTTCAGTTCACACATTCCCACCTGGATCTTTTTCTTTTTCGAATAGTCACTTGTTCGTTGTCTAGTTCTCCCGTTCTTCGTTACCGCCTCGCACTCGTCCTTATCTGGGTGATTACTCGTTCCTCATTCCAGTACCTAGTTGTAGTTCCTTTACTGCGTTCGTCTGTTCTTGTTCAATTTCAAACCGTTCTCGAAATGTTGACTTCTAGTTCTTTTCGTACACCGTTCACCGTCCACGGGCGGCAATTTATAACTTTGGTATAATTACATATTAACATGGAAACAGGAGTCCAAGATTCGCTGCAACTCATTTCCGAAGAGGCAGACCGTATCATTGAAAACAATATTTCGATTTTAGGAAAAAGTATTTGTTTTAGTTTATAGTAGCAACGTTTTTTGCCTATTGGCTACCGGTTTCGGTACAGAATAAAACAAATCACAGTAAATAGTTAAAATAATAATAAAAGAAACGTTTAAAAATTGCTTTCTCTCTGAAATAGCTCACGTACGGTACAGAGAGTACTTTTAAAACATTTAGGTAGCCCGTTAACCATGACACGCAGTCGTCACGCTCGCTTACCAAGCAAATGTGCCAAAAACTAAAAGTAAAGGTCAATGTTAAGCATTTAAATTAAAGTAAGGTGCGGCCAGCAGCGGCAATGTGTCCCCTATTTGCAGAGACTCTTTCTTCTTAAAAAAAGTCGCGTTTAAAAAATATCTAAACAATTAAAATAGCGTAAAATATTAAATTTACGTAAACACATAGTAAAATGAAGAATAAAACAGTCTCTGTTGATCCATAGTGCATACGGGACAGCAGCTGGTCAAGTATTTACCAAAGAAAAATCGCCAAACAGCCATATGTTTTCAGAAGTTTTTTGTTTAGACGACGAGCTTCGGTACCTCATTAATGCCATCTGCAGCACTCCATGCATAGACAATCAGATATATCGATACTTGCATAACTGGAGCCATAAGTACATGGACTCCGTGAATTCGTTTTCGAAGACCTGTCTATACATGGAGTGCATAGGTATGTAAAGGTTTTTTTAAATTGCCGCTACACGTCGCAAACTTTGTCAACTATTGCATTACTTATTTATTTAGCGACATGTTTCGAGACAATACCTCATCTTCAGGCTAATGTTGTTGTTGTTGTGGTCTTCAGTCCTGAGACTGGTTTCATGCAGCTCTCCATGCTACTCTATCCTGTGCAAGCTTTTTCATCTCCCAGTACCTACTGCAACCTACATCCTTCTGAATCTGCTTAGTGTATTGATCTCTTGGTCTCCCTCTACGATTTTTACCCTCCACGCTGCCCTCCAATGCTAAATTTGTGATCCCTTGATGCCTCAAAACATGTCCTACCAACCGATCCCTTCTTCTAGTCAAGTTGTGCCACAAACTTCTCTTCTCCCCAATCCTATTCAATACCTCCTCATTAGTTACGTGATCTACCCACCTTATCTTCAGCATTCTTCTGTAGCACCACATTTCGAAAGCTTCTATTCTCTTCTTGTCCAAACTGGTTATCGTCCATGTTTCACTTCCATACATGGCTACACTCCATACAAATACTTTCAGAAACGACTTCCTGACACTTAAATCTATACTCGATGTTAACAAATTTCTCGTCTTCAGAAACGATTTCCTTGCCATTGCCAGTCTACATTTTATATCCTCTCTACTTCGACCATCATCAGTTATTTTACTCCCTAAATAGCGAAACTCCTTTACTACTTTAAGTGTCTCATTTCCTAATCTAATCCCCTCAGCATCACCCGATTTAATTTGACTACATTCCATTATCCTCGTTTTGCTTTTGTTGATGTTCATCTTATATCCTCCTTTCAAGACACTGTCCATTCCGCTCAACTGCTCTTCCAAGTCCTTTGCTGTCTCTGACAGAATTACAATGTCATCGGCGAACCTCAAAGTTTTTATTTCTTCTCCATGGATTTTAATACCTACTCCGAATTTTTCTTTTGTTTCCTTTACTGCTTGCTCAATATACAGATTGAATAGGATCGGGGAGACGTTACAACCCTGTCTCACTCCTTTCCCAACCACTGCTTCCCTTTCATGCCCCTCGAGTCTTATAACTGCCATCTGGTTTCTGTACAAATTGTAAATAGCCTTTCGCTCCCTGTATTTTACCCCTGCCACCTTCAGAATTTGAAAGAGAGTATTCCAGTTAACGTTGTCAAAAATTTCTCTAAGTCTACAAATGCTAGAAACGTAGGTTTGCCTTTCCTTAATCTTTCTTCTAAGATAAGTCGTAAGGTTAGTATTGCCTCAGGTGTTCCAACATTTCTACGGAATCCAAACTGATCTTCCCCGAGGTCCGCTTCTACCAGTTTTTCCATTCGTCTGTAAAGAATTCGCGTTAGTATTTTGCAGCTGTGACTTATTAAACTGATAGTTCGGTAATATTCACATCTGTCAACACCTGCTTTCTTTGGGATTGGAATAATTATATTCTTCTTGAAGTCTGTGGGTATTTCGCCTGTCTCATACATCTTGCTCACCAGATGGTAGAGTTTTGTCATGACTGGCTCTCCCAAGGCCATCAGTAGTTCTAATGGAATGTTGTCTACTCCCGGGGGCTTGTTTCGACTCAGGTCTTTCAGTGCTCTGTCAAACTCTTCACGCAGTATCTTATCTCCCATTTCATCTTCATCTACATCCTCTTCCATTTCCATAATATTGTCCTCAAGTACATCGCTCTTGTATAAACCCTCTATATACTCCTTCCACCTTTCTGCCTTCCCTTCTTTACTTAGAACTGGTTTTCCATCTGAGCTCTTGATATTCATACAAGTGGTTCTCTTCTCTCCAAAGGTCTCTTTAATTTTCCTGTAGGCAGTATCTATCTTACCCCTAGTGAGACAAGCCTCTACATCCTTACATTTGTCCTCTAGCCATCCCTGCTTAGCCATTTTGCACTTCCTGTCCATCTCATTTTTGAGACGTTTGTATTCCTTTTTGCCTGCTTCATTTACTGCATTTTTATATTTTTTCCTTTCATCAATTAAATTCAATATTTCTTCTGTTACCCAAGGATTTCTACTAGTCCTCGTCTTTTTACCTACTTGATCCTCTGCTGCCTTCACTATTTCATCCCTCAGAGCTACCCATTCTTCTTCTACTGTATTTCTTTCCCCCATTCCTGTCAATTGTTCCCTTATGCTCTCCCTGAAACTCTGTACAACCTCTGGTTCTTTCAGTTTATCCAGGTCCCATCTCCTTAAATTCCCGCCTTTTTGCAGTTTCTTCAGTTTCAATCTGCAGTTCATAACCAATAGATTGTGGTCAGAATCCACATCTGCCCCTGGAAATGTCTTACAATTTAAAACCCGGTTCCTAAATCTCTGTTTTACCATTATGTAATCTATCTGATACCTTTTAGTATCTCCAGGATTCTTCCAGGTATACAACCTTCTTTCATGATTCTTGAACCAAGTGTTAGCTATGATTAAGTTATGCTCTGTGCAAAATTCTACAAGGTGGCTTCCTCTTTCATTTCTTCCCCCCAATCCATATTCACCTACTATGTTTCCTTCTCTCCCTTTTCCTACTGACGAATTCCAGTCACCCATGACTATTAAATTTTCGTCTCCCTTCACTACCTGAGTAATTTCTTTTATCTCGTCATACATTTCATCAATTTCTTCATCATCTGCAGAGCTAGTTGGCATATAAACTTGTACTGCTGTAGTAGGCATGGGTTTTGTGTCTATCTTGGCCACAATAATGCGTTCACTATGCTGTTTGTAGTAGCTAACCCGCACTCATATTTTTTTATTCACTATTAAACCTACTCCTGCATTACCCCTATTTGATTTTGTATTTATAACCCTGTAATAACCTGACCAAAAGTCTTGTTCCTCCTGCCACCGAACTTCACTAATTCCCACTGTATCTAACTTTAACCTATCCATTTCCCTTTTTAAATTTTCTAACCTACCTGCCCGATTAAGGGATCTGACATTCCACGCTCCGATCCGTAGAATGCCAGTTTTCTTTCTCCTGATAAAGACGTCCTCTTGAGTAGTCCCCGCCCGGAGATCCGAATGGGGGACTATTTTACCTCCGGAATATTTTACCCAAGAGGACGCCATCATCATTTAATCATACAGTAAAGCTGCATGCCCTCGGGAAAAATTACGGCTGTAGTTTCCCCTTGCTTTCAGCCGTTCGCAGTACCAGCACAGCAAGGCCGTTTTGGTTAATGTTACAAGGCCAGATCAGTCAATCATCCAGACTGTTGCCCCTGCAACTACTGAAAAGGCTGCTGCCCCTCTTCAGGAACCACATGTTTGTCTGGTCTCTCAACAGATACCCCTCCGTTGTGGTTGCACCTACGGTACGGCCATCTGTATCGCTGAGGCACGCAAGCCTCCCCACCAACGGCAAGGTCCATGATTCATGGGGGGCTTCAGGCTAAATGGCATTACAAAAACAACTTTACAATAAGGTCATACTGATGTCACATAGCCTTTTCGTAAATGGTGTGGTCATCCTGTGCAAGAAGAGAAAACTAAATAAGAGGTGATGTCACTTTGGAACATCAGTCCAGCTTCCAGAATGACATCGCCTCTTGCTAAGTTTTCTTTTCTTCCACAGGATGACCACAGCATTTTCGAAAAGACTATGTAACATCGGTATGACCCTATTGTAAAGTTGTTTTTGTAATGCCATTTAGCCTGAAGATAAGGTATTCCCTCGAAACAGTGTTGCTAAATAAATAATACAATAGCTGACAAAGTTTGTGACTGATAGCCGTAATTTAAAAAAACCTTTACATATTTCTTGAGACAGTCACTGTCGAAAAATAGTCAAAATGAGTGCATAGGTGCCGTTCGCAGTTCAGTAACCCTTCACAGCTGTGATAACCATCCATCATACAAGGTGGATTCCAAAACCAAGGATCGTTTGGTAATAGAACAATAAGCTCATGAGAAAAGATTTTTATTGACGATGATATTTTGCTACTTACCTACTTTACCACATAATCGCCGTTCACATCTGTATACTTCCAGCGACGCTGTGAGGCGTAGCGCCTTCGCATCGCTCCTGTCACTTGTTAGGACGATATCGTTATAGGCATGAGTCATCGACAGATGTCACCAGCTGACATGGACCTGAGTTACAGAGCTGCACGTAGTTGTACTAGTAGGCGGCAGAGGTCAGCAGTCGTAGTCAAAACAATGCTGTAAAATTATGTTTGATTAATATTTAATATATTTGCATAATTGTAATTGTTTTATATGTGTAGTAATTAGCAGTGTGAGTGTTGTATGAGTGAAGAAGAACAGAAGTAAATGAAAATTGTTTTGTTTATCCACTAAGTACCAGTTAAACTATACAGGGGATTTACTATAATTAAATGTGCAGTCAGTTTATAGTACTAATAAATCGTGAGTAGAACACAAATTAATCGGTAATTTCAGAAGGAGTAATTTTATATTTGATACTTTTCTAAATTTATTTGTTTAGCAATTGCCATAGAAAAAAATGTTTTACTATGATTGGTCATTGAAGTAAAGCGCGGGTTAGCGCGGGATAATACTGCAACCTGATTTGTTGTTTGTGATATCAGCCAATCAGTAAAATGCAGACTCGCGCCAATCTATGCTGGGGAACAAAGCCTTTGGTGTGATCTAGGGAGGTCGGGGCTGAGGGTTCGAACTAGTAACATCTCATTGAAAGCAGCTCCGACGAAAGTACTGTAAAATCGTGGAAAAATGCTAATTACGAGTTCGCGAAGTAGTACAAAGGATATTTAAGTGAACGGTATAGTGGAAGTCGTGTGGAATTTCGATCGGAATATCAAAATTATTGCTTTTGACTGTTAGTTAAAACCGCGTGGCATGTTGTGCGGTGTAAGACTGGAACAGGTATTACGTGTAGAGGAGAGCGCACAAAATTTGAGCGAGTATTTTCATAACTAAACGATCTGGTGAACTCTATTAACTTCGGTAATGGGTGTAAATACCATAAACTGGCTACGTGTGTGATTGTGGTGTGCGTGTGAACTTTACATTTTGTTGCTACTTAGTACGGACTTGATAGTGTTAACTGTGATATTTATCGTAACAATACACCTGAAAATTTACATTGCCAAGTTAAAACTTTTATTTCAGTAGCTAGCCACATCCCGTTTACCGGACAATTCTATGTATGTTACGACCTGCAGTAGACAGTAGTGGTCTAGTATTTTCTACTACAGCTTTTAGCTAGACAAATGAACATTGCTGAACACTGGCAGGGCGGTAAAAAAGTAACGTGCCGCGCCGCAGCTGCATCTCATTAACCCCTCTGCATACAAGTCTGCCACTTGGAAATTGAACTAGTTGGTAACGTCTGTCTTGAGTTCATCGTCGTTTTGAAAATGTTGTCCACACAGCTTCTTTTTCAAATGCAAGAAAGGGAATAGTGGCTCAGTGGAAGGGGAGGAGTGTACGGAGGGTGCTCAAAAAGTCCCCAACGAAACTCTTGATGACTCTCCTCCTTGAATTTGGCAGGCGTGTCAGGGCATGCACTGTTGTGAAGGAGGATACTGCTGCGTCCATTCTGGATCGCACGTCTCAGTATGATTAGCGTTTCACAGTACACGTCAGCTGTATTGTTGACCAATAGTCCACGACATCGTCCGAAAAAACAGTACCCATCATATTTGAGTTTGAGAACTGAGGTTGCTTAAACTTTATTGACTTGGGTGAACTTGAATAGAGTCACTGCATTGACTCTTGTTTCGACTCTGAGTTGTTGTACGATATCCACGTCTAGTCGTCAATAACAAAATGGGAAAACAAATCACCTCAATCTTCTCTATGTATAGCGCTCCAAAATCTGCCATGCACTACACATTCTTTGCTCTGATCAGCTATTATTTTTGGTACCCACCTCACACACAGTTCGTGTTATCCAAGCTCTTCAGTGACAGTCCTGTAATTTGAGGCTCAAGCAACACTTTGGAATTCATTAGCTAGACCACTGATCGTCAACCACTGATCACTTCGTAGTTTTTGGTTTACTTGATTAAGATGTCGTCGGTCCGAATACAGGGCCTGGCACTCTGCTGTTCATCGTGAACATTTGTGCAGCTATTTTGAAATCCTCGAGACCATTTTCGCACTTGCTTGCCAGTCGTCATTTCAGGTCCATACACTAGTCATAACACACGATTGATTTCAACAGCTCGAGATCCTTTTGCCAGCAGAAAACTAATCAGAATGCACAATTCACAACTGACAGGATCTACAATTGTCTTGGCCATTGTGGTCTGCTCTCAACGACTGGCAAATGGCTACTGAATCAAGCCAACACTGCAGTAATTTCTTAAAGAGTTGGTAGACAGCGCTGAATGGGTGAAATTTCATTCAGGACTACTGTAGCGGCACTACCATTTTGGATAGGAAAAGTCAGTTTTGGTGCAATATTTCTGAGCACGCAAGTTACAGGCAGGCGTGGGCCTGTTTATAGTGAGTTACACTCACCAGTAGTTGCGAAGCAAAATAGAGGCCACAGGGGGATAGAACCGCCGGAAAAAGTGCATGCAGCAGTTTGCATGGTGCAAGTCACAGGTAGAAGGGGCCCACTGGCCAACCTAAATGTTATGAGTACGTGACGCGGAGCGGCGCGTTTAGCCAAACAGAGACGCACAGCAGCATATAAATAGGTGCCCCTTCACTAACAAATCGTTCAAGTGTGGTAGCTCTCCTGGATGGCAGGGCATGTCACACCACCGACTACACACACAGCACCAGAATTCCCCAGTGGGTCGCTGGGTCGCAGGGTCCGTAGCAAGCCAGTGGTGGACCACTCCACGGCTCGCTACTGTGAGCAGTCGTCTTGGCTGCCAACACACACCGGAGACATCCAGGACGAGGGCCGCAGATTCGGACGTCCGATCGCTGGTGCTTGTTGTTGCCTGCGATCTGGACCACGATGCGATGGCGAAGAAGCGTGCAGCAGGCCACCGTGCGAGCAGCGCTGAGGCGCCAGGGGCAAAGACCGCTGAGTCGACTGCCGGCGGATCATGGTGTTGCGGTCCTACAAGGCCGACACACAGCAGTGTGGGCACAGGTTGCTGAGGCAGCCATTCTGCACCACGCCATTTTGCAGTCAACAAAGTGGTGTCCTCAGCATTGCAGGACCCAGTGACGCAGACTGAGGGGAATACGGCACTGTAGTTGGAAACAATAAATCACTTGGAAAGCTCGGACGAGTCTTAATACGGTGCTTTTACCTTTTCCTACTACATTTGGTGTTGCTGTTACATTCGGTGTCGGAAGTTGCTACTACACTACCATATGCTAAATAGTGGTCATTGGACTCTAATTTTGGAATACATCTTGTACATACCATGCACTTGTGAGAGGTTGCATCGATGGGCTTTGGTATTAGAAGAAGGCCACAACAATAAATCATACAACTGCGGCGTGCTGTGAATGTTATCATGTTGTTGCACATTAAACTAATACTTAAACATTATGCAAACAGAGGAGGACACTCATATGTGTGGGAGGGGAAATGTAAGGGAAGGGAAGAGGTGTTGCACTGTAGCAGATGAGCAAAGGAGTTAGATGTGATACGAGCATACATAACAAAATGTAATTGGGTTTATTTTTCAAGCATAGCTATTTGAAATGTACACTTTGGCCTTAAATAGTAGATTCACCTTTAAGGAAACGTTCACAGATCCTCAGCGTAATTGTAGACTTAGCTACACATTAAAATAATACAGTTCATCGTTTGACATAGCATTATGGATCTTTGACGTTCACTATTATCACATACAAAACTCATTTACAAAATGCTCCACCCTATGTTTCTTCTTTGTCAATATCAAACGAAACTACATGGTTCCTGACACAAGCCTGAAACATCTATGACATCATCAAGTGGGCTGATGCCTGAATGAGAATTTACATCGAGGAGGGGTGTGTACTAGAATAGTTCGTGCAGCTGTGCAAAGCCACTGTGCCAGGGTGGCGTAGCAGTTAGCGTGTCTGCCTAGTAAGCAGGAAATCTGGGTTCGAATTCCGGCCTTGGTACAAATTTTCATTCGTCGCAGTTTGAATTATACATAATTTTCAATAGCCGTGTCTGTTTCAGTTCCACTGGCAGCGTCATTTCATTTCTTTCATCTTTACTTGCAGAATGGGCATTGCTTCCATCACTATGACTGTCACTATTCGAGTCTGTACCACTTCCCACGTTTACGATCACCTCCAGCGCTCAGATCAGTTAGTCTTCACTTGAAATATACTGCTCTTCAGTTTTATTATGTGCTTACAGCGTTTCTTCTAGTCTATTTTTGTTGTGGAAGCATTTTGTTCATCCACAAGTGTTCATGACGTGTCCATTCTACAATGCCACATTGCGTTCAGAAACGCTGTTCTTGACTCTTGCCCACATCCGCACTACAGGATTCAGTTCCAGCTGGTATTGAGGAAGTCGACAATACGACCATTTTTTAATTAAAATACTGTCTATTTTATAAGGGATGTGGCCTTGTTTGTTCATTTTTACCAATGAATACAACTGGGGTCTCTGCATGTTCTTGTGAAAATGAATTTCCTTTCCTGTTAACCAGAACTTCATTTTCCCCTTTTGGTGCTTCATGTGGGAGAATAAGTCATTTATCTACTATGGTAAGGGGCGTTATCTATAACGATATCAATATGTAGGTTAGGTATTATCTCTGCCTGAGCCTCTTTTCATGATTTGAAATGCGTATGTCGTCGTGATAATGTATCGTCGAGACAACGTGTCGTCATTTTATGGCCAGTTTTAAACTGTATATAGTCATTCGGTACGAAACTACCCCCTCCAGCTCCACCGGCTGGATCATGATCATTCTGCTTCATTTCGAAACAAGTTTCAATAGTGTAGTGAATTGTCACTCCAACTGTGTGATGCTGTATGGCAAGTGTGAACATATGTCTCGTCCATAAAGACATTTGGACGACACTTAGGTCGGTAATCTCGGATGCTTTTTAAGTGAACAATTCATTTTACCCAGATAGTACTTTGTTCCTTTTCAGTTATTCGCCGTTTTCTTCCAACTAAATCCTGAAGTGCAAAGAGTTTTACGAACTGAGTTTATTCATCCTTCAAAATTTATTCACCTCTGTAACGTAGACAATCTTCACCAAGCAGCGAACGACTTGGTCGTTAAAATTGTCTAAACAGGCCTTCCAAGATCTTCTCAGTCTTTCCTTATGAAGTGTTGAAAATGTCGACTCATCTCCCTTGACTCTTTCCAGTTCTCTCTTGAATCGCCAAACGGAAGTAAACAGTACACCAGTTGCTCTCGCCATTCATTTCAACATGGACATTAGTTTCAATGAAGCACCTTTCTTCATAAATGGCAGACGTTTCCAACCACTTAGTGTATTCCACTATGAAGAACTTTGCTCTTTAAACTGATTTCGAACTAAGAGCAGGTCCAAGTATGGCATCACTCGAATGCCACTGTCAGCAGTGTCTCCAGCTGCGACCTGAATGACAGCGTGCCAGCGTGGCTGACAATACCGCAGGGGTGGCCGTGACTTCCCTCCAACAAGTAGGCGCCTCTCTGTTCTCTTGTGAGTAAGGACAGGCTGCCCTGTCCCGGAGTTGAACAGCGGATCCCATACTACATTCTAGGATGTCACTCCGGGTGTCACAGGTTAATGGTGTAGGCTGTGATACTGAGACGAGAACATTTTAGCACACAAATTGCTGAGTACTTATACGCTCCAGACTATGTTCGTTTAGGGCTACTTTTAACACTTTATAACCTCCCTTTCACTTATCGACCTTAATGACTGTGAAAAATCAAACCGCTGGCCGTGCGGTTAAAGGCGCTGCAGTCTGGAACCGCAAGACCGCTACGGTCGCAGGTTCGAGTCCTGCCTCGGGCATGGATGTTTGTGATGTCCTTAGGTTAGTTAGGTTTAACTAGTTCTAAGTTCTAGGGGACTAATGACCTCAGAAGTTGAGTCCCATAGTGCTCAGAGCCAAATCAAACCGCATGTATTGTTCAAATGGCTCTGAGCACTATGGGACTTAACTTCTGAGGTCATCAGTCCCCTAGAACTTAGAACTACTTAAACCCAACTAACCTAAGGACATCCCACACATCCATGCCCGAGGCAGGATTCGAACCTGCGACCGTAGCGGTTGCGCGGTTCCAGACTGAAGCGCCTAGAACCGCTCGGCCACCCCGGCCGGCAAACCGCGTGTACCTAATGGAAATTTGGGAAAAGCAATTGTCACCGAAGTTAATCTGTCGGTATAGAGGGAGGAAGGATTACATCTAAATGAAAGGAAAAATGCAAATGAAACTGGTGGAAATTGATTTTGAAAAAGGGCAAAGTTAATAAAGAAAGTAAATGTGCGGTTGTTACATTAACAATTAACTGGCGTTAATTAGACATTTGAGATTTGGGGTAAATTACGGTCGGCAGTTCTATGGACAACTACTAAAGTAACTGAAAAAGAAAGGTTAATGGAGATTGACACGTTTTGTGTGAAAACTGAATGTTTGTCAGAAGTAATAAATTTCGCTATACTCTGACTTAATTTAGCAAAAGAATTAATAAAACCGGAAAATTGAAAGTTAATTTAGTGACTGAAATTAATAGTGAACTTTGCTTCTGAAGCACTACGAAATTAAATAAAATAAGTTTAGTCTTTGGCTACCTCAACAATCATCTCAAAAGCAACTTGAATCTACGCAATTTAGAAATAAGAGATTTAACTTTGAAGTTGAATTAAATGATTTTGAACAATTAACAGTAGTAAAATTTAGTACGTACCAAGCTGAGCGGCAGTCACAGGTAAGCTAAAATATGGTAACAAACCTCGCACTCTTTAATTTGTGCTTGTGTAATCTAAATATAGTTCTGTTTGTTTATTGTAGCCAGCTATGAATACTTTAATTGAACTTTGAAATTAAAGCAGTGAAATGGAATGATATTACTTTCATGCTGGCGTTTGAATTTCAACGACACTCGGGTTCATTTCGGAAAAGGAAGGGTCCCTGCTTGGTAATGCAATTGGGACAATGAGCAACAAAGGTTCATGCTAAATTGCTGCATTTTAGTGATGCAAATGGAACAGTTTGAAAAGCTAAGAACTTCCATATAGTTCTAAAACTTTACGTGCCTTCAGTCTTCCTTGTTGGTTGATTGAAGGTTTGAAGTCGTCGATCGAGGAGGTGGCGACAATCACTTACTGTCGGCCGTCGCTGTTGCAGAAGCTGGATGTTGGCGCGCCTTCTTCTCGACCCGTTCACCAGGCGAAATGGGCTCTTGATGTGTGCCAGCTAATGTTTCCCGTCCGCGACACCGTGCCAGAAACTATCATAGCAAGTCGAGCGCAATTACGTGCTGCCAAACCCCGAAAGCGCGGCAACTCGCGGGAGCGTCACTCAACACACCTGCTCCACCGCCCTACTCCAGCCAGACCCTGCTCTGCCCGCGCTCCACCCTGCAGAGTTAACACCACCAAAAATCCTAAACACTTTGGTTCTCCACACGACCTATCGATGTAATCATTCGATTGCATAGTTTTCCCTAGGCCAGACCCAGCGTAAAAATACAAATAATATTTACAAAACAAACCAATTATACAATATATATATAGTAAAACAATTACAATATATAAAGACACAGAAATGCCATATCTTCAGGTAACAAAGTAAAGAAAAAATTTATAGTAAAATGGATGGAAATATGAGGATATGCATTTCAGGCGTTACAATTTCCATGGTGGTGAGTGAGTAAAGCCTTCCATCCTTCTGTTAGCATATTGCAATGTGAGCTGTCTCTATACCGCACCTAGCTGCCTCTGCTTCGCAGTGCCTATCGGCGGTGTTTTGCTGTGCAGTGCGTAACACTATAAAAATAAAAATTATTTATTTTATTTTTATTACTATTTTTTTTTCATTTATTTATTCTTAAAAGTAATACTAATAATAATTATTATTATTATATTTTCCTGTATATACTCACGAGAGGAATCAGATGTGTAATTATTTGTTGGGATTTTTGTCTCTTATGCTTAGATGCAATGAATTAGAAGTTACCAGTAAGTATCTTTCCATTTCATAAAAAACCGTTAAGGAACTGTTTTTAAATCTATAATTTAGATGTGAAACCATAACCTATGTGTAAAAATGGACAAATCATGTACTATTTCAGGACAACCACTGAAGATGCCTAGTAAAAAAGGCGAAACGCGTCTGGGTGCACAAATAAAAATAAAAATTTCGATGCGTAACACGCAAAAAGGCATTTTCTTTGAAACAACTGCAATTTAGATACAGCTGCTGCGAAAATGGCCACTACAAGAAACGTGTTAAATATGATGGCTCTCCTTGTCCTCACTGGGGATGATAAATTCAGGTACCCTTGCTCATGGCATTCGGGAGGACGACAGCTCAAAAAATGGTTCAAATGGCTCTGAGCACTATGGGACTTAACTTCTGAGGTCATCAGTCCCCTAGAACTTAGAACTACTTAAACCTAACTAACCTAAGGACATCACACACATCCATGCCCGAGGCAGGATTCGAACCTGCGACCGTAGCGGTCACGCGGTTCCAAACTGAAGCGCTTAGAACCGCACGGCCACACCGGCCGGCTGACGACGGTTCAATCCCGCGTCCGGCCATCCTGATTTAGGTTTTCCGTGATTTCCCTAAATCGCTCCAGGCAAATGCCGGGATGGCTCCTTTGAAAGGGCACGGCCGACTTCCTTCCCCGTCCTTCCCTAATCCGATGAGACTGATGACCTCGCTGTCTGGTCTCCTTCCCCAAAACAACCAAACCTTGCTCATGTGTGTTAGTAATTGAAATGAAATAAAATTGTTCCTGTTGCTATTAACTGGTAAGACATTTAATAACTAGGCCTTATCCTGATGTAAATTACGTAAACTGAAGACCCATAACTACAATGTTTCAATTTTCAGTAATAAAAGTTTATTATCTTTAAAATGTTCACACAAACTCAAAGACTGATGAAACCAGTTATTTCAGTAAGTGGTTAAAAGCTACTCGACCATGCAATATAGCGGAGGTAAGCTCTCAATATAAATTTAAGAAACTGATAACTGCTGGAAAACGGTAACTATATTCACTGCTAATCACTGAAGGAGAATAAACTACACACTAATTCGCAGTTAATTGGAGTCAGACCGACACATGACGCTAAATTCTAAGTGCCAATTAGTGACTGACCCATGGCTCAGATCGATTAAACAGCAGTATGGGCAGCCCTACTATACCTGAGATGAGATTAAAATTTTTGCGGAAGGAGATAGGTTGTTGGCGTGAGGAGATTCACATGCACCATTGCAAGTTATAATGCAGAAACCGGGAGTAATTGATGAGATTACAAATCAAATTAAGGGGACTGATGAATTAAAAGAGCAAAATGCAGAAGTTAGACAAAATATAAAAGCTCGAAATGAGGAAACCCGAACAATTTAGAAGGGATTAGTTCGCAGATTAGCGATGTGGAGAAGGAGCTGACTGATCGAATTACTGTTGTCGAGAATGATTTTGGACGGAGGATAGATTCGGTGTGAACAGAGTGCAACAAGAAGACGAAAGAGGCGGAGTTTGCGCTGAAATCGATGTCATACAACATAGGCCTTGTGGTTCAGTGACAGACGGAGGCGAAGGGAGGGCTGGATTCAGTAAAATCTGAGACTGGAGATCTGCATGCTGCTGTCCTTATAGAGGCAGAAGTAGGAAGGAGAGAAACTGCCTCTGTCGAGGCCGCGATAAGTAACATTGTTATGAGTCGGGGAGGAACTACCCGTTTCCAGGCAAGTCCCAAAGTAAAGTATTTTAGTGGGGAAGCAGAATACCACGTAGAGGATGTCTTCACCACGAGTAAGGATTGTTTTTTGAAGGGCATATTCGACAACGTGGAAGTCAAGGTCGTAAAACGGCAACTTGGCGGAGGTGCACAAATGTGAGCAAATCAAGAATTAGCAGCATTTATTGAATACGTCGCGTTTGAGACGGTACTGCGAAATACTTACTGTGGTGTAAGAAAGCAGGTGCAACAGCAGTACGTGTTCCTAAACGGTGCCTGCTACAGCAGTAACGTTGAAAGCATGCTCGAACATTGCGAGTCTGAGCTGCAAAAACTGGTGCGTTTGTACAGACCATTGGCCACGCTGACAGAGAGTACAGTTCTGAAAAGGCATTTGTCCAATCACTTGCAGTGGGATTTGGTCAACAGCGCGACGGGATCTGTGGTGAGCGTTCTTGAGTTCGTGGAACGAATGGACGGTGCAATGTGTTACCGGAACAGAGGAGCCGGTATAGCAAGAAATCATGGGGATAATAGAGACGACAGGTGCTGGCAAGACGCTGAATGGGAGCACTTCCAGCGCGATGTTAGTGAAAAAAAATTTGTAAATTTGTGATGAGATCTTATGGGACCAAATTGCTTATGTCAGCGGTCCCCATGCTTACACTCTACTTAATATAACTTAAACTAACTTACGCTATGGACAACACACACACACACACACACACACACACACACACACACACACACACACACACACACACATTGCGGAGGGAGGACTCGAACGTCCTAGACCATCATGGGAATCAGCTGAGCAGAGAAGGGTGGGGAAGTAGGGGAAGTAATAGGCAAGATAGTAGAGAAAATCAGAATGTGAATAATCAGCGGTAGCAGCCAGGAAACTAGGGTTCAGCCAAGAAGTTTAAAGTGGCGGAGAAATTGTGCATATTAAGTGAAATTCAGACGGAATTTCGTGCAGTTTTCGGGGACATATGTAATGGCAATACTGATATTGAACCCCCTAGGGACGGTGTAATTAACACCATGTGCATTGATAGCTTTAAGGAGATTAAGAGCGATTTATTGGCAGAGACTGAATAGTTTGCGGTGAATAATGCAACTGTAGAGAGTCTCGCAGACACTGGAAGGAACGTGAATTATATTTCAGAGTCATTTTTTAATTATGTAAATGATGGAGATGTTGTATATCGTGTCAGCAGTGTGAAAAGTAAGATGACTACCGGCAGTCACAGTAAGCAATCTTTGAGGTAGATGTGGATGGAGTAACTTATGTGCATGGGTTTTTTATGGTTCCAAATCTCTGTACCAATATTTTGTTAGGCACAAACTTTCTGGCCAAGTATGCTGGTAACATCAGCTGTCAAGACAGATATATTGAATTGACTGACGGCACAGATTGGAAGTGCGTGACGTTAGCAACATAAAAACCTAAACAGCCTACTTACACAGTATGTGATCAAAAGTATTCGGACATCCACAGAAACATTCGTTTTTCATATTAGGTGCATTGTGCTGCCACCTACTGCCAGGTACTCCATATCAGCGACCTCAGTAGTCATTAGACATCGTGAGAGAGCAGTATGGAGCGCTCCGCGGAACTCACGGACTTCGAACATGGTCAAGTGATTGGGTGGCACTTGTGTCATACGTCTGTACGCGAGATTTCCACACTCCTAAACATCTCTAGGTCCACTGTTTCCGACGTGACAGTGAAGTGGAAACGTGAAGGGACACGTACGGCACATAAGCGTACAGGCCGACCTCGTCTGTTGACTGACAGAGACCGCCGACAATTGAAGATGTTCGTAATGTGTAATAAGCAGACATCTATCCCGACCATCACACAGGAATTCCAAACTGCATCAGGATCCACTGCAAGTACTATGACAGGTAGGCGGGAGGTGAGAAAACTTGGATTTCATGGTCGAGCTGCTGCTCATACGCCACACATCACGTCGGTAAATGGCAAACGACCCGTCACTTGATGTAAGGAGCGCGAACATTGGACGATTGAACAGTGGAAAAACCTTGTGTGCAGCGACGAATCACGGTACACAACGTGGCGATCCGATGGCAGGGTGTGGGTATAGCGTGGGGCTTGCACGCCTTGTTGTTTTGCTTGGCACTATCACCGCACAGGCCTACATTGATGTTTTAAGCAATTTCCTGCTTCCCACTGTTGAAGAGCAATGCGGGGATGGCGATTGCATCTTTCAACACGATCGAGCACCTGTTCATAATGCACGGCCTGTGGCGGAGTGGTTACACGAGAATAACGTCCCTGCAATGGACTGGCCTGCACAGAGTCCTAACCTGAATCCTACAGAACAACTTTGGCATGTTTTGAAACGCCAAATTCGTGCCAGGCCTCACCGACCGACGTCGATACCTCTCCTCAGTGCAACACTCCGTGAAGAATGGGCTGCCATTCCCCAAGAAACCTTCCAGCACCTGACTGAACGCATGCCTGCGAGAGTGAAAGCTGTCGTCAGGGCAAAGGGTGGGCCAACACCATATTAAATTACAGCTTTACCAATGGAGGGCGCCACGAGCATGTAAGTCATTTTCAACCATGTGTCCGGATACTTTTGATCTCATAGTGTAGATAAAGGTTAAGTTTTAAGAGGTTTATTTTGCGTGTACGTTTATTGTGGGGGTAAACAGTATTCAGATTGGTTCAAATGGGTCTGAGCACTATGGGACTTAACAGCTCAGGTCATCAGTCCCCTAGAACTTAGAACTACTTAAACCTAACTAACGTAAGGACATCACACACATCCATACCCGAGGCAGGATTCGAACCTGCGATCGTAGCGGTCGAGCGGTTCCGGACTGGGGCGCCTAGAGCCGCTCGGCCACCCCGGCCGGCTTATTCAGATTAATCCTGTGGATGGATTCTTGATGTTCGGAGGTGACAATGGCTATTACTGTGTTTGGTGAACTTAATGGTATTTGATGAAGTGTATTTTGATTGGTTTTTAGGGTTCCGTGCCTCACTCCCCCCCTCCACCGCTGTAAGAACGGAACCCTTATATAATCGCTTTGCCGTCTGTCTGTCTGTCCGACTGTTTAGAATATCTTTTCTCAGGAACGGACAGATGCATCTGGCTGAAATTTTTGTCACATACTGTGTTCTACGGTCCCTTAGCGCCGTAAAAATTTTGTATTTCTAAGTCAGTTAAAGTCAGTTCAGTCAAAAGTTACGGCCATTTATTTCACATATTCTGATATTTGCAAACTCACTCGTCAAAAGCTACACGAGGATACTTCCCATTGACATAGAGTCATGGAGTTCGGTAAGCAATGCAAGTAAAAAAATCTGAAACTTGTTAAACTGTAATTATATGACATAAAAATATCTTTTTACCATTCGAACATACATTGCAATCACCATCCGTCAAAAGCATAAGAGACGAACAATATTGCTTGTCTGAACAATGAAGAATGAATGGTTTAAGAACGTCCTAAGTGTCAAGCGAGTTGCTTGCGTATCTGTTGCTCAAGATCCGTTCTCCGTGAAAAAGAAAGTACACTTCCAAGAGCTCAAGTAGAGATGTCAAACTGAAATAAGAAAATCAAGAAGAACTAGTGGCAGCAAAAAGCCAGGAACTCCAAAGTCTGGCAGACGCCAGGGATTTGTGGAGTGTTTACGTAGGAATAAAGGAAATATATCGGCCGACGGCACGACCATCCCAATTGATAACCAGGTTCTCTTGTATCGCTGGGAAGAGCACTTCAGCTCACTCTTAAACCAAAATTCTATTGCCGCTGATGACTTACTCTAACGTGTCGCACAACATCTGACAAAACCTAGTATTGCACTTCCACGGACATTTCATGAATTCAGCAAGGCTCTAAATAGCATGAAACCAAGAAAGGCGCCGTACCTGACAGCATCCCTCTCGAGATCGTTCAAAGTGAACCAGACTCTTCTCCCTGCTTCTTGTAATGTTGACACCTATAAGGTACCAGCTGACGTGAAGAATTCTTCAGTTTTCACTATCTTTAAAAAAAAAAAAGGCAACCGAAGCATGAGTGGTAACTACCGTGACATATCCTTGCTCTCCGTGGTTGGTAAAATATTTACTAGAATTTTGTTGATTCACCTTCAGATTCTTTCCGAGACTGTACTTCTTGAACCTCAGTGCGGAACTCGTCCCTCCTGATGGATCGTGGATATGAAGTTATGTGCACAACAACTGTAGGAGAAGTGGGGGGAATAACAAAAGCCTTTAATACACTACTGGCCATTAAAATGCTACACCAAGACGAATTGCAGATGATAAACGGGTATTCATTGGACAAATATATTATACTAGAACTGACATGTGATTACATTTTCAAGCAATTTGGGTGCATAGATCCTGAGAAATCAGTACCCAGAACAACCACCTCTGGCCGTAATAACGGCCTTGATACGCCTGGGCATTGATTCAAACAGAGCTTGGATGGCGTGTATAGGTACAGCTGCCCATGCAACTTCAACACGGTACCACAGTTCATCAAGAGTAGTGACTGGCGTATTGCGACGAGCCAGTTGCTCGGCCACCATTGACCAGACGTTTTCAATTGGTGAGAGATCTGGAGAATCTGCTGGTCAGGGAAGCAGTCGAACATTTTCTGTATCAAGAAAGGCCCGTACAGGACCTGCAACATGCGGTCGTGCATTATATTGCCGAAATGTAGGGTTTCGCAGGAATCGAATGAAGGGTAGAGCCACGGGTCGAAACACATCTGAAATGTAACGTCCACTGTTCAAAGTGCCGTCAATGCGAACGAGAGGTGACCGAGACGTGTAACCAATGGCACCCCATGCCATCACGCCGGGTGATCCGCCAGTATGGCGATGACGAATACATACTTCCTATGTGCGTTCACCGCGATGTCGCCAAACACCGATGCGACCATCATGATGCTGTAAACATAACCTCGATTCATCCGATAAAATGACGTTTTGCCATTCGTGCACCCAGGTTCGTCGTTGAGTACACCAACGCAGGCGCTCCTGTCTGTGATGCAGCGTGAAGGGTAACCGCAGCCGTGGTCTCCGAGCTGATAGTCTACGCTGCTGCAAACGTCGACGAACTGTTCGTGCAGTTGGTTGTTGTCTTGCAAACGTCGCCATCTGTTGACTCAGGGATCGAGACGTGGGTGCACGATCCGTTACAGCCATGCGGATCAGATGCCTGTCATCTCGACTGCTAGTGATACGAGGCCGCTGGGATCCAGCACGGCGTTCCGTATTACCCTCCTGAACGCACCGATTCCATATTCTGCTAACAATCATTGGATCTCGAACAACGCGAGCAGCAATGTCGCGATACGATAAACCGCAATCACGATAGGCTACAATCCGACCTAAATCAAAGTCGGAAACGTGATGTTACGCATTTCTCCTCCTTGCACGAAGCATCACAACAACGTTTCACCAGGCAACGCGGGCCAACTGCTGTTTGTGTATGAGAAATCGGTTGGAAACTTCCCTCATGTCAGCACGTCGTAGGTGTCAACCACCGGCGTCAACTTTGTGTGAATGCTCTATCACACTTCCCTGGCAACTCCTGACGATACCCTTGTCTCTGATGAGCACTCGCCGTTGGGGACAACATACTGTGTTCTATTATTTAAGACTTCTTCGAGCCACTCTGTGAACTTACTCCCTATGCTCGTATCTTTATTAAGAGCCTGCAGTGGGGCACCGTGTCAAATGGTTTCGGGAAATCTAGAAATATGGAATCTGCTTGTTGGCCTTCATGCATAGTTCTCAGTATATTATGTGAGAAATAAGCAAGCTGAGTGCTGCACGAGCGATGCTTTCTAAAACCATGTTAATTCGTGGACATAAGCCTTTCAGTCTCCAGAAATTTTATTATATTCGAATAGAGAATATGTTCAAGGAATCTGAAGTAAACACAAGTTAGGATATTGGTCTACAATTATGCGGGTCCGTTCTTTTACCGTTCTTATCTACTAGCATCACCTGCTTTCTTTCCTATCGCTTGGGACTTGGTGCTGGGTGAGAGATTAACGATAAACGCAAACTAGATAAGGGGCCAATGCCGTAAAGTATTCATTGTATTCCACTCGCACACGGTTCTAGGCGCTTCAGTCCGGAACCGCGCTGCTGCTACGGTCGCAGGTTCGAATCCTGCCTCGGGCATGGATGTGTGTGCTGTCCTTAGGTTAGTTAGGTTTAAGATGTTCTAAGTGTAATGGACTGATGATCTCAGATGTTAAGTGCCATAGTGCTTAGAGCCATTTGAACCATTTTTAACCACCCAGACATAATGATTTATTTGCTTTTAAATCTTTCAGTTGTTTCTCTACGCCAGGTATGCTTATTACTATGTCGTCCATGCGGGAGTCTGTCCGATGGACAAATGACGGAATGTTTGTACGATTCTCCTGTGTGAACGATTTCCTGAAAGTGAATTTTTTTAGCAATTTTACAAAGAAAAAGAATTTTCTCGGGTTCTCTGCCAAATCTTATGCTAAGGCGTGATGGTAGTTGTTGTGTGCTTTGCGCATAGATCTTTTCACAAATGCACAAATCTCTATTAACCTTTGCTTGCTGTCTTTTGCGCATCTCCTTTTGAGCCTAGAGTGCAACAGCCTCTGCTACCTCAGCATCAGCCGAATTTTGTTATTAAACCATGGTGGGTCTTTCCCATCCTTTATACACTTACTAGGCACATAACTCTCCAGACCACGATTTGCAGACTGCTTAAACTTTGCTCACAATTCCTCTACATCCTTCTTACAGGAACTAAGTGAAACCAATTCACTGTCTACGTGAGACGCTATTACTACTTATCTGCTCTATCTGGCAGAAACACTCTCCTAGCAGAGCTACAACTGTTTGTAAATTGTTTTGGTGCTGCATATAAATCAGCTCCTGAAACTGCCTTTCTGGATCTCAGTATCTCTATTTCCAGCACACGTTTGGAACAAGTAGATCACTTCCTCTATCTAGGAAGTATATTATCAACTAAATGCTCGTCGGAAAATGACGTGGAGAACAGGATGCATATCATTCATGTTGCTCTCGACATCTCCTACATCGGGTCTTCCTGAATAAAGATCTGACACTATGCACCAAACTGATGGTGTATCGAATAGTTGTTTCTACCCTGCTCTATAGTTGCGAAACCTGGACACTGCATCGCTGTGATTTTGCGAAACTAGAGCGCTTCAAGCAACAGAAGCTTAGATACATTACGAATATCAAATGGGATGACTTCATACAAAAATATTATTGTTCTTGAGAAGACAAAGATGTATAGCATAGAACCAATTCAGATGGCCTGGACATGTCCAGAAGATGAGAAACAATAGTCTTCCCCGACAAATTTTATTTAGTGAAGTGAGAACAGGTGGAAGGTCCCGTGGAGCTCCTCTGAAGCTCCATAATGACCAATTCTGGGAGAACCTAAAGACCCAAGTAAGTCGTGCGCAGCAGAAAATCGTAAATACTGACGCACAACTACTTCACCTGCTGTCTTACATTATGAGCAGGAACTTCGGGGGCAGGAAAATGAAAAACGTCAGACATGCAAACTTCGCCGGGCTTAGCCATGCCCTCTAATATGTCTAATGTGTGTGGCCGCAAATTTTATTCCAGGATTGATCTTCTAAGCTATCAAAGCATCTCCATGCCTGAACAGCCATGCAACAATGGAAATAAAGGAGAAAAATGAAAACTCAGATACGAGTGTCAGCTGACGACGACGACGACTGCTTGTAAATATAAAATGTAAGTAGTAATCGTATTTTAGTAAGTAAATAAAAAACGTTTCATTAACTCTTCAATCTTTACCTAAGCAAAATGAAGTCCCCTACTCGCTTTTTTTATTTTTTATTTCCAGGCTAGTGTGAGGAATCGTTGATTCTCTTTTCTCAGATGGATGAACTGTATACAGGGTGGTCCATTGATCGTGACCGGGCCACAAATAGAAAAAAGTGGTCCAAATAAAACATTCATATTTCTTTACGTACCAAACGAATATGTAATAAAAAGTGGGGGTTTCTATTTATAAAAACGCAGTTGATATCAGTTTGACCTACGGCAGCGCCATCTAGCGGGCCAACCATAGCGCCATCTGGTTTCCCCCTTCAAGCTAGACGAGTTTCGTTCTTTGTAGTTTTTTCGTTTGATGCTTATTTCGTGAGATATTTGGCCCAGCCACTATCAATGGACCACCCTGTATATGTAACTATGTTTGTACGGAACCCTCAGTGACCGCGCGGGATTAGCCGAGCGGTGTAAGGCGCTGTAGTCATGGACTGTGCGGCTGGTCCCGGCGGAGGTTCGAGTCCTCCCTCGGGCATGGGTGTGTGTGTTTGTCCTTAGGATAATTTAGGTTAAGTAGTGTGTAAGCTTAGGGACTGATGACCTTAGCAGTTAAGTCCCATAAGATTTAAAAAAAAAAAAAAAAAAAAAAAAAAAAAAAAAAAAAAAAAAAAGAACTCAGTGAGCGAGTCCCAACCGCATTTGGCCTGTTGTGTATCATGTTTAAATTTTATATGGAGACACGTGATGGGTCAATTTATTTGTTTAGTTGATTGTTTGCACTGAGAGTGCTTTTACTGAGGCATAGATCCCGTTCTCTGATGTGTGCAGTGTTGTGATCGTTGTTCTTTCCGTGTGAACATACCGGTCGTAGTGTCAGAAGAAAAAAACAGCAATTGCGTGCCTTGTTCTCGGCACTGCGACTGCACTTGTCTGTCTTTGTCCTAATGAAATTCCTGCTGTGACAGTTCGGTCTGCCAAGAGTGGGACTTTCATAGGGCACCTATGCGGGCGCGTATGTTTTAAAGGACCAACTAGCTCATAGGACACGTTTCTTTCTTTGGTAGACAATGAGCTGGCTACATGTTGGAAGTGCACTGAGGCAATGCTGGCTCCACTAAGCTTACTGTCACCACACGAAGGGCGTAACTGTGGGCAGTTCCTCTCTCTGCTGCAGTGAGTGTGATGTTAACTTATGCCACTAATTCAACTGAATCGACAAATGAGAACAAATTCCAAATACCGCAAACGACATCAGACTGAATGAAAGGTGCACGTAGTGGCAGGCGACTATCTTGTAAAATTTTGTTATTTTTGATCCGCTCAAATTGGAGCTCAAGCACTGAGTAATCAATTCCGATGTAGCGATGTGATAATTAAATGGTTTTAATTGGCATACAGTGTGTTACGTTCACACAGAAACTATCACACACAGTTGGTCCATTTACTATGTTTTATATTGCAAATATGTTTTGTCTAGGTTTAAGAAAAAACTGATACGTATGTAGATTAAGATGAATAATCTCACTGCCAATATTGACTTTGACAGAAGCTCAAATGGTACACTTTCATGTTTACTTATTGATATGTTATTTGCTGAGTGCTATATGAGTATCTTAGATAAACGTTTTAATTCTTCGTGCTGCTTCCTTTATCCTGGTAACTGCGTGAAAGGTAACGTAAACGGAGGTACTGTGACACGATTGACTATATGTTTGAAAGAAAGGGTTTGAATGGAGCGCGCACTATGATACACACGCCAGCCGCGGTGCATGCTGGTCTTGTATTTGTGTGTGTGTGTGTGTGTGTGTGTGTGTGTGTTGGCTACTGCTCTGGAGCAGGATCTGTTCGCTTGCCTTTATTGGCCCCGTTTCCTCGCTAATCGCAAATTTGAAATAATACAGTCATGACGTCAGTTTAGCTGTTGAAAGCACAATGGCAGTTAACTATTGTTCGTGTTTGCTCTCATACAAAGCAAACGGTTAACCATACGACTAAGGCCGATACGTTATATGAAAGTGGGGAGCGCAACGATTCTGCCCGTGTACGGGTATTGTTGGTAATCATCGTATACAAAAATAATGTAGCATCGAGCAGTTTTCCTGTAACCGTCTAATAGCAAAGGTATAAAAATTTCCTTACTAAGTGATGTACACTGATGATTGGGGAATCAAATTATATTTCCCGATGAGGCGCTTTGACTGGTACATACACATGATTCATAGCATAATTAATTCAACCGTGGGACAGATTTTATTTGGAATTAACTGAAAATCGATATAAAATCTACCACAAGAGAAGTACACATACAACAAGGCAGTACGCACTGGCAGAGTTCGTAACATATAGTTTACAGTCTTTTAGTTCTTAAGAATTACAGTTTTAATTATATGTTTCTTTTTTTTGTTTATAATTTCCCTATGTTTCGTCCATAACCCATGAAATGAGTAGTGCAACGAAAGGGCAGTAAAATCCATTAAGGAAGTGGTGTATTGATATTTAACGGCACAAAGAGAAAGAACTCTATTTGAACATTGCATCGAAGATTGCAATTGTTTAGTCACAAAGCGAACTATTACACATACAAGTTAATACATCATTTTAGACTAGAATTTCAACGTACAGCTAATGGTGCAATCAAATCATACATAAGCACTTGAGATATTACAGGGCACTCACTTCTGATTTGGTGTCATGTCGCTTAGTGCTCTTAGGGAATATGATCTTTATTACGATCTGACTTCATACATCGTCATGAAAAGTTGGGCAGTAACTAAAGCTCTTGCTTGTGTGCTCTAGTGAAGGAATAGCGGTAAGTTTTACTTGCGTTCAAAGGAATAGGGTGCCGATTTATATGACTGCAGTAAAAGCGTATGTCGACTGAGGGCCGAGGGGGGCGTTTTTTTCTGCGGAACGTGGGTCAAAACATTTGCGGAACGCCGAGTTCCTCGGTCTCATTGTGCAGACGCGTTGGATGGCGCCGGTCGGTCGGCAGCCACGTCCAGATAGGCTGACTGGTGCCGAGAAGTCGCCGCTGCAATGGGCAGCGCATTGAATACCGGCAATAAAGCAGAGGATGGGCCGGACTGCTGAGTTCTGCGCTCTCATTGCCAAGACACATTGGATGGCGGCAGTCGATCAGGGGCCACGTCTAGGTAGGCTCACTAGCGCCGAGAAGTCGCCGCTGCAATGGCCAGCGCATTGAAGACCGGCAGTAAAGCAGTGGATGGGACCTTGTTAGGCAGGAAGCCGATGAGACAACTGTGAGCTTTCTGCGAATTTTCCGTGGGACAGGTCACTGGCGCCCAGACGTCCAGACTCTGCCACGAAACATGTTTGTGAAGGTACGAGGCTTTTAGCGAGTTTATGGCCATTCTTTGGAAACTTTGAAATGGACAGTACAGGGGAGATAATGATCTTTTTATGGAGGGCTGTGGCTCCATCCAGGTCATGTTGTTAGCAAAAGACACGGCGTATACGTGTGGGAAAGAGGCTGTGAAGCTGAATCTTTTCTTTCCTTTTCTCCCATCAACTTTAAAGTCTCTGATTGGTCAAATCCGTGTATGCAGAGGAAGGGACAGTCTCCCATCTTTCGCTGGCTCTATTTGCTTTGTTTTATTGTTGCTCGCGTAACAACTAATATATGAGATAAAATATGTTGCTACGAAAAAAGCCCCGAAATACCTTTTAGTGATGCTGTGCTGTGACTGGTTTTGGATCATTAATTTTCAACAAAACAAAATATATTATGTTCTTATTATTCTGGATCTGGCTTTCTATTAACGGAACATTTTTTCGTTACTCTAACTCGCCAAAAAGTTCAACATATCTTCCTTACTTTACAGTTATTGAAAAGGTTAATGAAAATTATTTCGTTATCAATGCTGATGTTACAGTATGCAATGATTGTTCAACATCAAAATTTTGCAGTGGATTTTTGTTAACAGTAAAACACCAATAAGTACCACGACTAACACGAGAACATGAGACTATTATCATAGAAAAAGATGTTTTTACTATAATGTTTGCCAGACCAGAACTACGCACGACAAGATTTCTTTTATGTTATGAAGGTAAATTATCTTTTTGCACTGTTAATAATATATTATCAGCAGCCCGCGTCCACCTGTAAAACAAATCATAAAATCTGCTGCCCTGCCCTGCAATTCCGAAAGCTGAAAGAAATAATTTCTTCTTTGCGGTATGATTGGTTTCATTTAATGGAGTTTGAATGCACCGCGGCAGCGGCTCGTTCGTTCGTAGCGCAGCTGTGCACCACGAATAATCTTTAAATAGCTGAAAACACCTTAAAAGGATGGGATAAAATACCAGGCAAGCTTATTACAAATCATAATGCAAGTTTTCACTAAGTAACTCTATTCAAAACATTTAAAGAGATTAAATTATTACACACCTTTAGAATAAGTACGTAATGGCGTACGTCTCTCAATCTTGACAAAAGAATGCTACGCAAGCGTACAATATAACGTCACAGGCTCTTCCTACTTACGTAACTCCAAGAAGACGACAGAGAAATTAATGTTCGGTCACTACTATTTATACTTGTCACACAATCTCATCTATGTTTGATATTTAATAAGTATCGTCTGTGGCGGTTTCAGTACTCGCCGACACAGATATTATCTTTAAAAAAATCGGTACATAATTCTATGCAAGAACAAAACATGACACACAATGCTTTCTCTTTATTACATAAAGTTCACACAATCGTTGTCCACGCAATTACAATCATCCAGTTCAATTATTCTTTTCTCCTTTTTTTACCACATATAATATGTGTTTTGCTAAGATACGTTACACATCTTAGAATGCGGCGCTCCAGCTCATTATTGGCATGTGCTAAAGGTGGAGAAGTCTAAGATGTAAATATGCTTTGCTACTGAGCTGACGAGGAAAGCGAAGAGAAAGAGAAGAGGTCACTCTTGTACTGGGGCTTCGCTAGTAAAGAACTGCAGGTCTTTACCTAAACGGTGAGACTTGTGTGCCACTTAGGACCTGTGCCAGTCGTCTTCTGAACCATCATAGGTACTGCTTCTATCATCACGCACACAATGAGTAATGCGTGGGTGTACTTGAGTCGGCCATCCAAACATTTGACATATTCCATCACGCTTAGTGGTGGGACGAAGTCAAATTGGTTTGGCTGACCAGCAAACTGCTCCACCTGCACACTGGAATCAACCGCGATTTCAGAAGCTCATAGGGACGTACCTGCGTTCCAAATTAGCCGAACGCGATACCGCGTACTTGCATTTCTCGGGCGCGCACCATTAATAATAGATTGCTGCCGTCCATGACTTAAGTCACCGAACACATCGTGGTGTCCTGCCCTGACCAGCAGAAGGGTAAAGTATTCGCTGCTATGGCGTAGGGCTCCAAGCTCTGTTCTTTCGAACCATATTTTTCTTTTTGGAATAGATGCTTGATGGTAGCCTAGTTTTTGTGTCACCCCAGATTCACGTGTATGAAGTCAGATAAAGCGATTAGTGTTCTGGTTTGTGTCGTGTGTCGATCCCCAGCTGATCACTTCGTCCACCATAGACCCCATATGCATTTGACAATGACAATGTTTGTGTGACGTTTGTTTAGCCATTTTTTTGTCTTGTGATGTTAAGAATGAATAAAGCTGTTGTTATTTGGATCACATCTCCTCCCTGTGTTCTGATTAACATTACCTTTGCCATATTTATTAAAGTCTTGATTACAAAAGAAAGTAGCAAGCTTGCACGCTCTGTATCAAAAGATTTAAATGAGACTGGTGAAACTGCGAACCTCATTAAGTGGCGCATGTGGGAATTACATAGAAGTAGTGAACCGAGGCTATATAAGGGCGACAGCCATCATGATGTGGACAGAGTTTGGTATGACCTATTTGGGGCAGGACCCGTGCTGTTCAGTGAGTGTTCTGTGCGAGTTAGTTGAATCAACGTCGTGGCCACACATGCTTTAGGAAGTGAAAAGCTTTGTGGTTTGTCAGGTGTCTGATTATTTTCTGCCAGAAGACAGCCTAGACTTGTCGTTCTTGTGTGATGTGGGTTTCGGACTTCGTTTCTGAACACTGAAACTGGACTTTGTCTCAGTTTTACCTGCGAGGAACCCTGATTTTTACTACAAATTGGCACTTTGAATTTAGTGTCGTGTGTCAGTCTGACTCTAATCAGATGCAAGTGAGTCTGCGGTTTATTCCTCTTTCATGGTTAGCAATGAACATAATTTTCAACCTATTACATTTTAAATAGCTAGCTTATCAGCCACTATGTTGGGTGCTCTGGTCACTTTTAACCACTTACTGAAATAATTGGTGTTATCAGACTTTGGGTTTATCTTAATATTTTAAAGATAATAAACTTTTATTAGTAAAAACTGAAATATTGTAGTTATGGGTCGTCATTTCAAGTAATTTTCTCTTGAATAAGGGCAAGTGATTAAGTGTCTTACTGGTTAATAGCATCAGGAGCAATTTAATTTCATTGTTCCAGTTACTAATGCTCACGAGTAAGGGTAGCTAAATATATAGTCTGCAGTGAAGACAAGGAGAGTCATAATATTTAATTTACACTCCAACATTTTTCCCCATACCGTCGCAATCGAGGAATCGTCTGGGCTCTAATCTGTTGGTCAACTAGACCTGAAGGCTTTGGTACTTTTGTTCTTGCCTTCATAGTGTGATGCATCGGTGAAAATGTAAAGTAGAAGCGTTTATAATTTTGTAATTAAGTGAAACCAAAGATGAATTACGTTAATGAAACATTTTGGACAGTTATACCGATGTGTAACGAGTGTAACGAGTATCTACTGTAAGTAGGCTGTTTAGGTTTTTATGTTGGTAAACCACGTAGCGCTCTGTATGAAAATCACTGACTGCGCTGTGTTCAGTCTATGGCTCGTTGGACTCATTGTTGGAATATTCGGTAGTGTAGTGTTGGGGAGTTGGATGTAAACAGCGCGTAGCGTTGGGAGGTGAGCCGCCAGCAGTGGTGCATGTGGGGAGAGAGATGCCAGAGTTTTGAGCGGACGATCTGGTCGTGTGTCCGTCAGAAAAAGGAAATTTGTTTAATTGAATGTCACAAAGTGATATTATAAGGTAAATACATTTTTGTTCTCTATCAAAATCTTTCATTTGCTAACTATGCCTATCCGTAGTTAGTGCCCTCAGTAATTGGTAGAATCTTTTAGTTTGCTGGCAGTATTGGCGCTCGCTGTACTGCGATAGTTCGAATAACGAAGATTTTTGTGAGGTACGTGATTCATGAAAGGTATAGGTTATAGTCAGTCAGGGGCATTCTTTTGTAGGGATTATTGAAAGACAGACTGCGTTGCGCTAAAAAATATTGTGTGTCAGTTTAGTGATGATCAGAATAAGTAAAGAGAAAACTGTTTGAGCACCTTGAGTTTGCTCAGCTGTTTGAAAATCAGATAACATAGAAGTTTACCAGTACAGTCATTCATAATTTTTCAAGGGGACGTTACACTACTATCAGATGCTAAAAAAAGAGGGTGTAAAAATTTCTGAGAGAAGAGGCCCCTTCTGTTTCACTTACTTTTGTCTTCGCTTCTGGCTGCGTATGTACTCAGCATGTGGCCAGTCTTGTAATGTGATATATTCTGAATATTAACTAATTATACCCGTGGAAAGGTATCTGCAATTATTGCAATACCCTACAGATTTCCCACATTTGTTTTCAATGCAAGTATTTCATGTTCTTGAGAGCGTGTCTCAGGTAGGGTAACGGCATTATTTGAAAGTAAACAGACCGATCACGTATCGTTTCTTGCCCTTTAAATATTTTCGTTTCAAACAGATCCTGCACGTTTTTAATACGAAGCTAGAATCAGTTTTACTACCACTACCACGCTGGAGACCAGAAGATAATTTACAAATAGCAGTATATAGATTGAGCCAAAACGCGATATATTACAACTTAACTAAGTCAGCGAATAAGACAAAGATACTGGCTTTCAAAGAAAGTAATTGAATCAGATAAAAAAATTTCATAAATGAGGAAATTTTAGATCAAGTATCCCACTTCGATCGTCTAGGATGCGATATTAGTTTTAACTACGACAAAGACGTTGAGAAGAAGGTTGATAAACATCAAGCTATCTTCGGAATAATTGGAAGAACTTTGGGAAGAAAACCGAGAAGGGAAACACAAATTAAATTGTATATTAAAAGAAAAAAAAATCACGTATACAGGCAGCAGAAATGAAGTTCATGAGATATGTAAAGCGCTGTAATAATGATGAGATTTAAAATCTTTTCAGTTAATGGCAAGACAGAAGACATGTCCTATCATACTGCCCCTTCTTCTTTTCAGCGTTTTCCAGATATTCATTTCCTCACCCATTCTCCGGAGAACCTCCTCATTCCTTACCTTATCAGTCCACCTACACTAATGGCCATTAAAATTGCTACACCACGAAGCAGACGGGTTACAGACGCGAAATTTAACCGACGGGAAGAAGATGCTGTAATCTAATGACATAGAAGCATCATGTTGATAGAATTATAGAAAAAAAGTTAATGAATTACCGTTCGACTGGAAAGAGGGAAGTAGGTAAGCCTCGTAAGAGATGGCTGAATGGATGATAGAGACCTGAACAGGTGACTGCAACACGTAGTCCTTGGAAAGAGATGATATTTGAAAATTTTATGGCAGCTCTCTGCATAGAATGGCCAGTCTTTCATGCTTTCCATAAATAATGTTTAAAGATCTGGCTGTTAGAATATGCTGCCAAACAATGAGGAGACTTTATTTATAGAGTACTGAGAAATAAAAGACCCGATGACGACCCCTGACCAAGAAAACTGTTTGCTGATACGGCACGACGAACAATGAAGAATCGCCAGTTTGTAGACATGTTATTTACGGAACCGGACGCGTCGGAAAGTGCGGAAAGATTTATCCGCAGGCCGCAATTTTAGGAGGTGCGCGTTTTGCGTGAGCCTATTGTCTCGTCCGGGGGGCCTGGGATTATCTCCGGAGGCTGTGGACTACCTGCGGTGCGCGAACGGCGGTCCAGTGCGCGCAGAACGGCCACACATTATCTCTTCTACTGCCAAAGCACGCGTCTGCCGAGGGCTTTCTCTCGGCCTAGAAGTGGGAACAAACGCTGGTGGAACATCGCCGAACAAAGGACATGATGAAAGTTGGAACCGAAATTCTAGTCAGCTAGACAAAGAAAACTTTCCTTAACAAACGCTCCTGACGGCAAATACAAATTATGTTTTATTTTGGTTTGAGTAACGCGTCGAAGGCACTGTGAGAGTTGTGGACTTCTTCCTCTTCTTTTCCTCCTCCTCCTCCTCTCTCTCTCTCTGTCGATTGTTTATTTACTCTTTATTTTATTTATTTATTTCAGTCCTCAGTCTTCTGAGTGGTTTGATGCGACCCCTGCGAATTCCCCCTCTGTGCCAATTTTTAGTACCACTTGCAGTCTACGTCCTCAGTTATTTTCTTGATCTATTCCAATGGTCTACAGTTTTTACCCACTGCAATTCCCGCTATTACCAAGAGGGTTATTTACTGGTGCCTTATTATACGTCCTATCATCCTGCCCCTTCGTCCTGTCAGTGTTTCAAAAGTGTTCCTTTCTTCGATGATTCTGCAGTGGATCTCCTCATTCCTTGTCTGCGCAGTTCACCTAATTTTCAACATCCTCATCTAGCACCGCATCTCAAGTTATTCGATTCTCTTCTGTTCCGGTTTTCCCATGTCAGTGATTCACTACCATACCACGCTGTGGTCCCAACGTACATTCTCAGAAATTTCTTCCTCACATTAAGGCCTATGTTTGATACTAGTGGCCCTCTCTTGGAAGGAAATGCCCGCCATGCCTGTGATCCCCCCTCCTCAGAGTAGCACTTGTAATATCGGTCCTCAGTTATTTGCTGGATGCATTTCAATCTCTGTCTTCCTCTACAGTTTTTACCCTCTACAGTTCCCTTTAGTAGAATGGAGGTTATTCCCTGATGTCTTAACACATGTCCTATCATACTGCCCCTTCTTCTTTTCAGCGTTTTCCAGATATTCATTTCCTCACCCATTCTCCGGAGAACCTCCTCATTCCTTACCTTATCAGTCCACCTACACTAATGGCCATTAAAATTGCTACACCACGAAGCAGACGGGTTACGGACGCGAAATTTAACCGACGGGAAGAAGATGCTGTAATCTACAAATGATTAGCTTTACAGAGCATTCACACAAGTTTGGCGCCGGTGGCGACACCTACAACGTGCTGACACGAGGAAAGTTTCCAACCGATTTCGCATACACAAACAGCAGTTGATCGGCGTTGCTTGGTGAAACGTGGTTGTGATGCCTCGTGTAAGGAGGAGAAATGCATAACATCACGTTTCCGACTTTGATAAAGGTCAGCTTGTAGTCGAGATGACAGGTATCTTATCCGCATGGCTGTAACGGATCGTGCAGCCACTTCTCTATCCCTGAGTCAACAGATGGGGACATCTGCAAGACAACAACCATCTGCACGAGCAGTTCGACGATGTATGCAGCAGCATGGACTATCAGCTCGGAGACCATGGCTGCGGTTACCCTTGACGCTGCATCACAGACAGGAGCGCCTGCGATGGTGTACTCAACGACGAACCTGGGTGCACGAATGGCAAAATGTCATTTTTTTCGGATGAATCCAGGTTCTGTTTACAGCATCATGATGGTCGCATCCGTGTTTGGCGACATCGCAGTGAACGCACAATGGAAGCGTGTATTCGTCATCGCCATACTAGCGTATCACCCGGCGTGATGGTATGGGGTGCCATTGGTTACACGTCTCGGTCACCTCTTTTTCACATTGACGGCAATTTGAAATGGGACGTTACATTTCAGATGTGCTACGACCCGTGGCGCTACCCTTCATTCGATACCTGCGAAACTCCACATTTCAGCAGGATAATGCACGACCGCATGTTGCAGGTCCTGTGCGGGCCTTTCTGGATACAGAAAATGTTCGACTGCTGCCCTGGCCAGCACATTCTGCAGATCTCTCACCAATTGAAAACGTCTGGTCAATGGTGGCCGAGCAACTGGCTCGTCACAATACGCCAGTCACTACTCTTGATGAACTGTGGTATCGTGTTGAAGCTGCATGGGCAGCTGTACCTGTGCACGCCATCCAAGCTCTGTTTGACTTAATCCCCTGGCGTATCAAGGCCGTTATTACGGCCAGAGGTGGTTGTTCTGGGTACTGATTTCTCAGAATCTATGCAAGCAAATTCCGTAAAAGTGTAATCACATGTCAGTTCTAGTATAATATATTTGTTCAATAATACCTGTTTATCATCTGCATTTCTTCTTGGTGTAGCAATTTTAATGGCCAGTAGTGTAATTTGGCTTCTGCGTGTTAATTAAATATTTAACAGATGCAGTTCTAGTGTTTTCGTTTGCGTGGGAAAGTAAACCGATTTGGTGACTTATCACAAATTTCTGATCAGGCGCGAATTGTTTAGTCTCACCTGTGTGCTTTGGTAGTTCAGTTTTTGAATCTATGCTTGTTAATCCAATTTATTGGACACAGTTCTTGCTCTGGCCAGAGTGGCCGAGCATTTCTAGGCGCTACAGGTTGGAACCGAGCGACCGCTACGGTCACAGGTTCGAATCCTGCCTCGGGCATGAATGTGTGTGGTGTCCTTACGTTAGTTAGGTTTAAGTAGTTCTAAGTTCTAGGGGACTGATTAGCTCAGAAATTAAGTCCCGTAGTGCTCAGAGCCATTTGAACCATTTTTGACACAGTTCTTGCGTTTCGATTCGTGTCTACTGTAGAGTCCTGTAGCGCGTGTCGATAGTCATTTGTTCGTTTGTTTTCAGTACTAGTGACCGCTTGCTGGCGTCATTCAGCAGCAACCAACCGAAACAGACACAGCAACGGGGCAGTAAACGATTTTGTGGCATTCCAAGAGTTCCTTACCAGGAGCGAATTGTATATTTCATCTGTGTGCTTTGGTAGTTTGGCTTCTGTGTGTTAATTTACTATTTAATAGATGCAGTTCTAGCGTTTTCGTTTGCGTGGGAAAGTAAACCGATTTTGTGACATATTATAAGTTCCTAATCAGGCACGAATTATTTAGTCTCGCCTGTGCGCTTTGGTAGTTCAGTTTTTGAATCTCTGCTTGTTAATCTAATTTATTGGACACAATTCTTGCGTTTCCCTCAGATTCTATAGTAGAGATCCGTAGCGCTTGTCGATTGTCCTTGTTTGTCTAGGTGGTGTAGTTTTCCATGGTCCTTAATATAAATAGGGACTGTGATGGTTGTGTGTGGATGCGAGCTTAGATGGTGACACTTCGCTCTCAGCTCCAGTCTGTGAAACTTGAAGCTGCAGTGCACTGTTGTGGGCAGGCCGTGCGGATGCAATGAACGTCCAACACATCTGACTCCGCCGATTGGCCTGCGCCAGTGACCACCCCAGCTACTGCTCGCACTGAGGTTGACCATTCACCAGCGGCTGAATGGGAGGTCGCCTCGGGGCGTTGCAGGGTGCAGCACGTACGGCCTCCACAGTTAGTCTGACAAACAGGTTCCTGTTGCTTTCTGTGGCCGATACTGTCCTTCAGCCAGATGTAGTCGCTTGTCCTGCTTCAGAGGGAATCTCTGAGCCTGCAACATCCGGGCAATCAAAGAGGGTGGGGTTGTTGGTAGTAGGGAGCTCCAATGTTAGGCGCTTTGTGGGTCCCCTGGGGTATGAGCCGGCCGTTGTGGCCGTGCGGTTCTAGGCGCTTCAGTCTGGAACCGAGTGACCGCTACGGTCGAGGTTTCGAATCCTGCCTCGGGCATGGATGTTTATGATGTCCTTAGCTTAGTTAGGTTTAAGTAGTTCTAAGTTCTAGGGGACTGATGACCATAGATGTTAAGTCCCATAGTGCTCAGAGCCCTGGGGTATGTGGTTGCCATAGAGGGGAAGAAAACCAGTCTACACTCAATGTGCATACCGGATGGAGACATTCCTTCCGGAAGCTATGAAGAGCACAGGGTCCAGCCAACTGTAAGTGGTGGCTCACGTCGGAACCAACGATGTGTGTCTCTCTGGATCAAAAGAGATTCTCTCTGGTTTGAAGCGGCTGACTTAAGTGGTAAAGGCTGCCAGCCTTGCTTGCAAGATGAAAGCAGAGCTCGTAATTTGCAGCATAGTTGACAGAATCGATTGCGGACCTTTGGCACAGAGCCGAGTGGAGGGACTGAACCAGAGTCTGAGACGGTTCTGTGACCGTGTAGGCTGCAGGTTCCTCGACTTGCACCATACGGGGGTTGGGTTTCGGTTCCGCTGAATAGGTCAGGAGCCCACTACACGGGTAGCAGGGTCTGTGCGTGGACTGGGCAGTTTTTTAGGTTAGAGGGACTCGGGGAAATACAAAATGGCTTCATTCTCAAAGGGTGCACGTCGAACACAGGACGAACGTAGATACAGGAACCATCGGTATAACAATAGTATATTTCCGTAGCTGTGTTGGGAAAGTACGAGAGCTCCAAGTGCTAATAGAAAGCACTGATGCTCAAACAGTTGTAGGCACTGAAAGGTGGCTAAAGCCGGAGATAAGTTCAGCCTAAATTTTTGCGAAGAACCTAACGGTGTTCCGAAAGGACAGGCTAAACAAAGTTGGCGGTGGCGTGTTTGTTGCTCTTAGAAGTAGTAACTTGTAGCGAAATTGAAACAGGTAGTTCCTGTGAGTTAGTATGGACAGAGGTCATTCTTGGCAACCGTAATAAAATAATAAGTGAATTCTTTTACCGAACTTCCAACTCAGATGATACAATAGCTGAAAGGTTCAAAGAAAACTTGAGTTTAATTTAAAACGTATCCGACTGATACAATTATGGACGGTTGTGGCTTTAATTTACTCTCGACATGTTGGCGAAAATACATGTTTAAATCCGGATGTAGGAAAAAAACATCGTCCGAAATTGTGCTAAAAGCGTTCTCTGAAAATTATTTCGAGCAGTTAGTTCATGAGCCCACGCGAATAGTAAAAATTGTGAAAACACACTTGACCTCTTAGCAACAAATAATCCCGAGCTAATAACGAGCATCAAAACGGATACAAGGATTAGTGGCTCTGAGCACTATGGGACTTAACATCTATGGTCATCAGTCCCCTAGAACTTAGAACTACTTAAACCTAACTAACCTAAGGACAGCACACAACACCCAGCTATCACGAGGCAGAGAAAATCCCTGACCCCGCCGGGAATCGAACCCGGAAACCCGGGCGTGGGAAGCGAGAACGCTACAAGGATTAGTGAACAAAGTAGATAAAAATTCACTTGACGACTTCCTGAGAGGCAATCTCCACTCCTTTCAAATTACCAATGTAAGTGTAGACTGGCAGTGGCTTGCATTCACAGAAATAGTATCGACAGCAACGGAGAGATTTATAACAAATAAATTAAAAAATAACGGAGCTGATCCGCCTTAGTACACAAAACGGATCAGAACACTGTTGCAGAAACAATGAAAAAAGGGTGCAAAATCTTCAAGATTGGCGATCTCTTACAGAAGCTCGAAATTCAGCGCGGACATCATTGTGAGATGCTTATAATAATTTCCACAGCGAATCTTTATCTCGAAACCTGACAGAAAATCCGAAGAGATTCTTGTCGTATGTGATGTATATTAGCGGCAAGACACAGTCAATGACTTCTCTGCACGATAACAATGGAAATAGTTTCGACAACAGTACTGCGAAAGCAGAGTTGCCGAACACAGTCTTTCGAAATTCCTTCACCAAAGAAGACGCAGTAAATATCCCAGATTTCGAATGAAGAACAGCTGCCAACATGAGTAGCTTAGCAGTAGATATCATCGGAGTAGTGAAGCAACTTAAAACAATAAAAGCAAGTTTTCCGATCCAGACTGTACACCAATTAGGTTCCTTTTAGAGTGTGCTGATGCAATAACTCCATGCTTAACAATCATATACAACCGCTCGCTCGACAAAAAATCCGTACCCAAAGACTGGAAAGTTGCACAGGTCACAATAATATTCTGGAAAGGTAGTAGAAGTAGTCCACTAAATTACAGGACCATATAATTAACGTCGATATACAGTAGTATTTTGGAACATATGTTGTGTTCGTCCATTTTAAATTACCTCGAAGAGAACGGAATATCGACACACATTTAGCACGGATTTAGAAAACATAGTTCTTGTGAAACACAACTAGCTCTTTACGTACGCGAAGTGTGGAGTGCTATTGACAAGTGATTTCAAATTGATTCCGTATTTCTAGATTTGCAAAAGGCTTTTGACACTGTAATACACAAGCGGATTGTAGTGAAATTGCGTGGTTATGGAATATCGCCTCAGTCTTGTAACTGGATTCGTGATTTCCTGTCAGAGAGATCACAGTTAGTAGTAATTGACGGAAAGTCATCAAAGAAAACAGAAGTGATTTCTGGTGCTCACCGAGTTAGTGTTATAGGGCCTATGCTGTTTCTTATCTATGTAAACAATTTAGGAGACTATCTCAGGGGCCATCTTAGTTTGTTTGCAGGTGACGCTATCGTTTATCGTCTAGTAAATTTATCAGAAGAACAAATTGGAAAACGATTTAGAAAAGATATCTGAGTGGTGCGAAAGTTGGCAATTGACCCTAAATAATAAAATGTGTGAGGTCGTCCACATGAATGCTAAAAGGAATCCGTTAAATTTTGGCTGTAAATTCAACTAAATATCTTGGAATTACAATTACGAACAATTTAACAGGAAAGAACACCCAGAAAATGTTTTGGGGAAGGCGAACCAAAGAATGCGTTTTATTTACAAAGTATTTAGAAAATGTAACAGATGTACTAAAGAGACTGCCTATACTGTGCTTGTCTGTCATCTTTTGGAACACTGCTGCGCGGTCTGGGATCCTTACCAGATAAGATTAAGAGAGTACATCGAGAAAGTTCAAAGAAGAGCATCTCGTTTTGTGTTATAGCGAAACAGGAGGAGAGTGTCACGGACATAATACAGTATTTGGGATGGGACCATTAAAATAAACGCGTATTTCGTTGTGGCGGAATCTTCTCACGAATTTTCGATCACCAACTTTCTCCTCCGAATGCAAAAATATTTTGTTGACGCCGGCCGGCGAAACGATCATCATAATAAAATAAAGGAAATCAGAGCTCTCACGGAAAGATATACGCCTTCGTTTCTTTCGCGCGCTATTCGAGAGTGGAATAATAGACAATTATTGTGAAGGCGGTTCAATGAACCCTCTGCCACGCACTTAAGTTTGATTTGCAGAGTACCCATGTAGATGTAGATGTGGATCTTCAGTGCATGAGAGCGAGTTATAAGCAAACAAACTTGCAACAGTACATGTCGCCATATGATGTACTACCAATAACGGCATATGGTGACATGTACTGGTGCCAGTTTGTTGGATTATACAAATCACTCAGATGCACCGAAGATACTTATTTATAGCTGAAATTTGGATATGCAAGAGTGATAAAAGAACAATGGGACTGCGACTGATTGCGGTGTTCCCGTCCTTCCTTACCCTGCGCAGATTGTCAGCATGCTGTGTGCTAATTAAGGCAAGACCTATTGAGTATATGGAAGACAGTTACTTGAAGGTGAGTGTATGGCCGCCAAGGAGCCGCTAGAGGACGAAACTTTGCTCTTTGCGCCCCGGCCTGCGAAGTATATCAAGGACTGGACCTGCGAGTGTCGGCCTGCTTTCACCGTTTAGCTTTCTTTGGCAGCACGACTGGCGTCCGTGTTGCTCCGGTGGCAGTTAGCCTCTAATTGTCCGTAATAAACTGTAATCTCTGCAGACCACCCGCGACACGGCAGAAGCTTCCGTGTCGGGTCGTGATGTCCAGACGATGCTGTGGCTCCACTTTCTGGTCACGGGCGCGACCCAGATACGTTGTCATTGGATAAAATAGGACAACGTCTGAAGAACGACAATTCCCAGCCACGCTGACGTAAGGGGGAGTCTGCTTCAAGTGAAATACACTACTGGCCATTAAAATTGCTACACGAAGAACAAATGCAAATGATAAACGGGTATTCATTGGACAAATATATTATACAAGAACTGACATGTGATTACATTTTCACGCAATTTGGGTACATAGATTCTGAGAAGTCAGTACCCAGAACAACCACCTCTGGCCGTAATAGCGGCCTTGATACGCCTGGGCATTGAGTCAAACAGAGCTTGGATGGCGTGTACAGGTACAGCTGCCCATGCAGTTACAACACGATACCACAGTTCATCAAGAGTATTGACTGGCGTATTGTGACGAGCCAGTTGCTCAGCCACCATTGGCCAGACGTTTTCAATTGGTGAGAGATCTGGAGAATGTGCTGGCCAGAGCAACAATCGAACATTTTCTGTATCCAGAAAGGCCCGTAAAGGACCTGAAACATGTGGTCGTGCATTATCCTGCTGAAATGTAGGGTTTCGTAGGGATCGAATGAAGGGTAGAGCCACAGGTCGTAACACATCTGAAATGTAGCGTCCGCTGCTCAAAGTGCTGTCAATGCGAACAAGAGGTGACCGAGACGTGTAACCAATGGCGCCCCATACCATCACGCCGGGTGATACGCCAGTATGGCGATGACGAATACACGCTTCCAATGTGCGATCACCGCGATGTCGCCGAACACGGATGCGACCATCATGATGCTGTAAACACAACCTGGATACATGCGAGAAAATGACGTTTTGCCATTCGTGCACCCAGGTTCGTCATTGAGTAGGCCTATACCATCGCTGGCGATCCTGTCTGTGATGCAGCGTCAAGGGTAACTGCAGCCATGGTCTCCGAGCTGATAGTCCATGCTGTTGCAAACGTCGTCGAACTGTTCGTGCAGATGGTTGGCTTGCAAACGTCCCCATTCGAGGCCGTTAGGATCCATCATGGCGTTCGGTATTACCCTCCTTAACCCAACGATTCCATATTCTGTTAACAGTCTTTGGATCTCGACCAACGTGAGCAGCAGTGTAGCGATACGATAAACCGCAATCGCGATAGGCTACAATCCGATCTTTATCAAAGTCGGAAACGTGATGGTACGCATTTCTCCTCCTTACACGAGGCATCACAACAACGTTTCACCAGGCAACGCCGGTCAACTGCTGTTTGTGTATGAGAAATCCGTTGGAAACTTTCCTCATGTGAGCACGTTGTAGGTGTCGCCACCGGCGCCAACCTGTGAATGCTCTGAAAAGCTTATCATTTGCATATCACAGCATCTTCTTCCTGTCGGTTAAATTTCGCGCCTGTAGCACGTCAACTTCGTGGTGTAGCAATTTTAATGGCCTGTAGTGTATACTGCCTGGAAAAAATAGTACACCTCTTTAAAGACTTCCAGTTCTTTCAAGATTTATTGTTGCAACACTTCATATGGAGTACATGAAATGGTTACATTTACAGATCAATAGCACAAGCAGTTCTGAGGTACTAGGTATCAACCCATGATGGAACAGCCATGTCAATAGGTGGTGTAGCCTCCATGAGCGGCAATGCAAACGACGACTCTGGCATCCAGTCAGTCGTACAGACGGCGAAACTGTCCTGGGATATAGCTGCGTAGCCTTCGCGGTCAGAGTCAGTCGACATAAAAGTTTTCTGGGTATGGTACCCCGTCATATGGTATAAGACTACTGCCGGAGAAAACCAACTTTTCGCTCACGTTTGCAGCGCCCTTCTTCTGGGTATACTCACCCCCCTTTTCGTCGACTGTCCTGCGATACGTTATACCACTCCCGGTCAACCTGCTCACATAGTTCTGTAAGAGTTGTCGGTTCTTAAGTCGCAGTACGACGGGCATTTGAAAAGTCCGTGCGAAGTCCGAGAGATGGCACCACCGGCACATATCGAGGTCATGTTTAGTTAGTAGCATCTTTGGAAAGAACGCACACCAAGTTTCAGCCATATTCGTCTATTTATTTGTGTTTGGCATTCGTGTGAATCAAGGAAGTCGAGTGATTGTCAAAAATGGACGAAAAAGAATTTCGTGTGGTGATTAAATATTACTTTATGAAAGACAAAACGCCTCAGGAGACTAAAGAGAAGCTTGATAAACATTACGGTGACTCTGAAAATTCGATTAGGACGTTTTATAAGTGGTTTCAAAATTTTCGGAATGGCCATATGGGCACAAGTGACACTGAATGTTCTGGACGCCCTGTGGAGGTTACGACTCCAGAAATCATTGATAAAATCCACGATATGGTGATGGATGACAGAAGATTTAAGGTGCGTGAGATTCATAGTGCTGTGGGCATCTCGAATGAACGGGTACATAATATTTTTCGTAAACATTTGGACATGAGAAAGCTATCCGCAAGATGGACTGCGCGATTGCTCATTGCTTCACCAAAAACGGAATCGCGTGAAGTGTTGCAAGGATGGTTTGCAGCTGTTCAGGAAGAATCCGCAGGACTTTAAGCGTAGTTTCGTCACTGTGGATGAAACATGGATACATTACTATACTCCTGAGATCAAATAACAATATAATCAATGGGTTAGGCCGGTATTACACTATCAAATTTCTTTGTCCAATATCTTTGACCAATATCTTTGTCAAAGATATTTGATAGTGTAATAGGGACTTTGTCAAATGTCGTCCAATATTTGATTAAATCTCAAATTTCTTTGTCCAATATCTTTGACCAATATCTTTGTCAAAGATATTTGATAGTGTAATAGGGACTTTGTCAAATGTCGTCCAATATTTGATTAAATCTAGGGCCTCGCTGTATATTTGATCAAAGAAACCGCTTGTCTTCTGTTCACTGCAATGCGACATGTTACCACATGGAGCGCTAGCATCGCTGCAGCGTTCTGTCGTCTGTAGTGTTTTTATAACCATTGCCGGTAAATACAATTGGTGTGTGCTGACAACTACAAAATTAATAGAGATGTCGGAAGCTGATGAGGCGCTTTACAACGTGAGGCACCCTGAATACAAAAATAGATTAAGAAGATTGGAGACCTAACCTGACCTAACCTAACCTAACCTAACCTAACCTAACATACATAACCCTCTCCTGTAGCAAGGAATCGGAGTGTTATAGTGAGCCCGTCTTCTGAAGATGTAGCAGTTCTTAAGTGAATATTCTGCTTTGTGATATGAGGATACACTTCATTGAGCACATACAGAAATGTATGCTCATCCATTCTTAAGTAATTGATGTACGACTTGACGTCTTCCACTGTAAGCTCACGTAACAAGTTTTGTTGAATGCTTTTATCGTGTCGTCGTAAAACCCACGGCTTCACCCAGATTAGATTAGTTTTTCGTTCCATAGATCCATGCTGAGGAGATCCTCGTGGATGTGGAACATGTCGACTTTTTTAAGCTGAAATAAAAATACTAATAGTATGAATAAATACAATACATAATTTGTTTCTATTAAAAATTTCGCCAATGGAGTAGAAGGAGTTGGCCAGTAGTAAGTCTTTCGGGCTCCTTTTAAACATCTTTATTTCTAACTAAATTTTTTATGTTTCCTGGCAAATTATTGAAGATGAGTGTTCCTGAGTAGTGGACCCCTTTTTGAACTAAAGCAAGTGCTTTTAAGTCCTTGTGCAGATCATTTTTGTTCCTGGTATTGTATGTATGAACTGAGTTGTTTGTTGGAAAAAGAGATATATTATTTACGACAAATTTCATTAAGAAGTAAATATACTGAGTGGCAGTAGTTAGTATACCCAATTCTTTGAAGAGGTTTCTGCAGGAGGTCCGTGAATTTACTCCACAAATAATACGTATTACACGCTTTTGGACCTTGAAAACTTTTGTTTGACTTCAAGATTTACCCCAAAATATTATCCCATATGACATTATGGAATGAAAGTATGCAAGCTTTTTCATTTTTATGTTGCCTATGTCTGCTAACACTCGAATTGCAAATACAGATGTGTTACGGCGTTTCTGCAGTTCTGTGGTGTGCTCCTCCCAACTGAATTTATTATCAAGTTGTAATCCCAGGACTTTTAAGACTGTCAACCTCGTATGTATGGTTCCATTTTTTCCCCCCACTTCTTTTCCGCATGTGCACACAATGCAATTGGAGTACGTAGAACTGCTCCGGTTAAGAACAAGTTGATGTCAGCCATCTTGAACTTTGACGAAAAATTTGATGACAGTGTAATACCCCTTGTAGCGCTACGTCAAAGATCTTTGTCAAATATATTGGACGGAATATTGGATCACATCTTTGATCAAATCTTTGACAAAGAAATTTGATAGTGTAATACCGGCCTTACCAAGGAGACTGTGTACCAAAAAATGCGAAGACCATTCCTTCGGCTGGAAAGGTTATGGTGACTGTCTTTTGGGATATGCAAGAGATAATCCTCATCAACTTGCTGGAAAAGCGTAAAACTATTACAGGTGCATATTATTCATCGTTATTGGACCGTTCGAAAACCGAGCTGCAAGAAAAACGCCGGCGATTCGACCGCAAAAAAGTCCTTTTACATCACGACAATGCACCAGCACATACCTCAGCAGTTGTGGTCGCAAAATTATAGGAAATAGGATTCCAGCTCGTTTCACATCCCCCCCTATTCTCCAGACTTGGCTCCCTCAGACTACTACTTGTTCCCCAATTTGAAGAAATGGCTAGCGGGACAAATAGCTATTTTGCAGACTTGGACAATTCCTATTATTCGGAAGGGATCAACAAATTAGAACAGCGTTGAACGAAGTTTATAAGTCTTAAAGGAGACTATGTCGAAAAATAAAAAAGGTTTACCCCAAACACGTAAGTAGTTTTTATTTTTGCATGGACTTTTCAAACGCCCCTCGTAGGGGTTGTGATGGGACAACTTACTTCTCAGTTCCACAAGCTCCCTAAATGTAACTCTCTCACACTCTCTAGTCCATCGCTAAAAGTCGCTTGTACCCATCCACTCTCACTTGCCCATTCTCACTCACTCTTTTAGCTTTACTCATCGTCATTACCTCTTTATACCTCTCTAAGTGTCACTGAAACACTGACAAGGAGAAGAGACAGGATGACAGGACATCTGTTAAGACATCAGGGAATGACTTTCATGGTACTTCAGGGAACTGTGGAGGGCAAAAAATTGTAGACGAAGACAGAGATTAGAATATATCCAGTAAAAAATTGAGGACGTAGATTGCAAGTGCTACTCTGAGATGAAGAAGTTGGCACAGGAGAGGAACTCGAGGCGGGCCGCATCAAACCAGTCAGAAGACTGATGGAAAAAAAAGTGAAAAGTGTCACTCCTGTCTCGCAGTCACGGTCTGCTTCATTTTGTCCTGCTACTAATGCCCCCTCTCACTGTCACTACCTCTCTCTTGCTCTCTCTGACTGTTACTATCTTATTCATTCCTTCCCACTGCTGCTGTCTCTCTCTCCCTTACCGAGCGAGGTGGCGCAGTGGTTAGCACACTGGGCTCGCATTCGGGAGGACGACGGTTCAATCCCGCGTCCGGCCATCCTGATTTAGGTTTTCCGTGATTTCCCTAAATCGCTCCAGGCAAATGCCGGGATGGTTCCTTTCAACGGGCACGGCCGACTTCCTTCCCCATCCGCCCCCAATCCGATGAGACCGATGACCTCGCTGTCTGGTCTCCTCCCCCAAAAACCAACCATCTCTCTCCCTTGCTGTCCTTGTCGCCTTGTCACAGACTTTGCCTCTTATTATCACTGGCTCTCACCCACTTCCACTTTCTCCTTCTCTTCATTCCTCTACCACTGCCACTGTCTCCTTCACTCTTTTCCTACCACTGTTCTGTCACTGTCAACTATGATCCAGTGCCACTCCCTCTCTTTTCTCACACTGTAACTGTGTCCTTTGCTCTTTCTACACCACAATATCTGTCTGCCGTCTTCTCGTATTTATTACTTTTCCGTCTCTTTCCCACTGCTACTTTCTTCTTCCCTCGCAGCATAAAAAAGCCCGAATATTGTCGCATGCCAAATTTTTGAGAAAACGTGCTGAGGAAGGGAGAATAAGGCAGCTGGTACCCTACTTTTCAGTGAGAGTCTTCAAACAGGAGCATATTCGCCATTCTTGTGCTCTGACAGGAGCATTTTTCCACTGATTCTCTTCTTTTCCCTACTGCAGCAGGGCATGTCACTGTTACGAAAAGAACAATGTGGGTTAGTAAAATTTTGTAGTTTACTTATGTGAAATTGAAATAACTCAAAATTAATTTTATGTTCACAAAAATTTTACCTGTGATTCTGTGCTACAAACACACTTTACAGCACATATCTCCATGATACGGCACTTTATAAACTAGGTATTCTCTTCACACTGGATTTTACGTGCGTACTTACCGTGTGCAAGTAGGGTAACTTTGACTCTCTGTATCTCGGAAACGGATAAAGATATAAAGAAAACTTTCATGAATGTTTGAAATCGGGTTCTACGGAATGCATCGTAAGAATTACAGCCATTTGTTGTGCACATCCGTCTTGTAATTCACTGCTTGGTTTTGATACCCAAAAACCATGATTTTGGGATATTTTTCGATAACGGATAAAGATTTCTCAAAATGGGAAGATGGCACTTCAAGATAAATGCCTAGAGAATATACCATTAAAATTTGAGCAATTTATTGCAGTTAGCTATTTAGAAATCTGCTACTGACGCCGAAAAAATGGTGAAATACACTTCTTTCTGGTCTCCTCAGGGGCGCCCTTGAATTAAATGGTGTCTCCATAGTCCTCTTAAGGCGCACCGTAGATAACATCCAATGGAAAAAGAACCAAACGATTTGCTCCATTTGCCTAAGCTGGACGACGTGTGTAATATTCAAAATTTGACCCTGTATTGTAGGGTAGTTGCAGAAAGACGAACCAACTGTTGGATATACTAATTGTTCCTAACCTAAGGCCTATCCAAAACGCTTGATAATAGCATTCTATCACAAACATAGCTGTCTCATGCGTACCGATATCGAGAAAAAATATCAATGGAGCAGGAGGCTGAAGGAATAGTAATATACAGGGTGTTACAAAAAGGTACGGCCAAACTTTCAGGAAACATTCCTCACACACAAAGAAAGAAAATATGTTATGTGGACATGTGTCCGGAAACGCTTACTTTCCGTGTTAGAGCTCATTTTATTACTTCTCTTCAAATCACTTTAATGATGGAATGGAAACACACAGAAACAGAACGTTCCAGCGTGACTTCAAACACTTTGTTCAAAATGTCCTCCGTTAGCGACGATACATGCATCCACCCTCCGTCGCATGGAATCCCTGATGCGCTGATGCAGCCCTGGAGAATGGCGTATTGTATCACAGCCGTCCACAATACGAGCACGAAGAGTCTCTACACTTGGTACCGGGGTTGCGTAGACAAGAGCTTTCAAATGCCCTCATACATGAAAGTCAAGAGGGTTGAGGTCAGGAGAGCGTGGAGGCCATGGAATTGGTCCGCCTCTAACAATCCATCGGTCACCGAATCTGTTGTTGAGAAGCGTACGGAACACTTCGACTGAAATGTGTAGGAGCTCCATCGTGCATGAACCACATGTTGTGTCGTACTTGTAAAGGCACATATTCTAGCAGCACAGGTAGAGTATCCCGTATGAAATCATGATAACGTGCTCCATTGAGCGTAGGTGGAAGAACATGGGGCCCAATCAAGACATCACCAACAATGCCTGCCCAAACGTTCACAGAAAATCTGTGTTGATGACGTGATTGCACAATTGCGTGCGGATTCTCGTCAGCCCACAAATGCTGATTGTGAAAATTTACAATTTGATCACGTTGGAATGAAGCCTCATCCGTAAAGAGAACATTTGCACTGAAATGAGGATTGACACATTGTTGGATGAACCATTCGCCGAAGTGTACCCGTGGAGGCCAATCAGCTGCTGATAGTGCCTACACACGTTGTACATGGTACGGAAAAAACTGGTTCTCCCGTAGCACTCTCCACACAGTGACGTGGTCAACGTTACCTTGTACAGCAGCAACTTCTCTGACGCTGACATTAGGGTTATCGTCAACTGCACGAAGAATTGCCTAGTTCATTGCAGGTGTTTTCGTCGTTCTAGGTCTTCCCCAGTCGCGAGTCATAGGCTGGAATGTTCCATGCTCCCTAAGACGCCGATCAATTGCTTCGAACGTCTTCCTGTCGGGACACCTTCGTTCTGGAAATCTGTCTCGATACAAATGTACCGCGCCACGGCTATTGCCCCGTGCTAATCCATACATCAAATGGGCATCTGCCAACTCCGCATTTGTAAACATTGCACTGACTGCAAAACCATGTTCGTGATGAACACTAACCTGTTGATGCTACGTATTGATGTGCTTGATGCTAGTACTGTAGAGTAATGAGTCGCATGTCAACACAAGCACCGAAGTCAACATTACCTTTCTTCAATTGGGCCAACTGGCGGTGAATCGAGGAAGTACAGTACATACTGACGAAACTAAAATGAGCTCTAACATGGAAATTAAGCGTTTCCGGACACATGTCCACATAACATCTTTTCTTTATTTGTGTGTGAGGAATGTTTCCTGAAAATTTGGCCGTACCATTTTGTAACACCCTGTATACTGGTTATAAAAGCAGTGTTGACACTTACCCCCGCCCCCCCCCCCCCCCCGCCGGCCGGTGTGGCCGTGCGGTTAAAGGCGCTTCAGTCTGGAACCGCGTGACCGCTCCGGTCGCAGGTTCGAATCCTGCCTCGGGTATGGATGTGTGTGATGTCCTTAGGTTAGTTAGGTTTAAGTAGTTCTAAGTTCTAGGGGACTGATGACCACAGATGTTAAGTCCCATAGTGCTCCGAGCCATTTGAACCATTTTGAACCCCCCCCCCCCCTCCCCCTCCCGGAACCCAAGATTACCAAAGCTAGAGAACTGCACGGCAAGAGGGAGAATTAATATGACTGGTGAACTGACATGTTCGATTTCAAATGCTACTCAGTGATGAATTATTGTAAAATGTATGTATGTTTCATTAATTTTATTTTGTAAATGGTTTAATTTACTTACACTTAACTTTAAAGTAAAAGGTTAAGTTGTTGTTGAGGTCTTCAGTCCTGAGACTGGTTTGATGCAGCTCTCCATGCTACTCTATCCTGTGCAAGCTTCTTCATCTCCCAGTACTTACTGCAACCTACATCCTTCTGAATCTGCTTAATGTATTCATCTCTTGGTCTGCCTCTACGATTTTTACCCTCCACGCTGCCCTCCAATGCTAAATTTGTGATCCCTTGATGCCTCGGAACATGTCCTACCAACCGGTCCCCTCTTCTTGTCAAGTTGTGCCACAAACTCCTCTTCTCCCCTATTCTATTCAATACCTCCTCATTAGTTATGTGATCTACCCATCTAATCGTCAGCATTCTTCTGTAGCACCACATTTCGAAAGCTTCTATTCTCTTCTTGTCCAAACTATTTATCGTCCATGTTTCACTTCCATACATGGCTACACTCCATACAAATACTTTTAGAAACGACTTCCTGACAGTTAAATGCATACTCGATGTTAACAAATTTCTCTTCTTCAGAAACGCTTTCCTTGCCATTTCCAGTCGACATTTTATATCCTCTCTACTTCGACCATCATCAGTTATTTTGCTCCCTAAATAGCAAAATTCCTTTACTACTTTAAGTGTCTCATTTCCTAATCTAATTCCCTCAGCATCACCCGACTTAATTCGACTACATTCCATTATCCTCGTTTTGCTTTTGTTGATGTTCATCTTATATCCTCCATTCAAGACACTGTCCATTCCGTTCAACTGCTCTTCCAAGTCCTTTGCTGTCTCTGACAGAATTACAATGTCATCGGCGAATCACAAAGTTTTTATTTCTTCTCCATGGATTTTAATACCTACTCCGAATTTTTCTTTTGTTTCCTTTACTGCTTGCTCAATATACAGATTGAATAACATCGGGGAGAGGCTACAACCCTGTCTCACTACCTTCCCAACCGCTGCTTCCCTTTCATGTCCCTCGACTCTTATAAAAGTTAAGTATTATACAGATTAATATAATACTTAGCCTTCCGCACACTGACGAAATGTCTGGTGCCAGTAACACTGCGATATGGTGTGTTCTGTCCCCGCTCGTTCCCTGGCGTGCCCACACATTTCGGTAAACGAACATCAGTGCACTCACATGTGTTATAACCCACTTGCATATAACACTATTTGAGAGTCTATCGTTCAATAAATATTTGCGTTACAGCATCAAAGTCTAGTTACCTTGCCAAATTATCTTCAGTTTCCAAAACCCACAAATCTGTGAGACACTGTTGACGTCTAGTTGATCTGAGATGATTTTCAACACTAGCCAGGGTCCTGACTAAGCTACAGACAGTGCAGAAGTGTAAAAGTTGTGCATAGCTACTCATACGTTTGGAAATAAGCTTGAAATACTCATGTACCTTATTGAAGAGGTCTGACGGTTCCAAACTAATGTAGTCAAAGTGTGAAGTATGAATTAGTTTGCAGAAATTTTATTTCTTCTTGTAAATCTGTTGTGACATCATTACGGTATCCATTGATAAATAACTTGCATGCCTCAGTGACTTGATCGTCAGTCATCTTCGAGTATTTCCAGACAATCCCAAATGTTTCATCTAAAATCTCCACTGTTTCATATCGGGTTTTCAGATTAGACCTAGATTGTCAATAATGCATAAAACATTAATCTTGAGTAAATCGTGTGACATGACATTTTTCTACTACATTCTTGGTTTTATCATAAAATTGTTTCCTCTTCTTAGTGCACACCTCAGGAAATTCAAGATTGATATTAATTACATTGGCAACAGTTTTAGATTTAGGGAGAATGGTGTCTCGATTTTCGCTATGATATCCGAAGCCATTTAATAAGCTCTGATAATGTTTATCTGAACATCAACGATAATATCTCGAGCTTCTAGTAGTTTGCTTCTGTAGTCAATTGGTACCAACAACTTCAGCCAAATTGATGCCCTGATTAAACAGATGAAAGATCTCACATAATGCAAAACACCCCATTCAACAAACCAAGTTTCATATGACAAATATAACTCCTGAGAGTTTCAAAAGCCGCGCGGGTTTAGCCGAGCGGTCTGGGGCGCTGCAGTCATGGACTGTGCGGCTGGTCCCGGCGGAGGTTCGAGTCCTCCCTCGGGCACGGGTGCGTGTGTTTGTCCTTAGGATAATTTAGGTTAAGTAGTGTGTAAGCTCAGGGACTGATGACCTTAGCAGTTAAGTCCCACAAGATTTAACACACATTTGAACATTTTTTAGTTTCAAAAGCCATGGCAATCTTTTTCAAATGAGCTTCAACTGGTCTTAGAGTGTCAAACCGAGTACTCCAACAAATATCAGACTCCAAATAGACTGTTTCAGAATTTCCCATCTTTGTGGACTGCAACTGGACAGATTGTAAAGAAGCTGAATCATTTGGAAAAAAAGTGCGTGATTCATGACAACTCTGAGCTGCGTGTACTCCACATAAGTCCATGTATGATAAGCACACAGAGAGAATTTTGCAAGAGGGTTCCACTGATGAACATGTGTCTGAGCTCCTTTATATAAGACCCTCTCACATTACTTCCGTTGTCGTAACCTCGTCCGCAGCATTCACTTGTAGGGATAGAGTATTTAACAAGAATGGGTCGAATTTTAAATGTTCAATACCAGCTTATGTTTTCTGATTACAAACTACGAATTCTACTAAAACCTCATTTATCTCATATTTATCATTCTCCATATTGAAATAAATGTAAGGCAGGATGAATGCTGGCTCTTCAATATGTGTTCAGTCAGGAGTTGCATCAACAATAATTGATAATACTTCTTATTTTCCAAGCTGGCACTCCTGACATGATGGGCACAACCAGAAATAAATTAATTATATTGAATTCTCTCATTTTGAGAGTACTGAAGGGTAGATCTGTTTACCTGCTGAAAAAATTCAACAGCTGAGATCGCATAAAATATTTCTTTATTTAAGACAACCGGATTTTTATCCATGTGACAGCTTGGCGTGAGGTTCAACGTAAAATGAAAACGTTTCACACCAAAAAGACTTTTCAGACCTGAAGATGAGAGCGAAGTCTGTCGAAAACGGTTGTCGTAAATACAGAAATATTTCATGCGATGAGGACTGTTGAATTTTTTTTAGTAAATTAATTCTGAGTATTACTTCACAGATAATTCCCCAGTAAACGCTTTCCAGCTTCTTGTCCATCGCTGATCCTCTAATTTGTTTTGCAAGAACTAGATCGTAATGACTCAACTGTTCTAATATTCCGAGAAAAATTCCATTATTTGGATCTCTAGTATTATGAGATGTGCCTCTGAAGGTCAAGCTTTTTTGAACAAGAAATAAAGTCACATCAAGTAACTTGAGAGTTCCTATGTAAGCCAATGAAATTCTGTCATATCATTTCATTTCTTCACTTTATGGTTCTTTCAGTACAATTACATACAAATGCGTATATTTTATTTTGTGTTTACTCTTGAATGCAAAATGTTGTGGCGTAACAAGCTTGCTACGCCACACTGGGAAGGGAGCCGAAAGAAAGGCACGCGTACACACACGCCGACTGGCGTGAAGTCTGGAACAGGATAACTATTGAATGGTAGCAAGAAAAGTACGTAGCTGCTTTATACTTAACTTTTAATCATTGTTGTATACATCGTTCTTCTTGAGACATTTATACGATAACTCTCAAACTAGGTAAGGCTAAGGGCGCCTTGCTAGGTCGTAGCCATGGACTTAGCAGAAGGCTATTCTAACTGTCTCTCGGCAAATGAGAGGAAGGCTTCGTCCGTATTGTTGCTAGCAATGTCGTCGTACAACTGGGGCGAGTGCTCTATCGTATCTCGAGACCTGCCTTGTGGTGGCGCTCGGTCTGCGATCACACAGTGGCGACACGCAGGTCCGACATGTACTAAATGGACCGCGGCCGATTTAAGCTACCACCTAGCAAGTGTGGTGTCTGGCGGTGACACCACATTCCTCCCCCGCAAATCGGCGAACGGTCGTATGATAAGGCTTCCGCCCGCCGTGGGGGGGAACCCATGTTGACGTATGCGATGAGGTGGTGAGCCTAACAACAGGCGAGGCTGTGCCACCCGCACCCGGCCATTCGGTCCGAGGGGAGCTAGGAAACGCCTGAAAACCTTGTCCAGGGTGCACGTCAACATGCGGTGTATGCGCCCGTAAAGAGTCAGGAGGGGCCGAAGGGTCGACCTCCATTGCGTCGGGGTACCCGACGCGCGAAGACGCCATGTGGTCCGGAGCGGGCAAGAGGTCCATGGCGGAGGACAGCTGTTCACGGGAAGCGATCGGCGGCGCGTGACCCAGGGAGGCGCTTGGCGGCTGCAGCGAAGCGTCGAATGCGGGCGGCGCTGGCGGGAGAACAGGCGGCGGCGGCGGCTGCTGCGGCGGCACGTCGCCATGGGGCAAAATGGAAGGCAGCGTCGGTAACACCTGGGGGTGAGGCGAGCCAGTAGATGGGTCCCCAGGGCGCTGACCGGACGGCACCGTCGCTGAAACCAGACGGGGAGCGGCAGAACCCGTACGACGACAGAGGCGCAGCTGCTTGAGATGCCGACGCACCTTACCAGAGGCCCTCAAAACCAAATACATCGCGCGGCCGAGGCAGTGAAGGATGCGCCCTGCGAGCCAACGCCGTGAACCTCGATAGTTGCGATAAAATACAACGTCGCCTGGAGCAAAAGCAGGAGTCTGCCACTGCACAGGAACCTGATGCGGCAGATGCAGCAAAGACATCAAGGTTCGATGAGGACGACCATGGAGCAACTCAGCCGGCGAGCGACCATCTCGGGGCTGAGAGCGATACGAAGACAAAAAGAGCAACAATGCGTCCTCCCGAGAATGCGACTCTTTCAACTTCAACATCTGTGACTTGAAAGTCCGGACCAATCGTTCAGCGGCACCGTTTGACTGAGGCGGAAACGGCGCGGATGTCAGATGTTGAATACCACTGGCCTGGCAGAATGACTGAAATTCGGCGGACATGAATTGTGGGCCATTATCGGAAACAATAGTCTGCGGAAGACCTTCAATGCAAAAGATAGCAGACAACGCTTGGATGGTGGCGGAGGACGTCGTGGAAGACATCCGGACAACAAAAGGAAAATTACTGAAGGCATCGACCAGAACCAACCATCTAGCATTCCAGAATGGACCAGCAAAATCAATGTGCAAGCGTTGCCAAGGGGAAGTGGCTTTTGGCCATGCAAAGACTTTCCGCGGCGGCGCGGATTGTTGTTCGGCACACGTCATGCAAGAAGAACACATATTCGTAATCGCAGCATCGATTCCGAACCAAGTACAGTGCTGACGAGCAAGTTGTTTCGTTCGCACTATACCCCAATGTCCTTGGTGAAGAAGCCGTAAAACAGAGGACTGTAACGAACGTGGGACCACGACTCTGGACTGATCATTATCAGAACGCAACAACAAAACACCACGTCGTACAAAAAGTCTCTCCTTGTGAGCAAAAAATCGGCGAACCAACGGATCCTCGATCCGAGACTTTGACAAAGGCCATTGCGTAGCAACAAAACGCAAAACAGTAGCAAGGACAGGGTCAGCAGCTGTGGCGGTAGCTACACGACGAAAATCAATCGGAAACGATTCGACCACTTCATCCGTTTCCGAATCAATGTACATGCAAGCAAGTTCGGAAGAATCGAATGCTTTATCCTCAGCAACAGGCAAACGGGACAACGCATCAGCGTTTCCGTGCTTAGCAGTGGACCGATACAAGATATCGTAGCGGTACTGCGAGAGGAAAATAGACCAGCGAATGAATTTCTGCGCTGTACGCGGAAGTACAGGCTTGTTCGGATGGAAAAGCGACGTCCAAGGTTTGTGGTCTGTGACGATGGTAAAGTGACGATCATACAAGAAATCATGGAACTTAGTGACACCAAACACGAGAGCCAAAGCTTCTTTCTCTATCTGTGAATAATTTCTTTGCGCAGACGAGAGCAATTTGGACGCAAAGGCAATAGGGCGATCATGCGAACCAACTTTGTGCGCAAGCACAGCACCGATCCGGAAATCCGATGCATCTACCATCAACAAAAGGGGTTTCTGGGGATCGAATGGCGTAAGGCAAGTATTAGAAAGCAACGCCGATTTCAACTGGCGAAAGGCGCTCTCGCATTCCGTCGTCCAGACGAACGGAACACCCTTACGGCGTAAGCGATGAAGCGGAGCTGAAATGGAAGAGGCATTGCGCAGAAAGCGATGATAGTAGGTAATTTTACCCAACACACTCTGCAGCTGCTTCACATTTTGAGGGGAAGGCAAATCTTGGATGGCACGGAGGTGCTCTGGACTCGGATGTATGCCTTGGGCATTGATGACATGGCCCAGGTATGGTAAGTCACGAGCAAAAAACACACATTTGTCCTTCCGCAAGTGAAGACCATTTTGTCGCAAGACCTGAAATAAGGTTCGTAGGTTCGCAAGATGATCTTCTTCTGTCTGTCCGGAGATCACTATATCGTCCAGATAGTTTGCTGCAGTAGGGACCGACGCACAAATAGTTTGTAAATATTGCCGAAACAATGCAGGGGCGGATGCACACCCGAACGGCAGTCTTTTGAACCTGTACAATCCAAGATGCGTGTTAACCACCAATACGCGCTGGGATTCGTCGTCCACCGGTATTTGCAAGTACGCATCGGCTAGATCCAACTTTGAAAAATATTTTCCCGGGCACAGTTTAGCAAAAAGATCTTCCGGGCGGGGCAAAGGAAAAGTAGCAGTCACTAGTTGTGGATTCACTGTGGCCTTGAAGTCCACGCAAAGTCTCAGTTTTCCGGAAGGTTTTGGCAAAATTACTAAGGGTGAGGCCCAGAGAGACGCTTGCACACGTTCAATTACACCCTGTGATTCCAAATCGTTTAATGTTCTTGCGACCTCATCACGCAATGCGTGGGGAACATTGCGCGCTCTGAAAAATTTCGGTTGCGCGTTGACTTTCAGTTCCAAATGTGCTTCATAGTTCTTAGCGCAACCAAGGCCCGGTGCAAAAATGTCTGCAAATTCTTCACACAGACGAGAAACACTGTCTGAAGGCACAGTTTGATTCACTGATAGGACCTGATTTACAATAGACATGTTAAACAACTGAAATAAATCTAAACCAAACAAGTTCACTGCAGTAGACGAACGAAGAACGTAAAATGACACAAGTTTTGTTTGTCCCTTGTATGTTGCAAGAAGAGTGCACCGCCCTAACACAGGTAGATTCTGTCCTGAATAACTATGTAACGTAACATTTGCGGCACGCAACGGAGGTGTGCCCAGTTGTTTGTACGTGTCGTGATTGAGCAATGAAACTGCAGCTCCGGTATCGAGCTGGAATGGTATGACCTTGCCATTAAAGTCCAAATCTACAAAAAGTTTATTGTCCTGCTGACGACAAGAGCGACTGTTTTGTGCAATTTGAACAGACACTGGTACAGAATCACTTGCTAATTGACGTGATTTCCGGCGACGTCGACACACAGTTTTTGTGGGACGAACACAGTCACTGTTAGAAAGAGTGGCACTGGACGAAGCGGAGTGAACGACATGAATGTCCATGGGCGAAGGTCCACGAGCCTGAGTGTCCTTGGTTCGATTCCGGCGCGAAGCAAAGGGCCTGGAATGGTTGTGATTGTCCAATCTGAGCTTTTTCTGGCAAACACTTTGAACATGTCCTTTCCTATTGCAGAAAAAGGAAATAGCTTGGCGTGACGGGCAATGTTCACGCGAATGTCTAGTAGCACACCGCGGACATGATTTCACTGCATTTGTGTGCTGGCGCGGCACACCTGGCTTAGAGCGTGGCGGCAGCTGTGCTGACGTGCGCGAGGGCAGTTGACCGGGCCGCGCAGTGCGTCCGGCTGGCCGGTTAACGTTACACACGGCTGGCGAAGTTTCAAAAGATTCCTGAGCACAGTCAAGTGTGTCTTATCTATCCAATATGTCTATCACTTGTTGAAGGGAGGGATTAACTAGTTTCAAAATTTGCTCCCGTATGCGAACATCAGATACGTTCTGTGCAATTGCATCACACACCATTGTATCTGAATAAGAAAGGCCACAGTCACATTCAAAGGCACAGTCCCTAGTAAGTCCTTGAAATGTTGCTACCCACTCCCTATTAGTTTGACCGGCCGTACGTTTTGTACGAAAAAACGTATAACGTTTTGCAACCACATTAACTGTTTCTTTGAAATAGGCATCTAAAGCAGACAAAATTTCTTCGTAGGACAGAGTTGCTACGTCGCGTCGGGGAAACAATTTCACTATCACACGGTTGGTGGACACACCGACACAAGAAAGCAAAAACGGCTGCCGCTCATTACCTTGAGTTCTGTAGGCGGCTAGATGAAAGCCAAACTGTCGGGACCATTCTGGCCACGATTCTTGCGCTGGATCGTAGTGCCTAAAAGGCGGTGCAACTGTGAGTTGTGGCTGCGGTAGCGGTGAAGCGGCGGCTGCCGCATCGGTGTGAATGGCACGTTGACCCTGGACGAGCTGTCCCAGGGCATCCAATAACGCCTGCGTCTGCTGATTCTGCAAGCGATAAAATTCGGACAGTACATCTGGAGATTGTGGCGAAGCCATGACACAAATAAATGTAAGCAATCAGAAAGAACATGATCCTTTAAGCCTCGTCGCCAATCTGCTGTGGCGTAACAAGCTTGCTACGCCACACTGGGAAGGGAGCCGAAAGAAAGGCACGCGTACACACACGCCGACTGGCGTGAAGTCTGGAACAGGATAACTATTGAATGGTAGCAAGAAAAGTACGTAGCTGCTTTATACTTAACTTTTAATCATTGTTGTATACATCGTTCTTCTTGAGACATTTATACGATAACTCTCAAACTAGGTAAGGCTAAGGGCGCCTTGCTAGGTCGTAGCCATGGACTTAGCAGAAGGCTATTCTAACTGTCTCTCGGCAAATGAGAGGAAGGCTTCGTCCGTATTGTCGCTAGCAATGTCGTCGTACAACTGGGGCGAGTGCTCTATCGTATCTCGAGACCTGCCTTGTGGTGGCGCTCGGTCTGCGATCACACAGTGGCGACACGCGGGTCCGACATGTACTAAATGGACCGCGGCCGATTTAAGCTACCACCTAGCAAGTGTGGTGTCTGGCGGTGACACCACACAAAATATATACTGTATTTTTCGTACAAAATCACCGTGTGATAGAATAAGAAGCTTCTTATCTTTGAACGTTGTTGGCGGTCTTACTAAATTATAACGACGTTTCTCAGCTGTTGGCATATACACTAGTTAGGGAAATATTTTAGCACGAATTCCAGCAACATTTAAAGAAAATGCACAATTACAAGTACGATCTCCGGAGAAAATATTGTGGATTCAAGATTAAGCATGAAACAGAATTGCATGTAATTAGTCTGTAAGAATCATAAAAATAAAGAAATAAAGTGGGAAAAAAGAGTTAGACTGTCTATGCTGGTGCAGCGGGAGTGATCTTTTCCTTTTTTATGCTGTATGACACAAAATTTCTTTTACAATATAAGTGTGGTATTTGTTAACTCGGTATCCTGAGGGATACGAACCCTTGAGAGACTTGCCCCCCCCCCCCCCCTGCCCCTGCCACCCTCACATCGGACCTGGCTGTGGAAGGCACGAGTGCGTCTCCGTACCATGGTTGCCTGCTTGCTTCACACGTTTGCACCCCATTGAGCTTTATAGGTGTCAGCATTCCCTATTGCATCCCCACAGATGGCGCTCTGGTAGCTATGTCACTACGTTGTTTGTTAGTGGACGCCTTTAAACTATTTTCAGTAAATCTACTATCCCCCATGTGGCATATGCCATCGACATCGTCTTTCCAGATGTACTAATTTTTTCCCGGCAGTGTATTTTGCTGCTGGTGTCGAGAATAGTGATAGTGACTGATAGTCGTCCTGGAAGTATTTGATCACAAGCCACATACCTGGACGCGATCATGTCACTTTTCACTTACACCGTATGTCCGAGAAGTTTCCGCAACGGTGTGCCTGCAATGATGTAAAACAGAAGTAATATCCGGCGTTCCCAAGGAAATGTTATAGGCCCTCTATTGTTCCTGATCTATATTAACGACATAGGAGACAATCTGAGTTGCCGTCTTAGATTGTTTGCAGATAATGCTGTCATTTATCGTCTTGTAAAGTCATCAGATGATCAAAACGACTTGCAAAATGATTCAGATAAGTTATCTGTACGGTGCGAAAAGTGGCAATTGGCCCTGAATAAAGAAAAGTGCGAAGTTATTCACATGAGCGCTAAAAGAAATCAGCTAAATTCGATTACGCGATAAGTCCCACAAATCTGAGGGCTGTAAATTCAACTAAATATTTAGGGATTACAATTACAAATAAACTAAATCGGAACGATCACATAGATGATATTGTGGGTAGAGCAAACCAAATACTGCGATTCATTGGCAGAACACTTAGAAGGTGCAACAGGTCTACCAAAGAGACTGCTTACACCACGCTTGTCCGCCCTATTCTGGAGTGTTACTGTGCGGTGCGGGATCCGCATCAGATTGGACTGACGGATGACATCGAAGAAGTACAAAGATGGGTAGCTCGTTTTGTATTATCGCGAAATAGGGGAGATAGTGTAACAAACATGATACGTGAATTGGAGTGGCAATCATTAAAACAAAGGCGTTTTTCGTTACGACGGGATCTTCTCATGTAATTTCAATGACCAGTTTTCTCCTCCAATTGCGAAAACATTCTGTTGGCACCCACCTGCATAGGGAGAAATGATGATCACGATAAAATAAGAGAAATCAGGGCTCGCACGGAAAAATTTAAGTGCTCGTTTTTTCCGTGTGCCGTTCGAGAGTGGAACGGCAGAGAGACAACATAAAGGTGGTTCATTGAACCCTCTCCCAGGTACTTTACTGTGAATAGCAGAGTAATCACGTAGATGTAGATGTAGGTGTAAATGTTTTGAGCCGCCCTCTCTGAGTCGCGTCGACGCCACCACATAAATGACCAGCAACGTAGACAACTTGCTGGCGAAGAAGAACGCCACCGCTGGCCGACGTTCCGCTCTACGATTTACATGGCAATGCCTCGACATAAGCAAGATCGAAACTCTGCAATAGCGAGCCACATGAATCTGTCTCGGGGCAATGAATTCTACAACTGCGAATGCGCTTTTGGTGAATGTAAGGGACATGCCCCTTCAATTATGGAGGACTCTCTTGGCACAGAAACGCATACTTAGTAGAGCAGCGCAAACAGTTCATCCTCTTATTCATCAACTGCTTCACTGAGAATACAGAATTCGAAGGAGACGGGCACCTCTACTAGTTCAGTGTTTCAACCAGCAATGATAGTTGATACCCCCCTTCCTAAAAGACTCCCTGCCTTCTGCTTGTAGCCTGAAATACTGAACTACCGGCCCACAATCTTCCATCAGTCCAGAGGGTCGGATCAAACATTCACTACTGATTGTCATCTGATGCATCAAAGTGACCGTCATCTGTCAGAATTCTCACTGACGGCATGGGCTTTGCTTACTTCTGTGGGGATCCAGCATCTTGGTCTATGTTTAAGCTTCCGACGATAGCCAGCATTTTCACTGCCGGAGTTCTTGCAATTGAAGGAGACCTCCGGTATGCGGCAAATCAGTTCGATGACATCCTTATTGTCACGGATTCGAGGAATGCACTGGAAAACCTGCCGTGGTGCTCCCACACTAACCTCAACGTGCTCGTCGTAATTAAAAGTAGTCTGTTGTTGTGGTCTTCATTCCAGAGACTGGTTTGATGCAGCTCTCCGTATTACTCTATCCTGTGCTAGCTTCTTCATCTCCCAGCACCTACTGCAACCTACATCCTTCTGAATCTGCTTAGTGTCTTCATCTCCTGGTCTCCCTCTACGATTGTTACCCTCCACGCTGCCCTCCAATACTAAATTGGTGATCCCTTTATGCCTCAGAACATGTCCTACCAACCGATCCCTTCTTCTAGTCAAGGTGTGCCACAAATTTCTCTTCTCCCTAATTCTATTCAGTACCTCCTCATTAGTTATGTGATCTACCCATCTAATCTTCAGCATTCTTCTGTAGCACCACATTTCGAAAGCTTCTATTCTCTTCTTGTCCAAACTATTTATCGTGCTCGTGTCACTTCCAAACATGGCTGCACTTCCATGTAAATACTTTCAGAAACGACTTCCTGACACTTAAATCTATGCTCGATGTTAACAAATTTCTCTTCTTCAGAAACGCTTTCCTTGTCATTGCCAGTCTACATTTTATATCTTCTCTACTTCGACCATCATCAGTTATTCTGCTCCCCAAATAGCAAAACTCATTTACTACTTCAAGCGCCCTATTTGCTAATCTAATACCCTCAGCATCATCAGATTTAATCCCACTAGATTCCATTATTCTTGTTTTGCTTCTGTTGATGTTCATCTTACATCCTCCTTTCAAGACACTGTCCATTCCGTTCAGCTGCTCTTCCACGTCCTTTACTGTCTCTAACAGAATTACACGTCATCGGCGAATCTCAAAGTTTTTATTTCTTCTCCATGGATTTTAGTTCCTACTCCAAATTTTTCTTTTTTGTTCCTTTACTGCTTACTCAATATACAGATTGAATAGCATCGGGGACAGGCTACAATCCAGTCTTACTCCCTTCCCAACCGCTGCTTCCCTTTCATGCCCCTCGACTCTTATAACTGCCATCTGGTTTTTGTACAGATTGTAAATAGCCTTTCGCTCCCTGTATTTTACGCCTGCCACCTTTAGAATTTGAAAGAGAGTATTCCAGGCAACAATTTAAAAAGCTTTCTCTAAGTCTACAAATGCTAGAAATGTAGGTTTTCCTTTCCTTAATCTATTTTCTAAGGTAAGTTGTAGGGTCAGTATTGCCTCACGTGTTCCATCATTGCCACGGTATCCAAACTAATCTTCCCCGAGGTCGGCTTCTACCAGTTTTTCCATTCGTCTGTAAAGAATTCGTGTTAGTATTTTATAGCCGTGGCTTATAAAACGGATAGTTCGGTAATTTTCACATCTGTAGTCTATCAGAGTGAAAGTCACAATCAACGTGTTCAGTTATTACGGACTATGGACTCTGGTATCTTTGTAACGAGGTGGCAGACCACTCGGAGAAACGAAGTGTGATTGATGGCCAGTCTTACTACACTTGTCTCCGTCATACAGATTTTGTTGCGAGCTCAAAGGAAAAAAGTGCATCAGTAATGGTCACGGATATTGGAGATCTTATCACAGTAATAGGTACCCGTGGTCTAGGGGTGCCGGCACGGTAGCTCAGCGTGTTCGGTCAGAGCGTTAGCTGCACTCTGTAATAAAAAAACTGAGTGAATGGATCAATAACGGGCTTCAATGGGCGTCAGGAGACAACCGCCACTAAGTTTTGATAAATAATCAGCATTGGCGGCCGAATACTTCCGCCATAAGAAGTCAGCCTCATTCTGCCAACGGCCTTGTCAAAGAGGGCGGAAGAGCGGATAGAGGTTCAGGGCACTCTCTTGCCCTAGGGGTGGGAAATTGCCCCTAAAGGCGGAAGAATCAGCAATGATCAACGACATGAGGATGCAGAAGGCAATGGAAACCACTGCATTAAGGACACGTAACGTGTATCCACAGGACATGTGGCCTGTAATTGAAGAAGTGTCATGATGATCTCTCCATTGGCAAAAGATTCCGGAATAGACCCCCATTCGGATCTCCGGGAGGGGACTGCCAAGGGGGAGGTTACCATGAGAAAAAGATTGAATAATCAACGAAAGGATAACGTTCTGCGAGTCGGGGCGTGGAATGTCAGAAGCTTGAACGTGGTAGGGAAACTAGAAATTCTGAAAAGGGAAATGCAAAGGCTCAATCTAGATATAGTAGGGGTCAGTGAAGTGAAGTGGAAGAAAGACAAGGATTTCTGGTCAGATGGGTATCGGGTAATATCAACAGCAGCAGAAAATGGTATAACAGGATTCGTTATGAATAGGAAGGTAGGGCAGAGGGTGTGTTACTGTGAACAGTTCAGTGACCGGGTTGTTCTAATCAGAATCGACAGCAGACCAACACGGACAACGATAGTTCAGGTATACATGCCTACGCCGCAAGCTGAAGATGAACAGACAGAGAAAGTGTATGAGGATATTGAAAGGGTAATGCAGCATGTAAAGGGGGACGAAAATCTAATAGTCATGGACGACTGGAATGCAGTTGTAGGGGAAGGAGTAGAAGAAAAGGTTACAGGAGAATATGGGCTTGGGACAAGGAATGAAAGAGGAGAAAGACTAATTGAGTTCTGTAACAAGTTTCAGCTAGTAATAGCGAATACCCTGTTCAAGAATCACAAGAGGAGGAGGTATACTTGGAAAAGGCCGGGAGATACGTGAAGATTTCAATTAGATTACACCATGGTCAGACAGAGATTCCGAAATCAGATACTGGATTGTAAGGCGTACCCAGGAGCAGATATAGACTCAGATCACAATATAGTAGTGATGAAGAGTAGGCTGAAGTTCAAGTCATTAGTCAGGAAGAATCAATACACAAAGAAGTGGGATACGGAAGTACTAAGGAATGACGAGATACGTTTGAAGTTCTCTAACGCTATAGATACAGCAATAAGGAATAGCGCAGTAGGCAGTACAGTTGAAGAGGGATGGACATCTCTAAAAAGGGTCATCACAGAAGTTGGGAAGGAAAACATAGGTACAAAGAAGGTAGCTGCGAAGAAACCATGGGTAACAGAAGAAATACTTCAGTTGATTGATGAAAGGAGGAAGTACAAACATGTTCTGGGAAAATCAGGAATACAGAAATACAAGTCGCTGAGGAATGAAATAAATAGGAAGTGCAGGGAAGCTAAGACGAAATGGCTGCAGGAAAAATGTGAAGACACCGAAAAAGACATGATTGTCGGAAGGACAGACTCACCATACAGGAAAGTCAAAACAACCTTTGGTGACATTAAAAGCAACGGTGGTAACATTAAGAGTGCAACGGGAATTCCACTGTTAAATGCAGAGGAGAGAGCAGATAAGTGGAAAGAATACACTGAAAGCCTCTATGAGGGTGAAGATTTGTCTGATGTGATAAAAGAAGAAACAGGAGTCGATTTAAAAGAGATAGGGGATCCAGTATTAGAATCGGAATTTAAAAGAGCTTTGGAAGACTTACGGCCAAATAAGCCAGAAGGGATAGATAACATTCCATCAGAATTTCTGAAATCATTGGTGGAAGTGGCAACAAAACGACTATTCACGTTGGTGTGTAGAATATATGAGTCTGGCGACATACCATCTGACTTTCGGAAAAGCATCATCCACACAATTCCGAAGACGGCAAGAGCTGAAAAGTGCGAGAATTATCGCACAATCAGCTTAACAGCTCATGCATCGAAGCTGCTTACAAGAATAATATACAGAAGAATGGAAAAGAAAATTGAGAATGCGCTAGGTGACGATCAGTTTGGCTTTAGGAAAAGTAAAGGGGCGAGAGAGGCAATTCTGACGTTACGGCTAGCAAGGCTAAAGAAAAATCAAGACACTTTCATAGGATTTGTCGACCTGGAAAAAGCGTTCGACAATATAAAATGGTGCAAGCTGTTCGAGATTCTGAAAAAAGTAGGGGTAAGCTATAGGGAGAGACGGGTCATATACAATATGTACAACAACCAAGAGGGAATAATAAGAGTGGACGATCAAGAACGAAGTGCTCGTATTAAGAAGGGTGTAAGACAAGGCTGTAGCCTTTCGCCCCTACTCTTCAAGCTGTACATCGAGGAAGCAATGATGGAAATAAAAGAAAGGTTCAGGAGTGGAAAAAAAAACAAGGTGAAAGGATATCAATGATACGATTCGCTGATGACATTGCTACCCTGAGTGAAAGTGAAGAAGAATTAAATGATCTGCTGAACAGAATGAACAGTCTAATGAGTACACAGTATGGTTTGAGAGTAAATCGGAGAAAGACGAAGGTAATGAGAAGTAGTAGAAATGAGAACAGCGAGAAACTTAACATCAGGATTGATGGTCACGAAGTCAATGAAGTTAAGGAATTCTGCTACCTAGGCAGTAAAATAACCAATGACGGACGGAGCAAGGAGGACATCAAAAGCAGACTCACTAGGGCAAAAAAGGCATTTCTGGCCAAGAGAAGTCTACTAATATCAAATACCGGCCTTAATTTGAGGAAGAAATTTCTGAGACGAATGTTGAAAATTAGGTGGACTGATAAGGTAAGGAATGAGGAGGTTCTACGTAGAATTGGAGAGGAAAGGAATATGTGGAAAACACTGATAAGGAAAAGGGACAGGATGATAGGACATCTGCGAAAGACATGAGGGAATGACTTTCATGGTACTAGAGGGAGCTGTAGAGGGCAAAAACTGTAGAGGAAGACAAGTGATTGGAATACGTCAAGCAAATAATTGAGGACGTAGGTTGCAAGTGCTACTCTGAGATGAAGAGGTTAGCACAGGAAAGGAATTCGTGGTGGGGCGCATCAAACCAGTCAGTAGACTGATGACCAAAAGAAAAATCACAGTGCAAAAGACGACATTAAACTGCAATACAGCCGAGTATTCCGTGAAAAACCTGATTATACCAAATCAAGTTTTCTAGAGGTCGTACCACTACTGTAACGTGCATCCGGCTGGGTCACGGCTGTTATCCTTCACACGTTTATATGATGAATGTTCAGCCTCCTCCGTTCTGCGAAGTCGACCCAATTGAGATTACAGACCTCTAAGATATCATACTTGAGCATTCTGTGACAGAACGCTGAAATTTTCTACATCTACATCTACGTGATTACTCTGCTATTCACAATAAAGTACCTGGCAGAGGGTTCAATGAAACACCTTCAAGCTGTCTCTTTTTCCGTTCCATTCTCGAACGGCACACGGGAAAAACGAGCACTTAAATTTTTCTGTCCGAGCCCTGATTTCTCTTATTTTATCGTGATGATCATTTCTCCTTATGTAGGTGGGTGGCAACAGAATGTTTTCGCAATCGGAGGAGAAAACTGGTGACTGAAATTTCATGAGAAGATCCCGTCACAACGAAAAACTCCTTTGTTTTAATGGTTGCCACTCCAATTCACCTATCATGTCTGTGACACTATCTCCCCTATTTCGTGATAATACAAAACTAGCTGCCCTTCTTTGTACTTTTTCGATGTCATCCGTAGGTCCCACCTGATGCGGATCCCACACCGCTCAGCAATATTCCAGAATAGGGCGGAAAAGCGTGGTGCAAGCAGTCTCATTAGTAGACCTGTTGCACCTTCTGTGTTCTGTCAATGAATCGCAGTATTTGGTTTGCTCTACCACAATATTATCTATGTGATCGTTCCAAATTAGGTTATTTGTAATTGTAATCCGTAAGTATTTAGTTGAATTTACAGCCTTCAGATTTGTGTGACTTATCGCGTAATCGAAATTTAGCTGATTTCTTTTAGTGCTCATGTGAATAACTTCACGCTTTTCTTTATTCAGGGTCAATTGCCACTTTTCGCACCATACGGATATCTTATCTAAATCATTTTGCAAGTCGTTTTGATCATCTGATGACTTTACATGACAGAGATCATTTACATCATCTGCAAACAATCTAAGACGGCTACTCAGATTGTCTCCTATGTCGTTAATATAGATCAGGAACAACAGAGGGCCTTTAACACTTCCTTGGGGAACGCCGGATATTATTTCTGTTTTACTCGATGACTTTCCGTCTATTACTACGAGCTGTGACCTTTCTGACAGGAAATCACGAATCCAGTCGCACAACTGAAGCGTTACTCCGTAGGCACGCAGTTTGGTTAGAAGACGCTTGTGAGGAACGGTGTCGAAAGCCTTCTGGAAATCTAAATATATGGAATCAATTTGACGTCCCCTGTCGATAGCACTTATTACTTCATGAGTATAAAGAGCTAGTTGTGTTTCACAAGAACGAATCCGTGCTGATTATGTGTCAACAAATCGTTGTCTTCGAGATACTTCATAATGTTCGAATACAGTATATCTTCCAAAACCCTACTGCATATCGACGTTAGTTATATAGGCCTGTAATTCGGCGGATTACTCTTACTTGCCTTTTTGGGTATTGGCGTGACTTGAGCAATTTTCCGGTCTTTAGGTACGGATCTTTCTGTGAGCGAGTGGTTGTATATAATTGCTAAATAGGGAGCTATTTTATCAGCATACTCTGAGTGGAACCTGACTGGTACACAATCTGGACCGGAGGCCTTGCCTTTATTAAGTGGTTTAAGCTGCTTTGTTACACCGAGGATATCTACTTCTATGTTTCTCATCTTGGCAGTTGTTCTTAATTGGAATTCAGGAATATTTACTTGGTCTTCTTTGGTGAAGGAGTTTTGGAAAACCGTGTTTAATAACTCTGGTTTAGTGGCACTGTCATTAGTGACTTCACCATTGTTATCACGCAGTGAAGGTATTGATTGTGTCTTGCCACTGGTGTGTTTTATGTATGGCCAGAATATCTTTGGGTTTTCTGCCCTTGATGAGAGCAGGAAGCAGGTATTCACCAATCTATATCTGTGAGGAACGTGTTTCGGCAGCTGCCTACCATGGACGACGTCAGTATTAGGAAGGAGAGGCACACAGCAGTTATTAACAGTCCCATTAGTTTTTATTACTCTTGCATATCTGGATTTCGGTTATAAATAGCGATCTTCAATGCATTTGAGTTACCACCCAATAAACTCGAGGCAGTACGTGTCACCTTACGATTTTACTGGCGTATAGGCAGAAGGAAACTTCTGCCTGTACACCAGTAAGATCGTACGGTGACACGTATTGCCGCGAGTTTGTTGGCCCGTAATTCAAATGCATTGAAGATGGCTATTTATAACCGAAATCCATATATGCAAGAGTAATAAATACTAAAGGGATAGCTACTGATAGCTGTGTGCCTCTCCTACCTTATAGTCTACGGTCGCTGTGCACAACGGTTCCTTATGGAATCAAAGTTGGTTACGCCAGTACAGCCCAGTTTTTGCAAGAAGCAGATATCCAGTTATAAGTCAGACACAAGGAACTTAAAGAATCACACAAACGGTCTTGACGGCATAAACATTTATTTCGACGGTAACCGGATTCGGTGAGTTTTTGACCATCCTCAGATTTTGTATCTCCACGAATGTCAGCTGCAGTTAACGTTTGTGGAGTTAGAGATTAAGTAGAAGCTGTGGACGCAGCAACACAAGATAACCAGGGAAAGACAGATCTACGAGAACAAGAAACAGACGATAAAAAAGGAAAGAACAACATGCGCACAGTAGACCAAAACTGAAAATTTAAGAGACGAAAGTGATGGAAAGAAAAATAAGGTGCAGAAGATAGAGAAACACGAAATGAGGAAAATTTTGACATTACCGTACACCATACAGTGCCCAGTGTCAATACAATGCTTCGCCTAGGCAGATTTGTTATGTCGTAAGAGACAGGTGTATCTGCAGTGCTCTGTGCATCTCTCCTGGAATGTACGTGTCATCTGTCCAATGTATGAACGGCCGCACTTTTAGCCTCGACTTCATCTTTCTGTGACTCAGTAGTGAAAGAAGCAATTGAAATGCGGTTGGCGGCAAATTTAATCGATAGAGATAGCGGCTTCAGTTTGGACAAATCAGGGAATCCGGCAATTTCTGTAATTAAATCACAATGACGTCGCATCGGTGTAAGTCTCCGTGACACATCGATATCACCGTGTGGATCGACTACGCAGCCATAGATTTAATTTCCATGCATAAGTTATATCTCTTTGCCGCCTATCAACGTCTCTGGCGCTTGTGTATCTTTGGCCGCATACATAGAGTAATTATCTCTGGAGTGAGCATTGCGTTCTGCGCATGTTGTCAACATTAGACCAGGATTGTCACGTGATCTCGGGACTTCGCTGTGCCTGTCATATAGGGATTTCCGGTAACACGACGTTGGTTTGGTCCCAGGCCACTTGGAGCGCTGCAAGTTTAGCAATTTATAGACTCGTGTTCCTATTGGATGACGTAGTCTTCCATAATTGTTTTGGTGTCGTAGCAACGTGATCGTGCTTTTTCGTTTAAGTTGCAGTGTAAGTATGTTGCTATTATTCTGCTTAGTTTTTGGATGCATTCGTAATATTTGATGGTGTGATGATTCAGTATTTACTTTTTAATTTTTGTTTCATATAGAACACGAGGTTGTATCATCACATTACGTTCTGTGGACTGCTGTATATTTGTTCCTGCAAAGAAATACAATTTCCGTTGCTCAGTTTACTTAAAGGGTAAGTATATTTCTTATTTCTGTTCATATTTCCTCGTATTTCATTGAGAATCCCATGCTAGCAGCTTTTGACATAGTTGGTATTCAACTTTCCGAATCCTGTAATGGAATATAATTCTGGCTTTGATTCATCTTCCTTTATGCCACGAAGTACTCTTAGTGACATAATAAGTACCATTTATTGTGCTGTTAACTACATACCAAATATTGGATGTGTTACAATTGATTCATAATGCCTCGAGTGTGTTCTATTTCCCGTTTTCGACAGTAAATATTCTGTACAGTACATAACACTCTATCCAGGTTAAAAGTGTTTGTTGCTGTTGTATCGACGAAGGTTGTGTTCTCACATAATAAGACATTTGTTTGGAAGTTTCACAAAGGAGGTCCTTCAAGCAGTTGGACATTTACACGTATTATTGTGGCAATATCCAATGCAGTAGAAATCTTCTCGCACTTTAATGCTCAACACATTGTAATACAGATTTACAGCTGTAACTGTTACTGATAATGTACAGTTGAATTTGGTATCTACCATGGTATCTAGATGCTGAAATATACTGAAATGGTACAATAAGCAGTGTTTCTACTGCCTGATAGCACTGTTTAACGAAGTAGTGTTGAATATAGAATATAGTGCAATTACTCCCACGCAGTTATATATAGAGTGATGTGCATATCCGTAGTAGAAATGAGAATTTGTTTCGTTTTTTCACTATTTTGTAGCAATACCACATCAGATTACAAGCCATGATAACAGTTATCAATACTTCAGTACAGGATAGCTGCATTTAGATATAAGTTAATATGATTTTTGATAGTGAAATTAATTTCACATTGAGTTTTCTTTAACATTAATCAATGTAAACCATACCTGATCTTTTTTCCCGTTCCTAATTTTTGGTTTGAATAACATTTCAGACACATGAGGATGGATCATACAGGAAGAGAAGAATCCAGTTTGAGATTGAAATTGAAATACTCGTGCAAGTTTCCCGGATGCAGGAGTAGTTATGATGTAAAAACAAATTCCAAACACAAGAAGAAACATTTCTATAAATTTCCAGCTGCATCAAAAAGTAAGACTTTAAAGAAGTGGAAATTGATCTGTAATATAGATGAAGGTGTCAACTGTAGTTATTATTATTTGTGTGAGGATCATTTTTATGAAGCAGATTTTGTGAACTTTACTAGACACAGGCTAAATCCTGGTGTTATACCAAAGCACATGGAATTGGTGTTGTATCACCCTCCCCCCACCCATCGGTGTTACACTGGTGGTGGTGGCGATTTCACCACATCGGGTGCAAATATAAGTGTAACGAGACAGGTCACAATGCAAAATCTACAGTAATACAACGAAGCAGTCCCCCTTTACAGAGCACAGATGATGGTGAGTACAGCTTTTTATCCTCACTTGTTTATGATGCTGAAAGTAGTCCAGGTGTAATGGGATCTGACGTTTCTAAATGTGATTTAACTCCAAGAAAACACAAAATGTATAAACTGCATAGAATTACAGTTTCCAGAGTGTGTAAATTGAAAAAAACAGCTACAGAATGAGAGGAATAAATTGAAAATTCTAAAAGAGTTGTATGATGACAGGAAATTTCAGTTAATTGAAGAAGAGTTGAATGATGTGACTAAAACTTTTATTAATAGTCAGTTAAGAAATGCCAATATGCAGCCCACAGCAGTACAGTGGTCTATACAAGATAAGGCATTTGCTTTATATATTTATAAGCGTAGTCCCCGGTTGTACAGATATTTGGCCACATACTTCTCCCTTCCATCTGTCAGGCTGCTCAAGGGAGTGCTTTCCCACATACCATTTGATACAGGACTTAATCCAGCTTTATTAAACTTTTTAGCAAGGGAAGTAAGTAATATGTATGAAAATGACAAGTATTGTGCTCTACTTTGTGATGCAATGTATCTGGATGATGGTATGTACTATGATGCACACAAACAGCTAATCTATGGGTATCAGGACTTGGGTCATTTAGGACGTTCACCTGTAGCTTCTAGTTAAGCATTGGTTTTTATGCTGAAAGGCATTCACAGAACTTGGAAACAAGTTCTAGCATATTACTGTACCGCAACCACTTTCCACTACACCCATTTGAAATCACTCATTGTTCACATCATAAGTGAACTACAGAATATTGGGTTCAAAGTGGTTTGTACTGTATGTGACCAGAATGCAACTAACCAAAAGGCCCTTAAGCAACTGTGTGAAGCAAATTTGTTGAAGCCCAGTATATTTCATTTTGTCGTCAATAATCAAACAGTTGTTACCATTTATGATGTACCACATCTGCTCAAAAACACTAGAAATGCTATGATAGATAATAAAATTCAATTTGAACCTCACAAAGCAGCAAAGTTTGAGTACATCAGTACAGTGTTCTTTTTGGATTAAAAAAAAAACGGTTCAAAACTCTACCCAAATTAAAAGCACAACACTTTAACTTTTCTGATTCCCATGTCAAAATGAAGGTAAAAGTTGCTGCTGCACAAATGAGCCATACTGTTGCAGCTGCAATTGAAACATATGTTTCTACTCACACGTTACCATCTGAAGCTATACACACAGCTGAGTTTGTGGAAAAGGTAGATAATCTCTTTGATTCACTGAACAGTAATGAGCAATATCCCAGGGATGGAAAACAATTTAGGTGTGCTTTTATCAGAAAATTCGCCACATTTAGAAATGTGGTATAGCATATTGAGGGAAATAGGCAGCTGGCAAATAATAGATTTAAAAATGGGAAGAAACAAGACTAATATGTTTGGCTTCATAAAAGGTTGGCAGATTACATTACAGTCTATTATTTTCTTGTGGAAGACCTTGAAAGTGGTTGTCTTTAAGTACTTAACTTTAAAGGCGTTCAATCAAGATGCTTTAGAAAATTTCTTTTGTTGTATAAGACAACATGGTATTGTTAATACAAACCCAACTTGTTTTCAGTTTGTACAAGCTCTGAAGACTTGTGTTGTCAATCATATGACTTTGCCTTTCAAAGCCATGAGTGTAAGTAACTGTGAAAATGATGATTACACTCCCTTAAGCAGTTTGTGTCACTTTTTGGCAGCTAGTGGTAGGAGTGAACATTTAAGTGAACGTGAGATGAATGACACTGATACACCTGAGCAAATTTATTCTTACTCAGATGGTATCATCGAGTCTGTAGAAGATCAACAATCCTTAGCCTATGTAGCAGGCTATGTACTAAAAGCCATAGATGTGCCAGATGATTGTCAAACATGTAATACCAGTCTCTACTCTTCTGTTGTGACTGAAAATCATTTGTTTACCTCATTTAAAGAGAATAGTTAGGAGCATTCTCATTTGAAATATGCAAGTGAAAGAGTCATAATTTTCCTAAGGGCACTCCATGATCAGCTGTATGAGTATCTAAATAGTCATGGTCACACAACAAGACTACATGATAATTTAAAAAAAAAACATTTGTTCTGTCTCATACAACAATTTGTAATAAACATGACATTGAAGAGAGACTTCTGAAGACAAGTATTCCATTTATAATATACAAGTATGTGAAAGAAAAGAAATTTACAAACAAGAGGAAATTGTGTATGCAACAACTTAAAAAGAAGTTCAAATCATGTTAAAAGACTTTGTATTTCAGTGTTTATTATGTGTACAATGAGAGTAAGCTCCCTATAAATATACAAATATTGTGTTAAAAGCAGAGAATTACATGTTGTATCAAAATCATGCCTTTGATTTATTATGACAAAATCTGGTAATTCAGCAGGAACATAACTTAACACTTTCTAGATGTGATGATTGGACTCTAAAAGTATAATGAATAAAGTGCTGTCAAGGGGAATTTGTGTTAATTTTCAGTAGTGTACCAAACAAAGTTTTCAAAGAGGAAGTAAACAAATAAAAATGTTAAAAATAAATGTTGTTCCAGCGTCTTCTTTCATTATTTAAACACTATGTGTGTTGCCAAAATAACAGCCAAGTTGGGGGAAAAAAAAATGTTATGTTTTGCAGTTCATTTTCTTTGTATGTCTCATTGGCGAAAAAATTTTGGCTACATTCATGGAGTGTCTACCTGCTCTGTTCCCAATTTGTTTTTCAGTTGATGTAAAGTAGTATATTGTGTGTTTCATAAATTTACTTGAACTGTACAGAAGTTCAATTTCAGATGACTGAATATCCATAAGTAACAACAGAAAAAATAATAAATCGGATTTTGTAGACTTTACAGTACATCATTGGTTTGTAGCACAGATTTTTTTGTAAATGACCTCTTGGTTATTTATTTGTGTAACCTACTATTCCACTTTCGATCATGTGAGTGAACATAATGTGCTTTAGGATATGTGGAAACGTAAAAATCATTTACATAGTTTTTTTCCACATGATAATGGCCACATGGCCAAAATGGCAATATTGAGTTTTACAAAAAAATTTCACAGTCAAAAGGTGACGTAATTTATGAAAATTTTCACAACGTAAACTGCAACTACGAGTAGTTAATGTTTGTTTTTGATTGAGATTTCTTTTATATATTGCTTTGCAAGATCTCAAAAACCTTTATTACTGCACTGTGCGGCCCACATTCAAAGATTAAATGAAAAATATTGTCATCTAATTCGCGTATTTAGAAATAAGCAAAAGAGATTTTCGCGCCATATTTTTTCGTATTGAGGTTCACAGCCAGGTCACAAGTAGCGCTGGTGTCGTTCTGTGTTTCCGTATAATAACGTGGTCTTTGCACTTCTACTATATTGGTGTTCTGTGGTGCCTGTGTGCTTTCTGCAGCGTTTGAAGTTTATAATACCAAGAGTTTTTGTTGTTTTTCACCGTTTGTTGATAGTGTAATAGCGATGGTGAATTACGTTGTTGCTACGGATGCAAAGAAAAATATGTGAAAGGAGGGATAGTAACTTCTCATGGGTACATTCCATATAGCTCTAATTATAGTTTTCATTTTACACTCCTGGAAATTGAAAAAAGAACACCGTGAATTCATTGTCCCAGGAAGGGGAAACTTTATTGACACATTCCTGGGGTCAGATACATCACATGATCACACTGACAGAACCACAGGCACATAGACACAGGCAACAGAGCATGCACAATGTCGGCACTAGTACAGTGTATATCCACCTTTCGCAGCAATGCAGGCTGCTATTCTCCCATGGAGACAATCGTAGAGATGCTGGATGTAGTCCTGTGGAACGGCTTGCCATGCCATTTCCACCTGGCGCCTCAGCTGCACCAGCGTTCGTGCTGGACGTGCAGACCGCGTGAGACGACGCTTCATCCAGTTCCAAACATGCTCAATGGGGGACAGATCCGGAGATCTTGCTGGCCAGGGTAGTTGACTTACACCTTCTAGAGCACGTTGGGTGGCACAGGATACATGCGGACGTGCATTGTCCTGTTGGAACAGCAAGTTCCCTTGCCGGTCTAGGAATGGTAGAACGATGGGTTCGATGACGGTTTGGATGTACCGTACACTATTCAGTGTCCCCTCGACGATCACCAGTGGTGTACGGCCAGTGTGGGAGATCGCTCCCCACACCATGATGCCGGGTATTGGCCCTGTGTGCCTCGGTCGTATGCAGTCCTGATTGTGGCGCTCACCTGCACGGCGCCAAACACGCATACGACCATCATTGGCACCAAGGCAGAAGCGACTCTCATCGCTGAAGACGACACGTCTCCATTCGTCCCTCCATTCACGCCTGTCGCGACACCACTGGAGGCGGGCTGCACGATGTTGGGGCGTGAGCGGAAGACGGCCTAACGGTGTGCGGGACCGCAGCCCAGCTTCATGGAGACGGTTGCGAATGGTCCTCGCCGATACCCCAGGAGCAACAGTGTCCCTAATTTGCTGGGAAGTGGCGGTGCGGTCCCTACGGCACTGCGTAGGATCCTACGGTCTTGGCGTGCATCCTTGCGTCGCTGCGGTCCGGTCCCAGGTCGACGGGCACGTGCACCTTCCGCCGACCACTGGCGACAACATCGATGTACTGTGGAGACCTCACGCCCCACGTGTTGAGCAATTCGGCGGTACGTCCACCCGGCCTCCCGCATGCCCACTATACGCCCTCGCTCAAAGTCCGTCAACTGCACATACGGTTCACGTCCACGCTGTCGCGGCATGCTACCAGTGTTAAAGACTGCGATGGAGCTCCGTATGCCACGGCAAACTGGCTGACACTGACGGCGGCGGTGCACAAATGCTGCGCAGCTAGCGCCATTCGACGGCCAACACCGCGGTTCCTGGTGTGTCCGCTGTGCCGTGCGTGTGATCATTGCTTGTACAGCCCTCTCGCAGTGTCCGGAGCAAGTATGGTGGGTCTGACACACCGGTGTCAATGTGTTCTTTTTTCCATTTCCAGGAGTGTAGTAAGAGACACTGTATACGTTTAAAAATTTCGAGACGCATTATAATTAAGACTTGATTCTGTAGACCTATTTTTCTACGATTTTATGACTATATAATAGATATTACGGCTCGTAGAAAAGCTTACAAACAATCGCTTCCTAAATTTGCTAGTGGAACATGAAAGGGAAAGGTTAGTTGTTTCAGTAAATAGTATCCTCCATGCATTTATCAGTGACTTGTCAATTATGCATATAGATTACTCCGTCTACTATTTATTTAATGAACTGGGAGCAAGTAGTTAAAATGCATTAAATAAATACCTCAAAGTGCCACCAGTAAGAAAAATTGTGCTTTAGGTCGCAAAAACGAGAAAATAAATACGCAGAAATGCAAGACAAAAGGACAAATTAGCAGGGATATAATCGCTAATGTGTGGTAAACTCGGTGTTTTTCGGACACTTGCGAAAGTACTAACGTACTGTCAAGTCGTTTTGCAGGACTATCACTGCAAAAATGTACTTCAGGCTCTGTAATACTATAAAGTGCGGTATCATTCCAAAAACTACCAAAAATCGAGTGCATCTGAACTATGACACCTATCGCAAAGAAGCTGAATGTAATATCACTTGCCCTTAAAAGTTACATAGCTGGTTTATTCCCGGTATCAAATGGATACTGTTAAAATACACTCCTGGAAATGGAAAAAAGAACACATCGACACCGGTGTGTCAGACCCACCATACTTGCTCCGGACACTGCGAGAGGGCTGTACAAGCAATGATCACACGCACGGCACAGCGGACACACCAGGAACCGCGGTGTTGGCCGTCGAATGGCGCTAGCTGCGCAGCATTTGTGCACCGCCGCCGTCAGTGTCAGCCAGTTTGCAGTGGCATACGGAGCTCCATCGCAGTCTTTAACACTGGTAGCACGCCGCGACAGCGTGGACGTGAACCGTATGTGCAGTTGACGGACTTTGAGCGAGGGCGTATAGTGGGCATGCGGGAGGCCGGGTGGACGTACCGCCGAATTGCTCAACACGTGGGGCGTGAGGTCTCCACAGTACATCGATGTTGTCGCCAGTGGTCGGCGGAAGGTGCACGTGCCCGTCGACCTGGGACCGGACCGCAGCGACGCACGGATGCACGCCAAGACCGTAGGATCCTACGCAGTGCTGTAGGGGACCGCACCGCCACTTCCCAGCAAATTAGGGACACTGTTGCTCCTGGGGTATCGGCGAGGACCATTCGCAACCGTCTCCATGAAGCTGGGCTACGGTCCCGCACACCGTTAGGCCGTCTTCCGCTCACGCCCCAACATCGTGCAGCCCGCTTCCAGTGGTGTCGCGACAGGCGTGAATGGAGGGACGAATGGAGACGTGTCGTCTTCAGCAATGAGAGTCGCTTCTGCCTTGGTGCCAATGATGGTCGTATGCGTGTTTGGCGCCGTGCAGGTGAGCGCCACAATCAGGACTGCATACGACCGAGGCACACAGGGCCAACACCCGGCATCATGGTGTGGGGAGCGATCTCCTACACTGGCCGTACACCACTGGTGATCGTCGAGGGGACACTGAATAGTGCACGGTACATCCAAACCGTCATCGAACCCATCGTTCTACCATTCCTAGACCGGCAAGGGAACTTGCTGTTCCAACAGGACAATGCACGTCCGCATGCATCCCGTGCCACCCAACGTGTTCAAGAAGGTGTAAGTCAACTACCCTGGCCAGCAAGATCTCCGGATCTGTCCCCCATTGAGCATGTTTGGGACTGGATGAAGCGTCGTCTCACGCGGTCTGCACGTGCAGCACGAACGCTGGTCCAACTGAGGCGCCAGGTGGAAATGGCATGGCAAGCCGTTCCACAGGACTACATCCAGCATCTCTACGATTGTCTCCATGGGAGAATAGCAGCCTGCATTGCTGCGAAAGGTGGATATACACTGTACTAGTGCCGACATTGTGCATGCTCTGTTGCCTGTGTCTATGTGCCTGTGGTTCTGTCAGTGTGATCATGTGATGTATCTGACCCCAGGAATGTGTCAATAAAGTTTCCCCTTCCTGGGACAATGAATTAACGGTGTTCTTATTTCAATTTCCAGGAGTGTATCTGCGCAACATATATAAATACTCCACGACATGTAGAAAAAGAATCCGTCTGTACTAGGGATGTAGTGACATTCTAAATATACAGGGCGCTATACGAACAAACACACGACGTCCCGAGATCACGTGACCAGACCGGCAATGTGTGTTGACAACACAAATTCTGTTCTGCGCATGTGAATGCTCACTGCAGAGATATTTACTCTATGGCCGCATACGCAGTGATTCGGTCCTCGGATGTGAAGGGACTGAGCAAGTGCTGGAGCGTTCGGCACCTCGGTCACTCTGAAAATGGCTCGACGGTATTCAGACGAAATATTAGAAGAAGATGATGAATTTATGCCCCTGCAAGCCCGAAATTTTATAAGTTTATGTTTCACAGACTTTCCTTTTGTGATATGTAAAGAATGTTGTACGACTAGACTCTCACAGTTCGCAATTTATTTTCATTAACGATGCAGAACGTGCCTCTAGTCGAAAAAAAGTACTCCGGAGGGGAACAGAAGATCCTGAGGGAAAGTGTGAGGACTGAGTTGACCAACAGCCTATGGCAGCGGAATACAAAAACCTGAACCGATCAAATTTATCACCGAAAAGTTCAAAGAATGCTGTATAAGTTACATGTTATGTATTAGGCATGAATAAACACAAAATCTAATTTTAATAATAAACAATGCTCATTCCCACGTGATTGTTTCACTTAGTATCCAGAAAGAGAAAATACGCGAGCTAGCGTATGTACTAGCTGTTAAAATATTGTTATTTATACTATTTGCAAGATCAGCTAGTGACCTAAATTTTACCAGTTGCCAATGTTTAAAGTTAAACATGGACCAGAAGTGCCCTAGCTTGAACGACACAGATGCGATTGAAGTATCATTGGTTTTTTTTCGAAGAAATTAAAAAAAGGACATATTTGCTTAAATTACTGGCAGTGATAGATCATAGGTAGTAATGTTGCACCTTAAATTCACACCATTTGTTTCGTATTGCAAACTAACGTTGACTATCAATGAAATATTCTTCTTTATGTTATTTTATCTCTTTGGCACTCACAAATTATGATTAACATCTATTTATAAGTTTAATATTTTCCATAATGTATGCAGGTAAGAGAAATTTGCTACTTTGTGATCATATACACACCATTAGTTATAGATTGCTCAGTTTTAGACGTGTTAGATATGTAGGTTACGAATGTTAACTAATTTTTACTTTTTGACATTTGTAGTAGTGAAACACTTGTATACAGTACACACGCCGATCACGTAGACTCGTGAACGCTGAGAAATTCAGGCCTATGACAATTTATGAAATTGCAGAACGTGCTGATGAAAGTTTTCTGAAAGCAGTGACACCAACAAATGTAACTTCTCGCTTTAGAAGATGTGGAATTTATCTACGCCTGCAGTTTCATAGGATTCCTCTACATTGTGGTGGTGTGCCTAATCCAGTAGAGCCATTGGAATCACAGGGATGTGCGACCCCTCTTAGAAAGATGAAGTGCAGAATGTTGAGACAGTGAATAGAAGTTTATACACTGATAACCCTAGACAAACAACTAGACGCTCAGAAGAGAGAAACATCAAAGTGACTTGGATGTCTGAGAGGGAGGTTGGTGCAGAAAGAAGCTTTAAGGAAAAGTGTAAAGTTAGAGGAGAAAGAGAAACGAAGTGCGAAGAGACCAGCAAAGAGAAAACTTGGCAACGTGAAAGTAAAAGGCCTTCAAGCGAAAGTGATGAACAAGGAGATAGAAAACTCATCTGATGGAACAGAGGGCAGTTTATCTCTAGACCTTCTTAATCTGAAATCGGATGTGATTGGACGTTATATTTTGGTAAAATTTCCAAACTATTTTTTTATTTTTTTATTTATTTTTAGCTAAGTGTTGAAGTCTATAAGTGGTGGTGATCAATATGTTGTCCGATACGTTCTAAAACGTAAAATAAAAAAAAGAGGTTTTGTATTCCAAGAAGCAGAAGACATAGTTTGTGTATTACATAAGGACACTGCAATGATTCTGCCTTTAGCGTTGCGTGTAGCTACCAAAAGACTATATTCTGTGTCCAATCAGTTTTGGGAGACTTGATGTTCACTGAGCAAAACGTATTGAAGCTTAATACTTGTAATTATATATAACATTCCATCAGTGTTTTCTGTTTGATCTAAGCTATTCAAGTATTAATAATGTAAAAAATCATAGCCGTTTCACTGTGCTATACACAGTACATAGTGAATATTTGCAACATACGTTTACAATTGTAAGTTCATTCATTAATTAGCTACCAAATTACTTTTGTTTTACTCCAGAAGGTTGGCAAAAATATGGTCTTTTAAATGATTACAAAAATTTTGTTTTGCAAGAAATAATTTCTGCAAAATCATCAGAAATGTAGTTTTCGCTCCACTGTGTACTATACATCCTTACTATCTCGCTTTAATAAATGACATGCGAAAAACAATGCCTGTAGAAAGTGTTGGCCTGCTTGAGAATAATAAAAATTGGTCGAATGTAATATGCTATTGTTAATTTCTGTCACTTGCCATAAATGGGGCATCTTGGTAGCAACATGTTTACGAGGTGCAGACTTTATCAATTTCTGTACAATGAATCCTAAAGCGTCTGTGTTGTACGGTGAAAGCACTTTCATCAGATCAGCGGCACTCCGACAGAGCTATCGTTTCTCTTCGGGTTGTTGTTCTCGCAAGTCGTGCAGGAAGCGCTTCGGAAGGGAAGGGAATGGGATCGACGGGGAAATGTGTGGGAGGCTCAAGGCTGACGCTCCTAACCTGGTCGTGAGTCATGCTCCCGCTGACCAATGGTGAAAGCCCTGCCACCAGGCGCACAAATCCGTTGCAGGATACGGATGCAGCTCACCTCTCTACACTTGATCGAGTTGGCGCTCTGGGAACACTTCCTAACTGTAAACTAATAGCTTTGTCTTTTCTGTTAGATTTATGCAAACTGAAGTGTAGTGAAGGCATCACCAGAGTAAAATAATCATTAATGGAAAAGCTTTACAGTGTGCAGTGACTGATTATGAATGCAGAGTGAATATATGCAGCTGTATTTCGCGCTGCGACTAACCCCTTTGGGCGCACATAGCACAGTACTGAGGAAGCAGAAATTTTGGAAGGAAAGTTATATTTTAATCCCTCATCTTCATTTTGGCCATTATAGACAGATCATTTGCTGGCTTGGAGAATGTGGGGTGAAGAAAGTGGACGTACTTTGCCCAAAAAACCAAATACTTCTGTACTTCTCAAGCCACCTTGAGGTGTGTGGCAGAGGCTACTTTGTGTACCGCTGTCACTACTTTATCCCTTTCCTGCCACAGTCCCGAATGGTTCACGGGATGAACGTCTGACAGTAAACCCTCGTGTGCGCTCGAATTTCTCTAATTTTATATTCAGATACATGTAGGAGCAAGAATATAGTTGTTGACTCTTGCCGGCCGCGGTGGCCGAGCGGTTCTAGGCGCTTCAGTCCGGAACCGAGCGGCTGCTACGGTCGCAGGTTCGAATCCTGCCTGGGGCATGGATGTGTATGATGTCCTTAGGTTAGTTAGGTTTAAGTAGTTCTAAGTTCTAGGGGACTGATGACTTCAGATGTTAAGTCCCATAGTGCTCAGAGCCATTTGAACCATTTTGTTGACTATTCTAACAATGCGCTTTCTCTGAACTTTGACAGTAAAGAACACGCAATGCAGAATGCCACTCTTGCAGCGTCTTCTACTGGAGTTAGTTAGTTAATCATCTCCGTCACGCTTTCGTGCTTACTAAACCAACCTGTAACGAAACGTGCTGCTCTTCTCTGGATCTTCTCTGTTTCTTCTATCCATGTTATCTGCTACAGATCCCATACTGACGAGCAATATTCAAGCACTGGTCGAACAAAGGTTTCCGGAGCTACCTCCTTTGATGACGGACAATCTTTAACGATACATGCTGTTCTTCTCTATTTCCTCTATCAATCCTATTTGATACGAATCCCGTATTGATGAGCAATATTCAAGTATTTGTCGAACGTGGGTTTTTTATAGGCTACCTCCTTTGTTGATAGGACTACCTTGCCTAAGGACTCTTCCAGTCAATCTCACTCTGGCGTCTGCCTTTCCTGCGATCAGTTTTATGTGGTTGTTTCACTTTAAATCGCTCCGTACGAATATTCCTAAATATTTTATGGAACTGCTTCCAGTGATCGTTCTGTAATCGGTATTCACTCAATAATGGGTCTCTTTGTCTATGTATACGCAATACGTTAAATATGTTTACGTCGAGGGTCAATTGCCACTCTCGGTTTCCGCACGAAGCTTTTATCCTCTGCAGATCTTCCTGCATTTAGCTACAATTTTCTAGCGTTGTGACTCTCTGTATGCAACAACATCATCCGGGGAAACCTTCACGGAACTTTCGACGTTGTATACTACGTCAATTATTTTAAAAATTGCTCTGAGCACTATGGGACTTAACATCTATGGTCATCAGTCCCCTAGAACTTAGAACTACTTAAACTTAACTAACCCAAGGACATCACACACATCCATGCCCGAGGCAGGATTCGAACCTGCGACAGTAGCAGTCCCGCGGTCCCGGACTGCAGAGCCTAGAACCGCACGGTCACCGCGGTCGGCCGTCAATTATTTTATTGTGAAAAGTAATGGGCCCATTACACTCCGTTGGGGTACGCCTGAAGTCACTTTCGCGTCTGAAGACGTGCTGTGTTCTGTTTGCTAGAATCACCTCGTTCTGTTCACACATTTGGTCTGATATTCTGCATATTTTGTTCATTAGACAGCTGAGAGGAGTTGTATCGAATGGCTTACGGAGGTCAAGGACCATGGCATCTACCTGGGTGCCGGTATTTAACATCTTCCTGGTCTCGTTGACGAACAGAGCGAGCTGGCTTTCACACAATCGCTGTTTTCGGAACCCATGTTGATTTTTACACAGGACATTTTCGGACTCCAGAAGCGTCATAATGCGTGAGCACAAAACATGTTCCAAAATTCTACGATTGACTGGTGTTAAGAGATATAAGGTCTATAGTTTTCTGCATCTGTTCGACGACCAGTTTTTTTGTTTGTTTGTTAAAAAAACAGGGAATCATCCGAGACACTTTACTGCTTCAAAGACCTACGGTGCAGATTTAACTTCTGTGTCCATTAAACTGAAGTGAAATTCTTATGATTGAATAATATGAATGGAAGGAAACTTTTGGGCGAGAGAAGTTGCTTCCCGAATATTTTTAACACAAATATCTGCCACACTCCAAGGTATTAATTTAATTCCTGCTTGAATTCTCAAGTCTATAAAGCAAAATGATTAATGCAATGAAAAGGGTAATTAAAGATGGTACTCATAGTCTGTCTGCCTTTCTACATCGAAGTCAGCACCTGGAGTAAAATTTCCTTGGCTCTGCAGAATTTCGGCAATCGTCGACATTTAAAAATTCTTAAAATAGTCAGACACACAATTGTCCCCCGCGAGGAAGCTGTCTTGGGTGCTATGACGTATTCACTTTGCAGCATGGGACTCAGTGTCCAAACTATGTATTAATTTCGCTAACAGTCCCGTAATTAATCTCTCAAAACAGAACTTAAGCGACCTTGGTACAGGCTTTGCTGATTTCCCAGGACACACAGTTCTCTACGTTTACGACACTCCAAAAAATGTTCCCTGCCATAAACAAGAGAGAAGTGAAAATACCCAAAAAATTAAACGTATCTATTTCATCCGTGAAATTGTACTTTTCCATAAATGATCTTCATAGTTACATTTCAGGATACGTCATCCTCTTGTATTCGATGAGATGTTATCATAATTAATCAAATTACATTCCGTATTCAAAATGTCAGCTTACAACAATGCCCCTAATTACAGTTCAGTTACCGATTCCTCTCCGCAACTGCTAAATCAGAAGTAAGTAAGTTCATAGTGGACGTAATATTCCACATTATATTAACAGAGTTTTTATATCACGAATCAGAGATAATCTCTCTCTCTCTCTCTCTCTCTCTCTCTCTCTCTCACACACACACACACACACATACACACACACACACACACACTCGCAGTCGTAATGAGTCTTTGATCCATATAGGCCGCTTGCACAGTTACCCACAAACGTATGCGTTAAAACGGAAAATCGGAAAATGTGATAGAAAATGGCTGATACTACACACTGCTACTAGAATAGGGATAACTTCTTTCGCATACTGTGTGTGTGTGGAACAGTTTTAGTATCTGATCAGGTCCACTGACCTTTCCCCTGTTGAGCGCCGGCCGGAGTGGCCGAGCGGTTCTAGGCGCTTCAGTCTGGAACCGCGTGACCGCTACGGTCGCAGGTTCGAATCCTGCCTCGGGCATGGATCTGTGTGATGTCCTTAGGTTAGTTAGGTTTAAGTAGTTCTAAGTTATAGGGGACTGACGACCTCAGAAGTTAAGTCCTATAGTGCTCAGAGCCATTTTTGAACCCTGTTGAGCAATTTCCGTTGCTTTTCTGTCCAGTGGTCAGTTATTTCGACATCGGCCACTTTGTCGTTTGTGCGACGATTTAAAGAAGGTACTTCAGTGCGAGCTTCCGCTGTGTCTGGACAGATGGCTTTGATCCGTTTGCTGATTTAACATAAGACCAAAAGTTCTGTGAAGTCCGTAGACAGAAGTTTACTTTCGAATTCGCTGAACGCTTCACGCTTGACCCTCCTTACGCTGTTTTCGACTTGGTTAAATTTTTGTTTGTCTGTGAGACTTTGGCTACGTTTAAATTTGCAGTGAATCTCTCTTTGCTCTAGAACCAACGTTCGAACATGGATCTCGAACCACGGCGGGTCTCTTCCATCGTTCTCAACTTTGCGCGGCACACATTTGTCTATAGCGTATTGCACAAAGTTCTTGAACTTTGTCCGTTGATACTCAACGTTGTTAGTGCTGGAAATGAAATTTTCTTTCTGGTCGCGCAGGTGATCTGAATGTGTTTCTTGTCACTCTTACTAAACAGAAAGATCTTTGTGCCTGTCTTTGTATTCCTACACTACTGGCCGTTAAAATTGCTACACCACGAAGATGACGTGCTACAGACGTGAAATTTAACCGACAGGAAGAAGATACTGTGATAAGCAAATGATTATCTTTTCAGAGCATTCACACAAGGTTGGCGCCGGTGGCGACACCTACAACGTGCTGACATGAGGAAAGTTTCCAACCGGTTTCTCATACACAAACAGCAGTTGACCGGCGTTGCCTGTTGAAACGTTGTTGTGATGCCTCGTGTAACGAGCAGAAATGCGTACCATCACGTTTCCGACTTTGATAAAGGTCGGATTGTAGCCTATCGCGGTTGCAGTTTATCGTATAGAGACAATGCTGCTCGCGTTGGTCGAGATCCAATGACTGTTAGCAGAATATGGAATCGGTGGGTTCAAGAGGGTAATTCGGAACGCCGTGCTGGATCCCAATGGCCTCGTATCACTGGCAGCCGAGATGACAGACATCTTATCCGCATGGCTGTAACGGATCGTGCAGCCACGTCTAGATCCCTGAGTCAACACATGGGGACGTTTGCAAGACGACAACCATCTGCACGAACAGTCCGACGACGTTTGCGGCAGCATGGTCTATCAGCTCGGAGACCATGGCTGCGGTTGCCCTTGACGCTGCATCACAGTCAGGAGCGCCTGCGATGGTGTACTCTACGACGAACCTGGGTGCACGAATGGCAAAACATCATTTTTTCGGATGAATCCAGGTTCTGTTTACAGCATCATGACGATCGCTTCCGTGTTTGGCGACATCGCGGTGAACGCACATTGGAAGCGTGTATTCGTCATCGCCATACTGGCGTATCACCCGTCGTGATGGTGTGGTGTGCCATTGGTTACACGTCTCGGTCACCTCTCGTCCGCATTGACGGCGCTTTGAACAGTGGACGTTACATTTCAGATGTATTACGATCCGTGGCTCTACCCTTCATTCGATCCCTGCGAAACCCTACGTTTCAGCAGGATAATGCACGACCGGATGTTGGAGGTCCTGTACGGGCCTTTCTGGATACAGAAAATGTTCGCCTGCTGCCCTGGCCAGCACATTCTCCAGATCTCTCACCAATTGAAAACGTCTGGTCGATGGTGGCCGAGCAACTGGCTCGTCACAATACGCCAGTCACTACTGTTGATGAACTGTGGTATCGTGTTGAAGCTGCATGGGCAGGTGTACCTGCACATACCATCCAAGCTCTGTTTGACTCAATGCCCAGGCGTATAAAGGCTTTTATTACGGCCAGAGGTGGTTGTTCTGGGTACTGATTTCTCAGGATCTATGCACCCAAATTGAATGAAAATGTAATCATGTATCAGTTCTAGTATAATATATTTGTCCAATGAATACTCGTTTATCATCCGCATTTATTCTTGGTGTAGCAATTTTAATGGCCAGTAGCATATTTACAGTCGTATTCTGTGACACTGTAACGGCCTTATGATCACTGATTCCCTGTTCTGCGTTAACTGAGTCGAAAAATTCAGGTCTGTTAGTCATCAGAAGATGTAAGTTGTTATTTTCACGAGTCGGTTCTCTGATGATTTGCGTGACGTGACTTAAGAAAACTACAGATAATCTAAACGAATGTTTTATTGTATCTATTGATACGTAATCAGCATGGTTTCAGAAAACATCGTTCTTGTGCAACGCAGCTAGCTCTTTATTCGCACGAAGTAATGGCCGCTATCGACAGGGGATCTCAAGTTGATTCCGTATTTCTAGATTTCCGGAAAGCTTTTGACACCGTTCCTCACAAGCGACTTCTAATCAAGCTGCGGGCCCATGGGGTATCGTCTCAGTTGTGCGACTGGATTCGTGATTTCCTGTCAGGAAGGTCGCAGTTCGTAGTAATAGATGGCAAATCATCGAGTAAAACTGAAGTGATATCAGGTGTTCCCCAGGGAAGCGTCCTGGGACCTCTGCTGTTCCTGATCTATACAAATGACCTGGGTGACAATCTGAGCAGTTCTCTTAGGTTGCTCGCAGATGATGCTGTAATTTACCGTCTAGTAAGGTCATCCGAAGACCAGTATCAGTTGCAAAGCGATTTAGAAAAGATTGCTGTATGGTGTGGCAGTTGGCAGTTGACGCTAAATAACGAAAAGTGTGAGGTGATCCACATGAGTTCCAAAAGAAATCCGTTGTAATTCGATTACCCGATAAATAGTACAATTCTCAAGGCTGTCAATTCACCTAAGTACCTGGGTGTAAAAATTACGAACAACTTCAGTTGGAAAGACCACATAGATAATATTGTGGGGAAGGCGAGCCAAAGGTTGCGTTTCATTGGCAGGAAACTTAGAAGATGCAACAAGTCCACTAAAGAGACAGCTTACACTACACTCGTTCGTCCTCTGTTAGAATATTGCTGCGCGGTGTGGGATCCTTACCAGGTGGGATTGACGGAGGACATCGAAAGGGTGCAAAAAAGGCAGCTCATTTTGCATTATCACGTAATAGGGGAGAGAGTGTGGCAGATATGATACGCGAATTGGGATGGAAGTCATTAAAGCAAAGACGTTTTTCGTCGCGGCGAGATCTATTTACGAAATTTCAGTCACCAACTTTCTCTTCCGAATGCGAAAATATTTTGTTGAGCCCAACCTACATAGGTAGGAATGATCATCAAAATAAAATAAGAGAAATCAGAGCTCGAACAGAAAGGTTTAGGTGTTCGTTTTTCCCGCGCGCTGTTCGGGAGTGGAATGGTAGAGATATAGTATGATTGTGGTTCGATGAACCCTCTGCCAAGCACCTAAATGTGAATTGCAGAGTAGTCATGTAGATGTAGATGTGGAGTGATAGAAACAAAACCGTATTCCTCTCAGTATGAGTTCACAGCCTTGAACAGTGTAACATATCGCACGGCTCCAACAATTACTTTGTCTTCGAGAATGATCTTTGAAGTGTCTTATGTGAATCACTATATTCCGTAATATTACGTAGCGAGACCAATAAGTTGGTAGAACTACCGACCTGTTTGAAGGATACTAACTGCTAAACGGAAATTTATTTTAAGACGGCTTATTAGTAACGTGCAGCACAACTTTTCATCCTAACTGCTCCATTTACAAGACACAGCAAGCATTGGGGAATGAAGCAGGTAGCTTCCAACAACTGAGAATTGCGCTAAGCAATTTATAAGGCGATAGAAACCCAGATGAATTCAACAAGACATGGATCGGGTGACATTAGATGTAGAAACCAATCTTCGCGGAATGTTTACCGACATAACAAATAAACCAAAGTAGTTACAGAAACTTTATATACGTCACTAGGTCTGAAATTCTCACCGATGTGGAAGAGATAGCTTGGAAGACGACATCCGTATTTTACTTGGATATAAATGAAAGAAATGTATATATTTACTAACAGATTAACTCGATTATATGACACATAAGCTCCCATAAAGATAAGAAAGGTTGACAGAAATCTCCACCTTCGATTAGAAATAAGCAAACGCAGCTCATGAACCTCAAGAAACATAACCGCTAGGAAATACTAACGACGGTCCATCCCTTAAAGTCATTGAGGAACGTTAAATTAAGACATGCATAGTCACATCCGACAGAACAGAAACCACTCAGATATGCTGCCGGAAAAATATTTAGTGCACCATTTCAGAGGTTTCCAGTTCCTCAAGATTTATTGTTGCAACAGTGCCAATGGAGTACATGAAATGATTACATTTACAGATCAATAGCACAAGCGGTTTTGAGATACCAGGTATGGACCCATGCTGAAACACCCATATTAGTAAGTCGTGTAGCCTCCATGGACGCCAAAGTAGGCGCTAACTTTGGCATCTCGTCCGACAGAACAGATACCACTCAGATATACTGCCGGAAAAATATTTAGTGCGCCATTTTAGAGGTTTCCAGTTCCTCAAGGTGTATTGTTGCAACAGTGCCAATGGAATACATGAAATGATTAGATTTACAGATCAATAGCACAAGCGGTTTTGAGATACCAAGGATGGACCCATGCTGAAACACCCATATTAGTAAGTCGTGTAGCCTCCATGGACGCCAAAGCAGGGACTGACTTTGACATCTAGTCGCTCATACGGAAGGGGGACTATTGTCCTGGGATAGGTCATGCCCCTCCCCCTCTCGACCTGCTCCTTAGAGTTGTGGTTGACGAGTCCCTTCTCATCCCACCACATCCCAAATGTGATCGTTTGGACACAAGTCCGGAGATAGTGTTGGCCAGGGAAGTTTATTGCGCTTGCAGAGTGCGTTGATTTTCATAGGCTGTGTATGGGTATGTTGAAACAACACATTATCTTCCTGTTGCATGAACGGCAAAAGAACTGATCTAACCAAATGCTGCATGTAACGTGGGCTGCTTAGCATCCCCTCCAGAAACAGCAAAAATGAACGAGAGTTGTAGATTAACGTACCCCAGACCATAAGACCTGGGATGGGGCTACAGTATCTTGGATGAATGCACTGTATGATAGGGAACTCACCTGTCTACATTGTACCCCAAAGCGACCATCACCTGCGTGGAGGCTGAATCTGCTTTCATCGCTGAAGACGACGATGCTCCATTCCAACTTCCAAGTGATCCCTTGACGGCACCAGTCGAGCCGTGCACGTCGATGCGGTGGCGCAACTGGAGGACGGACTAGCGCTGTGCGTGCCCGTAATCCCACTGCTAACAACCGGTTCACAACAGTTTGTGTTGACACAGCTCTCGAGCTATATTATCTGAGCTGTGGTAGCTGTACGATCTGTCACAGCTGTCCTAACAATACGACGATCCTGGTGCACATCTAAAACCTCGTCCATTCGTGTGAGAATGTTCATGTGTTCACTAATACCAGTATCATTGCAAAACTGACCAGCACATCCAACTTGAATGACAATTCTCCGATAGGACCATCCTGCGATGCTCATTTGGCTGTGGGGAGCACTAGTGCCTCTGTTGTATGGTTGCCTCCTTGCTTAACACGTTCACACCACAGTGAGCCTTCTGGCCGTGAGCATTCCGTATTAATAGGTAAACACAGGTGGCGCTATGGCAGCTACACCACTACGCTGTCTATCGGCAGACGACGTTGAAACCATTACCAGTACATCTACCATCCCTCTTGCTGCCATATACCATCATCGGATCAAAAGCTACGTCGTCCTTCGAGGTATACTATTTTTTCCGACAGTGTATATACATTTCTAGTCAAATTAATGTGACTGGACAGTGTAATTGTCCTGTTACTAAAGGATATCGGCATGTTACCTGACGACTGAATGGCTAGCACAAAAATAAGTTCCACTTATTATTTCACAGTGGGTAAGTGACGTTCAGTGCAATTTTTTTCTTGAACTTATTGTGGACAATCCAGTAAAAAAAAAGGTAATTTCGCCTACCAGCGTCAACTGGGCAGTGGCACAAATAATGTTCATTATTACCCTCAATTCCGTACAAAAATAGACGTCTTCAGCTACTTCGTGAGTGCAAGCGTTTACACGGCATCTTGGTAAACAGTGACTCGTCAAATCATTACCCAACATACAGACTTCCAAACAACGCTCTGACTGGCGCTTCAGTTGTATTTCTGCGCTGCCGCCCATGGCGACGACTACTCTATTAGACGATACCACAAAACTTTCGATCATCCTAACTTCTAAACTATATTTTTCAAACTTAGTAGCCTATTCTCAGGGATTATAAGTTGTCTGATACTTGAATACGTAATTCCAGGAACGATGCAATGACACTCCTCTCACCTGTCACCAATGATATACAGTCATTTTTGTCTCACTGTAAATACCACACTTGTGCCGAATCCCAATTAGTCTTATATGCAAAACTAATTACGTTCTTCTATCACACCATCAGAGAAGTGTTCTCTCTCTAAGAGGCCTTAAATGTATTCTTTCCATCTATCTGCGCTCTCTTCTGTATTTAACACTGGAATTCCAATTGCACTATTAATGTTGCCACCCTTTTTTTAATCTCAGCGAAAATTTTTTCGGTTTTCTATATGCTGAATCGTTCTTTCCGAGGATTATTTCGTTTCCGATTTCTTCGCATTTTTCATGCAACCATTTCGCTTTAGCTTCCCTGCACACCGATTTATTTCATTCCTGAGCGACCTGTATTTCTGTATTCCTGAATTTCCCAGAACAATTAACATCAAGAAAGACAAATAAATATGTTGACTACCTAGCGTAACACTGATGTACCAAACATGAGTAGAATTATGTAGTAAACTACGCGTCCAATACTACTGTGATGACTTACGTTGCTGGTAGCGAATGTAGACAAGGCGATCTGTGGACAAGCACAGACGCTAGCTAGCTGCACTAACTGAATGATGGTGGTGGCCTACGAGAAGTTATTTGCCCATCGATGGGGAAGTACTGCCAGTGGTGTGGGCATGTGATACATCTGGCCTCGGAAATAGGCATATCCAACATTCCACTTCGGTCTACGGGTAGAAGAAGAAGCTACCCTCACATTTGTCTTACATGGCTTAGGGGAGCATGAAGACTTAAATCAGAGTCTCTATTGCTACTTCCGACCAGTGCCTATATCCCACAATACAACATTTGGAATCTGGCATCTAGCATAGAAGACAGGTAATTCAACAACGTTGCGAAAATGATGGAAACCGAAGCAGTACACAGTACATTGAAATGCGACGACCTGTAGGCAGCCTCACTTTTCATTCTTTTCTTTCTTTACCCAGCGCACTTAATCCATCGATATGATATGTGTAATTAGTCAACAAGTTCCGATGTACATGCAAAAAAGCGGTATTCCCACGAGAGCGGAAGATGATTGTAGAGGATTTCATTTAACATTTCTTAATTCTAAAGTGTATGCTGAATTCAGGCTGTTAGTTAGCAGGGAGTGAAAACATGGCCCTTAAAGTTTCCGCTCGTCTTGGCCTGCCTTCAGCAGACGAGGCGACTGACTGGATCCACGCTGGGGCATAACACCAGCCAGCCGAGTTCCACGAGGGGCCGCCTTCTGTCGCATTCACCGCGGCAGAGGGAGGCGTGGGTCTTTGACACAATTTACAACGCTCGGGGAAGAAAGCACTTGCATTCTGAGTTCAGCGGACTCACCCTGTCCTCGCCAGTTAGCGAATATGAATACAGAAGTTTCACCGATGGCCAGACCATTCACACAAATGGCGTGTCACACGCGATAAAATCGCAATGTTGTGTAATAACTACAGGGCGCCTCCACAGGCGAGTCTTTTGTTTAGTGCTCGTCTGGCCGCTGACGCCCTGAGCGTAAATATTCAGAAGACAAAGTTAGGGAATGTGTTTGGTGGGACGCTCTGAGATACGTCGGAACTCGGAATCCCTGGGAACGGCGATATGCCTTAGAGCAGCAGTCGCAAGCATATGGGAGATTACCAGAAATCAGGCCACCAGGAGGCTGCTCAATCGTCTACAGAGAGAGCTGAAGGTAAGTGCTCAGTGAGCACAGAAACGAGGAATGGCAAAACCGCCTCACGGCTCTCAAAGTAGACGGTCACACAATATGGCAAGCAACCAAGCAGTTCACAAAAAGACGCGCTAGGATGTCGCCACTGCACGGCGAGCAGGGTCTGGCCTACATCCATGCTGAAAAGGCCAACGCCCTCCCCGACTCCTTCGAGAAGCTGTTTCAAGCGGCACAACCCCAGGATGCCGAACATGAAGAGGTAGTCAGTCGTCAACTGGCTGTCTTCCTCAATGCTGAGGAGGACCCAGAGGACGAACCCACACCTTTCGCTTCCGAAGACGTGGAAAAAGTAATTAGGTCCCTCCCCACAAAAAGGTGCCAGGACATGACAGTGTCACCAATCAGTTAAAAACCTTCCACCCTCGGCGATCACATACCACGCGAAAGTCTTCAACGAGATTACTCGTTCCGCCGGCCGAAGTGGCCGTGCGGTTAAAGGCGCTGCAGTCTGGAACCACAAGACCGCTACGGTCGCAGGTTCGAATCCTGCCTCGGGCATGGATGTTTGTGATGTCCTTAGGTTAGTTAGGTTTAACTAATTCTAAGTTCTAGGGGACTAATGACCTCAGCAGTTGAGTCCCATAGTGCTCAGAGCCATTTGAACCATTACTCGTTCCCGCGAGTTCCCAGCTTCCTGGAAAAACGCGGAAGTGGTCGCGATACATAAACCAGGGAAAGAACCTCTATTCCCGCAGTACCACAGGCCAATTAGCCTCTTGACAACTCTTAGCAAGATCTATGAGCGCCTCCTGCTAATACCCGTACAGGAACATATTACCAGAGAGCAACTTCTGCCGGATTTCCAATTCGTATTCCGGCAGAACCACTGTGCCCCACAACCGATCATGAGAGTGGTTAAGCAGCCACAGAGGGCTACAACCACAGAGGCTACTGCGGGATAGTGCTGCTTGACGTAGCCAAAGCCTTCGACTCAGTATGGCATACAGGGCTACTCTACAAGTTGTACACACAAGGGTTCCCCGGGAGCATAGTTAAGCAGATCAGAAGATATCTCACGGATAGAACTTCCTCTGTCAAAGTAGAAACCGCTCCCTCCACCAAACGGCGTAATCGTGCTGGGGTGTCGCAGGGATCGGTCCTGGGACCCGTTTTGTACAGTCTGTACACTGCGGACACACCGACGGCCCCCCTGGTGCACACTGCACAGTACACAGATGACACAGCCTTCTATACACGATATGCGAACAAGGACCTGGTCCTCTGTAGGCTACAAAGGGTTTTAGATGAAAGAGAAACTTGGGCCCGTCGCTGGTGCATCACCATCAACTCTGAAAAGACGCAGGCTATGCTGATCACCCGGAGGCTCGGAAGGTGTCGACCTTCTCAACGCTCCCCTCCCCCCCTCCACCTTCACCTAAACGGAACCCAACCCCCCCGGCGCCGAACCGCCAACTACCTTGGAGTAACCTTGGACTCACGTCTTACGTGGAAACCCCACATCGACGAGGTCCACAAGAATGTCTGTACCAGAATGTCCATCCTATACCCAGTCCTAAACTGAACCAGCTCCTTTCCCTACTCTGTAGGAGTGAATGTTTATCAGGCCCTGATACGACCAATAATGGAATACTCATGCCCTGTCTGGGAATACGCGGCGAAGAAGAATCTGGGCAATCTCCAGAGGCTGCAGAACCGCGCCCTCAGGAGGACACTGCATCTATCCTTCGGATTCCCTACCGATGATCTGTACGCCACAGCTGAAATCCCACTCCTGAAAGAGCGTTTCCAAGATCTGGCAAGGGCCTTCTATGAAAGCTCTTGCAGATCATGAAACGTCTTCATACACTCCCTAGGTCGGTATGACATGTCCCGCGAAAAGCAAAAACGCCCAATGACGATCTTCGACAACTAAGTCGAAGAGAAAATCCCTGTATCCAATCCCTAACCCTCCTCTTTCCCCCATAATATCAGTCAGCTCGCCAGCCTCAAGCAAATACCAGACACACACAGAACATTCATCACATTACGCAGACATCCAAAAATTACAGAAATAACCACACACACAAGTAAACACGTGGAGTAAAAGCCTCTACACACTTCCCCAAAGAGGGGAAAGTATTAGATGAGAGTGAGGATTTCCTGGAAGGTGGAGAGGTATAGGAGGGCGTTCGGAATCTTCCAGAACAAAGCTATTAAGAGGTTTCAAACTGAGCAAATGTGACAGTTTTGGAGGACTCACACCGCGAAGGAACAGGAGAGAAAAGTATCAGGGCACTTCTCCACGGGGAGCCGTCGTAAACGCACTTCTTCGTCGAGAGAAGTAGTAAACGCACTTCTTTGCCGGTAGCCATTGAAGACGGACTTCGTCGTTGAGAGGAGCAGAGGGCACTTGATCATTGGGAGGCGTAGGGAATACACTTCTTCACCAAGACAGGAGCAGAATTCACGTACAGGCGGGCTCCGCCATGCCAGTGTTCTTCCCCGTCTGGCCCAGCAAACAAAAGACTGCGATTCATTGGCAAAACACTTAGAGGGTGCAACAGGTCTACTAAAGAGACTGCTTACACTACACTTGTCCGCCCTATTCTGGAGTATTGCTGTGCGGTGTAGGATCCGCATCAAGTGGGTCTGACGGATGGCATCGAAAAAGATCAAAGAAGGGCAACTCTGTTTGTATTATCGCAAAATAGAGGAGATAGTACCATAGACATGATACGTGAATTGGAGTGGCAATCATTAACACTGCCGTCCGGCGAGACCACAGTGGTGTCGTGCGCGAAATAGCTATCAACTGCCGGCTACACCACAGTGGTGTCGTCTGCATAGTATCGCTCAGCGGCCGGCAACACCACGGTGGTGTCGTGAGCATAATATCGCGCATGGCCGGCGACATCACTTTAGTATCTTTTGCATTCTGTTGTAGTTTTGTTTAGGTAACAGTAAGTTACACACGTCATCAAGTTTTTTGTTTTCATAAGTACTTGTGTCCTTTCTTCATGGCTGACCAAAGAGACGATACGATTATTTACGATGAATGCTCGGGCCAAAACTTGGAGGTCGCCACTACATCGCGTACGTCTCATCATGATCCGGTTGACAGACTTTCCGGTCACATAAAGCAACACCAACTAATAGGCTTACGTATTTCCGAAACTAATAAACGGAAACGAAGAAACTGCCATGTACGTTCCAAAAACAAAAGAAAGGAACAACAAACTTAATGTGCAATTCTTGTGGAGTTGCGTTACATCTTGGAGACTGTTTTGCTGCATATCATATGAAAGAGAAATACCAAGTACCAAAGACAATGCAAATAAACAAATATATGAAATAAACAAACTTTGTATTTATTTACGTAAGTATATCTTCGAAATTTCATGAAAGCAGGGGAACGGGATTGAGAATGTATGAGAACTAACAATGAGATTAGTAAAACGTAACAATTTATAATCTCCCGATAATGAGAAGAACGGCCGGCGACAAGCCAAGTAACCCGAATTAGCGCTGCCGGCGCCAAGCAAACAAATTTGCACGAGACGTGCGGACGGCAAAGTGTTAAAACAAAGGCGTTTTTCGTTGCGACGGGACCTTTTCACGAAATTTCAATGGAGAACTTTGAACAGCGAGCGCTGCAGACTACCAGTAAAAAGCCTGCTAAATGGTACCGCTATGTTGATGACACATTTGTAGTGTGGACTCATGGTGAAGAAGAGTTGGATGTCTTCTTGGTGCATCTGAACAGTATTAACCCGAAGATACAGTTTACGATGGAGAAAGAGAGCAACGGTCAACTCAGTTTCCTGGATGTGTCGGTAATTAAACGGGTGGATAGGACGCTGGGCCACAAGGTATATAGAAAGAGCACTCACACGGATCGATACCCCCACAAGGAATCTAACCATCATCCTAGACAAAAAAGAGGTGTCGTGAAAACCTTGGTGGACAGAGCCAACAAAATCTGCGAGCCGGCTTACTTACAAGATGAACTAAATAACTTACGGTCAGCCTTCATGAAAAACGGATACCCCAGCAAGGAAATCGATCGAGCCCCCCATCAAAGAAGAAAAGAAGCCAGAAGTCCAGAGCAACAACGGTCACCTACTGGAAAAGTTTTCCTACCGTTCATTAATAAAGTCACGGACCGTATCGGGAACTTCTGGCCAAGTATGGGATCGAAACAATCTTCAGGCCCACCAAGAAGATTAAGGAATATTTAAGAACTGCAAAAGACGCCCGACACCCCCTAGCAACGCCTGTTGTATACAAAATTCCATGCAGTTGTGGACAAGTACATATTGGAACAACGAAAAGAAGTGTAAACACCCGCTTAGCCGAACATAAAAGAAACTGTCGCTTAGGACACATCAAAAAATCGGCCGTAGCTGAGCAAGTTTTTCGAGATGGGAATCACGAAATTAAATTTAATGAGACAAGGGTTCTAGCACGAACATCCCATTATCATGCGCGCATGTATAGAGAAGCAATAGAGATTCACAAACACCATAACCATTTTAATAGAAAGGAGGAAGTTTTAAAATTAGACAAAATATGGATGTCGACGTTGCGCCAGCAGAATGACAATCGATTACTCTTAATCGAGAATGACGACGCCTTCCAAAGATAAGCATACCGTCGGCATCACGTGACGAATGGTGGTGCCCTCTATGCGCTCTATAAATGCTAGAGTACCTGGAGCCTCAGTGGCAGTAGCCGGGCGACCTCAGAAGACGTCTCCCGCAGATGGAGACGAAACGTCAGGTAGAAATTTTATACATCGACCACGGCCTCTCAGCCCGGAAGTTTCAACTGAAGACAACGCCGGCCGTGAAAGCCTACATTGTATGATTAGATCTACTCGTTTCTTTTTGTGGGACTAAATAATCAGACCGTATACGACATTCAAAATTTGGCTCCCCCCAAAAGTAAGAATATCATAGACAAAGCAAAGCGGAAGGGGATATGAGCATCATCAAAATCCGTAGAAAGGGCATCATGTCGCACATCAAAAAAGCTGCCTAATATACAGAGAACTTTGCAACAATAGACATCTCGTTAGTAATCAGATAATATAGGAAGCAAAACACAGTCTACAATCACTGAGCAGTTAACATGAATGAACCTTCCAGCTAATAAAGGTGTCCATCCCCTTCATAGAGCACATAATATGTGAGATACACAGATTACATGTTGTGGTTGTTGTGGTCTTCAGTCCTGAGACTGGTTTGATCCAGCTCTCCATGCTACTCTATCCTGGACAAGCCTCTTCATCTCCCAGTACCTACCGCAACCTACATCCTTCTGAATCTGCTTAGTGTATTCATCTCTTGGTCTCCCTCTACGATTTTTATCCTCCACGCTGCCCTCCAATACTAAACTGGTGATCCCTTGATGCCTCAGAATATGTTCTACCAACCGATCCCTTCTTCTAGTCAAGGTATGCCACAAATTTCTCTTCTCCCTAATTCTATTCAATATCTCCTCATTAGTTATGTGATCTACCCATCTAATCTTCAGCATTCTTCTGTAGGACCACATTTCGAAAGCTCCTATTCTCTTCTTGTCCAAACTATCTATCATCCACGTTTCACTTCCATACATGGCTGCGCTCCATACAAATACTTTCAGAAATGACTTCCTGACACTTAAATCTATACTCAATGTTAACAAATTTCTCTTCTTCAGAAACGCGTTCCTTGCCATTGCCATCTACATTTTATATCCTCTCTACTTCGACCATCATCAGTTATTTTGCTCCCCAAATAGCAAAACTCCTTTACTACTTTAAGTGTCTCATTTCCTAATCTAATTCCCTCAGGATCACCCGACTTAATTCGACTACATTCCATTATTCTCGTTTTGCTTTTGTTGATGTTAATCTTATATCCTCCTTTCAAGACACTGTCCATTCCGTTCAGCTGCTCTTCCATGTCCTTTGCTGTCTCTGATAGAATTACAATGTCATCGGCGAACCTCAACGTTTTTATTTCTTCTCCATGGACTTTAATACCTACTCCGAATTTTTCTTTTGTTTCCTTCACTGCTTGCTCAATATACAGATTGAATAACATCGGGGATAGGCTACAGCCCTGCCTCACTCCCTTCCCAACCACTGCTTCCCTTTCATGACCCTCGATTCTTATAACTGCCATCTGGTTTCTGTACAAATTGTAAATAGCCTTTCGCTCCCTGTATTTTACCCCTGCCACCTTCAGAATTTGAAAGCGAGTATTCCAGTCAATATTGTCAAAAGATTTCTCTAAGTCTACAAATGCTACAAATGCCCTTCCTTGATCTAGCTTCTAAGATGAGTCGTAGGGGCAGTATTGCCTCACGTGTTCCAACATTTCTACGGAATCCAAACTAATCTTCCCCGAGGTCGGCTTCTACTAGTTCTTCCATTCTTCTGTAAAGAATTCGCGTTAGTATTTTGCAGCTGTGACTTATTAAACTGATAGTTCGGTAATTTTCACATCTGTCAACACCTGCTTTCTTTGGGATTGGATATATTATATTCTTCTTGAAGTCTGAGGGTATTTCGACTGTTTCATACATCTTGCTCAGCAGATGGTAGAGTTTTGTCATGACTGACTCTCCCAAGGCCGTCAGTAGTTCCAATGGAATGTTGTCTACTCCGGGGGCCTTGTTTCGACTCAGGTCTTTCAGTGCTCTGTCAAACTCTTCACGCAGTATCGTATCTCCCATTTCATCTTCATCTACATCCTCTTCCATTTCCATAATATTGTCCTCAAGTACATCGCCCTTGTATGGACCTTCTATATACTCCCTCCACCTTTCTGCTGTCCCTTCATTGCTTAGAACTGGGTTTCCATCTGAGCTCTTGATATTCATGCAAGTGGTTCTCTTATCTCCAAAGGTCTCTTTAATTTTCGTGTAGGCACTATCTATCTTACCCCTAGTGAGATAAGCCTCTACATCCTTACATTTGTCCTCCAGCCATCCCTGCTTTGCCATTTTGCACTTCCTGTTGATCTCATTTTTGAGACGTTTGTATTCCTTTTTGCCTGCTTCATTTACTGCATTTTTATATTTTCTCCTTTCATCAATTAAATTCAATATTTCTTCTGTTACCCAAGGATTTCTACTAGCCCTCGTCTTTTTACCTACTTGATCCTCTGCCGCCTTCACTACTTCATCCCTCAAAGCTACCCATTCTTCTTCTACAGTATTTCTTTCCCCCATTCCTGTCAATTGTTCCCTTATGCTCTCCCTGAAACTCTGTACAACCTCTGGTTCTTTCAGCTTATCCAGGTCCCATCTCCTTAAATTTCCACTTTTTTGCAGTTTCTTCAGTTTTAATCTACACATATTACATAAAATAGGAATTTAATCTATCGCCCTCTGTTAGTTCTTGCCATTCAGTTTCTATATCTGTCTTTCCTTCCTGCTCGTCATAATCACTCCACACTGATTTTCCTTTTCACAAGCCTTTAAACGGCACAACCCCTCCCCTGCACGCCCTGCTACCACTCTACACGTATAATTCCCATACCTGCCCTTCAACCAAAACCACACATTAAAATAAATACATACCATCATATAAATAAACAATGCTGTACGCATATAATGAGTGAGGAGTAAGGAAATATTTTTGGATAATAACATAGCTGATCAGCAGAAAGTTTTCTACACAACCCACACAAATTACACAGGCCTATGTTCAGTCAGAGAAACGTAAACAATCTAGTGAAGCAATATTTAGTCTTTTATTACAACAGGAAATAGGTAGTGAAACAAATAAGAGTGAAAATCGGTCAAAAGGACCGACACCGAAGAGAATAATATTTGAAAAATGCACATGCAGATGACACTATCAGACGTAAGTGTTTGCTGCTTCCAAGTGTTAGCAGAGAACAATTAAAATGCAGTAAGTCAAAGAATAACATACATTATGAAACGGACTATTTTTAGATCTAAAACTGTACCAGAACAGTAAATGTGTTTGATTCTAGACCACTGATGATGTTTTAATTAAATAAAACGAAATGTGTATCGTGAAAGAAATACACATTTTTAGTGGTCGCATAGGCGGATCCAAAATAGCTCAGCTTACATCTATCCATGTTACATGAAACATTTTGAGAAATGCGACTGTATTGTGGATTTATGAAACAATTCCTACTTCTCTAACCAATTTTACTGATATTTAATTAGGACGACGTGTTTCGGTAGCATGCTACCATCATCAGGTGCCTTCCAGCCAGTTACACGTATTAGATTGGTGTACAAGTTCTTAGCGTTTTTGTTTTGCATGTTGGTGTCTCGGTTGCTATGAGTTTATTTATCGACTGTCACTTTTTACTTGTAGTGCACTGTTGCTATTTGAGTTTGCATGTTGTCTTTTTGTCTTTGGTTCAAATGGCTCTGAGCACTATGGGACTTAACATCTGTGGTCATCAGTCACCTAGAACTTAGAACTACTTAAACCTAACTAACCTAAGAACATCACACACATCCATGCCCGAGGCAGGATTCGAACCTGCGACCGTAGCAGTCCCGCGGTTCCGGACTGAGCGCCTAGATTTTTGTCTTTAGAAGATAGTGAGTGGAGCTGTGGACGATATTTCAAGGACGATCGTTTTGAATCTCGACATTCAGAACAACATTCGGAGTTTGTATCGTTTAATCGCATTAATCCACAGTTATCCACGTCGTTGTATCCGAGAACTGGCAAATGTGTTCAACTTGATCATTCCACCATCGTGTGACATTTACATGCGATGGGAAGCTTCAGAAATCGGGTGTGTGTGCAGTGCGTGCTCTAAGCCAAAGCCACAAAAATCTGCGTGTGGAATCTTTGCTTAGTCGTTATCAATTATCTTGTGAACAACACCAACCATTCCTTTCCTCTATCGTTACAGGTGACGAGATATAGTGTCTTTATACTCACATTCGGAAAAGAATGGAATAGTTGAGCCGAAACAAACTAGCAACTCCCTGCACAAAGACGTGCGCACATTCACAAAAGATAATATTATGCATCTGGTGGAACAGTGACGGTGTGCTGCACTATGAATAGCTTTCCCGAAGTGTAATCATCACTGCTGACGTTTATTCTCAACAACTGGGACGTCTTGCAGAGACAATCCAAGAACAACGACAAGGAAGCCGACGTGAAGTGATGCTAGTCTACGATACCGCCCGCCCTCATTCCGCTACACTGACAGAAAACACTATTCTGAAATTGGGTTGGCAAATCATTCCGCACCCACTTTATTCACCTGATCTTGCGCCCACAGATTTTCAGTTTTTCCTCTCTCTATCGAAGAACCTTCAAGGAACCTTGTAACCTCCCCTCACTTATCGACCTTAATGACAGTGAAATATTTAACCACGTGTACCTAATGGAAATTCGGGAAAAGCAATCGTCACCGAAGTTAATCTGTCGGTAAATAGGTAGGAAGGGTTACATCTAATGAAAGGAAAAATGCAAATGAAATTGGTGGACATTAATTTTGAAAAAGGGTAAAGTTAATAAAGAAAGTAAATGTGCGGTCGTTACGTTAACAATTAAGTGACAGTAATTAGATATTTGAGATTTGGGGAAAATTACGGTCGCCAGTCCTATGGACAACTACTATAATAACTGAAAAGGAACGGTTAATGCACATATAATTAGCACTAAAAGCGTGGCAACTCAAGGTTGACACGTGTTGTGTGAAAACTGAATGTTTGTCAGAAGTAATAAATTTCGCTACACTCTGACTTAATTTAGCAAAAGAATTAATAAAACCGGAAAATTGAAAGTTAATTTACTGACTGAAATTAATAGTGAACTTTGTTTCTGAAGCACTACGAAATTAAATAAAATAAGGTTAGTCTTGGGCTGCCTCAGCAATCATCTCAAAAGCAACTTGAATCTACGTAATTTAGAAATAAGAGATTTAACTTTGAACTTGAATTAAATGATTTTGAAAAATTAACAATAGTAAAATATAGTACGTACCAAGCTGAGCTGCAGTCACAGGTAGGCTAAAATATGGTAACAAAACTCGCACTCTTAAATTGTGCTTGCGTAATCTAAATATAGTTCTGTTTGTAATACTTTAACTGAACTTTGAAATTAAAGCAGTGAAATGGAATGATATTACCTTAATGCTGGCGTTTGAATTTAAACGACTCTCGGGTTCATTTCGGAAAAGGAAGCGACCCTGCTTGGTATTGCAATTGGGACAATGAGCAAAAAGGTTCATGCAAAGTTGCTGTATTTTAGTAATGCAAATGGAACAGTTTTAAAAGCTGAGGTCTGCCGTACAGTTCTAAAACTTTACGTGCTTTCAGTCTTCCTTGTTGGTTGATTGAAGGTTTGAAGTCGACGATCGAGGAGGTGCCGACAATCTCTTATTGTCGGCCGTCGCTGTTGCAGAAGCTGGATGTTGGCGCGCCTTCTTCTCGACACGGTCACCAGGCGAAACGGGCTCTTGATGTGTGCCAGCTAATGTTTCCCGTCCGCGACACCGTGCCAGAAACTATCATAGCAAGTCGAGCGCAATTACATGTTGCCTAACCCCGAAAACGGGGCAACTCCCGGGAGCGTCACTCAACACGCCTGCTCCACCGCTCTACTCCAGCCAGATTCTCTCTGCCCGCGCTCCACGCGGCAGAGTTAACACTACCCAAGATCCTAAACACTTTGGTTCTCCACACGACCTATCGATGTGATCGTTCGACAGCATAGTTTTCCCTAGGAAATACCCCGCTTAAAAATACAAATAATATTTACAAAACAAACGAATTATACATCGATATAAATGCATATATATATATATATATATATATATATATATATATATATATATATATATATATATATATATATATATATATATTACAATATATAAAGACACCGAAATGTCATATCTTCAAGTAGCAAAATAAGAAAAAATTTTATAGTACAATAGATGGAAAAGCCCGCATCTCGTGGTCGTGCGGTAGCGTTCTCGCTTCCCACGCCCGGGTTCCCGGGTTCGATTCCCGGCGGGGTCAGGGATTTTCTCTACCTCGTGAAGGCTGGGTGTTGTGTGCTGTCTTTAGGTTAGTTAGGTTTAAGTAGTTCTAAGTTCTAGGGGACTTATGACCACAGCAGTTGAGTCCCATAGTGCTCAGAGCCAAAAATAGATGGAAATAGGAGGATAAGCATTTCCGGCGTTACAACCTCCTTTCGAGATGAAAGTGCGCTTCGAACTGGTCTCGATGAGTTATTCGCCTCAAAACCACGTCACTTTTACAGCAGCGCAGTCGAAAAGTTACCCAAGTGTTGGCAGACTGTTGTAAATAGTGAAGGAGTATATATTATTGATGAATAAAGTCTCTGTTATGTGTATCTGTTGTGTATACGAACTTACGCACCAACCCAATAGAATATATTAACGTGAAGTGTTATTAGTTTAATTTGCTGTATGTGCCAGTGAGGTTATGTCTCGAAACATTTTTGTTGGAAATGTATTTGTCTGGTACGCAGAGAACAGTTACAAACACAGCACAGCTTAACACTCGTTTTCAGAGGGTGAGTGATCAAGAGAACTTGCTGGCGACGGCAAAAGTCGAACGACACTGTTCCTGCGCACGATTTCGTTTGGCGCACCTCTGTCGGATTGCCTCTCTCTGCTCTGCTACCTCGTCAACGGAAGTCGCAGCAATGATCATCGTGCTGCGAGTCCGTGGTGCTCCAAACGTCCTCGCACTACCTGTGACGACATTTGTGTTTCTGAAAACAAGATAATGGCTCTGAGCACTATGGGACTCAACTGCTGTGGTCATCAGTCCCCTAGAACTTAGAACTACTTAAATCTAACTAACCTAAGGACATCACATACACCCATGCCCGAGGCAGGATTCGAACCTGCGACCGTAGCAACAGCGCGGCTCCGGACTGGAGCGCCTACAACCGCATGGCCACCGCGGCCGGCAACAAGATAATGTTCTGCCCTAAGTTACATGACACAGCTGTACAATTCTGCACGGCCGATCGAACATTACTTACCTCTTCGACATTAGTCGTGTAGGACCTAGAGATCTTGCTTGATGTTGGGATTGAGTATTGCCCTGTTGCCCTCCTGAACCCAGCGATTCCATATTCAACAGTCCTTACATCTCTCTAACTAATGCTTCCTTGTACAGAGTGTATCAAAAATATGTTCCAAGGCGTCTTGGTTGGTAGACTGGTGCTATGTGAGCATATTTGTTAATAAACGTACTTTTGAAAATGCTTAGTTTGCGTCCTAACGCCTCACAATTGTGAAGTAGGGCACGGGTAGTTTGGAGAACACAACCTAGGCAATGAGTAAATCAGAAAATCTAATTTAGTGTATCGCCCGACCTTATTTTGCTGAACTTTTTGCCCCCTCACTCGCCGGACCTGACACCATTGGATTTTCATTTCTCCTGGTACAGAAAAACTCTGGTGTACGAGACACCAACTGAGTCACCACAAGATCTTGTGGTACGAATACAAGAAGCAGCTGCCGCCCACTGTGGTCGAGCTGGTCTAGGCTCTTCTCTGTGGAACCGTGCGACCGCTACGGTCGCAGGTTCGAATCCTGCCCCGGGCATAGATGTGTGTGATGTCTTTAGGTTAGTTAGATATAAGTAGTTCTAAGTTCTAGGGGACTGATGACCTCAGATGTTAAGTCGCATAGTGCTCAGGGCCATTTGAACCAAGTAGCAGCTGGAGTCGTCTCTCATGTTCCGGGGATCTTTCCAAAGGTTCGGGAAACATCATTAGGAGCTACACAAAATGTATCGGAGTTGCTGCCGGTCGAATAAAGCACGTTCTGTATGTGAACTAAAATGGTGTTTACTGACAGTGATCTACGTTGTCTCGTTTACCCCTTGCCTAACTAATGTGATACAAACTGCCTCTGTTCTTCTCAATATTTCAGAGACGATAGCACGCAAACGAAGCGTTTTCGAAAGTAAGTTTATTAGCACAATACACCAAGGAGTCAAAAGTCGTGGGATACTACGTAATATCGTTTTGGACATCCTTTTGCACAAACTGACCTCTCGATTATGTCCCATAAATGTTCGCTGGGATTCAACATATGCGATCTGGGTGGCTAGATCATAAGCTACAAACCAATTGCGAACAGTTGTACCCCGGTGACTTGGCGCATTGTCATCCCACGAAATTCCATCCTTGCTTGGGAGCACGAAATCCATGAATGGCTGGAAATGGTTTCCAAGTACTTGAACGTAATCAATTCCAATCAATGACCAGTTCAGTTGCACCAAAGGATCCTGTCCATTCTGTGTTAACACAACCCACACCGTTGTTGACCCACTACTAAGTAGCATAATGCATTGTTAATAACTTGGATCCACGGCTTCGTGGGCTCTGCGCCACTCTCGAACCTTACGAGTACCATCAACTCCTCCCAACTAGAATCGGTACTCATCTAACCAGGCCGCGGTTTACTTGTCTGACCAGGCCACGGTTTTCCTGTCTTCTAGGGTGCAACCAGTATGGTCACGAGCACAGGAGAGACACTGCAGGCGATGTCGTGCTACCAGCAAAGGCACTCGCGGTCGTCTGCTGCCTTAGCCCATTGACGCCAGATTTTTCCACACCGTTCTGCCGGATACATTGCCGGCCGGAGTGGCCGAGCCGTTCTAGGCGCTACAGTCTGGAGCCGCGCGACCGCTACGGTCGCAGGTTCGAATCCTGCCGCGGTTATGGATGTGTGTGATGTCCTTAGGATAGTTAGGTTTAAGTAGTGAAAGGTCTCTGTTGAATTCTTTTCATGTTAATTTCTTAAATCTGTTGTCATTTACTGCATAAATTCCTCTTCTAAATTTACTGTGGTGTTTCTTACTATCTGGGAGGAGACTGAGCAGTGGAACGTGTTACTTTTACACATAAACAAGAACACTCTGTCACAATACTACACTTTAAAACACAGTTTATATGTAATTCATGTCACACAGTCTCATATGGAACCTACATCCGCTTTCTTTTATATATTGTATATGATAAGATACTGTCATCCCCCTTCCCTTCTGTGTGAAAGGATGAATGAGCAAATGTATTTCTAGTTGCATGTTTGATGGTAGCAGACAATCCTGTCTGCTAGAGAACAGTAGGACCAACGTCGAAACAGGTAGCTACGCTTTCTAAAAGCGGAGAGGTTTCTATTCTTAGTATGGTCCTGTCCGTCCCTTGTCATATTGGTGTAGGAAGCTGCCTCCCTGGTCACTTCCGTTTGTATCTGTTAAGCACCCTCGGTAGGAGCCCAAGCCAGTCTGTCCACGGCGAGCGTCTGAAGTGGTAAGATCTCCAGCTAAGCACGTGTCTGCTAAGTCCGTAGGACAATGGATTTCTTAAGTTCAGCCTAACTGAAGATTTAATCATCTCTATTTCAGGTTTGGATCTAACATATCTAATGTTATCTTAAATTGCAACGCAGTGTAATTCGAGTGTGAAGTTCAGAATATCTTCCGGTAGTTGCTTTGTCACTACTTTGTGAGTAAAGTGGAACCACGTGTGGATGATCTGTAACTCTAAGATCATCAATCTTAAATGCGAATGTGCGTGAGATTATAACGTCTCGTCTTGACAATAATTTTCAATATAGCAACTTTTCTTTATGTTCAACCCATGTGGGGTGTACTTTGTGAGACCAGTACCACGTGCTTATACAATTGTTTGACCCATCAGGTTAATAGTAAGGCGATAGTAACCAGTTCGAGGTTTTTCTTTTGTAATTTGTTTTTCGATGTAATTTATTTTAATTATCAAAATTATTGTGGAGTTACACTCTTTGTGTAAACCAAGTTGACCACGGGAAGCATGTAATGTAATCATCAAAGTAGCCCTCAGCTATTCTTTTTGGGAAGATTTGACAGAGAGTTAGTATGAATTTAGTATACCAGTGTGTAGTAATTTCATGGCGGACAGGATTGCGCTACGAACGTAACTTCTTTGGGTGAAAATTGAATCGGTTGGTTGTGGTTAATTTCCTCTTGCATATGTTTCAACGTTCTTCGTGTGTTATTTTATGAATGCAGTGTTCTATGCAGTCTCCCAATCTTGGCTCCATATTTGATGTGTTCCGTAAGATTACAAACTCACATTTTCACAGTCCTAAAGGAGGCACTAGTTTAGTTATGAATCAAGTTTAATATGCTGAAATTTTAAGGGAACAATGATCACTGTTAAAATAAATGTCCAAATATAAACTGATTTATTTCTTTTTATTTAAATTGTCTTTTTATAGATATATCACCGGTTACCGTAAGATGACTACTAAAAGATTATAATTAATGTTAGTGTGGTTGGGAATTTGGTAAGCTAGACTAGATACCCGGTGAAACAGTTGCTCAGTAATGCTAGGTTAACTTCCCCAGATAGCTCACAGCTTTTAACCCGCTTTTATTGTCCTGAATATCAGCACCGCAATCAGAACAAATTAATGCGTCAACATTACAGTAGTTCTAAGTTCTAGGGGACTGATGTCCACAGCAGTTATGTCCCATAGTGCTCAGAGCCATTTGAACCAACCGGATGCATTCGTCGTACGTCACATAGATTTCTGTTGATGTTTCACAAAGTCTTGTTAGTCTGTTAGCACAGACAACTCGATGCGAAAGCCGATGCTCTCGGTCGTTAAGTGAAGGCCATCGGCCACTGCGTTGTCCATGGCGAGAGGTAACGCCTGAAATTTGGTATTCTCGGCGCACTCTTAACATGCGCATTTCGGACTACTGAATTCTCAAACGATTTTCTAAATGTCGCATGCGTCTAGCTCCAACTGCCATTCGGCGTCAGTCTGTTAATTCCAGTCGTGCCGTCATAATCACGTGGGAAACCTTTTCACATGAATCACCCGACTACAAATAACAGATCCACCAGTGCACTGCCCTTTTTTGTCTGTGGATGTGGTAGTAACGTGACTTATATCACCTCAATTTATGTTCACATGGTATCCACGTACCAACCCCCACGGCTCGTAATATACTTTTTGATGCACCCTGTATACAGAATGTACACTCATGCTCATAAATTAAGGATAATTGCAGAATGTGGTGCCACATAACGTGGCACTATACACAAGGCGCTAATAGCGTAGGCACATATGGAACACACACGACACAGATCTGTAAGTCGACGGTATTGGTAATAAGTTGAGAAAACCGTCCCGAAACACATATGCTACAAAAGGCCACTGTTTCCTGCGCATGTTCCCCGACATCAGTGTGGGTTATGATCACCATGCACACGTACACAGGCCGCACAACGGGTTGGCATACTCTGGATCAGGTGGTCGAGCAGCTGCTGGAGTATAGCCTCCCATTCTTGCACCAGGGCCTGTCGGAGCTCCCGAAGTGTCGTAGGGGTTTGAAGACGTGCAGCGTTACGTTGACCGAGAGCATCCCAGACGTGCTCGATGGGGTTTAGGTCTGGAGAATGGGCAGGCTCTCCATTCGCCTGATATCTTCCGTTTCAAGGTACTCCTCCACGATGGCAGCTCGGTGGGGCTGTGCGTTATCATCCGTCAGGAGGAAGGTGGAACCCACTACACCCTTGAAAAGGCGGGAATACTGGTACAAAATGACGTCCCGATACACCTGACCTTTTACAGTTCCTCTGTCAAAGACATGCAGGAGTGTACGTGCACCGATCATAATCCCACCCCACACCATCAAACCATGACCTCGATACAGATCCCTTTCAAGGACATTAAGGGGTTGGTATCTGGTTCCTGGTTCACGTCAGACGAAAACCCGGCGAGAATCACTGTTCAGACTACCTGGACTCGTCCACGAACATAACCTGGGACCACTGTTCCAATGACCATGTACTGTGTTCTTTACACCAGGTTTTACGGGCTCTCCTGTGCCCAGAGATCAGTGGGATGCACCTTGCAGGTCTCCGGGCGAATAAACCATGTCTGTTCAGTCGTCTGTAGACTGTGTGTCTGGAGACAACTGTTCCAGTGGCAGCGGTAAGGTCCCGAGCAAGGCTACTTGCAGTACTCCATGGCCGTCTGATGGTGAGACATCGGTCTTCTTGTGGTGTTGTACACTTTGGACGTCCCGTACTGTAGCGCCTGGATACGTTTCCTGTCTGCTCGAATCGTTGACATAATCTTGAGATCACACTTTGTGGCACACGGAGGGCCCTTGCTACGACCTGCTGTGTTTGACCAGCCTCCAGTCGCCCTAGTATTCTACCCCTCATACCATCATCAATATGTGTTCGTTGAGCCATTTTCAACACACAGTCACCATTAGCGCGTCTGAAAACGTCTGCACACTTACTCGCTACACTGTACTCTGACATACACCACCACACCTCTGAATATGTGGACTGCTGCCAGCGCCACCTGCGATGACTGCAGGTCCAATACACCGCATGGTCGTACCCCGAAGTGATTTATACCCGCAAACCACCCGCCAGAGCGTTGTTTCACCATGTATCAGCATTATACTTAATTTATGAACATGAGTGTAAATTGCGTGAATCCTTATTTACTTTCCGTAGATCCGTTGTTACATGCCACCTAGCTGGTATACTTGAGTATAACGAGCACCTAACTGACCGTTTACAAAACTAGATATTGTTTGTTTCCAAATAAGCTGTATCTTCGTGCTGAGAACTAACAATCACTTTACGAACTTTCTCGTGTTGGCGCAAAAAACACGGAGGCTGTCGAGTGGTAGACTGGAGGTAAAAAGTGCACCTGCGGCCCTCGCTTAGCAGTAAGAGCGATAGGCGGCCAGTAATGAAACGCCAACAGGCGTCCGGAGAGCGGGCAACAAGTGAAACCGACCGGCCGCGAGCTGCCTCAGCGTGACCCCCACTGTGCGGGGGAGTGGCAGAGCGCCTTGTTGTACCAGCAGATGAACAGGCGAGCAGTCGAGTTACTGCCTCATTACTCCGCTCTAACCTGCCTGAGTGGCATAGGTCGCTGACCAGAGTAATGCGAACTCTTATGGAGGTTTACTTACGGTCTTCCCATACATTCGCGAACGGAACAGGGAAGGTGGTACCATATTTAATATCCGCCACATACCGTAAAGCCATCGGCTCGCGCACCTAGCAATAGAACATTGAGCGTGCCGAGTTTTTGACTTCATAGCCTGGAAAAAGCATGGTGGGGAATCTTTTCGAACTTACAGAGCAAACCTAGGATGACATTCTGAATGTGCATTTGAACGTTACCCATTAGATGGAAGAATGCCGACTACTTACATGCACGCCATCTTCCTTCAGTACAGAGTTGCGTGATGCCATTCAGGGTTTTAGTTGAACCTCCTATGTATATATGCCTTTTCTAAGCGTCAGCGACTTGAAGACCTCTCGGAAACCCGTAGTTAATTGTATGATCTGTTCTAATAAAACGACGGGAAAAGTCACGTTGGCGGTTAAAGAATTATTGTAACTCGCGTATTATGGAAGTATGCTGTTTCAAGGCCAGGCCACACTGAGGATCCATAAGAAGTGCAATGGTCTCAATTTGTTATAAATAAATGGCAGTTAATAACATATCTACGATTAAGCTTTCAGGAGACGATAAGATACATTGTATGGTCGTATAAAAGTCATGGTCGGTATAGCGCAGTGAGTGGAGCCGCATATTTGTAAGGTATCGGCTGATGTGTTGGGCGTTAGTCTCATTGAATCCAAAAACATTTTTACTAACCTTCGCGTTTTCTCATAGGCCCTAATACTTTCTTATTACTTTAACAAACGTACTCTCCGTCTTCGGGCCACAAGTGGGCCATCGGGACCATTCGACCGCCTTGTCATTCTCAGTGAGGATGCGGATAGGAGGGGCGTGGGGTCAGCACACCGCTCTCCCAGTCGTTACGATGGTATTCTTGACCGAAGCCGCTACTAATCGGTCGAGTATCTCCTCAATTGGCATCACGAGGCTGAGTGCACCCCGAAAAATGGCAACAGTGCATGGCTGCCTGGATGGTCACCCATCCAAGTGCCGGCCAAGCCCGACAGCGCTTAACTTCGGTGATCTTACGGGAAACGGTGTATCCACTGCGGCAAGGTTAACAAACGGACAAACAATAGTATTCGATGTAAATATACGGATGACCTTCTGAGGGGTGAATTTGTTCAATTGGCTTAATCTAGAAGACAGCTTGCATTATTTGCAGTCATATTTCTGCACTTTCTTATTTTCAGTTTTGTATTTCATATGTTGTAAAGATCTTGCTGCTGAGTAGAATCAGTAATCAAGCGAGAATGACCTTAGGGTTTTACTACAAAGAGAGAACAATGAAATAATTTCTATCTTATGTGGGTAACTGTTCTAAATTTTTATCGCACTATTTGTAATAGAACTTTTATGGGCCGATGTCTTTATTGACTGGGTGTGGTAGTTTCCTTTTTTGCCTTATAACGTGTCATGAATATTGACTTTTTCTTTGTGTATACTACAGACAGAAAAACATGACTAGTTTATTTAGCAAACACAGTCGTGGTCGCATTTAAGTTGTTAATTTTTATTTTTAGATAACCAGTGTCGATCTTCTAAAGAGCAGTGTTCTCCACACCAGCAATTCCTACTGTCATCAAGGAAGGCAGGTATGATGATGATTTCCTTAGTGGCTCGAAACCTGTCATCTAAAAATAAATGCGACCGCAACTGTATTTACTAAATAAGTTGTAATATTAATAGATCGCTGTTTTCCTGGAAAAATGTTCCAAAAAATTCTAACATCATCAGAATACTGGCAAGGGAGAAAATGTGAGATAACATAGGAATTTTACGTCCGTCCATTTCGTAAACAGTGTGACGTGCGAGCCAGACACCGCCGTCGGTGGTCCTGCGATCGCGTACACCACGTTCAGAACACTACAGTAGGCACAACTCGGATCGTTTCTGAGCGTTTAACACCACGTTGAATACGGCACACTCAACGTTGACGTTCGGAAGCACGGTGTGGCGGTTATCGGAACAGACATTAGTCATCATCTTACAACAGCAGACTTTTCAATGAGGGCTGTATGTGGTGTCTATAAGGAATGGTGTACCGCTCACAGCCGTCTAACGCGGAGTAGAAAGATCCGGAGAAAAGTGAGGCCTTATCATTGACAATGGCCTTCCAACGCGACAGGAATTGCTATTGTTAGTGAATGCAGAATTACCCTAATCATGTACATATGCAGACTGAAGCGACGAATGAACACTTGTACCAAGGCCAGGATCGAATCCAGGTGTCCTGATCATCAGGCAGATACACTAACAACTACGCCACCCTGGCACAATGGCTTTGCACAACTGCACGGACCTAGCACCTGTTCCTCCTCGGTTCAAATTTCCATTCACTCCTCAGACCATTTGGTATTCCCCTAAACTCGAACACCATTGCAAAGGCTCTCCAACTGTGGTAGAATAGCACCCCAGCATTAAACGAAAAGGGGGATCCTGCCTGAGACCCAGGCGTATGTAATTTTAATCAAATGAAACTATATGGAGCCAAAGACCTTTTCAAATCACAAACATCTATGATCTATATATATGCATGGACTCGAGTGATGTCTGAAGTAATTCAGGAGGGAATTGACTATATGAATCATGAAGGGCTGTCCGTAAATCCGTAAGAGTACGAGGGGATATGATGCGGCACTTCTATGCACTCGCGGGGGCCTTACACTATATTAGGCAGGTATACCAGTTTCTTCGGCTCGTCTGTGTATTACAGCGTGACGTAACGAGTCATCTCTGTACAGGTGAATAGAAACAAATTTTCGAAAACAACGATATGCTCAAGAAATAGTAAAAATCGCTTACGTTGAGAAATACCGTACATGAAACGCCAGTGCTGTTTTGCAATTAAAATCAGTTAAAACTAAACGCACAGTAAAGAATTAATTCATTAACTTCCTCACAAATTGTCAATAATTTTTATGAGACATTATAACCATTCTACTTCAAATCTTAAAAGGGGATACACGCTAAATAAGGAGCGGGTTGGTTACAAAAACATGCACATAGCTCAAATGGCCTTCAAATTAAAAGTGACAAACCAAACTGGCCCTTGACGACCTTAGCAGTACATATAAGGAATTCAGAGATTCGAACCAAAGTCGCTCAACGAGTTCCGGTAATACACTCCTGGAAATTGAAATAAGAACACCGTGAATTCATTGTCCCAGGAAGGGGAAACTTTATTGACACATTCCTGGGGTCAGATACATCACATGATCACACTGACAGAACCACAGGCACATAGACACAGGCAACAGAGCATGCACAATGTCGGCACTAGTACAGTGTATATCCACCTTTCGCAGCAATGCAGGCTGCTATTCTCCCATGGAGACGATCGTAGAGATGCTGGATGTAGTCCTGTGGAACGGCTTGCCATGCCATTTCCACCTGGCGCCTCAGTTGGACCAGCGTTCGTGCTGGACGTGCAGACCGCGTGAGACGACGCTTCATCCAGTTCCAAACATGCTCAATGGGGGACAGATCCGGAGATCTTGCTGGCCAGGGTAGTTGACTTACACCTTCTAGAGCACGTTGGGTGGCACGGGATACATGCGGACGTGCATTGTCCTGTTGGAACAGCAAGTTCCCTTGCCGGTCTAGGAATGGTAAAACGATGGGTTCGATGACGGTTTGGATGTACCGTGCACTATTCAGTGTCCCCTCGACGATCACCAATGGTGTACGGCCAGTGTAGGAGATCGCTCCCCACACCATGATGCCGGGTGTTGGCCCTGTGTGCCTCGGTCGTATGCAGTCCTGATTGTGGCGCTCACCTGCACGGCGCCAAACACGCATACGACCATCATTGGCACCAAGGCAGAAGCGACTCTCATCGCTGAAGACGACACGTCTCCATTCGTCCCTCCATTCACGCCTGTCGCGACACCACTGGAGGCGGGCTGCACGATGTTGGGGCGTGAGCGGAAGACGGCCTAACGGTGTGCGGGACCGTAGCCCAGCTTCATGGAGACGGTTGCGAATGGTCCTTGCCGATACCCCAGGAGCAACAGTGTCCCTAATTTGCTGGGAAGTGGCGGTGCGGTCCCCTACGGCACTGCGTAGGATCCTACGGTCTTGGCGTGCATCCGTGCGTCGCTGCGGTCCGGTCCCAGGTCGACGGGCACGTGCACCTTCCGCCGACCACTGGCGACAACATCGATGTACTGTGGAGACCTCACGCCCCACGTGTTGAGCAATTCGGCGGTACGTCCACCCGGCCTCCCGCATGCCCACTATACGCCCTCGCTCAAAGTCCGTCAACTGCACATACGGTTCACGTCCACGCTGTCGCGGCATGCTACCAGTGTTAAAGACTGCGATGGAGCTCCGTATGCCACGGCAAACTGGCTGACACTGACGGCGGCGGTGCACAAATGCTGCGCAGCTAGCGCCATTCGACGGCCAACACCGCGGTTCCTGGTGTGTCCGCTGTGCCGTGCGTGTGATCATTGCTTGTACAGCCCTCTCGCAGTGTCCGGAGCAAGTATGGTGGGTCTGACACACCGGTGTCAATGTGTTCTTTTTTCCATTTCCAGGAGTGTATAATGTGTGCTGATCAGGCTAAATTACACACAGTACATACAGCAGCCCACTCTAACTTACAACATTTGAAAACGTCCAATCAAAGGAGAGCAGCCCCGTCTTACAACACACTCTGGAAAACTCGCTGTCTCCATGTTCCGCTTCGGAAACGACCAGTTAGACGATCCTGAAGCAAACTGCGCTCAACCTCGCCGTATCGTAAGTATCCGGCCAGCGCACCCTTCCTCGCTGCCGCTGTCCCATCACGGCAGCCACGGCGAGCAGTCAAATCAAACGGCCGTTTCCTCTTTTTGCATCTGCCCACTGCTTGTTGCTTGCTCGCTGTCCAAAACAAGACTCTACTGCCGCTTCCTCTTCTCCAGAAGTTCTTCGCTGTGTCGCCTTTGTCGTATGGATGTGGAGCAGTGCTGCCACTGAGTTACTCGAGCATCCATACCACACCACTGGCGCTGATTTTAAAGGGCCGCGACTACGTGACGTCTTGTGTCGGCACAAAGACATACACTAATGAACCAAAATATTGTTATCACTGTCCACTGCGAGATTTAATACGACCTGGTGGCGTTGTGGGCACGTGACGCGGTAAGGAAAGTATATAAAAGAAGAGAGACGATTGGGGAATCTTTATAGTGACGATAAGGGCCGAAAGTGGGAATATCACCTGACACCAGCGATTGTGACTAGGGGAAGATCGATACGGTCTGGAATCTTGGAACGAGCATCTCGGACACTGCAAAGTTGGTCAGCTGTTCACTTGCTAGTGTTGTGAAAATCTATGGAAAATGCCATAGCCCATTGACGCCAGATTTTGCCACACGGTTCTACCGGATACATTTGTCGTACGTCACATCGACTTCTGCGGTTATTTCACGCAGTGTTGCTTGTCTGTTAGCACAGACAACTCTAAGCGAAAGCTGATGCTCTCGGTCGTTAAGTGAAGGCCATCAACCACTGCGTAGTCGGTGGCGAGAGGTGATGTCTGAAATTTGGTATTCTCGGCACACTCTTAACATGCGAATTTCGGAACACTGAATTTTCTAACGATTTTCGAAATCAAATGTAGCATGCGTCTAGCTCCAACTACCATTCGGCGTTAAATTCTGTTAATTCCCGTCGTGCGGCCATGATCACGTGGGAAACCTTTTTACATGAATCATCCGAGTACAAATGACAGCTCCACCAATGAACTGCCCTTTTTTGTCTGTGTGTATGATACTACCGGCATCTGTATATGTGCATTTCGGTATCTCGTGACTTTTGTCACCTTAGTGTACGTTCACATGATATCTACATACCAACCACCACGGCTCGTAATATACTTTTTGATTCACCCTGTATGAAGAATGGGGATTACGTGAATCCTTATTTACTTCCCGTAGATCCGCTCGAATGCAGGTCATTTACATATACGAGTGCAGTACAATTGGTGGCAATTTCATGTTTGTTACATGCCTCCCAGTTGGTATATTTGAGTATAGTAAGCACCTAATGGTTAGATGACGGTGAAACGACGAATAGGCAACAAGGTGTTGGACGTCCACGACCCCTCACAGAACGTGGAGGTAGGAGGCTTACCAGTATGTCAAGCAGGATAGGCAGAGGTCTTTGGGAAACCTGAGGACACAAGACAATGCTGGTGGAGGCACATCATTCAGCGCTCATTGTTGAACATCAGGCTGCGCTGCAGATAATCCCTACGTTATCCCACGTTCGTCCAACGGCACCGACAATTGCGACTGCACTGGTCAGGGAATCACTGTGATCGCAAAAAAAAGGTTCAAATGGCTCTAAGCACTATGGGACTTAACATCTGAGGTCATCAGTCCCCTAAACTTCGAACTACTTAAACCCAACTAACCTATGGACAACAGACACATCCATGCCCGAGGCAGGATTCGAACCTGGGACCGTATCAGCAGGGCGGTTCCAGACTGAAGCGCCTAGAATCGCTTGGCCACAACGGCCGGCACTGTGATTGCACATTGGAACAATGTCCACGACTCATCTGGTTGTATGAATCACGTTTCTTGTTACGACAAGTAGGTGGTCGTGTCTGGACAGGCCATCGACCATGCGAACGGTTCCTCGACACAGGTATCGCGCCTTGAACACAGGCTTTCGTGGATCTCATGGTAGTAATCAGAGGCACCATAACAGCAGTGAACTACGTGAACATTACTGGAGAACACCTGCGCCCCTACATGCTCGATGGCTTCCCCACCGGTGATTTCTTCCAGCAGGGTAGCTACCCGTGTCATAGGGCCAGAATAGAGCTACTGTGGTTTGAGGAACCTGATAGTGCACTGACGTTAACGCCTCGCCCGCCAAATTCACAGCACGTTTGGGAAGCAAATAGGCGCCAGCTCGGTGCCCACAAACTATCGATCCGTAATTTACGGGAATTACGTGACCTGTTCATAGGCATGTGCTGCAATATAGCCCCTGAAGACTACAATGGGCTTATCGAATTCATGTCATACACTTGCATATTATTTCCGAATACAGATCACCATGCTATTAAACAGATGATAGTAATGTTTTTTCTCGTCAGTGTTTGTTGTAGTGTCTTATAACATCGTGTGGTACCGACATTTAGTCAAAAATCTCGGAAAGCGGAGAACCACTTAGGTTCTGCTCAAATTCAGAACTTAAAGCTGTATATATAATCATCTCTGTCTTTTCCTACAGGTTTTTCCCTCTCTGTGCGCGGGATGTACTGGAGCGTACGTTTACACGATAAATCAGTCTAATCTAAAAGCCGTAAATTCAACTAAATAGGTAGGTATTAAAATTACGAACAACTTAAATTGGAAGGAACACATAGAAAATGTTGTGGGGAAGGCTAACCAAAGACTGTGTTTTACTGGTAGGACACTTAGAAAATGTAACAGATCTACTAAGGAGACTGCCTACACTCCTCTTGTCCGTCCTATTTTAGAATAGGATAGGACTGACGGAGCACATCGAAAAAGTTCAAAGAAAGGTAGCACGTTTTGAATTATCGCGAAATATGGGAGAGAGTGTCACAGAAATGATACAGGACTTGGGCTGGAAATCATCAAAAGAAAGGCGTCTTTCGTTGCGGCGGAATCTTCTCACGAAATTCCAATCACCAACTTTATCCTCCGAATGCGAAAATATTTTTTTGACACCGACCTACATAGGGAGGAACGATCTCCATGATAAAATAAGTGAAATTAGAGCTCGTACGGAAAGATATAGGTGTTCATTCTTTCAGCGCGCTATACGAGACTGGAATAATAGGGAATTGTGAAGGTGGTTCGATGAACCCTCTGCCAGGCACTTAAATGTGATTTGCAGAGTATCCATGTAGATGTAGATGCAACGTAGCGCGACTCCAATGCGGGTATATAAGGGGTTAGGGTGACCTTCATGTCTTTCCGGCGTGCGTGTGATCAATGCGGAAACATGAACTATGGCGATGTTATTACCAAATGCGTGCTGTTATTCTTCTCTTGGCTGCCGAAGGACAAACACCGGTAGACATCTATCGGATACTGAAGAACGTGTCCGAAGCAGCACGACTATCGTAAACCACCGTTGTGGAATGGCAGCGACAAGGGGTGCTGCTGCTTCATGGTGGCGCACGTCCCCACATCGCAAATGTCGTAATGCAGAAGTTACTCCACCTCAAGATGGAGACACTTGAGCACCCTACCTATAGCTCTGCTCTCTCCTCACGCCATTATCACGCCTTCAGTCCCTTAAAAAAGCCCTCGAAGGACTGCCGATTCCTGTCGGAAGAGGATGTGCAGCAGGCAGTTGCGGAAGTTTTCATGTAGCACACGGTGTTTTATCAAAAGGGTGTCTTCAACCTGGTGTGTCGGTGGCGTGATGGTGTCAGTACTCTAGGCGATTTTACTTGATTGGCATACCAATTCTCGACTGTACGGCTTTCGGACGGAAAGTTTCGATCGACTCTATGTAAGCAATTCCTTTATGTCCACACACATGTTCCGATATGTCCCTTCTTTTAATAGGCATCTTCTGCACATTCCTTTCTTCACCGATTCTGCAGAGAAAAGCACTTTTTATCAATCCACTTGATTTTGGGCATCCCCTGTAAGATAATCTAACGCAGGGATACCCAAACTATTTTGGACAAGTGACCCCTTTTCCAAAATGAATTGTTACCTCAGACCCCCATTGCCAAATTACCTACTTTTAAGATCAACCCCCTTATTCATAATGGTCCGCTAACTTAAAACAGCTGCTACAGAGTGTTATTTTTCATTCTGACTTAGGTCAATAGAAGAAGACAGAGTGAGAATTAGCAATGCTTTAAGTTAGCAGACTATTATGAATAAGGGGGCCTATCCTTAGTTTTTCCTATTGATACAAAATACCTAGGTACTAAGGTACCAATTGGAAAACTTTGCACTTGGTTAAGTGAGTAAAGTTGACTTCATTTTCTCATCAAAATTTGACAAAATAAAAAGACATACAATTCAGTAAATATCAAGTCACCCTGCAGTTGCAAATTAACTTTGTTGAACATTCCAAAGATATCAGTCAAGTAATAAATATCTGTTTTACAATCATTTGTATAATGATTATTACAAATTAAGTACTTAAAGAATCTTAAGTAGGTTGGAAAATATATTTAAAAATGTATTAATTCGCAAAGAGAAAATAAAACATTCAGTGTGATGGAAGAACCTGGTGACTATCTACCAATCTACTAGCTACATCCGGTTCAATATTGGTGAGTTGCAGCCTTAAATCTCCACATTCGTTGATTTTCAAACGGTTTCTTTGTTTCCTCAAAATGTTTGTTACCACACTGAAGCTTTTTTCAACTAGGTACGATGATGGAAAAGCGATAAGCAATGTTCCACAATGTAGGATACTGTGTTTCAATGTTGCGTTGCATCCAGAACTTCTGATAGCCTTGGTTGAACTTCTGCTTCAGCTCTACGTCTGTGCTGATGGTAATCAACTCTTCTTGCATTATCACATTGGCTTCTTCTATGGCTGTGGTATTGTACGGATTTATTATCCATTGAGGAATTTGTAAATGTAAAAGATCCTCAAACCTCTCCGTAAAATCCTTCTGTAATGCGTCCAAGTCATCATCTTGAAGCATTTCTGGTAATTTTGACAAATGCAGAAACTGCGAATATTCTTTTCTGCCTAAATTTTGTTTATAAAGGATTAATTTACCCACGAAGGCCGATATTATTGATTTTGTTTTAATAAAGTTAAGATCGTCACCCTGCAGTTGCAAATTAACTTTGTTGAACATTCCAAAGATATCAGTCAAGTAATAAATATCTGTTTTACAATTGTTCAGAATTTCTTTCAAATTCGGATCTTTTTCTTGTAAAAACTCCAACACAGATTCAAAAGTGGGTGAAAATCTTTCTAAGCAAGAGCCTCTTGATAGCCAGCGAACTTCAGTGTGCAGAAATAATCGAGTATAGACTTCGTCGTTTTCCTCACATAGCTGAGCAAATAACCGAGAGTTCAAAGAATTGCTTCGAATCTTGTTGATAGCGTTTAGTACATATTGTAAAGACTTATGCAATCTAGGACTCAGCTTTCTTGCTACTAAATTCTGCCAGTGAATCACGCAGTGAAAGACCAGTACATCAGGCAGTTGTCGCTTTAAGTGAGCTACAAAATCACGATGGCGACCAACCATAGAAGGTGCACCATCAGTCGCAACAGAAACGGCCTGAAAAATCGATTCTCCTCTGGTATCAGTCTCTAAATATGTAGCAAAAAGCAGTTCTTGGCACATATTTTCATCTTTGATAAATCGAACATATCCTAACAACAGAGCTTCATTGCCGGGTAATGTAGACTCGCCCGACTGGAGAGAGAATCTGTTGGTCTGTAAGAACTTGCATAAAATGTTTTCCACATCGCGTCCCATCTCGTCTATGCGTCTATGAACGGTGTTATTCCTCAAAGATATTCTCTTTAAAATATCATGTGCGGGTTTGTGCAGTACATTGTTAAGGACCTCCGCAAGGGCTGGTAAGATAAGCTGCTCTCCAATTGTGTGGGGTTTCCCCGACTTCGCTATTAGTAAAGATATATTATAGGTCGTTCGTAAACCATCATCGTCTTTAATAGATGATGACGCAAACATCGATCTTATGGATGGCCTTTTGTCTAGTTTTTCTTTAAGTGCTTGAAAAAATGACAAGGGCTTACTTCTTTTAGTCAGCATGTACTCTTGATAAGTGGTCATCCATTTTTGAAGGCTTCATGGCATCGTTACTGAATATTTTTTCACGTATGAGACACATCGGCAAGTGTTGATTTGATGGAGATGCAATAAATCCGAACTTCAAGTAGTCCAAACTATATTGTCTGCATTATTTTTCGTGTCCGCCATCATAAAACTCTCAGTAATCCTGCAAATAAAAAACTACTTAAATAAAAAACAACAATAAACTGTTAAATTTGCACACTATCTTATTTTTATCACATCTAGGTAATGGATTCTTGTTAGGTATTACTGACTTACTCATTGATAAACTTGGATACCTATATTAGGTAAGTAACTATAGTAGGTAATTAGGTATAGAAAATTCGTATTAGGTAAGTAGGTACCTATCAGCATAAGAGCGAAAACCAAAGCAAACTGAACACTTCAAAGTTTAGGTACCTACCTACTTAACAACTTAAGTGTAAGTAATTTTTACAAATACTTTTATACCTACCTATTTATGTTGTATGTTGTGTTTACCACTTTTTCAGTCACTTTACTTCACTTAATTTAGCTATGTAATAACTTTGTAATCTCTTGAAATAAATGAGTACTTATTTGAGTTATTATCGTTCAAGCTCCAACGAATTTCAAAACGCAAATGAACTTTCAATCTAAGTGCAAGATCGTTAAATAGTAAAATATCAGGAATATGTTTGGACTTGATCATGAATTCATTCGTGTTAAATCGCGTAAGCGTCAAATAGACAGCAAGTCAAAATGCTCCTGAAGGACGTACGCTCGAACTCACTATCTTGCACAAACTTGTCCACACAGACTTGCCGAGTTTTTCATCTTGTACGAACTTGAGACTTTACGTTACTACAACAATGCTATTTCCTACAAAAATATTAATTATTCTTAGTACACGTAACACAACATAAACAATACAGTACCTAACTATCTTGAAAGTTTTAAATAAGAACTTGTGTTAATTTAATAGGGGTCGATTTTTAGACCTCGTCGACCCCCAAAATCAGTTTTCGTTTATGTCGACCCTTAGGAAACCGATATCGGCCCCAAGGGGTCGATATCGACCACTTTGGGAATCGCTGATCTAACGGATGTCATCACCGTGCACTACAATTCGATGCGTCACTTCTTTAAATTACTCCACGTGGAATTTTGCTATTCCCCTGCTCAGCATGTAACTACTAATTTCTTTATTACATGGTTATATATGTTTTAATGTTACCATGAAAGCAAATATTTTTTGTACATTTTATTGAAATTTACTTGAATAACAAGCCGATTTACTTCGCAATCCTCAGTCAACATCACTTTGTACAAAATGTAAAAATTACGTCACTGAAAACTATGCTCGGGACCTGAAATACGCTAACTACATTTTTAGAAAAAGTCTCTTTTATCTGTGTAAATTCCTTCAATACAAAGACTAGGAATGAAAACAGATGGCTACTAACATGATAGTTCTCGCTTTTTTTATAAAATCGAAAAAAATTTAGTTGCTGTAAGAACTGTTCACATTTGAAAACTCCAAAGGGAAATCCATTACAGTTAGTTATGATTAGCAGCTGCGAGGAGGATCTGGGAAACTAATGAGGAAAACTGTGAAAAGGTTAGAGAGAGCATGCTTATCGTGGTTTTAACTCTCAGCTGAACTACTTTGGTGTCGGTTATTTTTGATACCGTCACTAGCTGTACCCAGGGCTTACTGCTCTGGCCCAGTCTTGTTAAATGGAAAATTGTTAAATACGTACGGAAAATGGATATACATTCTAGTCTCCTTCTCCCCCCTGTCTCTGTCCATCTCCTCCTCTTCGCGCTTTGTTCATCTCCTCCTCCTGCTCCCTCTCTCAGTCCACCATGTTCTCCTTCCCTTCATCTTCTCCTCCCCTGTTACACCATCTCCTCATGGTCCTCTCTTTCTTCCCTTTTCTCTATCACCTCGTCCCACTTTCTCTCCATCTTCTCCACTCACCTCTCTCTTAATTTCTTTTTGCATTCTCTCTCTGCCTGTCTCTTCCTTTCCACTCTCTATGTCCATTTCCTCCCACCCCTCTGTCCCTCTCCTCTTACCCTCTCTCTCTGACCTCGAGCCTTGTTTATTGTTATTGCAAATTTAGTTTCTGTAGTAGTATTCTAGTCATGAGCCGATAAGCCATAAATACAACTTTTCTGTTTGATAGCAATGTCTACCTATCATACACTTCATATGTATTTATATATTATACATATTAAAAATATATAGTCTATATGTGCCCAAACGTTTACTAGAGTAAAATGTAAAATTTGATTAAATTGGTCGACTATTTTTTGAGAGTTTTGGTAACAACGTTTCCTCTTTATACATTTCCGACATTAAAAAATAGATGTCTAAAAAAGTATTTGTATTTGAATGCAATGTTGCATCAAAATTTCGAGTCAATCGAATGACTACTTTTCGAGTTTTGCGAGCACATACATCGCAGGGTGAAATTTATACATAAAGATTACTATAGTCATTTGCTTCGATCGTCTACTTTTATTGGTCTACGTGTCAACGGTCAGAGCAATCATTAGATACGTTAGACACCAACGAACGTTCCGCTATCATTTAGTGGCCTTTACAGTACGGGTAATTTATGAGGATGAATAGTGGTCTCAGTTGGACGAGCACAAGTGGGCCACAATCATCTGCTGCTGGACCAACTTTCCTCGGAGTCCTGCTGTTTATTACGACCCGTCTACATATACAACACCGTCTTTGTTGCCACTGGAAATGAAAAATGAGTTCCGTAAGCACCTGTTCTAAACAAACCGTGGAAAAGATTTACGAGGAATACACGGACTTGCGGCCAGAATGTTTCCTTAAAACTAACTTTACCCAGCGGGACTCCAGCTGATGAAATAAGACTCCACGTGTTTTAGAAAGTGGTAGAATAATTACTCAGCAGAGAATGTGGGTACGGTTTCTACGCATCGTCTGTATGGTTTGTTCGGAAAGGAGCAAGAGAAATTGTTGTGTCTGGCGTCCACATATAAATAAGGAGCATCCGCACCCAGGTAAATTATACGTTTGTATGTCATCGAAAGGAATCCAGTACCGACAAATTTCACTTGAGAAAAGAGATAAAAGTCTCAGCACAGTCATTACTGAAGCAGTTCATAGACGTAAGACGTCTTTAAGTCACTACGGTGTCACTAACATTTTATTGGGGCTTCCGATACTGCCTCTGAAACATGCAAGATTTAGTGCGAATACGAACCAGGAAAACTACTGTTTGGCTGCCTCTAACAAGCGCCGTAATTAAGCGAAATGTGTAGAAATAAATTTAAACGATCCGAAAGGAAATAAAGTGTTTCCAATATTTGTTTATACATCATATACATCTTCTTAACGTACATCTTCGTAATGTACTTCCTTGTATTATTTATTGACCTATGCTGTTCATATTGTCTACCTCTACAGGAATGAAGCGCTGATGAATTTGATAGTGATACGACTAAGTGATAATCACGGAACCCGTGTACATAAATAACATAACCCGTAAAGTCCATGTGAGCGCCGGTGACATTCAGTAAGTGAAGACACTACATACGGATATACACTATGTCATCAAAAGTATCCCGACGCCTGGTTTGTGGCGCCCTCCATCGGTAATGCTGGTATTCAATATGTTATTGGCCCACCCTTAGCCTTAATGACAGCTTCCACTCTAGCAGGCATACGTTCAATCAGGTGCTGGAAGGTTTATTGGGGAATGGCAGCCCATTCTTCACGGAGTGCTGCACTGAGGAGAGGTATCGATGTCGGCCGGTGACGCCTGGCATCAGGTTTCCAAAACACCCCAGAGGTGTTCTACAGGATTCAGATCAGGATTCTGTGCAGGTCAATCCATTACAGGGATGTTATTCTCATGTGACCACTCCGCCACAGGTCGTGCATTATGAACAGGTGCTCAATCGTGTTGAAAGGTGCAATCGCCATTCCCGTAAGTTTTACTGTTGGCACTACAAACGCTGGCAGATGACGTTCACCGGGCATTCGCCGTATCAACACCCTGCCATCGGATCGCCACATTGTGTACCGTGATTCGTCACGCCACACAACGTTTTTCCACTGTTCAATAGTCCGATGTTTACGCTCCTTACACCAAGAGATGCGTCGCTTGGCATTTACCGGCGTGAAGTGTGGCTTATGAGCAGCCGCTCGACCATGAAATCCAAGTTTTCTCACCTCCTGCTTAACGGTCATAGTACTTGCGGTGGATCCTGATGCAGTTTGGCCTTCCTGTGTGTTGGTCTGGATAGATGTCTGCCTGTTACACGTTATGACCTCCTTCATCTGTCGGAGGTCACTGTCAGTCAGCAGACGAGGTGCTGTACGTGTCCCTTCACGTTTCGACTTCATTATCACGTCGGAAACAGTGGACCCGCATTTTGAGGAGAGCGTAAATCTCGCGTACAGACGTATGACACATGTGACACCCAATTGCCTGACCACATTCGAAGTCCGTGAGTTCCGCGGAGTACCCCGTTCTGCTCTTCCACGATGTCTAATGACTACTGAGGTCGCAGATACAGAGTACCTGGCAGATGGTGGCAGCACAATGTATATAATATGAAAAACGTGTGTTTTTGGGAGTGTCCGGATACTTTTGATCACATAGTGCAGCTGATATTAGGTTGGTGCATATGTTTGTAGCGTTTTTGTTTTACATGTTGGTATTACGGTTGCTATGGGTTTATTTATCGATTGTCTTTTTTTTGTAGTTCACTGTTGTTACTTGAGTTTGCATATTGTCATTTTGAGATAGTGAGTGAAGCTGCGGACGCTAGAAAATAGAGTGGCAAGTTGAGAAACCGGAAGATTTCCGACACATTGGCTCTGAGCACTATGCGGCTTAACTTCTGAGGTCATCAGTCGCCTAGAACTTAGAACTAATTAAACCTAACTAACCTAAGGACATCACACACATCCATGCCCGAGGCAGGATTCGAACCTGCGACCGTAGCGGTCACGCGGTTCCAGACTGAAGCGCCTTTAACCGCACGGCCACACCGGCCGGCTCCGACACATTCTTCTAAGTTAAATAGAGGGGTGGTAGCGGAGGAGGCAGCCAGAAACATTTGTGCCATTGGAATGAGCACGGCAAGAAAATGAATCCTTTTGACGGTAGTGACTTTCCACGTTCAGGAAGACCTTCAGGGTTTGATGAAAATCATTTAATCGCATTAACGCACAAATATCCACGTCAGTGGTCTTGAGAACTGGCAGAAGTGATGAACTGCGATCATTCCACCGTCGTGTGACATTTTCAGGCAATGGGGAAGGTACATAAATCGGTTGTATGGGTACCGCATACTCTAAGCCAAAATCACAGAAATCACTGGGGGACCATATGTGTATCTCTATTAGCTCGTCGTCAATTTGCTCGTGAAAACACCGACCGTTCCTAACCTGTATCGTTATTGGTGACGAGAAATGGTGTCTTTATGCTAACATAAGGAATAGAAAGAATGGATGAGCCCAAACAAAGCAGCAATTCCCCGTACAACGACCTGCGCGCATTCACTAAAGATAATGTTGCGCATCTGGTGGTACAGCGACGGTGTGGTATACTGTGAATTGTTTTCCCGAGGTGTAACCATTACTGCTGACATTTACTGTCAACAACTGGTATGTCTTGCAGACACAGTCTAAGAACAACGACCAGGAAGACTGCGTGGAGCGATGCTACACCACGATAACGCCTGCCCACCTTCTGCCAGACTGACAAAAAAGACTATACAGGAATTAGGTTGGAAGTCATTCCACTATATTCAGATGATACTGCGCCCTCAGATTTTTACCGTTCTCTCTCTCTATCGAACAACCTTCAAGGAACTTCCTTTCCGGATGAAAATGATCTTCGAACAGGACTCGACGAGTTCTCCGCTTCAAAACCACTTGATTTCTACAGTCGCGGAATCGAAAAGTTACCCCAGCGTTGCCAGAGCCCTTCGCTATTTACAGTGAAGGAGAATATATTACTGATGGCTAAAGTATATGTTGGGTTTATTAAACTTAATGGAAAAAAGCCACACACTGATGCACCAAACTAACATTAAGCAAATCTATCGTTAATGTATGGTACCCCAACGTGACAAGGACAAGCAAACCAGTAACATATATACGTCTGCAAGTGTGGACGCCGTGGAAAATTTTGATTGCGCCTATTTTACTCAATTAAAACCTTTTTCAATGATCTAGAGTTGCTGTAATAGCAGATTACGCACGTTTCTTCTCCTGAACTTGTATTCCAATGCAACCAGGGGGTGGAAATGAAAATGTTACAGGGGACACATGACTGAGGCAAGAAGACACTGCGTAACCTTTATTCTTATTTGACACATAAACCGAGTCCAGCTGTATATGAATCTTTATTTATAAGAACACTACCAGTTTCGTGATATCAAATCACGTCATCAGGTGCACATATATCACTAAATCATTAAGCCCGTATGGTAGAAAGGAGGGGGGGGGGGAGGGGGGGGGGTCCTGCTCAAAATAAAATGCTGTTACTCGCAAGAAGCAGGGCGTTACGAATTAAAGTCACTCATTGAAAAAAAAGTCGAACCGCGTTAACAGCATATTCTGGTTAGTAGTCGAGAGGGCAATGCGTGATGCCTTCAACGACCCACTGTAATGGAATATTATCGAAGGATCTCCCGCAGGACCTAAATAAATTCCGGTCCAGATGCTCATGGGCGAGAGAGAGATTGAAAATGAGCGTAGCGAAGTAAAAACAGAAACGCTGAACTTTGTTTTAAAACGTTCATTTTCAAATGAAAACCCAAAGATTTTTTCCTAATTTGTTTTTTGCCCCAATGCAAAGATGAGCGATACAGATATTAGAGTCAACTGTGTTAAGAAACATTTTAAATCGCCAAAACTGAATAACGCTCCAGAGTCGGATGCAACTCCTATCAGATTTTATACCGAATTTGTGACTGATTTAGCACTTTATTCAATCACAATACACTGTAGATCTCTCGAACAAAAAGCCTTGCCAAGTGTTTGGAAAAAAGCACTGGTCACACCCGTCAACGAGACGGGCAGCAGAAGTTATCCGAACAATTTTCTTAGGCATCCATTTGTTGTAGAATCTTGAACATGTGCTGAGCTAAAAAAGAATGACCTCCATAATGCCACTGAACATGCGTTGCTAAGAAATAGATCATGGGAATCTGAATTCACACTTTTTTTAGATAAGGAGGCAGTCACGGGCATGCACTATTTCTCGCTTTCTGAAAAGCATTCGACTCAGTACTACTCCTTCGCTTATCAACAAATGTGCGATCGTAAGGGTTATCGAGTGAAATTTTTATTTCGAGGACATGGAGAGTTAGTGACAGATGTAGAAGTAGCTTCGTAACATTTGTTTATAAGCGAAGGAGAAGTACTGAGTCGAATGCTTTTCAGAAAGCGCGAAATAGTGCATGCCTGTGACTGCCTCGTTATCTAAAAAAAGTGTGAATTCGGATTCCCATGATCGATTTCTTAGCAATGCATGTTCAGTAGCATTATGGAAGTCATTAGTTTGGAGCTCAGCATATGTTCAAGATTGTACAACAAATGGATGCCAGGGGAGTGCGTTGGGACGCTCGCTGTTCATGTTGTATAATAATGACGTTGTAGATAATAGTAGACTCTGACTTTTCGCAGTTGATGCCATTATCTATAATGAAGTATTGTCTAAAAGAAACTGTAGAAATATTTAGTCGGATCTTGTTAAGATTTCTAGGTGGTGCAAAGATAGGCAGCTTGCTTTAAATGTTAAGAACTGTGAATTTGTGCCTTCACAAAACGAAAATTGGGTCAAATGGCTCTGAGCACTATGGCACTTAACAGCTGAGGTCATCAGTCCTCTAGAAATTAGAACTACTTAAACCTAACTAACCTAAGAAAATCACACCCATCCATGCCCAAGGCAGGATTCGAACCTGCGACTATAGCGGTCGCGCGGTTCTAGACTGAAGCGCATAGAACCGCTCGGCCACCCCGGCCGGCCAAAACGAATATTCTGTGACTAATAGTGTCAACGATTCAGAGCTGGAAACAGTAAATTCATATAAATACCTGGGACAAACATTTTGTAGGAATATGAAATACGAGGAACACAGTCTCAGTCGTAGGTAAAGTATGTGGCACATTTCGGTTTGTTAATAGAATACTAGGCAAATGGAATCACTGTACAAAGGAGACTGCTTAAGAAATCACATTTGCGAGCCATCCTAGATTACTTCTCAAGTGTGCTGAACCCGTACCAAATAGGACTAACAGGGAATGTTGAACATATAAGGAAAAGGATAGAACGAATGGTCACCGGTTTGTTTGGCCCATGGGAGAAAGCTGCAGAGATGCTGAAGAAACTGGACAGGCACCTGAAGATAGTCACTAACTATCCCGAGAAAGCCTACTGGCGAAGTTTCAAGAAACAGCTGCTTTTAAACATATTAAGTCTTTTGGGATTCACAGATACAGCCAGGAACTACCAGCTTTAAATAATAAATCTGGAAATATACCACAAACCCTACGAATCGGTCCCGTAGGGACTATGAGGACAAAATTAGATTAATTAGAGCGCATGCAGAGGCATTTAAACAGTCATTCCTCCCTAGCTCTGTAAGTGTCTGGGACAGGAAGACGCCCTAATTGGGTACAATGGGAACTACCCTCTGCGATGTACTTCGCAGTGGTTTACAGACTACGTATTTAAATTTATATGCAAGTCTCTTCATCTGTGAATAATTATTGAAATTGCACACGTTTGAAGCCGCCTTGGGCTCCTTCTCACAATATTTACCCGCCGTGATTCCCTTCAATTCATTCCTTGATGCCTCAGTATGTGTACTGTCGAGCTTCAACTTTATTTTCTTCCTAATTCGATACTGTAAGTTATTTTACTGTCTATGAAGCAAAACTCATCCACAACTTTTTAGTGTCTCACTTAAAAATTTCTTTCCACTGTTTCAGTCAGTCATTACTTATGTTGCATTTGAAACTGCGCACAAACAGTGGCTCTTTCAATCTGTCGCCGGCCGGTGTGGCCTTGCGGTTCTAGGCGCTTCAGTCTGGAACCGCGTGACCGCTACGGTCGCAGGTTCGAATCCTGCCTCGGGCATGGATGTGTGTGATGTCCTTAGGTTAGTTAGGTTTAAGTAGTTCTAAGTTCTAGGGGACTGATGACCACAGATGTTAAGTCCCATAGTGCTCAGAGCCGTTTGGACCTTTTTTTTCAATCTGTCCAGATGTCATTTCGTTATTTTAATTCGCTGATCATAAATAATTATCTGTGCTCGGAGTTCACAACTGTTCCTAGAAATGTTTTGTAGTTTAATCTGCTAATGAAGTTTAACCTGTGCTTGTGGAAATCTCTGCCAGGCGACTTTCCATTTCAGTCCTTTCTCCTAGTCAGTGTATTTTACTATTATCCTTCTTTCCTTCTTTCCTACTGTTGAATTCCAAACTCCCAACGCAACTAAATTTTCCTTTCGCTTAACTATATAAATAATTTCTTTTATCTCATCGTACATTGTTTTCGATCTCAGTTTCTGTGGAGTTGGTACGCATTTTACTTGCACTACTTTGGTGGCTCTTGGATAAGATAATGCGTCCATTATGCTGTTCGTACGAGATTACACTCATTTCATTTTACTTTTTTCGTTTTTAGACCTGTCCCTGCATTACAACGATTTGATTTTGTGGTGATAAACCTGTACTCACTCATCTTCTTTTTGCCACCGCATCTCAGTAATTCCCACTGTACCGAACTTAAACCTATCTATTTCTCATGTCAAGCTCTGTAACCTACCTAACTGATTCAAAGATATACAGGGCTATTACAAATGATTGAAGCGATTTCATAAATTCACTGTAGCTCCATTCATTGACATGCGGTCACGACACACTACAGATACGTAGAAAAACTCATAAAGTTTTGTTCGGCTGAAGCCGCACTTCCGGTTTCTGCCGCCAGAGCGCTCGAGAGCGCAGTGAGACAAAATGGCGACAGGAGTCGAGAAAGCGCATGTCGTGCTTGAAATGCACTCACATCAGTCAGTCATAACAGTGCAACGACACTTCAGGACGAAGTTCAACAAAGATCCACCAACTGCTAACTCCATTCGGCGATGGTATGCGCAGTTTAAAGCTTCTGGATGCCTCTGTAAGGGGAAATCAACGGGTCGGCCTGCAGTGAGTGAAGAAACTGTTGAACGCGTGTGGGCAAGTATCACGCGTAGCCCGCGGAAGTCGACGAATAAAGCAAGCAGGGAGCTAAATGTACCATAGGATGGTGCTCCACCGCATTTCCATCATGATGTTCGGCATTTCTTAAATAGGAGATTGGAAAATCGATGGATCGGCCGTGGTGGAGACCATGATCAACAATTCATGTCATGGCCTCCACGCTCTCCCGACTTAACCCCATGCGATTTCTTTCTGTGGGGTTATGTGGAAGATTCAGTGTTTAAACCTCCTCTACCAAGAAACGTGCCAGAACTGCGAGCTCGCATCAATGATGCTTTCGAACTCATTGATGGGGACATGCTGCGCCGAGTGTGGGAGGGACTTGATTATCGGCTTGATGTCTGCCGAATCACTAAAGGGGCACATATCGAACATTTGTGAATGCCTAAAAAAACTTTTTGAGTTTTTGTATGTGTGTGCAAAGCATTGTGAAAATATCTCAAATAATAAAGTTATTGTAGAGCTGTGAAATCGCTTCAATCATTTGTAATAACCCTGTAACATTCCACTCTTTGACCCAAATAACACCAAATTAGTTTTCTTTTTCTTTTTTTCTCGATGCAACATCCTTTTGAATAATCCCCGGCCAGAGATTCGAAGAAGGAAATGTTTTACCTTTGAAATACTTTATACAAAGGGATGCCATCATTATGAAACCATACAGCAGGGCTTACATTCAGACAGTCAGAGTAACAACATGGCAGTGACGTACATGCACAGACAAGCAAATGGATAAAATTTTGAAAAAACTACATGATTTATTCAAGAGAAAGAGCTTCACAAATTCAGCAACTCAATACCGTGTTAGTCCAGTTGTGGCCCTTACGCAAGCACTTATACGGCTTGGAATTGATTGACAGAGTCGCTGGATGTCCTAAGGGAAAGCATGCCAAATTCTATTCAACTGGCACGTTAGATGTGTAATGTAATTTAACAAAATATGTATATGCTTTGATAGCTTTTAACAACGTCACGTCAAAAGCGGATCAGCACTCTGTAAACTAGCTCAGTACTCTGGGTTGTTACGGGATTATAAATAATTAATTGTCTCTCTCTCGAATCATCACAGATATTACTGAATATGTATATATCAAAAGTATAGTTAAAACTCACGTGTTTATATCACCAGATAATATTTCGTATGTCAGTTCAATGTGAAGTAATAAAACCCGTGACTCCACATCGTGGTTTCATTTCGAATATCAATATAAGATAACAAGCATAATCTTTTGCAGATGAAGTCTTATACTAGAACTAGAATCCTGTGACCAGGCCTTTCTGCCTGGGATGTTATCTCGCAACCTTGAGAAAACCTGAAAGTGAAATATATTAAATTATTCGTAGCGGCCGCATAGCTCTTGGAATCTTAAGAAAAGTTTAGTGTACTGACCGGTGGCACGTCTCGAAGATGAGCTGAAAGAAAATTACTATTTTTTAGTATGGCGCCTAACAATGGCCAATGTTCCGTTAAGGCCACGTCTACTCAGGACAAGCAAGGTTTAGGTTTACAAATCATTGCGTACCGTACACAAATATTAAGTAACGAACAACTATATTTTAGTTTCGTTTAAAACTTACATAGACTGTTAGAGCAAGATGAACCTCAAACAAACGTTCTTTTCTCTTCGAGTCCAAGAACAGAAGAACACCAAAAAAAGTTCAGTCGCAGAATCTCGAATGTCCATGGAATATATTGCAACACAATTCATTTGTTTAATCTTTGGCATAATCGCCAACTATACATACAATAATTATCACTACATCTAATTTATAAATTTCAAATTCGTGACCACCCCAGGAGATACAGTACAGATGTCAAAATCCCGAGATGGTGATCGGGACAAAGTTCGAAGTGGGGCTCATCACTGGAGACAATTCTATTCCAGTCAATGAGATTCCAGGCCGAAGACGTCTCTGGAGACATCCTGGAAAGCGGTGGGATACCAGCCTGTCACCCGCCATGCTGCCCGACAACCACGACTGATGGTTTGGGATGGCATTTCTTTTCACAGCGGAACTCTTTTGGTTGTCATCCGCTGAACCCTTACAGCTCAGCGGTACGTCGACGATATTCTACGCCTCGTTTTGTTGCCCTTCACAGCAAGCCATCCCATGCTTACATTTGAGCAAGATAATGTCCGCCTGTACAGTGCGAGAGCTTCTACTGCTTGTGTTTGTTCTTACCAAACCATAGCTTACCCAGCAAGGTCGCTGAATCTCTTCCCAACTGAGATCGTTTGGAGCACTATGGTCAGGGCCCTCCAACCATCTCCGAATTTTGACGATCTTTCTCTCCAATTGGACATAATTTGGAACGATGTCCCACAGGACATCCAAAAACTCTATCAATCAATGCCAAACGAATAACTAGACCAACGCGTTATTGACTCGCTCAATTTGTGAAGTTCCTTCCCTTGAATAAATGATCAGATTTTTCTGAAAATGTAATAATCTTTTTGTCTTTACATGTACGTCACACTTACCGATTTCCGTCCTATTCGGAGAATTCCTTCGTGGTGCGTATTTTTTTCTTGTCTTACAAGTTGGAGCGTTTTACAAGGCCGTATCAGGGAATCATTCAGACTGTTGGCCTTGTAACTACTGGTAACGCTGTTGCCTTCTTCAGGAACCGCATGCTAGTCTGGCCACTCCACAGATACCCCTCTAGTGTGGTTGCACCTCCGGTATGGCTCTCTGTATTGTTGCGCACAAGTTACTCTATCGCGGCAAGGGGGACAGACGTATTTGATATAAAAGACTAATTCGTCCGCAGCTCGTGGTCTCGCGGTAGCGTTCTCGCTTCCCGTGCACGGGGTCCCGGGCTCGATTCCCGGCGGGGTCAGGGATTTTTCCTGCCTCGAGATGACTGGGTGTTGTTGTGTCGTCTTCATCATCATCATTCATACCCATTACGGTCGGAGGAAGGCAATGTCAAACCACCTAGTACCTTCACTAGTAAGGCGGCGGGGGTCGCCCGCGTCGTTCCCCTACGCTCTGTAAAGAAGTATGGGACTTCATCATCATCATCAAGAATAATTCAGGAGCTTCACCGTGGACGCTCCTACACTTAACTAATACTCCATTTTCTATTTATGCAATGAAAGGACAATTGTTCTCCCAGATGATTAATGCGACTAATCTAGAAAACCAGATGCGCACAAAGGACTCCAAATTTCCGGTGGCGTATGCAGGAAGATCGGGCGATTAGGAGACGAGCTCAGCAGTCGGCACATTTATTTGTTTCGGCTGATGACTGTTTGGTGGGTGCCGGTATATTTACGAGGCGGTAGCAGAGGCCCGCAGGATGTAATTAAAGCGCTCATCCCGGGGATACTTCCTGCTGTGGGAACCCCGCCCACTGGGCCGTGGCGGCTCGTAAAACAGCGGAGCGCTGCAGCTGCTAGCAGACGGGCGAGGCGGTCTCCTCGGCGCATTTACGGCTCCCAGACCAGCAGGTGAAAGCTCCGCCAGCGGCGGCCGTCACTTGCAATCCATGTCTGGAGACTCGCCCGTCAGTGTGGGCCGAGGGCGCTAATGCACAATTCGGCGAGTCGGCTGTACGTGGTTCGGTTCCCGGTGGTGGAAGAAAGTCTCTTCGCTAGTATCTGGGTAGAAAAGAGAGGACAGGTCGTGGCGCACAGTTCCTAATCACTGATATCCACGTGTAAGTCCTGGTTTACATTCCAAACGCCCCAACAGTGTCTCAAGGAGCGAGGGCATGTGACACTGTTGTAATCTGTCTGCCGGATAGGGATGGTAAGCTCAGCGATCCGCTTGGTGCCAAGCAAGAGGAGAAGGATATGTGCCGGCACCCGATGGGACCCTCTCTCTTTTCTCTCGCCATCCCGGAATTGTGCTAAACGCATTCTCGAAAATTATCTCGAGAAATTACCTCATGAGCCCAGGCGAATAGTAAACAGTTGTGAAAACATACTTTACCTGAGTTAATAACGAGCATCAAAACCAATTCACGGATTACTAAACACAGGGCTGTCGTAGCAAGATTGAATATTGTAATCCCCAAATCCTCGAAAAATAAGCGAAAAATATACCTATTCAAAAAAGCAGATAAAAATTCACTTGACGCCTTCCTAAGAGACAATATCCACTCATTCCAAATTAATAATATAAGTGTAGACCAGATGTGGCTTAAATTCAAAGAAATAGTATCGGCAACAATTAAGAGATTTATACCAAATAAATTAACAAACGAAGGAGCTGTTCCTCCTTGGTACACATAACGAGTCAGGACACTGTTGCAGAAACAACGAAACAAACTTGTCAAATTCAAACAGATGCAAAATCCCCAAGACTGGCGATCTTTTACAGAAGCTCGAAATTTAGCGTGGACTTCAACGCGAGATGCCCCTAACAGTTTCCACAACGAAGGACACCGACTTACATAGGGAAGAACGATCACCAAGATAAAATAAGGGAAATCAGAGCTCGTACAGAAAGCTATAGGTGTTCATTCCTCCCGCGCGCTATTCGAGATTGGAATAATACAGAATTGTGAAGGTGGTTCGATGAATCCTCTGTCAGGCACTTTAATGTGATTTGCAGAGTATCCATGTAGATGTAGATGAACAACACCAACAAGAAACGTTCATCGTAGTTACCTACACCGGGCAGAGACACTTAAGACACATCATTACATTTTGGGAAGGAAAGTAGCCTACGTGCATCAAGAAAGCAAACCTTTCCAATTTGGCGGCTGTTATATTTTTGTCGTATCCCTCCGATATCTACTGATATGCTTGGGAGAGCCTGCCGTGACAAAACTATTCCACCTAATGTGGAACATACATGACACAGGCGGACTTCAACAAGAATGTAATAATTTTAGTTCCAAGAAATGACAGCTGTGAAAGCTACCGAGCTACCCGTTTAATAAGTCACGGCTGCAAACTACTGTTACGAATTCTTTACAAAAGACTGGAAAAACTGGTAGAAGCCGACCTCGAGGAAGGCCAGTTTGGTTTCTGGGGAAATGTAGGAACACGCGAAGCAACACTAACCCTACGACTTCGTTAGAAAGTAGGTTAACGAAATGCAATCCTAGGTTTACAGCATTTGTAGTCTTAGAGAAAACTTTTGACAATCTTGACCGCCGTAAACTCTTTGAAATTTTAAAAGTAGCAGCGGTAAAATGCAAGGAGCGAAAGGTTATTTTCAACTTGTGCAGAAACAAGAAGGCAGCTATAAGAGTCGAGGGAGTCAAGGGCAAGAAGTTGTTGAGAGGGGAGTAAGACAAGGTTGCAGCATATCCCCGATATCATTTAATCCGTACAGTGAGGAAGCAGTAAAGAAAACCAAAGAAAAATTTGGCGAAGGAATTGCAGTTCAGAGAGAAGAAATGAAAACTTTGAGGTTTGCTGATTACATTAAAATTCTGTCAGAAACAGCAAAGACCTTGGAAGAGCAGTTGAATGGAAAGGACAGTGTCTCGATTGCAGGATGTAATATGAACATCTACAATATCAAAACAAGGATAATGAAATGTAGTCGGATTAAATCAGGCGATGCTGAGTGAAATATATTAGGAAGCGAGACAGTAAAAGAAGTAGATACGTTTTGCTATTTGGGCAGTAAAATACACCAAGAACAAATGCAAATGATAAACGGGTATTCAGTGGACAAATATATTATGCTAGAACTGAAATGTGATTACATTTTCACGCAATTTGGGTGCATAGAGCCTGAGAAATCAGTACCCACAACAACCACCTCTGGCCGTAAGAACGGCCTTGTTACGCCTGGCCATTGAGTCAAACAGAGCTTGGACGGCGTGTACAGGTATAGCCGCCCATGCAGTTTCAACGCGATACCACAGTTCAAGAGCAGTGACTGACGTATTGTGACGTGCCAGTTGCTCGGCCCCCCTTGACCGGACGTTATCAATTGGTGAGAGGTCTGGAGAATGTGCTGGCCAGGGCAGCAGTCGAACATTTTCTGTATCCAGAAAGGCCCGTACAGGACCTTCAACATGCGGTCGTGCATTATCCACCTGAAATATAGGGTTTCGCAGGGATCGAATGAAGGGTAGAGCCACGGGTCGTAACACATCTGAAATGTAACGTCCACTGTTCAAAGTGCCATCAATGCGAACAAGAGGGAACCGAGACGTGCAACCAATGGCACCCCAAACCATTACGCTGGGTGATACGCAGGTATGGCGATGGCGAATACACGCGTCCAATGTGCGTTCGCCGCGATGTCGGAAAACACGGATGCGACCATCATGATGCTGTAAACATAACCTGGATTCATCCGAAAAAATGACGTTTTGCCATTCGTGCACCCAAGTTCGTCGTTGAGTACACCATCGCAGGCGCTCCTACATGTGATGCAGCGTCGAGAGGAACCGCAGCCATGGTCTCCGAGCTGATGGTCCATGCTGCTGCAAACGTCGTCGAACTGTTCGTGCAGATGGTTGTTGTCTTGTAAACGTCCCCATCTGTTGACTCAGGGGATCGAAAGGGGCTGCACGATCCGTTAGAGCCATGCAGATAAGATGCCTGTCATCTCGACTGCTAGTGATACGAGGCCGTTGGGATCCAGCATGGCGTTCCATATTACCCTCCTGAACCCACCGATCCCATATTCTGCTAACAATCATTGGATCTCGACCAACGCGAGCAGCAATGTCGCGATACGGTAAACCGCTATCGCGATAGGTTACAATCAGACCTTTATCAAAGTCGGTTGGTTGGTTGGTTGGTTGTTTGGGGGAAGAGACCAAACAGCGAGGTTATCGGTCTCATAGGGTTAGGGAAGGATGGGGAAGGAAGTCGGCCGTGCCCTTTCAAAGGAACTGTGGTGTCACCGCCAGACACCACACTTGCTACGTGGTAGCTTAAATCGGCCGCGGTCCATTTAGTACATGTCGGACCCGCGTGTCGCCACTGTGTGATCGCAGACCGAGCGCCACCACAAGGCAGGTCTCGAGATACGATATAGCACTCGCCCCAGTTGTACGACGACTTTGCTAGCGACTACACTTACGAAGGCTTTCTCTCATTTGCCGAGAGACTGTTAGAATAGCCTTCAGCTAAGTCCATGGTTACGACCTAGCAACGCGCCATTAGTCTTACATAGTTTGATAGCTATCGTATGAAATGTCTCATCAAGAATGCTGTATTCACATCAAAGAATAAAAGATAAGTATTCGAGAAGCTGCATACTTTTCTTATGAGAATTCACTACTTATCCTGTTCCAGAATTCACGCCCGTCTGCGTTAGATTTCGGCCTCCTCTATCTACAAGGTGTTGGCACATTTACCAACACATCAGGAACCATCCCGGCATTTGTCTGGAGCGAGTTAGGGAAATCACGGAAAACCTAAATCAGGATGGCCGGACGCGGGATTGAACCGTCGTCCTTCCGAATGCGAGTCCAGTGTGTTAACCACTGCGTATCAAAGTCGGAAACGTGACGGTACGCATTTATCCTCCTTACACGAGGCATCACAACAACGTTTCACCTTGCAACGCCGATCAACTGCTGTTTGTGTTTCAGAAATCGGTTGGAAACTTTCCTCATGTCAGCACGTTGTAGGTGTCGCCACCGGCGCCAACTTTGTACGAATGCTCTGAAACGATAATCATTTGCTTATCACAGTATCTTCTTCCTGTCGTTAAAATTTCACGACTGTGGCACGTTATCTTCGTGGTGTAGCAATTTTAATGGCCAGTAGTGTAACTGACGATGGCCGAAGTAAAGATGATATAAATTGTAGACTGCCAGTCGCAAGAAAAGTGTTTCTGAAGATGACAAATTTGCTATCATCGAATATAGATTTAAGTACATGAAACGTATTCGCAATTGCAAATATGGGCAACCATCAGCTATATTGTGGAATGACGACAATGAAAATTTGTGCCGGAACGGGACTCAAAACCGAATTTCCCGCCTATCGCGAACGTTCGCCTTACCATTACGCTATCCGAGACGCTTCACGGCCAGACCCAAACTTTTATTCGTCGTCAATCATATGTCTACAACCTGCACTCTTACATCCATTATGTGTATTCGTACAGCGGAGACACTAATTGAAAGTCGCTTGCCCGATGACGGCGGATAAATACGCTATTTCAGTGCCTATGAATTGTTGAAAGGTACCATGAAATGTTCCTTTGACATGTATGTATCTTCGCAGGAATTTTTGCACAAACTTTCGTTGTCGTCATTCCATTACACATCTGATGGTTCTCCATATTCGCATGTGCTAATACGTTTCATTTATTCCATAATGGCTGTAGTTGCTGCAGTGCCTGTTCGTTCGGCCATCATGCATGTCCGAAGGAACATCGCACCGTACTTCTGAACAACACAGACCCTGTTATACCGTACAGATTTAGGTGTTACAAAGTTTTCTGAAGTGTTTATCTGGACTGTAGCCTTGTATGGAAATGAAGCGTCTCCGATAAACAGTTCACACAAGAAGAGAATAGAAGCTTTCGAAATGTGGTGGTACAGAAGAAGGCTGAAGATTAGATGGGTGCATAATGTAGTGAATGGAACTGGTGAGAGCCGGTCGCTGTTGCCGATATAGTGTCCCTTTCCATGTATTTGACATGAACAGTATAACGTAAATAACGACAAAAGAACTACACATGCGTAATGTAGTGTGAACTTTAATGCCTAATTGTGATACGGACAAAGTGACGAAATAACTTTAAAGACAATTTATCGATTCTGATAATACAAGAAAGACATTATTCTTCGTGATATAAGATCATATGTGTAAACTAAAGAACTGAACACTATAATCTTTGTTATATTATAAAAGGACTGGAGAATGAACTTAGTCGTCTTCTGATGTTTTCTTGTGTCTTAGCTATTGTTTGAGTGCAGAAGGTACGGTTGTATTGCGATAGCTTTTGTCTTGCTCTCGTTTAATTACTAGAACATAATTGACGTGTAAAAGAGTTACGAAAATATAATAAGCTAATCTGGAGTGCAGAGTAATCATTTAAGGAACCCACGCCACATTTGTTATAACGCCAGAGTTAGTGTAGCATTTTTTGCAGCTGCTGCGGAGCTTTGCTCCGGTCATCTTTGACTTTTAAACTTTTTATTTCCACAGGAATTACGACGAAGCCGTAGCGGAAGAACTTATTTAAAAATACTATCAAAATTAATTAGCATCAAATCACAAGATTTATTTTATCATAAAGTAACTATTTTCAGTGATACAATTTATTATAGGTCAGGTGCCTCTTAGTATAAATTTTATTACGCTAACGCATCTGATATTATTTGTAGGGAGCCTTGCGCTCGTTTTCAATCATAATTTAAAGTTTAACTTGGCAACCGGCAAATATAATATTGCTTATTTGTAATTGTTTCTTACGAGGTTTTATGAAGGATAGCTTTACGAAATTTAACTTCACGAACTTAATAGAATCCTCTTATAACTTATAGAAGAAAGAAACATTACACCGAGCGGTTCTAGGTACTTCAGCCCGGAACCGCGCTGCTGCTACGGTCGCAGGTTCGAATCCTGCCTCGAGCGTGGATGTGTGTGATGTCCTTAGGTTAGTTAGGTTTAAGTAGTTCTAAGTCTAGGGGACTGATGTTAAGTCCCATAGTGCTTAGAGCCATTTGAAACATTTGAATTGGGGAGAAAACAAATTTGTGGCACAACTTGACTAAGAGAAAGGGTTAGTTAATAGGACACATTCTGAGATACGACCAATTTATTAAAGGAGGGAAGGGTGGGGCATAAAAATTGCATAAGGAGACCAAGAAATGAGCACAGTAAGCAGTTTCAGAAAGATGTGGGTTGTAGTAGTTATATGGAGATGATGAAGAGGTTTTCACAGGATAGAGCAACATGGAAACGTTCATCAAACAAGTCTGGGAACTTAAGACCAACAACCAACCACCCATATATTTCGGAGTCTCTCAGTGAACTGTGACACTCGACTTTACGTTTATAGCTTTTCGTCGCGGTTTTCTGACTCCTGTACCGCAAAGCTGTTCTCCTGTGAAAGAAGAAAAAAGTATTCTTGTTGTCGTTCCATCGATGAATAGTTCATTGGAGATGCCTTAGGGACGGAACACGCACTCGGATTAGAGGAAGCGTGTTTATAAAATGAACCCCTTCAGCGTTTCCCTTAAGCGATTTAAGAACCACAAACCTAAATCTGGATGGCCGGGTAGGCATTTGATCTACCATCCTCCTGAATGTGAGTCAGTGTCTTGCCCACTATGCCACTTTGCTGAAGTTTTTTCTGCTACTTAATTCTCTCCTCCCATACAGTTTTTACCCTCTACAGCTCCCTATAACCCATAGGAGTTATAGCTCGATATCTTAACAAATGTCCTACCATTCTGTCCCTTCTTCTTGTTAGTGTTTTCCAAATTTCCTTTGCGGAGAACCTCTTCGTTCCTTATTTCTTCATCTAATTTTCAACATTCTTGTATAGCATCATATCTCAAAGTCAAAGATTCCCTTTCCTGCGATTTTCTCAATGTCCATGCTTCACTTCCATAAAATGCTGTGCTCCATACGCACGTTCTCAGAAATTGCTTCCTCAAATTAAGGGCGATGTTTGATACTAGTACTATAACGGTAACACCGGTCGTCTTAAACGGCAATCGATGCTAACGTTATACCTCTGCGAGGAATTTTTGAAAGATGTAATGTGATATAACCTAATGGAAACAGAACAATCAAACTGGGACTCGTTTCCGCAACACTCCAGCAAAGAATAACCAACAGTAAACGGTGGGGAAGGAACAGATGTTCTCCCAACACAAAAGTAAGTTGTAACATTACATATTAAGCCGGTCGCCAGCATAATTAGGCATTCTTGTGTCAAACAAAATGGTAAAGCAGAAGACAGTGTTAAGGTTAACCTAACCTTCCGTGACACACACACACACACACACACACACACACACACACACACACACTAAACTCTTTTGTTACATCTGTTCCTACTACAACACAGTAACCTAACCTTGAAGATAAATGTGCTACTAACTACCAATGGCCAGTGAGATAGTAAACATTAACATATGCCTCTCAGCAACATGTACCTGAACTAGGTGTAAGAGATCATAAAAGCAATTATCGACACACATGAAACTAGTAGCAATACCGAACAGAGGAAAGCTTGAAATGATTCTAAATTTAAATCGGGGGTCTGTTAATGCTCATAATCTATAACATCATTGCATAGTACAAGGTCACTATGTCTGTACACTAACCAACGTACATTAGAATAGATACCACAGTAAACAGTTCTTTCTTAAACTCTGTTTGACGCAACTAAACAGAATGTAAATTTGACTACACTGGCTCTGAAGGAGCCTTTGCATTGCTTCATTAAGTAACTAGTCTAGTACATGAGGACCCTTAAACTTTCATGGTTAATAAGTAAAGAACAATAAACTATAACTCTTTAAAAAACAAATTTACTTTCATAAGCAGTCTTTTGACCTACTCAAAAGTATAATTGGCTGTGCAAATGACAACACAACATTAAATTCAAGTTCAACCACGTTCTCACAATAAATTAGGACACTCGGAACTAAATTCACTAGGATCGGTTTCCTGTCGAGGTTTGTGATTTGGGATAATCACGGGTGTAGGGTAGCGTTTTTAGCAACACCACGATTATTATTTAAATGAACCAAATTTCACAGATACCTGGTCCGTTTACACAGTGCCAAATAAACACTTTAGTGGAAGGCTCGGGGCACTGGTGGCGTCATTTGCAGTGGCTCTTAACCTGGTGGTGATTCTATCATAGCAATACTGTTGGTCTTGCCCTGTCACGTATCTTCCTGGCGTCAAAATTATATTTCTATAGGGGCAAAAACCATGCCATGATAATGGTATCACCAAATGCAGCATCCGAGGCCCATAAATACTGTCCTTAAGCTCTTCTGGCCTCAAAGCTCCAGGAATATGAGCCACAATTACCCGCTACTGCTAACGAGATGTTAACCACAGCACAGCTCAGCCCAGACTCCTTATCCGTCACCAAGGACGAGTTGCCACTTGCGCGCCAACCCACCTTTTCCACTCCGCCAGGCTGCGGGCCTTCCCCACATCTTTTACATTCAACCCTACGTTCCCTAACTATGGAACAAGTCATTTAGAGTACATTATATAACAATCACTGCAGTAGTTATTTAAATTCACAAGCGTAATTTAAACAGCATCGTTCAAAAGTTCACATAACTGAAATGTATACACAGTCAAAAAATGTCCATGCCAGATACAACATTATACATAAGCAATACTACAAATGGACATAGAAATATCGATACAGATACAAAATATGTCAAAAATAGATGTTACAGTAGATTTTCTTCTAGACAGGAATCTCCTCTTTGTCTGTGCTAGTATGTTTCTTATGTCATACTTGCTTCGTCCGTAACGTGTTATTTTACTTCCAAGATGGCAGAATTGCTTCACTTCTTCTGCTTTTTGGTCATCAATTTTAATGTTAAGTTTATCGTTAACCTCATTTCTACTAACCCTCAATACTTTTGTCTACCATCGGCTAATTCACAGTACGTTCTAATCGAAATGTCCATTTCGGTCAACAGATCCCGTAATTCTTGCTCACTTTCGAGGAGGATAACACTGTTATCAGTGAATCAGTGATATCCTTTCACCATGAACATTAATCCCACTCCTAAGCCTGCCTTTTATCTCCATCATTGCTTCTTCGATGTATCGACTGAACAGCAGGGGAGAAAGAGTGGATCCATGTCTTACTCCTTTTTTAATCGCAGCACTTAATTCTTGACCTTCCTCTCTAATAGTTCCCTTTTCGTTTTTATACATGCTGATAATTACCCGTCTTTCCCTATAGCTTGCACTATTTTTCTCAATGTAGCTAACGTTTTCCAAGGAACTAGGCCCATTTCCTCTCTACCTTAAAACGAAAATTGACAGTCAGTATACTAAATTCACCGTAATGAAGTTTTAAGATATTCATCTGTTTCCACAAAATAGCAATAAATTAAAGAGGCCTCGCCTTCTTAGAAGAACATAGGTTTTTTGTATTGTTTATTCGCAGAACATATTTTGCCTCAGTTGTGGCATTTCCAGTGGAGTTTGTCTTCTCTTGTTTCTGAAATATATACATACAAATTTTGTATAGATTAGGAATATGTTGACATAAGATTTTGTTGTTGTTTAGATTAAATATGTAATATGCGTGTAAGTCATAGTAACATAATGACATCCACAGTTCGCTAATGAGTCCGAAAAAACGCAAGTAAACACCGTTGAAAATGCGCAACACAATCAGCAAGCCGTAGCAAATAGATATCCAAACTAAAACATCACAAAATTCGACCTGTGACCAAGGGGTCACCCTAACCATGAAAACAATAACAACAACACATTTAGTAAGGAAGAATACATCCACATCTACCCCTACATCTGCTTGAATACTCTACAAATTACATTTAAGTGCGTAGCAGAGGGTTCATGGCACCAACTTTCACAACTGTCTATTATTCCAATTTCGTATAGCGCGCGGAAAGAAAAAACACCTATATCTTTCCGTACGAGCTCTGCTTTGCCTTATTTTATCATGGTGATCGATTCTCCCTATGTAGGTCGGCGTCAACAAAGTATTTTCGCATTCGGAGGAGAAAACTGTTGATGGGATTTTCGTGAGAATATTCCTTCGCAACGAAAAACGACTTTGTTTAAATGATGTCCATCCCAAATCCTGTATCATTTCAGTGATACTCTCACCCTTATTTCGTGGTAATACAAAACGTGCTGCCCTTCTTTGAACTTTTTCGATATACTCCGTCAATCCTGTCTGGTAAGGATCCCACACCGCGCGGCAGTATTCTAAAAGAGGACGGACAAGCGCAGTGTAGGCAGTCTCCTTAGTAGATTTGTTACATTTCCTAAGTGTCCTGCCAATAAACCTCAGTCTCTGGTTGGCCCTTCCCACAACATTTTCTATATTTACTTCCAATTTAAGTTGTTCGTAATTGTAATACCTAGGTATTTAGTTGAATTTTCGGTCTTTAGATATGACTGATTTATCGTGTAATCGAAGTTTAATGGATTCCCTTTAGCACTCATATGGATAACCTCACATTTTGCGTTATTTAGGGTCAACTGCCAATTTTCGCACCATACGTATATATATCTTTTGTAAATCGTTTTGCAATTTGTTCTGATCTTCTGATGAAATTACGATAAACGATAGCGTGATCTACAATCATCCTAAGACGGCTGCTCAGATGGTCTCCCAAATCGTTTATACAGGTAAGCAACAGCAAAGGGCCTACAACACTACCTTTACTTTTCGTCAGTTACTACGGACCTCTTTGACAGGAAATCGCGAATCTAGTCACGATATTCCACAGGCACACAGTTCCTCTATAAGCCGCTTGTGTGGTACAGTGTCAAAAGCCTACCAGAAATCCAGAAATAAGGAATCGATTTGAAATCCCTTGTCGATAGCCCTCAAACTTCGTGCGAGTAAAGAGCTCGTTGTGTTTCACAAGAACGATGTTTTCTAAATCCATGTTGACTGTGTGTCAATAGACCTTTCCTTCGAGGTGAGTCATAATGTTCGAATACAATATATGTTCCAAAATCATGCTGCATATCGACGTTAATGATATGTGCCTGTAATTTAGTGGATTACTTCTACTATCTTAAGTGAATATTGGTGTGACCTGTGCAACTTTCCAGTCTTTGCGTACGGATCTTTCGTCGAGCGAAAGGTTGTAAATGATTGTTAAGTATGGAGCTATTGCATCAGCATACTCTGAAAGGAACCTAATTGGTATACAGTCTGGACTAGAAGGCTTGCTTTTGTTAAATGATTTAAGTTGCTTCACTACTCCGAGGATATTTACTTCTACGCCACTCATGTTGGCAGCTGTTCTTGATTCGAATTCTGGAATATTTACTTCGTCTTCTTTTGTGAAGGGATTTCCGAAGACTGTGTGTAGTAACTCTACTTTGGCAGCACTGTCTTCGATAGTAACTCTATTGCTATCGTGCAGAGAAGGCATTGATTGTGTCTTGCCACTGGCATACTTCACATACGACCAGAATCTCTTTGGATTTTCTGCCAGGTTTCGAGACAAAGTTTCGTTGTGGGAACTATTATAAGCCTTTCGAATTGAAGTCCGCGCTAAGCTTCGAGCTTCTATAAAAGATCGCCAATCTTTGAAATTTTGCGTCTGTTTAAATTTGGCACGTTTTTTTCGTTGTTTCTGCAACAGGGTTCTGATCCGTTTTGTGTACCAAGAAGGAACAGCTCCTTTGTTTGTTAATTTATTTGATATAAATTTCTCAGGTGCTGCTAATACTTTTTCTTTGAATTCAAGCAACATCTGGTGTACAATTACACTGTTAATCAGAAAGGAGTGGAGATTGTCTCTCAGGAAGGTGTAAAGTGAAATTTTATCTGGGTTTTTTGAAAAGGTATAGTTTTCATTTGTGGAGGATTTGGGGGTAACAATATTCAATGTCGCTACGACAACCCTGTGTTCACTATTCCCAGTATCCGTTTTGATCCTCGTTATTAACTCAGGATTATTTGTTGCTAAGAGGGCAAATGTGTTTTCACAACGGTTTACTATTCACGTGGGCTCATGAAGTAACTGCTCGAAATAATTTTCAGACAATGCGTTTAGCACAATTTCGGACGATGTTTTATGCGTACCTCCGGAATTAAACATGTATTTTTGCCAACATATTGAAGGTAAATTACAGTAACCACCAACTATAATCGTATGATTCGGGTGCATATTTGAAATAAAACTGAAGTTTTCTTTCAGCAATTGTATCATCTGAATTGGGAGGTCGGGAGGGTCGGTAAAAGGATCCAATTATTATTCTATTTCAGTTGCCAACAATGACCTCTGCCCGTACTATCTACTTCAATTTCACAACAAGATAAACTACTTCTAACAGCAAAAAACACGCCACCGCCAACTGTGTTTAGCCTATCCTTTCGTAACACTGTTAGGTTCTTCACAAAAATTTCGGCTGAATTTATCTCCTGCTTTAGCCAAATTTCACTGCCTGTAACGATTTGAACATCAGTGCTTTCTATTAGCGCTTGGAGCTCTGGTACTTTCTCAACACAGCTACGGTAATTTACAACTGTTATACCAATGGTTTCTGTATCTACGTTCTCCTTGTGTTTGGCCTGCACCATTTGTGACTGAAGCCATTCTTGTATTTTCCTGAGATCCTCTAACCTAAAAAATTGCCCAATCCACACCACACAGCCTCTCTACCCCTGTACCCCCGTCCTGCATATAGTGGTCTCCTGACCTATTCAGCGGAACCCAAAACTCAACCACCCTATGGCGCAAGTCGAGGAATCCGCAGCCTACACGGTCGCAGAACCATCCACTCAGCTCTGTACCAGAGGTCCGCAATCGGTCCTGTCGACTATGCTGCAAATGATCAGCTCTACTTTCACCTTGCAAGCAAGACTGGCAGCTTTTGCCATTTCTGTTAGCCACTCGAAACCAGAGAGAACCTCTGTCGATCCAAAGTGACAGACATCATTGGTACTGATGTGAGCCACCGACTGCTGTTGGCTGCCCCCTGTGCTCTTCATGGCTTCCAGAAGGAGCCATTCCATGACTGGAACGACTCCACCTGGTATGCACATTGGCTTTCTTCCCCTGCTTGGCAGCCATGTCCCTAAGGGGCCTAACGTTGGAGCTCCCAACTATCAGTTATCGCACCCTCTGTGATTTCCCAGAACTTGCAGGCTGGGTGGTTTCCTCTGAAACAGGACAGGCGACGGCATCTGGCTGAGCGATAGTGCCAGCCACAGACAGCTCCTGGGACCTGTTTGTCAGACTACCCAGCGAGGCCTTACATGTGGCCCCCTGGGAAGTCTTTCGCTGCCTCCTACGCCCTGGGGCTACATCCCACTCGACCACAGGTGAGGGGTCAACCTCAGTGCGGCCACCAGTGAACACCGAAAGGAGGAATCGGACGTGCAGGACGTCTTTTGGATCCCCACGAGCGACCCACAACAGTGATACCCATCCACTGCAACTTCAAGCTGTGTACCCAAAGCCGTCACAGCCCGGAGCTAAGACCGAAGTGTCACCAACTCGGCTCGCATCTGCACACAACAATCACAATCCCTGTCCATATCAAAGACCGTGGAAAACTAAACTACCCAGATAACGAACTATCGACATGTGCTGTGGAACTCTACTGTAGGTGCTGACGACAATGCAGGGACTGTATCTAATAAATTAGATTAATACGCAGAGATTCAAAAAGCTAACAACCGAAGCGCTCGGGTGAAACTAAATAATTTACCCCTGATTAGGAACTTGTAATATGTCGCAAAATCGATTTACTTTCCGACGCAAACGAAAACGCGAGAACTGTGGCTATTAGATACTAAATTATCACACAGAAACTCAAGAAACTAAACTATCAAAGCACGCAGATGCAATCAGGGGCGTTTCTAGAAGTCGGTGAATGGGGGGGGGGGGGGAGGGGGGCTGCTAATAGCGGTGGCGGGGGGGAGGAGGGGTTTGGGGGAATGGAATATCACTTAACAAAACGAGAGTTTGGGTCCTCCACCGACAAGTTGATAAAATCTGGTGTTGCTTAAAGTAGTTTTTGGTAATTGTTTTGGAGTTCAGACTAAAAACGTGTCTGCAGAATGTGTGCCAGGGAAAATGATTCGATTTGACCCAGATGTTCGGCGATTTCGAAGTTTTTGTCTGGGGTCAGCAGTTTAAGTGTTGGTAGGCAACCTGGCATATTTAGCTTACTTGATTATTATAAGTGGTACTTGTGCATTAATATACATCCATTGTATATTAATAAATAATAAGACCCCCATTTTAAGTTAAATGATACTTATTGGTTGTATAGTAAGCTATTTGCCACTCTTTTGTTAAAATGTATTTGAAATACATTGCAACCTATATTGCTACATAATTATAAAAATATGACTGAATCTGTTAAACTAATATATTCGCTGATTTCTGAAGTCATTTTATCCAGTGTAATGTACTACTCCATTGGGGGTGGGGGTGGGGTGAGGGGTGGGGGTGGGGGGGTGGGGGCTATAGCACGGCCTGTGGTGGAGTGGTTACACGACAATAACATCCCTCTCCTCAATGCAGCACTCCGTGAAGAATGGGCTGCACATTCCCAAAGAAACTTACCAGCACCTAATTGAACGTACGCCTGCGAGTGTGGAACCTGCATCAATGCTAAGGGTGGGCCAACACCATACTGAACTCTAGCATTGCTAATAGAGGGCACCACGAACTTGTAAGTCATTTTCAGCCAGGTGTCCTGATATTTTCGATCACATAGTGTAGTACACAAGGTGAATCCGATATCCACGGGCAAAATTTCTGAGACTGTTCACAGATATTTTGTGTTTAGCTGTACGAGACCCAGTCTCCAGTGGCCCGTTACAGAGCAGTAGCGTATTAGTTTGATACCACAATTACCTTTGTTTCTGTCATAGTATCTTCATAACTGAAAGCCTGTAACATGTAATCACCAAAACGTACAACACTTAATACTGAGGAATATAAAAATACTGCGATGTAGATACCGTCACTGCGGGAATAATTCAAAATAGCATCCTTACGCCACTGTTCCACATCATGCGGTGACACCAAGCGCAAGGGGCGCATCAGTCAACTTACCATATGTTAACCTATCCGTAACGCAGCGTATCGCTGTTAACGCACATCTAATACTACTGGAAAAGCAATCCACAGATAGAACCGAGCAATACAGAATACAAGGTTGAGGATGAAGAGTAAAATGGGCATTGCTGTTGTTAACAGCAAATACGACGAGTGAATAGAACACGCTTGTTTCAGAAAAGGCAAATAGCGTTTACCGCTGAAATTTATTCCATTATCAGACATAATCAGTACAATACAGGTAAAGAGAAAAAGGGAGTAAGAAATCAAACGAAATGGAATTACTCTGTATCGAGCCGTCGGAGACCCCGGCTGTTGTTGTGGTCTTCAGTCCTGAGACTGGTTTGATGCAGCTCTCCATGCTACTATATCCTTTACAAGCCTCTTCATCTCCCAGCACCTACTGCACCCTACACCCTTTGAATCTGCTTAATGTATTCGTCTCTTGGTCTCCCTCTACGATTTTTTCCCTCCACGCTGCCCTTCAATACTAAATTGGTGATCCCTCGATGTCTCAGAACATGTCCTACCAACCGATCCCTTCTTCTAGTCAAGTTGTGCCACAAGCTCCTCTTCTCCCCAATTCTATTCAATACCTCCTCATTAGTTATGTGATCTACCCATCTAATCTTCAGCATTCTTCCGTAGAACCACATTTCGAAAACTTCTATTCTCTTCCTGTCTAAACTATTTATCGTCCATGTTTCACTTCCATACATGGCTACACTCCATACAAATACTTTAAGAAACGACTTCCTGACATTTAAATCTATACTCGATGTTAACAAATTTCTCTTCTTCAGAAACGCGTTCCTTGCCATTGTCAGTCTACATTTTATATCCTCTCTACTTCGACCATCATCAGTTATTTTGCTCCCCAAATAGCAAAACTCATTTACTACTTTAAGCGTCTCATTTCCTAGTCTAATTCCCACAGCATCATCCGATTTAATTCGATTACATTCCATTATTCTCGTTTTGCTTTTGTTGATGTTCATCTTATATCCTTCTTTCAAGACACTGTCCATTCCGTTCAGCTGCTCTTCCAGTTCCTTTGCTGTCTCTGCCAGAATTACAGTGTCATCGGCGAACCACAAAGTTTTTATTTCTTCTCCATGGATTTTAATTCCTACTCCAATTTTTTTCTTTTGTTTCCTTTACTGCTTGATCAATATACAGATTGAATAACATCGGGGAGAGGCTACAACCCTGTCTCACTCCCTTCCCAACCACTGCTTCCCTTTCATGTCCCTCGACTCTTATAACTTCCATCTGGTTTCTGTATAAATTATAAATAGCCTTTCGCTCCCTGTATTTTACCCCTGCCACCTTTAGAATTTGAAAGAGACTATTCCAGTCAACATCGTCAAAAGATTTCTCTAAGTCTACAAATGCTAGCAACATAGGTTTGCCTTTCCTTAATCTTTCTTCTAAGATAAGTCGTAGGGTCAGTATTGCCTCACGTGTTCCAACATTTCTACGGAATCCAAAATGATCTTCCCCGAGGTCGGCTTCTATCAGTTTATCCATTCGTCTGTAAAGAATTCGCGTTAATATTTTGCAGCTGTGACTTATTAAACTGATAGTTAGGTAATTTTCACACCTGTCAGCACCTGCTTTCTTTGGGATTGGAATTATCATATTTTTCTTGAAGTCTGACGGTATTTCGCCTGTCTCATACATCTTGCTCACCAGATGGTAGAGTTTTGTCAGGACTGGCTCTCCCAAAGCTGCCAGTAGTTCTAATGGAATGTTGTCTACTCCCGGGGCCTTGTTTCGACTCAGGCCTTTCAGTGGTCTGTCAAACTCTTCACGCAGTATCATATCTCCCATTTCATCTTCATCTACATCCTCTTCCATTTCCATAATATTGTCTTCAAGTACATCGCCCTTGTATTGACCCTCTATATACTCTTCCACCTTTCTGCTTTCCCTTCTTTGCTTAGAACTGAGTTTCCATCTAAGCTCTTGATATTCAAGCAAGTGGTTCTCCTTTCCCCAAAGGTCTCTTTAATTTTCGTCTACGCAGTATCAATCTTACCCCTAGTGAGATCAGCCGCTACATCCTTACATTTGTCCTCTAGCCATCCCTGCTTAGCCATTTTGCACTTCCTGTCGATCTCATTTTTGAGACGTTTGTATTCCTTTTTGCCTGCTTCATTTACTGCATTTTTATTTTTTCTCCTTTAGTCAATTAAATTCAATATTTCTTCTATTACCCAAGGGTTTCTACTAGCCCTCGTCTTTTTACCTATTTGATCCTCTGTTGCCTTCACTATTTCATCCCTCAAAGCTACCCATTGTTCTTCTACTGTATTTCTCTCCCCCATTCCTGTCAGTTGTTCCCTTATACTCTCCCTGAAACCCTGTACAACCTCTGGTTCTTTCAGTTTATCCAGATCCCATCTCCTTAAATTCCCACCCTTTTGCAGTTTCTTCAGTTTTAATCTACAGTTCATAACCAATAGATTGTGGTCAGAGTCCACATCTGCCCGTGGAAATGTCTTACAATTTAAAACCTGGTTCCTAAATCTCTGTCTTACCATTGCATAATCTATCTGATATCTTCTAGTGTCTCCAGGGTTCTTCCATGTATACAACCTTCTTTCATGATTCTTAAACCAAGTGTTAGCTATGATTAAGTTATGGTCTGCGCAAAATTCTACCAGGCGGCTTCCTCTTTCATTTCTTAGCCCCAATCCATATTCACCTACTATGTTCTCTTCTCTCCCATTTTCTACTCTCGAATTCCAGTCACCCATGACTATTAAATTTTCGTCTCCCTTCACTACCTGAATAATTTCTTTTATATCATCATACATTGCATCAATTTCTTCATCATCTGCAGAGCTAGTTGGCATAGAAACTTGTACTACTGTAGTAGGCGTAGGCTTCGTTTATATCTTGGCCACAATAATGCGTTCACTATGCTGTTTGTAGTAGCTTACCCGTACTCCTATTTTTTTATTCATTATTAAACCTACTCCTGCATGACCCCTATTTGATTTTGTATTTATAACCCTGTATTCACATGACCAAGAGTCTTGTTCCTCCTGCCACCGAACTTCACTAATTCCCACTATATCTAACTTTAACCTATTCATTTCCCTTTTTAAATTTTCTAACCTACCTGCCCGATTAAGGGATCTGACATTCCACGCTCCGATCCGTAGAACGCCAGTTTTCTTTCTCCTGATAACGACGTCCTCTTGAGTAGTCCCCGCCCGGAGATCCGAATGGAGGATGATTTTACCTCCGGAATATTTTACCCAAGAGGACGCCATCATCATTTAATCATACAGTAAAGCTGCATGCCCTCGGGAAAAATTACGGCTGTAGTTTCCCCTTGCTTTCAGCCGTTCGCAGTACCAGAACAGCAAGGCCATTTGGGTTAGTGTTAGAAGGCCAGATCAGTCAATCATCCAGACTGTTGCCCCTGCAACTACTGAAAAGGCTGCTGCCCCTCTTCAGGAACCACACGTTTGTCTGGCCTCTCAACAGATACCCCTCCGTTGTGGTTGCTCCTACGGTACGCCTATCTGTATCGTTGAGGCACGCAAGCCTCCCCACCAACAGCAAGGTCGATGGTTCATGGGGGGATGGGGGGTGGGGACTCCGGTTACTCTATACGAAATTATCCAGAAAATATCAATGAAAAACCTTCGAAATTTTAAAAGTTATGAATTTTTTATACAAAATCCATTAATAGTTCACTTCGCAATAGTCTGACTATCATTGATTACTAATTTAGGCTGAGCAATAAGCATTCTCCCGATCGGAAACAGTACAGATAATTGCACTTAAAGGGGAAACAGTGTGAAGCACACTGCCAATTTTAAAAAGGGTAATAAAGGCAATTGTAACTGCTTTTGCTTGCCCGGCCAGAGTCAGTTGACATAAACGTTTTCTGAGTGTTGTACAAGTCATAATGTAAAAGTAAATTATTCGCCACGGTTCCAGTGGCCTTCTTCTGTGTCTACTGATGACCCAGGAGAAGACATTGTAGCCGTGACCGGAACGCTGGTTTCTCCAGGACAGTTTCTTTTCATATTATGACGCACTACGACACTCAGAAAACCTTTAAAGGCAAATGCCTACGAATAATAAAATGAACCTAATGCCTAATCACAAGACTGGATACCGAAATATTGCCATCAAAATAACACGTACCTGTGCAGATGCTTGTGCACACATCATGAGATTAGACATTAAATTTATTTTATTATTGGTACGTAATTTGTCTTCATTTACCTGTTGTTAATTTTTTCTTTGTTCTTCCACCGTTTCCTCTCTACGTGCAATATTCTGTACCGCCTCAGGTCTGAAGATGGCCGACTGCTCGGCGGAAACTAGTAATCGATGATTGTTAGAATATTGCGATCTGAACTATTATTAAAGTTTATATAAAAAATTTTCAACATTTAACATTTCCATAGATCGCTTGTCCCCACCCTAACGATGTCAGTGAATTCCCAAACTTTGGCGATTGAGTTAGGATTCACTCGGTACAAATCATGTCAACACCATTGTATAAAGAGCGATCAATAAGTTTCCTTTTGAGGGCGTTTCTGCAGTTTATATGCAACATATATGGGTATATGAGCGCCGACATATGGGCAATGGGTTAGTGGGGAATTCGTGTCTCCCCGACGTGCGTGCGGTAAATGCGGAAAACTGAAGTATGACGACGTTATTGCCAAATACGTCCAGACAGGATTAACGTGCATTTAGTCTTTTCTTGGCTGCCGAAGGACACACTCCAGTAGACATCCATCGGAGAATAAAGAATTTGTATGGGGCAGCATGTCTGTCGGAATTCACCATTGTGGAAATGTCCGGGAAAACACTAACAAGGGATGATGATGCGTCGTGATGACGCACGTCCCCATACCGCACGTGTGGGAGCGCAGAAGTTACGCTAACTCCAGTGGGAGGTACTCGAGCACCCGCCATATAATCCTGATGTCTCCCCACGCTATTATCCGGCCTCCTGTCCCTTAAAAAAGGCCCTGAATGGTCGACAATTCATGTCGGAGGACTGTGTGCAGCAGCCAGTTACAGACTTCTTCATGTAGCAGGACGCTGTGTTTTACCAAACGAGTATCTTCAGCGTGGTGCGTCGGTGGAATGATTGCCTCAGTTTTCACGGCCATTTGCCATTTTGCCTGATTGGCATGTCGATCCTGGACCGCACGGCCTTAAAAAAAAAAAAAAAGTGTGTGAATTTCTAAGGGACCATACTGCTGAGGTCATCGGTCCCTAGGTCCCTAGACTGACACACTACTTAAACTAACTTATGCTAACACACACACACACCATTACCGAGGGAGGACTCGAACCTCCGGCGGGAGGGGCGTCGCAATCCGTGACATGGCGCCTCAAACCACGCGGCCACTCCACGCGGCCTTCGAACAGAAACTTTTTGATCGCCCCTTACACACAGCCCGCAAAAGTCATTTTGTAGAACAGACACTGGATCGTTCGCAGCTCTGTTCTCGTGATTTTTCTGCCCTTATTGCTACATATTTGAGAGGCACTTTCTTTAGTACGGAGCCTTCCATAGTCATAACCCTTGGGTGTATAGATCACGTGGTTATTTAGAAATGTTGTTTAGCTTTTTCTCTGTTTTTGGGTACAGTGAGCGTGTCTTTAAAACACGTAAAGAATAACAAGCTTACAATTCCACGCAGTTTGAAGACTTCCAACGGCAACCATAAAGCTCACAAAAACAACGCAGATCTTTCGAAGTCTTCCCGTAACCCGGGTTTGGTTAAACACTGCAGGCACGACGTTATTGGAAGTCGTATGCTGTTACCATCCTCCGGCTTTTGAAGTGACTTACGCAGCCAGTTATGGAAGCGTGTTTACTCAGAACCATAGTCAGATTTGGTAATCATAGAATTTAGAAATATTGCCAGAGGTGAACAAAGCAGTGAGTGATAGAGAACACTGCAATGAATATCAGTGAGTCATTTTCCGCAATAGCGGTTTAACTTCGTAAGGTAAAGTGTTTCAGAGCGTTTTATGACACTAGAAATACGCAATACGTGGTGCAAGGTTGTTAACTGGGCGATACTAACCAATGAAAAAATAAGAGACATGCACCTAATAGGGACAGACGCATGCGATACGTGCAGTGAACCAGTGAGCACCAATCTATGTCGGACGGTCGAGGACGTTTGGAAAAGTAGTAATTAATACTGAGTCTGACAAACAGAACCACGCCAAAACATTTCGCCGCAATAACAATTACGACACCAGATTTTATGCCATTCCCTGCTAGCAAGAAATCTGCCACCACACGAATAGTCGCCCACACTTCATCTATCACCTGCGACACAATGAGGAATTACAATTTCTGACCTATTTAGGGGCACAACATAAGGAAACACCCAACCTATAAAGAAATTATTATGAATTTTTTAATCAGTGCTTTAAATACGGCGTTTAAAAAACTGCGGTCTTTGTCGGTCACCAGGCTAGTGAACTAAACCGACGGGTTCCTAACAACACACCGCGTCCTGACATGGGAGAGAAGAAAGCTGCATCCCTCTACAGTCCACTGGTCGTCGACTCGCGGACAGCATGCAGTGCAAATCAGTTGTTCGTGCGGCCCGCGGTTCTCAGCTGCATTGCTTAATAATATGCATCTAGCAACTAACAGCCAAATTCAAAATTGCCACCTACCGTTAACAGTTTCTTAATGGTGGTCAATAACAAACAAAACTGCTTGTAGAGACAGTAATATTTTCTGATGTGCTTAATTTTAATTGACGTTTCGTGAATTCGGCCATGAGCTAAGTAAAGCTGGCCGATTAACTCAGGCGTAGAAGAGAAAGTAGCGCGCGGCCATTGCGGAGTTAGGGGATGTGACAGGGGGAATGTTCTGTTGTTTATCTTCCAGTACTGACAACTCATGGGCATTTGTGTGTCTAGTACCTTCCGCCGCGGAAGTCGAACACGCGGCAGAACAAATGGACGTGGTCAGCCCATAGAGGGCTCCACCTCCGTGGCGGCTATTCCGCGCAGCGAGGGCGCCACCGCTAAGCCACGTGCAGACAGCAGCCAATAGCTGCTCCCTCCGGTTTCGTATATAGGGACCCGCTCTGCCCTAGTCCAGTCACCTCCCGCGGTAATCCGGAAGGATACCACCCTTCGATTGGCCTTTCGGTTCTAATCGAAGTGTTAGGTATATTGCAGGTGCCAGCCACCCTGCAGCGGTCCAGCCAGCAGCCAGCAGCCAGCAGCGGTCCCAGCCAGCGTCCAGCAGCCAGCAGCCAGCAGCGGTTCCTGCCAGCAGCCTGCAACCTGCAGCCAGCGTCCAGCAGCGGTCCCAGCCAGCGTCCAGCAGCCAGCAGCAGCTCCTGCCAGCAGCCAGCAGCCTGCAGCCAGCGTCCAGCGGCCAGCAGCGGTCCCAGCCAGCGTCCAGCAGCAGTTCCTGCCAGCAGCCAGCAGCCTGCAGCCAGCGTCCAGCAGCAGTCCCAGCCAGCGTCCAGCAGCGGTTCCTGCCAGCAGCCAGCAGCCAGCAGCCAGCGGCCAGCAGCCAGCAGCCAGCAGCCAGCAGCCAGCAGCCAACAGCCAGCAGCCAGCAGCCTGCAGCCAGCGTCCAGCAGCGGTCCCAGCCAGCGTCCAGCAGCCAGCAGCGGTTCCTGCCAGCAGCCAGCAGCCTCCAGCCAGCGTCCATCAGTGGTCCCAGCCAGCGTCCAGCAGCCAGCAGCGTCCAGCATGCAGTATGCAGCATCCAGCAGCCAGCAGCAGCAGCAGCAATAATTGCGTCCCCACCGGCCAGTTCGCCTCCCCCACCAGCAGCAGCATCGTGAGGCTTCGGACCCAGTCTCCTTCATAGATTCTCCGTCCCTTCTACTCAGTGTTTCTCGTCGCCTTGTTCGTCCCTCATTTGCTTCTTTGTCTTCTCCTGTGCTTTTCCCCTTCTCCTAATGTCGACCCCAACACCACCACCACTACTGCCACCACCACTGCCATCATATACACATCCCCCTCCGCCGCCGCCACCACTATCATGAGGTGTGCCGCATCACTCCCCCCTCAGTCCATCCCCCCACTCCTCACTCTCCCATCTCCCTCCCTATTTGTCGCCCCACCCCCGGCTCCTCCCTCCTGTGCCTCCTCTGATCCCTTCCCTCTACTCAATCCCTATGCTCCTTCCATTTCTGCGGGCCCCGCTAGGGTGGTCGCCCGGCGGGCTACGGCCCACGCTCAACTCTCCCCATCGTCTTCACCGTCGTCTTCGCCATCGCCCTCACTGTCTCCGGCGCCGACTCCAGCACTGGGACCTGCCACTCCCCACCACATTCCAGTCACTCCCATCCCCCACACCCCCTCTGCCGCCGTCAAGTGCCCCAGTGGCACCCCTGCCTCCTCTACTCCCAAAAAGGCTCTGCCTCATCCCCCTTCCCCAGCCCATGATGCGATGGATGTCTCCCCGCCTGTCCCTGCCCCCTCCTCCTCCTCCTCCTCCACCCCCTCCTCCTACTGCTACCTCCTCTCCCGTCCTGATCCCTCCCTTCTTGAGGCCCGGAACCTCACTCTCTTCCTTCGCCAGTATTTTCCTGGTGCCCCCATCTCTCTCCTCACTCCTCGCTGTGATTCAGTGCTCATCTCCTCCCCCAGCCCTACCCTCCACACAGATCTCCCTTCCTGCATGCCTGTCACCCGCTTTGGCCCTAATGCCTCCCTCACCCCTGCTCCTTCCCTGCCTCCCGCCTCCTGCCAACCCCAACCCCCGTGTCGCCCACCGACCCTCACCGCCGTGATCACTCGGCTTAGTCCGGCGATCACGGAGGAGGAGGTGTTGGCGGAGCTCAAGGTGCATCCCCATCTGGAGGTGCGTGCGGTTCGCTGCATCCATAACTCAGCTGGCCCCACCCGCCTTATGTGGGTCTTTTCCGAACACGCCCCCTTCATCGACTATCTCCTGAAGGAGGGTGCCCTTCTCTTTCACCAATGCTACTGCGTTGACCCTTCCCGTTCCCCTCCTCAATCCCTCCACTACCAAAGGTGCTTGCGGTATAATGCACACCCGATATCTGAGTGCTGCGAGGCCCCCACCTGCCCGCACTGTAGGCAAGCCCACTTTTTACGGCAGTGCCCCAATCTCCAGTCCCCCCCTCCTGTAATACCTATAACCTCCCTCATCCTACTTACTCCCAGAAATGTAAGGCCCGACCCCCTCCTACCACTCCTGAACTCACTGTTCCTGTCTGCCCTCTGGACGCCCCCACCCCTCCTGGCAATTCCCTTCATCCACCCCTACCGCTGAGGACATCATCAGATTCCTCACAATCGTCCTTCAGAATGTTCATCCTTTTCAGCGCCCCCACACCCTCCAACAGATATCCCTCGCTGCCCGTTCCGTTTTCCAACCAAAGATGTATGCCACCTACTCCAACAACCAGGCCCATTTCACCTTCTCCCGTCTTGACACCCTCGTCTAAATCCCTGTCATGGCGTGACAGTACCGTATCCTTTTCAACAATATCCGCTCCCTTCCTGCCAACAAGAACCTCTTCCTGCACACCCTTGCCACCCACCGCGTGGATGCCTTCCTCCTCAATGAAACCTTCCTCCAACCCCACCACACTGTCCACACTTCGTCCTACCTCCTCCACTGCTCCGATAATCCCTTCCCAATTGTGTGTGGCAGAGTTGCCATTGATCACCACCACCAGATCCCCATTCGGCTCCAACCTCTCCTTCCCGACCCCACCGAACACCTGATCCTTAGTCTCTTCTTCCTCGGCCTTACCGTTACCTGCGCCACCATCTATTTCCGCCCTAACGCCCCTATTCCCTTCGACTTCCTCTCCCACATTGACCTTACATTCTCCTCCTACGTGATCGCCGCCGACCTCAACATCCATAGTCGTTCCGCCGCCCAGTTACGGTGGTGGCATCGGTTCCTCCTTTCAAGGCGACCTCATCCCCATCCCCCAGCACACCCATCCCGAATCCAACTCCACTCCCGATGCTATCCTTTCCTCCCCCAACCTCCTTGGCCGCATAACGGTGGATGTCCTGGAGCCTGTTGATAGTGACCATCTCCCTGTCCTCCTCACCGTTTCAGACGGTCGTCGCCCCAGCCCTGACCCTCGTAATAACCCTCCCCCTAAGTACGTCCATGACTATTCCCGTGCCAACTGGAATGCCTACCGGGATACCCTCTCCACCCAGGTAGATAGCCACCCCTTCATCTACCACTACCCTGACGATGTAACCCATGCCGCCTCCTTTCTCCAGCAGACCTTGTCTGAGGCCATGGAGGCCCATGTCCCTACTGTCGCCATCCACCCCAACTGTCCTACCTTACCCCTACAGGCCATCCTCCTCCTCCGTGAATCCCGCTGTCTCTATCGTGCCTTCCTCCGCACGCGTGACCCGGACACACTACGACGCCACCGGCAACTCCAGCAACACATTCGTAATTTACTCGCAGCTAAGAAACGCCGGACTACCGACAGACATGCACCCATTTAAATGCTACTCTATCTATCAACTCGTCCAAGTTCTGGTCAGCCTTCCATCGCCTTACCAGAACTAAACCCTCCCCCTACTATCCTCTTCTCCATGATGATCACCCCTTCCCTGACACCCTTAGTAAGGCCAATCACTTTGCCTCCTACCTCTCCGATGTATTTTCCATCCCCGATGATCCCCAGTTTGATTACTCCCTCTTCCCGCATGTCCGCAATCAAACTGACACCTCTGTCCCTCCCCTCGCACCTGGTTTCCAGTACTTGGACAACATTGCACACACGGAACTCAATGCCCCTATCACTACACAGGATCTCATTGCTACACTCCGCACAATATGCAACACCACTCCTGGTCACGATCGTGTCACCTACCGTCACCTTCATGAAGCTCCTGTTTCTTTCCACCCTCGCCAGGCTCTACAATGTAGTCCTGTCCACCGGTTACTACCCCGACCTGTGGAAAACCTCCCATATCCTGATGTTCCTTAAACCTGGCAAACCACCGTCTGCCGTCCCCTCCTACCATCCCATCAGCCTTACCTCGGTCTTCAGCAAGGTCCTGGAATCTATCCTCACCCGACGCATCCACCAGCATCTCCGCCAGCACCGCCTCCTTCCCATTATCCAGTGTGGCTTTCAGCTGTCCTTCTCTTCCGATGACCTTCTCCTTCATCTCACTCATCTCCTTTCCAACCAGCTTAATTCCCGTCGCTCTGCAATCTTCCTCTCCCTGGACCTCGAACGAGCTTATGACCGTGTATGGCATTCCGGTCTCCTCTTCAAGCTCCAAACCTTCGCCCTTCCCATTAACTATGTCCGTCTGATCGGCTCCTTTCTCTCCCACCGTCCTTCCTACGTCACCATCAATAACACGGATTCCTACACCTTTTTCCCCTCCGCCGGTGTGCCCCAAGGCTCCGTCCTCTCCCCCCTTCTGTACCTTTTGTATACGGCGGACATGCCGCAGCCGTCACCCACCGTCCACCTTCTCCAGTTTGCCGATGACACCGCCTTCCTTGCCCCCACCCTCCCAACACCTTCTCCAATCCCATCTTGACCGGCTCACCGCTTGGTGCAACCAGTGGTTGCTCAAGGTCAATCCCTCCAAAGCCCAGGCGATCATTGTAGGCAAAACCACCCCTTCCTTCCGCCTCCTTGATTTCTATCTCATCGTCTATAGCCGTCCTATCGCCCTCACCCCCACTCTCAAGTACCTTGGCGTCACCCTCGACCATTGCCTCTCCTGGACTCCCCATCTCCAGACAATCCAAGCCAAGGCCTGCTCCTGACTCCGTCTCCTCAAGCTCCTTTCCTGCCATACGTGGGGTCTGGACCCCTCCACCATCCTCCACACCTATAAATCCCTCATCAACCCTATCCTTTGTTATGCCCATCCAGTCTGGATCTCCGCCAACCCCACCTTTTATAAATCCCTTCAAATCCTTGAATGCCATGCTCTCCGCCTCGCCTATTGCATCCGTCTCCCCTCCCCCACGCGAATCCTGTACGATCTCATTCCGTTCCCCCACCTCCTCCTTTTCCTTGAAAGGATTCGCATCCTGTACACCTCCCGCAAACTCGATCCTCCTCACTCGTTTGTCTCGCCCATCCTCTCCCACCCCCGCCCGCTGCCGCGCCTGTATTCCCACGTCCCACCCGGTCTCCATCTCTCCACCCTCCTTACCCTCTCCCAAGGTTGCTTCCGCCAGCTCCCCCTCCCTGATGATGTTCTCCTCCCCTCCATCTACCCCTCCTATCAACTTTGATCCTCCCCCTTTCCTGTGTCCTTTCCTTTCGGCACCCTCCCTCCCTTCTCTTTCCTTTTCCCCTGTCCCCTTCCTCCACCCCTCTCCCCTGAGCTTCCACTCCCCCTTCCTCCCTTCCCCCTATCTCCCCTGCCCATGGCATCTGCTGTCACCTCTCCCTCTCCCACACCCCTCCTCCTCTCTTGGCAGGTCCCTGGACTTGTACACGGTTAGTGAACTTTCGCGCGCCGGGGATCAATGCCTCGTGTTTCTGTGTGTGCCGTCGTTTTGTGCTTAAGTGGTTCAGTGTTATTCGTTTCGTGCACCTACGTTCACGTGAGACAATTTTTGTCTATGTATGTGTCCAAGTGTCTGAACAAATTTTATCTTGGACTCTATGCCCGTGAACAGCTCCATGTATTTTAAAAAGTGTTTGTCTCCGTTTATATATCCACCATATTTTTATCTCACATTGTCTTCATTTGTCTCTTTTGTGTTTCTCTGAGGCCAAAGAGCGGCGTAGTATGCTGCTGCTGGCCTGCCTGTAAACAGGTTTAAAAATAGCAATAAAGAAAGAAAAACCTAGTCCAGTCAGTCTGGTACTCGCTCTGGATTTCGTTTCTATCTCGGCGGTACTGCGTTCTGGTCGTTGCTCGTTGTTGACATTGCCTGGCTCTGGTTCCGAGTGGATTTACGTTTGGTGTTTGGTGTTGTGGTTTCCACAAGCCTCCGTTGTTTATCTCTTCCTTGTTGTGTCGCTCATAGTCGGTCGTGGTCGGTTGTTGTCAGTTGTCGTTGGTCTGTCGTCCGACTCGTCCTGTGTTTACCCGGTGGTGCGTGCTCCACCACCGGCGGCTTCCCCGCCTGGCGGCTCCGATCCGCGGCCCAAGGCCTTCCCGCTGTTGGTTGTGGTTACTACAGTGTGCCTCGTACGGTACCGATCAGCTGTTATAAATTTCAAATGGTAGGAACATAGATTCGTGAATGCACACTGGAGACGGTCATCTTCATATGCGATGCACACCTGTAGAAAGGAATATTAAATTATGGCTGACATAAGGAAATGCAATGAGTACAAGAAAAATGACATACAGAATATTTAGTAAACTTTCGTGACCGTGTATCACATTTAAATGAATTATGCAACTACGTACAATTACTGTTATTAATAAATTAATTTTGTAGTCACTCAGACAATACAACAACACTTACACATCTATTTCTACATCTACATACATACTCCGCAAGCTATCTTACGGTTCGTGGCGGAGGGTACCGTGTACCACTACATGTCATTTCTTTACCTGTTCCACTCGCAAATAGAGCGAGGGAAAAACGTCTGTCTATATGCTTCCGTATGAGCTCTAATTTCTCGTATCTTATCTTCGTGGTCCTTACGCGCAGTGTTTGTTACCAGTAGTAGAATCGTTTGGCACTCGGCTTCAAATGCTGGTTCTCCAAGTATTCTCAATAGCGTTTCTCCAAAAGAACGTCGCCCTCCCTCCAGGGATTCCCATTTGGGTACGTGTTCGTTCGTGTTCCGGCGTAACGTCAAGCGCCGGTACCTCAGGCGGGAAAGTCATGGCAGAGAGGGCTCTGAGACGATGTCAGCCAATAGTATGCTTATCGACCGCTCTCTAGGACAACGAGACAGCAACGACATCTACACAAAGAGGATATAAGCGCCTCGCCGCCTGGCCGCGGCTTAGTTTAATAAGAGCAGTTCTACGAACACTACAGCAGCGACTTAGGAAATGTATTGTTTCAATGTATTCGGAGTTGTATACACCAGAGAGACTCCTTATTTGGCTGTCGCCATTTGTTTGCGACACCTCATTGTTAAGTTCTCAAAGTTAAATCTTGTTATTTATCTTACTGTAATAAACTTGATTAATACACTCGAACAGTCCACGGGTGTACTGCCGGTCCATAGTGTCCAACGGGCACAATATTTCGGCCCAAGGTGGCTTCCATCAACTCCCCCTCCCGGATGATGCCCTCTCTCCCTCCATTTATCCCTCCTATCAACTTTGATCCTCACTCCCCCTCCTTTCCTCTGTCCTTTTCTCGGGCTCCCTCTCCCCCCCTTCCATCCTCTTTCTTCCCCACCTCTCCTCTCTTTGCCCCCTTCTCTCCCCCGAGTCCTTTTACATTTCCCTCCTCTGCCTCCTCTCATTCCCTCTCGCGTCTGCCCTTCTCCCCCTTTATTAGTCCTCTACCTCCTTGGTTCCACCCCCCCTTCTTCGTTTTTTTTCCTTCCTCCCTCCTTGTTCTTCCCCCTCCTCCAGATCCCCCCCCCCCATCTGCCTTTGGCTCGGGAGTGTCATCTTTGTGCCGCCACTTTCGTGCAGTGTTCTGCAGTGAGTGTTCTGCAGTGAGTGTTCTACAGTGAGTGTTCCGTGTTGTGTTTTTTGGGAAGTGTTGCGAATGGCTGTCATACTGTCGCTGGGTGTGCCTTTTATCTCTTGCGAACAGAAACCAGACTGTCGCCGTGTTTTTTAATTGTGTGTGTACTATGTTACTTGTCTGATTCCTGTGTCTTTTATTAACGTTGCCAACCCCTTTTGCTTTCTGTTTTAACTTTCCGCATTTTTCCGCCATTTTACACTTGACGTCACCGTTTTATCGCCTGTTTTTCTTGTTTCTTTTCTTCTTCCGTTTTTTAAAATAAAAGTCTGTAGGCTGTAGAGCAGCGTACTAAGCTGCTGCCAGCCCGCCCCCTTCGGGGGAACTGAAAATCAATCAAGGAAAAAAAAAAAAAACAATATTTCGGCGATCAGACATGTCGCCATCGTCAGGTGGTACGCATTAGACGAGTGGGCAGGACACAACAGTCGAACGTACCGGTAACAAATCTGGCAGCCCGCCTCTAAATTGTTTCGATGTCTTCCTGTAGTCCGACGTGGTACGGGTCCCAAACAACCAAGCAGTGCTCAAAAATAGCTCACACCAGCGTCCTATATGCGCTATCCTTTACAGATGAACCGTACTTCCCCCAAAATCCCCCAATAAACCGAAGTCGACCATTCGTCTTCCCCACCACAATCCACATAAGCTCGTTCGATTTCATATCGCTTTGCAAAGCTGCACCCAGATATTTGAAGGATGTGACTGTGTCAAGCAGGACACAGCTACCGCTGTATCCGAACATTACAGGTTTGTTTTTTCCTACTCGTCCGCATTAACTTACATTTTTCCGCATTTAGAGCAAGCTGCCATTCATCACACCGACTAGAAATTTTATCTGAGTCGTATCTTCCTACAGCCGCTTAACTTCGACTTCTTACCGTACCCCACAGTATTATCAGCGCATAGCCGCTGCCCACCTTGTCCATCAAACCATTAATGTATATAGAAAACAACAGCTGTCCTATCACAATTCCCTGGGGCGCTCCTGACGATACCCTTGCCTCCATGAACACTCACCGTCGAGGACAACATTCTGGGTTCTATTACTTAAGAAGTCTTCGAGCCACTCACATATGTGGACTTATTCCATATGCTCGTACCTTCGTTAACAGCCTGCAATGTGGCACCGTGTCAAATCTTTTCCGGAAATCTAGAAATATGAAATCTGCCTATTGCCCTTCATCCATGGTTAGCAGAAAAGGGCAAGCTGAGTTTCGTACGAGCGATACTTTCTAAAACCATTCTCATTAGTGGAAATAAGCTTCTCTGTATCAAGAAAGATTAATGTATTCGAATTGAGAATATGTTCATGGCTTTTTCACCAAACCTAAGTCAGGGGTATTGGTCTCTAATTTTTCGCCCTTCTTATACAGGGTGTTACAAAAAGGTACGGCCAAATTTACAGGAAACATTCCTCACACGCAAAGAAAGAAAATATGTTATGTGGACATGTGTCTGGAAACGCTTACTTTCCATGTTAGAGCTCATTTTATTACTTCTCTTCAAATCACATTAATCATGGAATGGAAACACACAGCAACAGAACGTACCAGCGGGACTTCAAACACTTTGTTACAGGAAATATTCAAAATGTCCTCCGTTAGCGAGGATACATGCATCCACCCTCCGTCGCATGGAATCCCTGATGCGCTGATGCAGCCCTGGAGAATGGCATATTGTATCATAGCCGTCCACAATACGAGCACGAAGAGTCTCTACATTTAGTACCGGGGTTGCGTAGACAAGAGCTTTCAGATGCCCCCATAAATGAGAGTCAAGAGGGTTGAGGTCAGGAGAGCGTGGAGGCCATGGAATTGGTCCGTCTCTACCAATCCATCGGATCTACTGTTGAAATGGTTCTTACGGCAAACATTTTCAATTTTCATAATTGGTGGCCGAAATATTTCACGAAATCAGTAGTTCCAGTGAAGTCTGTGAGAAGAAGAGTGAAAAAAGATGAGAAAGTAACATTCTGTATAATTCATGGGGTTTTGACATGAAGAGTATAGTGCCAGAGCAAATAATTTCATTCATGAACTGGTTGTTCATAATTGTGAACTGCCACTTTCCACAATTAGCCGTCCTTTGTTGCCATTCTTATTCAAAGGGCTATGTGGAAGTAAATGAGAAGAAACAGACGTAAAGAAATCGCAGCCATACATACCAACAGAATATCATTACTTTTATAATGAATACTACCTACATTCTCCTCAAGAGCTAGTGACAAATTATGTTGATAAATAATTATTTTTTATTTTCTCATTCTTTATTGAATTTCTAACAGTGTAGATTTATGATTTACGGCAATGGAAATGCCGTGAAACTGTTTTCTTTTCATTTCAAACAACATGTTATATGTCGAAATTTGTGAGTGGTAAACAATAATAAACTTTTTTGTTACTAAGAACGACTGGCATGGGATGGGAAGAATGGGTTCTATAATCAGTTATCAATTTAAAACTTTTCTTTAGTAAGACTTAAAGTTTATAAATCCATTACATCCTACTAAAACCGAATTACTGCCTTTTATTTTCTGTGTTGTTACCATTTATTTCAGAAATAGCACTTCATCACTTTTAAAAATATTCTTGGTTTTTTATTGGTGCCATGTTATCAAATATAAAAATGTAAACATGTTTGTTCTAAGCAGTAGATGAAACAATAAAAACCAAAAACAAAAAATTATCTGTTACAGAATTTTTTTCGGTTACTGGAAAATGCGACTAAGTGGAGCGGTGTTGTTTCAGAAATAAACGATTCACTTAAAGTCCGCTACAATAGGTCTTCACGATTCTCCTAAGTATTTCTGTAGCACACATTCGTAATACATTAATTACTTCAAATTACAAACAAAAATGCTATTAGAAGTCACAGAATCATATGACTAAGAGTAATAAGAGAAGTTTCTGGTTTCCAGACGGTACCTGAGTTAAATGCGAAATGTGCAGTTCGGGTATGAGACACAGACATGATGCACAGACGATGATCAGTCTGCTGGGCGTAACGAAAAGTTCAGACTATGTTATCCGAGAGCGTAGGTAAATTTCATGTCAGTATTGGGTTTTGCTTCTCCTCTTCATTCATTTTGACAACAACCCACAACAACACAAAGATAATAATACTAAAAGAAATCTCTTCATTCATCAGCCGAGGTGCGACCACTTACTAATGACTAGACAGGATTTTGTAAAATGAGCTGCAGGACTACTGAACAAACAAATTTTAGACGTTACCCGTTCATACAGTCACATAGCTAGCCTGTTGGTCTGAAGATAACGAAGCACATATAGGTCAACGAACTGCCGAAGTTGACATATAATGAGAGGTCACACCTACCGTTTCGTGCGGAAAGCTACTGTATCAGCCGCGATGGCGTCTTCTGTTCTCTCACAATGCACACATTTCCATCTCAAGGCTTGCGTCATAACTATTCGCTACATGTATTTGTTTGTGTTGAAATCAGTTTCTTTATGGCTCAGTTAATAATCTGCCACGTAACTCATCCGGTCATCTACCGAGGCAGCTTTTGTTTCCCTTTTACGGCAAACAATCGGCTAGTCATCGCCGTTCTATTATGCCTACAACCGAACGTTGGAGAGAGAAGGAGAAAGAACGAGAAAGAGAGAGAGAGAGAGAGAGAGAGCGCTGGGTATAAAAATTCCGTTCCGTCGCCAGGTGTAAATTAAATAATTACGTGTTACGCACTGAGGCTAATTAAAATAAACACACAGGCACACCGAAAGAAAACGCGTAAAAATCCGTCGCGGGTAATTACCGTGTCGTTAAACTCGGGTGCGGGGCGTTGCACGACCCGCGAGCGAAGACCTCACAGCCTTCTCTTCTTGTTTTTCGTGCGGCCGTTCCAAATAGGGAGGGCGCATTTTGTCGGGCACGCCTCCCGGCCGGAGACGGCGCTAGGACAATGCTCGGGGGCCACTGCCACTTTTAATGGTGATGGCCGCGATAGGCCGCGCGCCACCAATTACCACCTTATCGCCGTGCGGGGATTTGTGGCGCCGGGACGTCTTCGTCCGTGGCCACTGACGACTTCGACGCCACCGCCGGCAGCTGCTTCCACTGCCGCACGTCTAAGCGGCCACCAAAGTGAAATTACGAGGGTCGTTCGGAAGGGAACCCTCTACCTATATAAATAAAAATCAGTTGTCGCACATATGAAAGATTATCACCTGAGGACGACTTGACTGATTTGGTTGACGTTTTGTTATTGTGTTCGCTATTGTCGGGACAAGGTTTGTAAGAAACAAAATTTCTGGAAAAAAACACCAGAAAAGTCGGAAATTAAAACCAGTCGTGAAAGACCAGCACCTGAGAATGGCTCGGTCGTGTTGGCTGATTTTTTTTTTTTTTGTGTTCTTAAATAATGTGGTAATGTAATTTTAATACAAAAAAGAAAATAAAAAATAATTTTGCATTCAGTTTGGCATATATGCTTTCACATATTTTCCTAACAAAAGAGTCAGTTTGACAGTAATACATAACTAGATATGTAATATACACTACTGGCCATTAAAATTGCTACACCACGAAGATGACGTGCTACAGACACGAAATTTAACCGACAGGAAGAAGATGCTGTGATTAGCTTTTCAGAGCATTCACACAAGGTTGGTGCCGGTGGCGACACCTACAACGTGCTGACATCAGAAAAGATTCCAAACGATTTCTCATACACAAACAGCAGTTGACCGGCGTTGCCTGGTGAAACGTTGTTTAGATGCATCGTGTAAGGAGGAGAAATGCGTACCATCACGTTTCCGACTTTGATAAAGGTCGGATTGTAGCCTATCGCGATTGCGGATTATCGTATCGCGACATTGCTGCTCGCCTTGGTCGAGATCCAGTGACTGTTACCAGAATATGGAATCGGTGGGTTCAGGAGGGTAATACGGAACGCCGTGCTGGATCCCAACAGCCTCGTATCACTATCAGTCGAGATGACAGGCATCTTATCCGCATGGCTGTAACGGATCGTGCAGCCACGCCTCGATACCTGAGTTAACAGATAGGGACGTTTGCAAGACAACAACCATCTGCACGAACAGTTCGACGACGTATGCAGCAGCGTGGACTATCAGCTCGGAGAACACGGCTGCGGTTACCCTTGACGCTGCATCACAGACAGGAGCGGCTGCGATAGTGTACTCGACGACGAACCTGGGTCCACGAATGGAAAAACGTCATTTTTTCGGATCAATCCAGGTTCTGTTTACAGCATCGTGATGGTCGCATCCGTGTTTGGCGACATCGCGTTGAACGCACATTGTCAGCGCCATACTGGCGTATCACCCGGCGTGATGGTATGGGTGCCATTGGTTACACGTCTCGGTCAACTCTTGTTCGCATTGACGGCACTTTGAACAGTGGACGTTACATTTCCCGATGTGTTACGACCCGTGGCTCTACCCTTCATTCGATCCCTGCGAAACTCTACATTTCAGCAGGATAATGCACGACCGCATGTTGCATGTCCTGTACCGACCTTTCTGGATACAGAAAATGTTCGACTGCTGCCCTGGCCAGCAAATTCTCCAGATCTCTCACCAATTGAAAACGTGTGGTCAATGGTGGCCGAGCGACTGGTTCGTCACAAGACGCCAGTCACTACTCTTGATGAACTGTGGTATCGTGTTGAAGCGGCATGGGCAACTGTACCTGCACACGCCATCCAAGGTCTGTTTGACTCAATACGCAGGCGTATCAAGGCCGTTATTACAGCCAGAGGTGGTTGTTTTGGGTACTGATTTCTCAGGATCTATGCACCCAAACCGCGTGAAAATGTAATCACATGTCAGTTGTAGTATAATATATTTGTTCAATGAATACGCGTTTATCATCTGCATTTCTTCTTGGTATAGCAATTTTAATGGCCAGTAGTGTAAAAGATAGCGAAAATCACGAAAAGTTCTAGACCGATTTACTACAAATTTTTACACGAGTGAACGAACGTTAGTTCAAAATGGCTCTGAGCACTATGGGCTTAACATCTGAGGTCATCAGTCCCCTAGAACTTAGAACTACTTAAACCTTGCTAACGTAAGGACATCACATACATCCATGCCCGAGGCAGGATTCGAACCTGCGACCGTAGCAGCAGCGCGGTTCCAGACTGAAGCGCCTATAACCGCTCGGCCGCACCCGCCGGCTTAACGAACGTTAGGACGGATATAGGCCATACAGTTTTGTAACATGTAAATGTATATAATGTATACGTAAAAAGTCTCGAAAAATACTTGATCGATTTCTTTCAACTTTTTTCACAATACTCCAACTAACATTCAGACGGACATAGGCAGACAAAAAAAACTGAACTCCTCCCGAACAGGCCATGAAGGCCCAACGGCACCGACCGGCCGCCGTGTTATCCTCAGCCCATAGGCGTCACTGGATGCGGATATGGAGGGGCATGTGGTCAGCACACCGCTCTCCCGCCCGTATGTCAGTTCCGAGACCGGAACATAGGCAGACAGACTGTATATTTTAGTGATATATGTAATACCGACATATATCCTAGTACGTAAATGGGGAAGCGTTGTTACCACAAATCTCGAAAAGTTCGTGACTGATTTACTTCCAATATTACATTATACACTAATGAACATTTGGACAGACATAGGCTATATAGTTTTGTAATATATCATGTATTAATATTGTGTAACATTATAAGAGGAAACGATATCACCAAAAACATCGAAAAGATCTTGGCAGATTTACTTCAAACTCTTACACGATTCTCTACTGAAGATTGAGACAGATATGGACTTACAGAGGGGTGAGGAGAAGCCCAAGAGAAGAGGGAGGGGATGTTACGCACAGAGAGATGGGAGGATGGTTCAAAATGGTTCAAATGGCTCTGAGCACTACGGGGCTTAACATCTATGGTCATCAGTCCCCTAGAACTTAGAACTACTTAAACCTAACTAACCTAAGGACATCACACACATCCATGCCCGAGGCAGGATTCGAACCTGCAACCGTAGCAGTCGCGCGGCTCCGGACTGAGCGCCTAGAACCGCTAGACCACCGCGGCCGAGAGATGGGAGGAGGTGGAGATGTAAGGAGAGAGAGGGGGAGTGAGAAGTTGGGCAGACAGACGGTGGCATGGAATTTAGGATGTAAATGAAATTCCGATACATATTTAGCAATTGCCAAGCATTACATGGTTCACTAGTTATTCTACAAATATAATTCTGGATTTCTAAAGGCAATTTTGTTTAAAAAATTAAACTATCTTCGAATTACTTCTCTGCCTAATCAACATTGATATTTTAGCATTAATCATACACTGTCAGAAATGCGAACTGTTACACCATGAATACCGTGCCCGGACGCTACAAAATTGGTACTCCAGTATTTCTATGCCTGTGTTCTGTTGTAACTCTTTCGCTGCTACAGACGTCCTCTCTGCATTTCGTGCTGAGGACAGCTTTTGTTATAGCTGTGCTGCTCGCCAAATGCTAGTACCTGTGCAGAGAGACGGATTTCTGGTCGATATGAAATGCCTATCGTTCGATTTTTCGTAAACAGTTAGGTGAAAAGTTAGAGACGCAAAGAAACTACAGACACTGGCTGCAAGTAGGCACTGATTTAAATCAGCGGGGAAAGCTGAAAATTTATGTGGACCGGGTTTGGAGCTCGGGTCTCCTGCTTACTAAGACAGATGCACTGCCTACTGTGCCATCCGGTCACAGTGGTCATTATAACTACACGGAATACGCTAGCACACCTTCCATCAGATCCAAATTCTCGACTTATCCACACACTATTAATGTAGTGCCCCTTGGCCATTATACTCATTACTTGGTGCACTTGGCCAATGTTCGAAAGAACAGATAGCACATATACATAAGTAATGCGAGGAGGGTCAATAGTAGCTTCAGTGCGGATGAACACCAGTCTCGATCTCTTACGGGAATCAGCGAAAGTCTGCGAGTGGTGAGGATAAAGGGCAAGGAGCACTACATTAGTAGTGTGTGAATAAGTTGAAAATTTTGGTTCGACCGCAGGCGTGCTAGGATAATCCGAGCAGTTTCGATGAACACTGTGTTCGGACGGTGCAGTGATCAACGCATGCCTCGTAAGCAGGAGATCTAGAATCCTGGTCCGACAAAAATTTTCAACTTTCCTCATTGATTTAAATCCATGTCCAATGGCAGCCAATGTCTGTTATTCCGTTGTGTCTTAATTCGTAGTGATTTTTTTAGTTCTTCACTCAATATCTTTACTGGATAAAGAACTGAATTTCTTTTCTTTTCCCGTCATATTTACGGCGCTGCATCAGATTAAATAAAAAGTTGTACGAAATTTTAAAGAGTTTCCAGAGGTAAAAATGCACTGCATAAACTTGGTGTATGGTAAAATTTATCTCATATACTGCATAGATAAGACATCGTGCAGAACGATGTCTCCTTTCGTTTCCGAGTCATTCAGTTTTATATCCTAGATTTGGAACTACTTAAACCTAACTAACCTAAGGACATCACACACATCCATGCCCGAGGCAGGATTCGAACCTGCGACCGTAGTAGCCGCGTGGTTCCGGACTGAAGCACCTAGAACCGCTCGGCGACAGCGGCCGGCTAGCAAAGTCACAATTCTGTTTGCAATGGCGGACTATACCTCTCATACAACAATACTGGGTGATTAAAAAAGAATACACGTATTACAAAGTATTATTTTGTCCAAACTGCCGATCAGTGCTCCTCGGCTCGGCTATTGGAGAAATGAATACAAAGTCTAGTTTATATTAATTGACACTAGATGTCAGGTGTCTTCTGTTTTGCTTGGTAACCGTCATACGTTTAAAATGTCTACTCCGCGTTTTGTGTTCTCGAATTTGCGAAGTGCAATTCCGTGATTACAGTGCAAAGACGTTTCAGGTTGAGGTACCAAATTTATCCTCCGAACGGGTGGAAAATTCGCAGATGGTATCGACAGTTTCTAGATACAGGATGTGTATGTAAAGGAAAGAGTCCTGGCCGCCATCATGTTCCTGAAGAAAATGTTGCACGTATTCAAACTTCTTTCCAGCGCAATCCTTCAAAATCAACTCGACGTGCCAGTTGGGAGTTACAACTGCCAACAACAACAATTTGGCGTGTTTTGAGGCGTCGGTAGGTTACGAAGCCGTACAAGTTACAGCTGTTACAAGCTTTACGTCTTGATGACAAACGCAAATGTGTGGCATTTTGTAACGAGATTCTTGATGCTATTGACAATGATAACACTTTCGCAAACGCAATGTGTTCAGTGATGAAGCGACTTTCCATGTTAGTGGTCAGGTAAACAAATACAATGTTCGAATTTGGGGCCTACAGAACCCAAATCCAGCCATTGAACGTTGCCTTCTAACAGTCACTGCTAATAACTGATATGCTCTCACCAAAAATCTCCCATAATTGCAGTCTCAACCTCTAAATTGCTCCAACATCGTCATTTCGACATTCAGAACAAACTGCGAATTCACTCTCGGCCACACAGCCTACTTGGCTATGTGCTATTCTGATTGGCTGAAAGGAAGTGGAACTCGCTAGAGCTGAAACACATTATTACAGCAGTGCCGCACCGAGAGGTAACTCCAAGAGCCTGCACTACCGAAGCAGGTTAGAATAAAGTGTAGATGGCATTATCTATGCGGAACACAGACGTCATCAGTTGAGTGAAGCCTGTCCTAGAAATCTGTTTCTCTGTTAAAACCTTGTGTAAAACCTACCGTCTTTGGGTTAATGTGTTGAATTGACAGTTAGTTCTGAGACTGTACTTGAACAATATACTTTTGTAGATGAATAATCATGAACAGACACTTGAACACAGTGTTTTCTTGACGCCAATTCTCACTCGTCGAGCGTGGTGTACATCGTGCCTAATGTTTTATACCTGTTTTAAGTGAAATCGAAGAGCAGAACTGTAGAACGCTTCCTTAAGACTCACCAGTACCGTGAAGGCAAACTTCACTTTCTTGGCTGTATTCTAACCACCTCGGCACTACCTATCGATTGCTGATTACAGTATATCTTTGCAAGAAGTTTGCAAAGACGATTTCGTGATCCAAAGAAAACAAAACTGTAAATAAATTGAAAGTGACTTATAACACGCAGCTTTAAATTCGAACAGGTGAAATCAAATAAAAGAGTTCTGCTGGTTTCAGATAATGAAATGGAAGTAGGAAGATTGTACTGAAAATGTGGCTCTGGAGCGCAACACTGTGTATAAGTGAAACTCGCTCATCGAAAATTGGAGGAAGAAGAAACTGGACTCATTTAAAATGTAGTACTATCGAAGAAGTATATAAATCAAGTGGATAGATATGAAATGAAGACGTACTAAAAAGGAATAGGTGAGGAGCGTAGACTCTGGAAGACCATTATCAGAAAAAAATACGGGATAATGGGGTGTCTGCAACGTCATGGTAGGGGCGAATTAGTAAGGGCAGGCGAAGATTACAGAGGCTTCTGGGTACGGGCATTACTCTTTCTTCTCGAGCTTCCGGGAAGGTTTTAAAATGCAAATATAGTCTGGGCATGCTGCATCATTTGATCGGAAACAATCCTTGCTCAATTTTTAGAACTTAATCTCAGGCACAACAGCCGGCCGGGGTGGTCGAGAGGTTCTAGGCGCTACAGTTTGGAACCGCGTGACCGCTACGGTCGCAGGTTCGGATCCTGCCTCGGGCATGGATGTGTGTGATGTCCTTAGGTTAGTTAGGTTTAAGTAGCTCTAAGTTCTAGGGGACTGATGACCTTAGAAGTTAACTCCCATACTGCTCAGAGCCATTTGAACCATTTTTTCAGGCACAGCGGCATCTGTCAGCGCGCTCTACTAACACGTTTTGGTAGAATATTCCGTATACATTCAATTTAGAGAAGGCTCTAAGGGACCTAGAAAGTATTTCAGATTGCTAGTAGACTATCAGGAAGCGGACCTATCAGGATTCTGAGTGTGAAAAACAGTTAGTTCGCCCTTATTGACAGTGAAAGTGACGTCAGAAAAAAGACCTGCTTCCAAATGTGACACAAGACAAATATTTAAATTTAGATAACTAGTAACATTAGATTAGAGTTGTAGTACAATAACAATATCTATAACGTGTTTTCAGTGCACAACAAAATCATATCTTTCCAGATCAACATTATGTTCCACAGTTAGCGCTAACAACGGACCTGGAAGGGGAGAAAAGGCTCTAGATCTTCAGAGCCTGAACCGCAGCTGCAACACTGCTTGGGAGTGAAAGAATACTACACTGATAAAAAGTGTCCGGGCACTTTTTAGTGCACATTAATGTGAGGTGTGTCCACCCTACACCTATATTACGGCTTGAACTCTGCTGGGGACACTTTCAATGAGGTATCTGAGAGTCTGTGGAGGAACGGCAGACCATTCTTCCTGAAGAGCCTGTAATCTTACCTTCCCACACATCACTATTAAAATTCCCATTCTTTGCACAAATTCTGAAAACTTCGAAAGGCGAACGATATACAAAAGAATAACTTTTTACTTGTCTTCATTATCTCGTTGTTGTTGTCGATGGCTTGTAAGTAGGCTGTTTATGTTTTCTTTATGTAAGTAGGCTGTTTATGTTTTCTTTATGTAAGTAGGCTGTTTAGGTTCTTATATTGGTAACGCCGCCGCCACGTAGTGTAGTGTTGGGCAGCGGCAGCTGGATGTGAACAGCGCGTAGTGTTGCGCAGTTGGAGGTGAGCCGCCAGCAGTGGTGGATGTGGGGAGAGAGATGGCGGAGTTTTGAAATTTGTCATGAACTGCTATATTTATATATGATGATATCAAGGTAAATACATTGTTTGTTCTCTATTAATATCTTTCATTTGCTAACTATCCCTGTCAGTAGTTAGTGCCTTCAGTAGTTTGAATCTTTTATTTAGCTGGCAGTAGTGGCGCTCGCTGTATTGCAGTAACTTGAGTAGCGAAGATTTTTGTGAGGTAAGTGATTTGTGAAAGGTATAGTTTAATGTTAGTCAGGGCCCATTCTTTTGTAGGGATTATTGAAAGTCAGATTGCGTTGCGCTAACAAAATATTGTGTGTCAGTTTAAGCACAGTCTTTTGTAATTGTTAAAAAGGGGACGTTTCATAGGCTCAAAGTCTTGTCTAGGGGTATATTCTTGCAGCTGAAATTTTGATTTAGCAGGTGCTTGATGACTAAATAACCGATGAAGATTTGCCTGTATTATTCTTGAATTTTATTCTTTGTCACATCTTTCAACATCACACCATTTTTACATTTTCCACATAAAAAAACAGTAATTGCATTGTTTGTGACAAACTTAGAAAACGTCTACTTCCATCAGAGGCGTGCCCACCACTACTTACATTCTGCGGTACTCACATTATTCCAAAGAGTTTACAGAGCAAAAGAGTAACAAACTTTCTTTAACAAAGAAGATACTTTACCAAATTATATTATTATTTAGTGAATAAATCCAGAAATAAATTTAATAATTACAGTTAGATTGTACAATTAATAACATGAATTTTAAGTATACCAGAAATATCGTCATTTCAAATATTTTTAAAAGAAGAGTACTTTCAACTGTTAGTATACATCGATTGTAACACATTAATTTCTTTTTTATACATTTTAGCCTGAAATATAACACATCGTTTACAAAATCATATGATTTTTTTAATGAAATTGTTGAGATAATTCTAACCTATTCAAGAATCGATAGTACACATGGTATAGATTATCTCTATAAATAATAGGAAATGTTAGAGGAGGGTGATTCATTACAAGCCATAACCAGGGAAGTTAGTGATGCTGGACACTGGGGCTGGCGCGAAGTCGACTTTTTAACTCGTCCCAGAGGTGTTCCATTGGTTTTACGTCGGCACTATGGACAGGCAGTCCATTTCAGGATGTTACCGTCCACACGCCATTGCTTCACAGATGCTGCTTTAAGACAGGGTACATTAACAAGCTGATACAAACAGCCATCGTCTCCGAATTGGTCTTTTACTGTACGGGGAATAAAAAACTTTAAAATGCGTTCATATCTTCCTGAATTCAGCATTTTCTTTAGTGCAATACGGGGATCACACCATAGCCTCAAAAAACCCACATATACCGTAACACGAACTCTTCGGTACTTCACTACTCGTAGTCCAGACGTTCACCAAACCCAAATCCTTCCGTTGGAATGCGGCTGGGTACAGCGCTATTCATCAGTCCAAATCGCTGGTTTCCACTTATCCACTGCTCAGTGCGTCATTCTGTACACCACCTCAAGCGTCGCTTAACACTGATAGCAAAAAAGTGTGGCCTGTGAGGAGACGCTCGATCACTGTATCCCAATATTAACTCCCTGTGTATATTCATTGTGCTAAATGGACTACTGGTAGCACGTTTGAACTCAAGTGTCATTCCTTCCGCTTAATTAATGAGATTTTTTACAGCCACCTGTAGATTGGTATGGTTATTTTGCCAATATAAAAGAACTGAGTAGTGACAGTAACAGGGGAAAAGACCACAAAGACGGAGACCTGTATTTAAATTTGGTATATTTTTGATGAAGGCACACAAATGTGAAGCAGTTCTGTCACAAAGAATGGGGTTTACCCGACCCACAATTCTGGGCTATGTGGCGAGCTGCTGACATGCTGAATGTCAAGCTATATGTACACCCATGTTCAGAAAAAAACAGGACAACTTGAACGACTAGAGACAGAACGTTCATGTTCACAGGACATGTACATTAGTATGTTCTACAGAAACGCTCAGTATTTGAACCAAGTCAGCCCGCGGGTGCAAGGTCTACATCGATATCGCTGCCCAACACCACCTACTGGTAAAATGCGCCTGCAGCTATCGTTGTCGCTATAAACCTTAGGTAATGGATCAGTGTGACTAGAGCAGACGTGCAGGATGGCTCGCAGGCGCATGCGCGAACTGTATCCTCAGATCAGTGAGTTCGGAAGAGGGCGCTTTATTGGCACGAAAGAATGTGATATACATCAGTCCGGGAAACTGCTGCTCGTTTGGGACGAAGTGTTTCGGCAGTGCAACGGGTGTATGCAGAATGGTTCACGTAAGGCCGTAGAACACGACGAGATGGGTTAGGTCGCACCACCCAGACCACCTTCCGAGAAGATCGACACCTCATCCTAATGGCATAACGGGACAATCTGCGTCCTCCTTGGTCTGACGCAACAGTGGAAAAGTGTAACGCTTCGTACACTATCACGGGTGATCGTCTATCGTCGTTTCTTATGGCATGGGTTACGTGCGCGTCGTCTACTTATCCAGCTACCTTTGACGAATGTGCAGAAACATGCTAGACGGGAATGATGTATGGAACGACGTCACTGGGGAATGGAATGGCATCAGATGGTGTTTGTGGACGAATCCAGGTCATGTTTATTTGAAAATGATGGCCGCATTTTGTTTCGCAGCAGACAGGAGGATTGGCATTACAGTCCCGTTTTGGTCCTTTACTGGATTTCACGTGACTTACCGAAGCTGCCAAGCAGTTAATTATTATGATTATATGACCGTGTGCTTAATGGATGTAAGGCTATCGGTTTTTATGCTGTGGCTTTGGGGGTATTTCAACCGAGTGCGGCTATCCTGAGATGGAATAGTTAATGATTGAAAGTTTGCCTATTATTAAAGACCATAAAGGTTGCGATGTACAAACTGATACGTATTTTCTATAATAACACACAAATTCTAAGGCAGTTGCTACTTTCGCCTTACACGTCTAATTACGATTATATCTTTTATTGGTTGCTGATTTTAAGTACTTCGTCACACGCAATGATGGTGGTTAACATTCAGAACAATCCTACTGCAGTCCATGGTTGTTTCTGGCCGACGCGGTTGACGCGAAACACGTAATTCGGCACTTGTCACTTTTGGTTCCATATCACTCGCGAATCGGTATCGATGAGGGTCAACCCCACGACGATCAGGGGGACGCCCTCATTTGTCATACTCCGGTGAATCTACCGTTTACTATTCACTCGACCACATCCGCCATTCTTGCCCGTCTCTCCAGCACTACTTCTCACTCGAAGCTCGTCTCACTGCCTCCTGCAGCGCTCGACTATCGACTCCGGTCTGCAATCGACCCGGGTGTCGGATACTAATATCTATGCTTGTGGGATCACGGATCCCTTACAAGTGGCGCACAAGACATACAGCGCCAACTCAAGGTCTTGTGGTGTAGGGTGCTATTGGGTACAACCACAAATCACGGTTGGTGCGTGTCCAGGGCACTGTGACCAGTGTGACCAACATCTTGCGACCCGTAACTATACTATTTCTGCACAACATACCACAAGCCATTTTTCAGCAAGACAATGTACGGCCACATGTCGCTGCACGAATAAGTGCCTTCTTGGTTTTACAGGATGTCACCCTTTTGCCCTGGCCCGTCAGATCATCAGAGTTCCCGCCAATCGAAAATGTGTTGGAGATAGTGGACCGATAGGTGCGGCGCTATGACCCAGTGCCTAGCACCACAGATGGATGGCTATACCACAGGACGCCATTCGTGTCATCGACGCGTCGATGTCATCACGCATGGAACAAGTTATCAGTGCCCAGGGCGGCCCTTGTGCCTACGATGCAACGGGACACATGCTGAACCGAGGTGACTCAAACACTAATAATTTATGCAGAACGTACTAAAGAACATGTCCTGTAAACATGAACGTCCTATCTCTAGCCATTCAAGGTGATTTGTTTTTTCTGAACATGTGTGTGTGCATAGAACGGATATAGCATCAAACGAGAAACAACAATAACTCGTCCAGTCCATAGATAGGATGATAACGGAAACACGGAGATGAATCTTGGGAACTGAGAATCACAAACGAATGCAGTTAGCCTCCAGGGGTCACGTAATACGACATACACAAGCAGCGGCAACACGAGCATTCCACAGTAAAACGTCTTGACAAAAGTAGAATGAATCTACACATGGTTGTTTCCAAGATGGTGGAGCCAACACATGTATTGCAAAATGGAGGCGACTAAAGCATTAATGCTAGTCAGGAAGTGAAGCTGACTAAGAACTCAACGAAATGGGAATGAGAGAGAGAGCGTCTCTCAGTAGTGTTGTAAACTCTGACGCAGCACAGCAGTTTGCCTCCTCCGATAGTAAAAGGTCTCTAAGCTAACTTGATTATGGATGGCAATGCCAATCTTTTCTACTAAAATGTCGTGTGATTGGGACCTCCCGTCGGGTAGACCGTTCGCCGGGTCAACTTTTTCGATTTGACGCCACTTCGGCGACTTGCGCGTCGATGGGGATGAAATGAGGATGACGACAACACAACACAACACCCAGTACCTGAGCGGAGAAAATCTCCGATCCAGCCGGGTATCGAACCCGGGCCCTTAGGACTGACATTCAGTCGCGCTGACCACTCAACTACCGGGGGCGGACATCTTTTCTATTGCATTCGGCCGAGAGGGCCGCTAGACATCAGGCGCTCAGGTAGGTGCTTTGCCGATTTTCACCGTCTTGTGCGTTTTATGAATTAAATGATTGGCGGCCACAAAAACTGCTTCGACCCCACCAGTCGACAGTCCTCTACGCAGGCAAGCTATTAGTAGTCTCAGTATGATGGAAGAAATTGATTTTAATGGGTAAATTAGTAGATTAAATACACAGGTTTTTAATTACTGATTTATAGTCCTGTGATTACCTAAGCAATATGAAATCCCTACTTAGCAATCACATACAACCGCTCGCTCACCGATAGATCTGTACCTACAGATTGGAAAATTGCGCAGGTCGCACCAGTGTTTAAGAAGGATAGTAGGAGTAATCCCTCGAACTACAGACCTATATCATTGACATCGGTTTGCAATAGGGTTTTGGAGCATATACTGCATTCAAACATTATGAATCACCTCGAAGGGAACGATCTATTGATACGTAATCAGCATGGTTTCAGAAAACATCGTTCTTGTGCAACGCAGCTAGCTCTTTATTCGCACGAAGTAATGGCCGCTATCGACAGGGGATCTCAAGTTGATTCTGTATTTCTGGATTTCCGGAAAACTTTTGACACCGTTCTTCACAAGCGACTTCTAATCAAGCTGTGGGCCAATGGGGTATCGTCTCAGTTGTGCGGCTGGATTCGTGATTTCCTGTCAGGAAGGTCACAGTTCGTAGTAATAGAAGGCAAATCATCGAGTAAAACTGAAGTGATATCAGTTGTTCCCCAGGGAAGCGTCCTGGGACCTATGCTGTTCCTGATCTATATAAATGACCAGGGTGACAATCTGAGCAGTTCTCTTACGTTGTTCGCAGATGATGCTGTAATTTACCGTCTAGTAAGGTCATCCGAAGACCAGTATCAGTTGCAAAGCGATTTAGAAAAGATTGCTGTATGGTGTGGCAGGTGGCAGTTGACGCTAAATAACGAAAAGTGTGAGGTGATCCACATGAGTTCCAAAAGAAATCCGTTGGAATTCGATTACTCGATGACTAGTACAATTCTCAAGGCTATCAATTCAACTAAGTACCTGGGTGTAAAAATTACGAACAACTTCAGTTGGAAAGACCACATAGATAATATTATGGGGAAGGCGAGCCAAAGGTTGCGTTTCATTGGCAGGACACTTAGAAGATGCAACAAGTCCACTAAAGAGACAGCTTACACTACACTCGTTCGTCCTCTGTTAGAATATTGCTGCGCGGTGTGGGATCCTTACCAGGTGGGATTGACGGAGGACATCGAAAGGGTGCAAAAAAGGGCAGCTCGTTTTGTATTATCACGTAATAGGGGAGAGAGTGTGGCAGATATGATACTCGAATTGGGATGGAAGTCATTAAAGCAAAGACTTTTTCGTCGCGGCGAGATCTATTTACGAAATTTCAGTCACCAACTTTCTCTTCCGAATGCGAAAATATTTTGTTGAGCCCAACCTACATAGGTAGGAATGATCATCAAAATAAAATAAGATAAATCAGAGCTCGAACAGAAAGGTTTAGGTGTTAGTTTTTCCCGCGCGCTGTTCGGGAGTGGAATGGTAGAGAGATAGTATGATTGTGGTTCGATGAACCCTCTGCCAAGCACTTAAATGTGAATTGCAGAGTAGTCATGTATATGTAGATGTAGATCGTAGCTGGAAACGTAACTACGATTTTACTCAACTCTCATTCTTTGTAAGGGGTTGGATTAGACTGAGCGGCTACTGAGACTTGCTCTATAAATCTCAGAAAAGTCTCTTGGTTACACACCATCTGAAATCTGCAATGCTTGATGGTCCCCCTCCGTGAGTACGTGAGGTCAACTTGGTCTTGGTTTAGCTGTGGGTGTTCCTTCGCGTTTCCACTTTACAATCGTCTGCCGACCTGGGCAGCTTTAGAAAGTTTGAAATGTGCCTGATGGATTTGTTACTCAGGCTTCATCCAGTGCTTAGTTCGCCTTGGAAGTCACTGCGTGCTCCTCTTCTGTTGCCGCTTCTCTACTGACAACACAATACTCCCCGCTTTCTTTTATACAGGTGGGTACGACTCCCGCGACATGTAATAGTCAATTCCGCATTACGGGCTTCCGAATACAGTTGAACAGATGTCATACGAGGGCATGGTGAAAAGTCATGCCTCCGATTTTTTGTGTGAAAACTCTTAAGGATTTTTAAATAAAACTGACCTTATTAACATTCTACATCTTTGTTCTTCGCATTTACTTGTTCATTTCTCAACATAGTCACCATGGCGTACAACGCAGGCATCTAGGCGAGTGGCGTAGGCTCGATGCCCAACAGAACTCCTGCAACGAGGAATTGCCCTCTCTACGTTCTGTTCATTCTCTTCTCTTTACTATCTCAATTTCCTTCAGTTTTCCGCATTATTTATATTTTTTGGGATTAAGTAGTAACAGCCTGAGTAAAGCAGTAGTATACTTTTATTCTTAACACTATCATTGTACTTTCATAGAATACTGTGAATGCTAATTCTGACTGAATTCCGTAACTGTATATGATTTTATTATTACAGTTAGGATGTCAGTTGCGACATTGATGGATTCTGATGATTATCTGACACTGGATTCAAGGATGACAGTTTAATGGATTGTATAATTCACCATAGTATCTAGGCGCAGGACTTTAAAGTTCTTGCAAGAAATAAAAAATGTAAGTTGTTACGTAGAAAAGAAACGATAGGCACAAGAAAGAGAAAGGCGAAGGACGGCTTAAAACTAGACGGAACACTGAGTAAAAAAAATAAAAAAAAATAAAAAAAATACACTAATGGCCATTAAAATTGATGCACCACGAAGATGACGTGCTACAGACGCGAAATTTAACCGACAGGAAGAAAATGCAGTGACATGCAAATGATTAGCTTTTCAGAGCATTCACAACGTGCTGACATGAGGAAAGTTTCCAACCGATTTCTCATACACAAACAGCAGTTGACCGGCGCTGCCTGATGAAACGTTGTTGTGATGCCTCGTGTAAGGAGCAGAATTGCTTACCATCACGTTTCCGACTTTGATAAAAGTCGGATTGTAGGCTATCGCGAATTGCGGTTTCTCGTATCGCGACATTGCTGCTCGCGTTGGTCGAGATCCAATGACTCTTAGCGGAATATGCAATCGGTGGGTTCAGGAGGGTAATACGCAACGCCGTGCTGGATCCCAACGGCCTCGTATCACTAGCAGTGGAGATGACAGGCATCTTATCCGCACGGCTGTAACGGATCGTGCAACCACGTCTCGATCCCTGAGTCAACAGATGGGGATGTTTGCAAGACAACAACCATCTGCACGAATAGTTCGACGACGTTTGCAGCAGCATAGACTATCAGCTCGGAGACCATGGCTGCGGTTACCTTTGACGCTGCATCACAGACAGGAGCGCCTGCGATGGCGTACTCAACGACGAACCTAGGTATACGAATGGTAAAACGTCATTTTTTCGGATGAATCCAGTTTCTGTTTACAGCATCACGATGGTAGCATCCGTGTTTGGCGACATCGCGGTAAACACACATTGGAAGTTGTAAGTAGGCTGTTTATGTTTTCTCTATGTAAGTAGGCTGTTTATGTTTTCTTATTGGCAACGTTACGTAGCGCTCAATATGAAAATCACTGGCTGTGCTGTGTGCAGTCTGTGGCTAGTTTGCATTGTTGTCTGCCATTGTAGTGTTGGGCAGCGGCAGCTGGATGTGAACAGCGCGTAGCGTTGCGCAGTTGGAGGTGAGCCGCCAGCAGTGGTGGATGTGGGGAGAGAGATGGCGGAGATTTGTAATTTGTCATGAACTGCTATATTTATACATGATGATATCAAGGTAAATACATTGTTTGTTCTCTATTAATATCTTTCATTTGCTAACTATCCCTACCAGTAGTTAGTGCCTTCCATAGTTTGAATCTTTTATTTAGCTGGCAGTAGTGGCGCTTGCTGTATTGCAGTAGCTTGAGCAGCGAAGATTTTTGTGAGGTAAGTGATTTGTGAAAGGTATAGTTTAATGTTAGTCAGGGCCATTCTTTAGTAGGGAATTTTGAAAGTCAGATTGCGTTGCGCTAACAAAATATTGTGTGTCAGTTTAAGCACAGTATGAAACGTCCCCTTTGAACAATTATACACGACTGTCCTTAAACTGACACACAATATTTTGTTAGCGCAACGCAATCTGACTTTCAAAATTCCCTACAAAAGAATGGCCCTGACTAACATTAAACTATACCTTTCACAAATCACTTACCTCACAAAAATCTTCGCTGCTCAAGCTACTGCAATACAGCGAGCGCCACTACTGCCAGCTAAATGAAAGATTCAAACTATGGAAGGCACTAACTACTGATAGGGATAGTTGGCAAACGAAAGATATTAATAGAGAACAAACAATGTATTTACCTTGATATCATCATATATAAATATAGCAGTTCATGACAAATTTCAAAACTCCGCCATCTCTCTCCCCACATCCACCACTGCTGGCGGCTCACCTCCAACTGCGCAACGCTACGCGCTGTTCACATCCAGCTGCTGCTGCCCAACACTACAATGGCAGACAACAATGCAAACTAGCCACAGACTGCACACAGCACAGCCACTGATTTTCATATTGAGCGCTACGTAACGTTGCCAATAAGAAAACATAAACAGCCTACTTACATAGAGAAAACATAAACAGCCTACTTACATAGAGAAAACATAAACAGCCTACTTACATAGCACAGCACAGCCAGTGATTTTCATATTGAGCGCTACGTAACGTTGCCAATAAGAAAACATAAACAGCCTACTTACATAGAGAAAACATAAACAGCCTACTTACATAGAGAAAACATAAACAGCCTACTTACATAGCCCCCATGCTCCCCACAAAAATTTTACAAATTTTTTTTGGGCAGTGGCCAATAATGATTTGATAAAATTTTTCATAATTACAATAACAAAGAAATCAAATGCACACACTTATTGATACAATGTTGGTCAAAAGCTAAAATTTTCTCACAGTCCATAAAGACAGTCCTGATCATTCATTACGGTAAAATATAGTGTTTTTCTCAAAGTCTGAGCAGTAGAAGAAAATGCACACGGAAGTAGTGGATTTCCATCCAGTCTTGAAGAAGTAGTGTTGTCCTTCCAACGGAAAGACAGTGCTGACTCTTGACATGCATACAGGTAATGGTCCACAACAGAGTAAACCCACAGCAGAGTCATTCGAAGTTCTGTCGAATATTGGTAGGTAGGTCATCACAGAGCAGACCCACCGTAGTCCTGTAGAGATTACGATAGTGGTGGGCCACCAGAGGTGCAGACCCACTGCAGTCCTTGTAGAAATAATGGTATTGATGGATCATCAAAGATGTAGACCCACTGTAGTCCTTGCAGAGATAATGGTATTGGTGGGCCACCAGAGGTGCAGACCCACTGTAGTCCTTGTAGAGATTGCCAGCAGCCATCTGTTGCGATTGTGCAGGTGCACATTCACCATCGAAGAGTCTTGCGGAGAATATAGCAAGTCCATAAACCACCACTTGTGCACTCACAAAGTTTTTGAAATTGTTCTTAGAACCAGCAATGCTGTTATCCAGTCCCTTGCTGAATTATTAACACACGTGCAAACACTAACAGTCCCTACTTCTCACATATTGTCCATATACTATGACCAACAGAAACGTGTGCAGTGAAATGTAACTTCATTTGAAGAACTGGTAACAATTACAATTTGGTAACATAAAAATACAATAACAAAGGTACAAAATACATCATTAAAGAACATAACAATACAGAGAACATTTGTAGTACAAGCTTTACAAAAGAATAGAAATAACATATACGTCAGTGTTCCAGGAATTATGACATGAGTACATACATAAAAGATCAGAATAACTTTTGGAACATCAACTTTACACATGAGTATTAAACAGAACGGAATTAATAATGTCTAACATCTTTACAAAGTAAATAACATATTATTAATGCTAATTATATTCGAGCATAACAGTATTCCTCATCATAGTGAATGTAGCTTAATATTAAAAGAAGAACAGCGCGTAGCGTTGCGCAGTTGGAGGTGAGCCGCCAGCAGTGGTGGATGTGGGGAGAGAGATGGCGGAGATTTGTAATTTGTCATGAACTGCCTAGGTATACGAATGGTAAAACGTCATTTTTTCGGATGAATCCAGTTTCTGTTTACAGCATCACGATGGTAGCATCCGTGTTTGGCGACATCGCGGTAAACACACATTGGAAGTGTGTATTCGTCATCGCCATACTGGCGTATCACCCGGCGTGATGGTATGGGGTGCCATTGGTTACATGTCTCGGTCACCTCTTGTTCGCAATGACGGCACTTTGAACAGTGGACGTTACATTTCAGACGTATTACGACTCGAGGCTCTACCCTTCATTTGATCCTTGCGAAACCCTTCATTTCAGCAGGATAATGCACGACCGCATGTTGCAGGTCCTGTACGGGCCTTTCTGGATACAGAAAACGTTCGACTGCTGTCCTGGCCAGCACATTCTCGAGATCTCTCACCAATTGAAAACGTCTGGTCAATGATGGCTGAGCAATTGGCTCGTCACAATACGCCAATCACTACTCTTGATGAACTGTGGTATCGTGTTGAAGCTGCATGGGCAGCTGTACTTGTACACGCCATCCTTGTTCTGTTTGACTCAATGCCCAGGCGTATCAAGGCCGTTATTACGGCCAGAGGTGGTTGTTCTGGGTACCGATTTCTCAGGATCTATGCACCCAAATTGCGTGAAAATGTAATCAGATGTCAGTTCTAGTATAATATATTTGTCCAACGAATACCCGTTAATCTTCTGTGTTTGCTCTTGGTGTAGCAATTTTAATGGCCAGCAGTGTAGATACAGAGAGTAGAACGATTAATGCGAAGGATGTCAGCCTGGGTAAACAAATGTTTCACATTGCGTGCTGAAATGATACAGGCACGAAGCTTTAAAGTGCGAAGCCTGAGCGCTGTGGTAGCAAGTCAGAGTTTGGGCTTTCTGATATACGGCTCGAATAAAGAGGCCGCAGCCCTCGTTAGGAGAGCACGGTAGCAGTGGAGCGGTGGCCGCTGCCGGCCGCACATTCGAGTCACGACGGAGGGGCTGTGTGGTGTGGGCTCTAAGCAGCTCCCTCGTTAGCGCGTCTCCCCCTGCCCCTGCCTGGATTTAAGACTCCGTCGGCAACTTCAAAGGAGGAGCTTTTAATTGTGTACGTCTCCAACTATGGAAGCCCCCTTCTGATGTTACTGCCGATTTGGAAAAGAAGAAACCTGTTACTTCGGGGCAGATGAAGACACCATTTTCCAGTATTTACTAAAGAATTTATATTGCGTGGGTGGATTCCGACCGTCCACGGAATTATTCAGGTATGTCCCGAGACTTCCTACATCTACATTCATATCACGTAATCCACGGCTCAGCCACAGGTAGAGGATAATTTGGACCGGTACTATTCTTACTTTCCACTGCTGCACTTAGAACGAGAGGAACAGACCTGTTTCGCTCATTCCCGTTGTTATTACCCTCAGACGTATCAAGCACTCCTTTTCAGAAAACGGACACCACAGCAACTCTGGGCGAGAATGCCACGAAGACTATTCGGAAAGTAAGGTCCGATCGATCGCGAAGTGGAAACCACAGTGCAAATCAAGCTTTTATTTGCAACAGTTTGCTGCGGCTCCCAGCTACTTCACTACATAGACGCCGCCTCGGTTTAGACATCTGTCGTAGCGTTGTACCAACTTTCGAATACCCTCGTCATAGAAGGAAGCCACCAGTGTTTACCACCACTTCTTTACGCTGGTCTATAGTTTGTTGTCTGTGCCAAAATGTTGACTTCACAGCCAGCAGTTCATGTGAGGAGAGACGAATATCATAGGAAGCCAAGTCCGGCTGTATAGTGAGTAATCAAACACTTCCCATCGAAAACGTTGTAGGAGCGTCCATATTGCCTCTGCAGTATGGAACCGAGAATTATTGTGAAGAAGGAAAAGCATGACAGGTACATTATGTGGAGTTGGATGAAATCAGGCGAATCCCCGCAGCGGACGCCCATACTTGGCAGGAGACACTATTGTTATGGACATCTTTACGTGCTCACTGTGTCCTCAGAACTGGAAAGGTTGACGTGGCGTTGTCGACAGGCATACTAGAGACACTGCCCAACATATCTGTGTAAGATTTCATCGGATTTTCACTGTAGTTTCCATTTAGCGACCTATCGGACCTTACTTTCCGAATCGCCCTCGTACAAATAGGCAAGTCTGATGGTCTACCAGCAGGGAAGTGGCCGGCAAAGACATTGGTGCCAGAGTCCAGCGTAGATACATGTCAGGCCCAGCCAGCTGCCAGCCGCAGTCCTTCGCGTCCGAAGTTCGATGCTGCCGGATTATCATTGGAATCCAGTGAAGCCTTCATCTACCCACCGCCGTTGTAGCTCTGGCCTGCAAGAATGGAATCCCGTCAGGTCTATTTCGACGAGCGCCGGCGCTGCCCCAATGTGAGTGCTAGTGCAAAGTGAATTAGATTGACAAATGAGGTACTGAAAGTTGTAAATGAGTCGCGATTTGGGCAGCAAAATAACTTACTATGGCTGAAGTAGGGAAGATTAAACTGGGACTGGCAACACGAAGAAGCTTCTCAGAAAAAATTGTCAACATCTAATTTAAGTGTTAGAAAGTGTACCCCTATATTGTAGTGAAACGTCTAAGACAAACGGCTCACGCGCGGGATTAGCCGAGCGGTCAGGGCGCTGCAGTCATGGACTGTGCGGCTGCTCCCGGCGGAGGTTCGAGTCCTCCCTCGGGCATGGGTGTGTGTGTTTGTCCTTAGGATAATTTAAGTTACGTAGTGTGTAAGCTTAGGGACTGATGACCTTAGCAGTTAAGTCCCATAAGATTTCACACACATTTGAACATTTTTTGAACAAACGGCTCAGATACGAAGACAGTAGAAGCTTTTGAAATGTTGTGAACAGAAGAACGCTCAAGAATAATTGGATAAATCGGATTACTAATGAAGAAGTGGTGAATCATTATAGGAGGGAAAGGTCAATATGGAAAGTAAGGAGGGTAAAAATTGTAGCAGGGGACCAAAGGTTGAATACAGTAGGGTGAATAGTTATGCAAAGATAAAGAGGCTTATATAGCTAGACTGGAAACTTAAATCAAACCTGCCTTCGAACTAAAGAGCACAACAATAACACAGATATTTTCACATCTGACGACTTCTGTCCTTTAAAAAACGTCTTGCTCGGTTTTATTAACAAGAAACTTTTCGATATCAGATGACAGTATATGGTTCCAGAGACTTTATGAAGTCTAAAACATCTACGATGCATACATGCAGACTACGACGAAAGAAAATCTATACCAAGACCAGGACTGAAATCTGGGTCTCCTGCTAACTACGAGGGTAAGTCAATTATTATTCGCGAAGTAGTTATAAAATTTTATTGTAATCAAATAGGAAACTTACAAGAACATCATTTTTCGACATTGTCGCCTTGAGTTTCAACGCACTTGGTCCATCTTTGTACAAGCTGTCTGATTCCCTCATAAAGGAAGGTTCTCGGTTGAGCTGCGAGCCAGGAATGCACCGCTTCTTTCACTGCTTCGTCCGAGGCAAATCGACGGCCCCTTAATGCCTGTTTGAGTGGACCAAACAAGTGATAGTCAGAAGGGGCAAGATCGGGACTATATGGAGGATGATCCAGTACGGCGTTTGCTTCGAATTGCAGGCTTTAGCCTGGCAGTAAGCATCTCACTGTAACATACACTGTTTATTGTTGTGCCCATTTCCTCATAATGTTCCAGTACTGGACCTTGTGCGTCCCAAAAAACCGTAAGCATCGGTTTTCCTGCGGACGGTTGGGTCTTGAACTTTTCTTGCACTTCGAATTTGGATGTTTCCATTCGAGTCTCTACCGTTTAATCTCCGGCTCGTAATGATGGACCCATGTTTCGTCACCAGTAATGATCTTGTCTAAGAAGTTGTCCCCATCGTTACCATAGCGATCCAAATGTTTTTTTGCCGATGTCCAAGCGCGTTTGTTTATGCAACTGTTTGAGTTGTTTTGGGACCCATCTTGCACAAACCTTATGAAACCCAAGTCTGTTGTAGATGATTTCGTAGGCAGAACGGTGACTAACTTGCAGACGATGTACCACTTCGTCAATAGTTAATCGTCTCTCTAAGAGAACCATTTCACGTGAGCGCTCAATGGTTTCTTCATTTGTCGCGGTAAATGGTCGTCCGGCTCCTTCATCGTGCGTAAGTTGTGCAACTATTTCGTAATTTTTCAATCCATTCGTAAGCACTCTGTTGTGTCAAAACACTGTTCCCGTACTGTACCGAAAGTCTTCGATGAATTTCGGCCCCTGATACGCCTTCTGGCCACAAAAAATGGATCACTGAACGTTGCTCTTCTTTGGTGCAAATAGACAGCGGAGCAGCCATGATTAACAGCACGACATCGATAACGAAACTAACCTAGCAGCTTGAAAATTGCAAAGATATAACAACAAAAAAAAACAAGGCATGCGTGATCAATGTAAAACTACAGTACTATCAAAATAACAAAAAATATAAATAAATTGCAGGTAATAATTGATGTACTCTCGTAGTTAGATGCGCTAACTACTGTGCCAGCCTGGCACAGCGGGTTTGCATAACTGCTGGGACTACACTAGCACGTCTCCCTCGTTAATACAAATTCCCATTCACAATTCAGTCCACTTGCTATTCCCCCTAAACTCGAACAGTATTGCAGAGGCTGTGTTGAAAGAGCAGCTAAGCATCGAACTAATGAAATCAAGGCATAGGTGCTTTAATCAACTGAAACTATATGGTTTTAGAGACCTTTTCAAGTCTCAAACCATCTATGATGTACATATGCTGATAGAAGCGACGAATGAAAATTTGTATTGAGGAGTGAGGGGTGCTAGGATAGTCCGTGTAGTTTTTAAAAGCCACTGTGGCAGGATGGCGTAGTGGTTAGCGCATCTGCCTTGTCAGCAGAAGTCCCAATTTCGAATCCCAGCCTTGATACAAATTTTCATTCGTCATTTTATTCTCCATCATATCGCTAACATCGGTTTGCTGCAGAACCCTTGAACACATGCTCACTTCGAATATAATAAATTTTCTTTAGCCCGAGAATGTTATGTCCACGAATAAGCATGATTTTAGAAAGCATCGCTAGTGCGAAATTCAGCTTGTCCTTTTCTCACGATATACTGCGAACTATGGATGAAGAGCAACAGGCACATTCCATATTTCTAGGTTTCCGGAAAGCTTTTGACACGGAGATTCACTGCAGGCTGTTAAAGAAAGTCTGAGCATATGGAATACGTTCCCAGATGTGTGAGCGGCTCAAAAACATCTTTAGTAGTAGGACCCAGTATGTTGTCCTTAACGGCGAGTGTTCATCACCTATATACGTAATCGATTTGGTGGACAGAGTGGGCATCAATTTGCGGTTGTTCGCTGATGATGCTGTGGTGTACGCTGAGGTGTCGAAGTTGAGTGGCGGTAAACCAAATTTCTAGGTGGCAACAAGCGTTAGTAGTATCCTGCTTGACTCAGTCACGTCGTTTAAACATCTGGCAGTAACGTTGCAAAGCAATATGAAATGGAATGAGCATGCGAGAATTGTGGTTGCGAAGGTGAATGGTCGACGATGATTTATTAGGAAAATTTTAGGATAGTGTGGTTCATCTGTAAGGGAGACTGCATATGAGACGCTGGTGTGACATATTCTTGGGTACTGCTCGAGTGTTCGGGATTTGTACTAAGTCGGATTAAAGGAGGACATTGAAGCAATGCAGAGGCGGGCTGCTATATTTGTTACTAGCAGGTACGAACAACACACAAGTCTTACTGATATGCTTCAGTAACCGAAATGGGAATCGCCAAGAGGGAATGTGGAATGTGGTTCAAATGGCTCTGAGCATTATGGGACTTAACTTCTGAGGTCACCAGTCCTCTAGAACTTAGAACTACTTAAACCTAACTAACCTAAGGACATCACACACATCCATGCCCGAGGCAGGACTCGAATCTGCGACCGTAACGGTCGCGCGGTTCCAGACTATAGCGCCTAGAACCACTCGGCCACCCGGTCGGCGGTGTAATGTGTTTTTTGAGGAACACTATGGAGAAAATTTGGAGAGCCAGCATTAGAAGCTGATTGGAAAACGATTCAACTGCCTCCAACATACATTGCGCGTAAGGACCACGAAAACAAACGACACATGAAATTAGAGGCACACGGAGCGTCGTTTTTTCCTCGCTCTATTTTCGAGTAGTCGGTTGGTCGGTCGATTTGGAGGAGGGGACCAAACAGCGAGATCATTAGTCCAACCGGATTAGGGAAGGATGGGGAAGGAAGTCTGCCATGCCCTTTCAAATGAACCATCTCGACATTTGTCTGAAGCGATTTAGGGAAATCACGGAAAATTTAAAGCAGGATGGTCGGACGAGGGTTTGAAACGTTTTCCTCCTGAATGCGAGTCCAGCGTGCTATCGAGTGGAACATGAAACGAAATGACTAGTAGTGGTACGGGCTAACCTCCGCCACACACCGGGCGGTGGGTTGCAGTGTATTTATGTGGAATAGATGTGGATATACAGGGTGGTCCATTGGTAGTGACCGGGCCAAATATCTCGCGAAATAAGCATCAAACGAAAAAACTATAAAGAACGAAACTTGTCTAACTTGAAGGGGGAAACCAGATGGCACTATGGTTGGCCCGCTAGATGGCGCTCCCATAGATCAAACAGATATCAACTGTTTTTTTTTTAAATAGGAACCCCCATTTCTATTACATATTGGTGTAGTACGTAAAGAAATATGAATGTTTTAGTTGCACCACTTTTTCGCTTTGTGATAGATGGCGCCGTAATCGTCACAAACGTATAAGTACGTCGTATCACGTAACATTCCGCCAGTGCGGACGGTATTTGTTTCGTGATACATTACCCGTGTTAAAATGGACGGTTTACCAATTGCGGAAAAGGTCGATATCTTGGTGATGTATGGCTATTGTGATCAAAATGCCCAACGGGCGCGTGCTCTGTATGCTGCTCCGTATCCTGGACGACATCATCCAAGTGTCCGGACCGTTCGCCGGATAGTTACGTTATTTAAGGAAACAGGAAGTGTTCAGCCGCATGTGAAGCGTCAACCACGACCTGCAACAAATGATGATGCCCAAGTAGGTGTTTTAGCTGCTGTCGCGGCAAACACGCACATCAGTAGCAGACAAATTGCGCGAGAATCGGGAATCTCAAAAACGTCGGTGTTGAGAATGCTACATCAACATCGATTGAACCCGTACCATATTTCTATGCACCAGAAATTGCATGGCGACGACTTTGAACGTCGTGTACAGTTCTACCACTGGGCACAAGAGAAATTACGGGACGATGACAGATTTTTTGCACGCGTTCTATTTAGCGACGAAGCGTCATTCACCAACAGCGATAACGTAAACTGGCATAATATGCATTATTGGGCAACGGAAAATCCACGATGGCTGCGACAAGTGGAACATCAGCGACCTTGGCGCGTTAATGTATGGTGCGGCATTATGGGAGGAAGGATAATTGGCCCCCATTTTCTCGATGGCAATCTAAATGGTGCAATGTATGCTGATTTCCTACGTAATGTTCTACCGATGTTACTACAAGATGTTTCACTGCATGAGGGAATGGCGATGTACTTCCAACATGATGGATGTCCGGCACATAGCTCGCGTGGAGTTTTGGCGGTACTGAATAGCATATTTCATGACAGGTGGATTGGTCGTCGAAGCACCATACCATGGGCCGCACGTTCATCGGATCTGACGTCCTCGGATTTCTGTCTGTGGGGAAAGTTGAAGGATATTTTCTATCGTGATCCACCGACAACGCCTGACAACATGTGTCAGCGCATTGTCAATGCATGTGCGAACATTACGGAAGGCGAACTACTCGCTGTTGAGAGGAATGTCGTTACACGTATTGCCAAATGCATTGCAGTTGACGGACATCATTTTGAGCATTTATTGCATTAATGTGGTATTTACAGGTAATCACGCTGTAACAGCATGCGTTCTCAGAAATGATAAGTTCACAAAGGTACATGTATCACTTTGGAACAACCGAAATAAAATGTTCAAACGTACCTACTTTCTGTATTTTAATTTAAAAAACCTACCTGTTACCAACTGTCCGTCTAAAATTGTGAGCCACATGTTTGTGACTATTACAGCGCCATCTATCACAAAGCGAAAAAAGTGGTCCAACTAAAATATTCATATTTCTTTACGCATATGTAATAAAAAATGGGGGTTGCTATTTAAAAAAAACCGCTGCTGATATCTGTTTCACCTATGGCAGCGCCATCTAGCTGGCCAACCATAGCGCCATCTGGTTTCCCCCTTCAAGCTAGACAAGTTCCGTTCTTTGTAGTTTTTTCGTTTGACTCTTATTTGTTGAGATATTTGGCCCGGCCACGATCAATGGACCATCATATATACATTTTCAATCCATATCAGTTTGTGAACGGTTGAATGCCAGGATGGCGCGTACACGCTCGTTGGTTGGTGAGGCTACCCGAGTCCGTGCGATGCTGAGCGGAGGGAGGCAGGGTGTACGGAAGGCAGGGCACGGCCGTGCTAGCGCGACTCTCCCGGTGGGCTCGGCCGCTTGTTTAATGTGTGCGTAGGCGAGCGGCGTGTTTGGAGACCGCCGCACGCCGCCCGCCGCGCTGGTCTCAGCTGTGCCGTGGCCTGGTGTTGTGTGGGAGGTGGGAGGCCGCTATTTGCAGGCCGTGTTAGCGCCGCGAGGCGAGACCACCGCCGGGTATTAATGGCGCTGCTCTAAAGTACGAGGTGCTAGCCAAAACTCGCCCCACTCCTCTCATAACAAACGCCAAGACTAACCTGGATTTTCGTCAGTTCCAACAGCACCACGTGCCAAGCATCTACCTTACACGAGGTGATCAGAGTGCAAGTGGTGTAAGTCGACAAAAATTGCGTTTTGAGAACAGGGGCGTAGTACACTCTACATTACGGGATCTTTTCCGCGGGCTAATGAATGAACTCCCTAGTTGAGCTGTATGGTGCCAGATGGAATGGTTCTTTATTTGCGAAACCATTAACCCCCTCCAACCCTATTTTTCGATACCGTAGATTAATGAATATTTGTCTACGTACTGTCTCATATTTTTCACTCTATTCAAATTTGGTTTCGTTTGTATATGTATGTACGTCGATATTTTGAGATGTTGAAATCGATATAATATCTAGTGTGAATGTCTTTGTACTTATTGTTAGCCGGCCAGTGTGGCCGAGCGGTTCTAGGTGCTACAGTCCGGAACCGTGCGACTGCTACGGTCGCAGGTTCGAATCCTGCCTCGGGCATGGATGTGTGTGATGTACTTAGGTTAGTTAGGTTTAAGTAGTTCTAAGTTCTAGGGGACTGATGACCACAGATGTTAAGTCCCATAGTGCTCAGAGCCATTTGAACCATTTCACTTATTGTTATCTTTGATGCTGATTTGTGACTTTTGGCGCGGAAGCGTACAGAGGAGTCAAGTTTTTGTGTTGAATATGAACAGTCTTGACTTTGTGTTGGAAATGAAAACATGAGTATGAGTTGTGGACAATGAAAAATGTTGTGAGTTTTATTAAGAGCAGTAACGGCTGCGAAATTGTGTGCTGAAGTAATGTTTTGAACACGCGAAAGTATAAAAAGTTTAACAGATGTGAATTTTTGTGAAAATTGAGTGTGGAGAATTATTTTCAAGTGACAACTGTTTAAAAAAATTATGAAGCACATTGCAACGAAAAACATAAATCATGAAATTAATCCTGAAAGATTGTCTTAGTAAGTTCTTCAAGTCGGCGTAGTTAACATCCGAGTGCCTTTCGCGCCAACAGCGACAGTCATGCTACCTAGACGACATTTTTAATTACGAGCCAAAGCCAGAGCGAGATCGTCGTTGGATTGCAAATACAAGATAAGTGATATTATTGTTAATTTTCTTCGGTGACTGTAATCAATTGATGTAGCAATACCTGCCACATTAAAGACCTTTTAGTTGCGCAATAGAAGGATCATACTTTGAGTGCGCGACGTGATAATTTTTGAACTAATTAACTGTTAGTGGAGGTATTGTTATACAGATGACAGGACTTTACTTGGCAAGTGGAACAGCTATGTATTATTTCAGACGACAATTGAAGCAAGTTCACACTGGAAGCCGTTTTCAAAGTTTTGTAGTTCCATTATACTAAATAACCACTACTACGGGCAGAGACGACTATCCAGAAGAAAATGAAGGTAAACTAATGTAATTCAATACGTACTGCGAAACATAGGCCATATTTTTATCACTTACAGCATCTGTGTACGTGGTTTGACAACAACATAACCTTCTATGAAACCGCTAATGCAATATAATACACTTACTGTCTCGAATTTAGCTTTTGGTGTTCTTAATAGCTATTTTTATCAGATTATTTGTTATATGGTTGAGAGAGGAAATCGCAGAACATAGTCAACCTTAAAGCAGATGGTAAGAAAACGTATACGAAATGTGGAGACCAGGAGGATCAACAAAAGGTAAACTCTTCGAAATACTGGACAAGAGTAAATAAAGGACAATTGATTACAGGAAAAATCTTTACCAACACAATATGCACATGTCGATTAAAACGCTCTGCAGGAATAACAGAACAGCGGTTCAGGAAGTTGTTTGAGTCATTCTGGAACCTAGGTGACCATTCACAACAAAATATTTATTTTCGGGGAATAGTGCAAAAATTCAGTGCGCATAGGAGACGGCAGCGAACTGGTCCTCGAAATTAGAAATTAACGTCATTTAAGTATTTCCTAGAGGTGGAAAATCAGAGAATTGCGGTTTGTAAACTATTCTTCCCGGACACATTTCAGGATATAGGATAAAGATAAGCTGCCTTATTTTCAAGGAGCTCTTTTGGGAGTGAGGGAGTGGCCATGTACTTAAAAACAGTATTCCATTTGAGTCCGTAGACGTATCAAAACACTGCACTGAACAGGTATTTGAATGTTGAGCAGGGGCAGTTGAATTTAGTGAAACTAGACTTTTAAACTTAGTTATTAATATGTCTCCTAACTCCGATTTCAGAGCATTTCTGCTCCATCTAGAGATGGTTGTTGGTTCAGTTTATAGGAAATACCAAAAATTAGTTTTATGTGATGACTTCACTTTTAATTTTGCACGTGATTGTGCAAGAAAATGGGATGTTGGAAGACCTCCTAAATTCAAATGCAGGCTTCATATTTTCCGCAGCGGAACAGTAGCACAGCCATAGACAATATTTTTACTCATTCTTCATTACTAGATGGACATTCTGTTAGTGAAAGTTTGAATGGCATTTCAGACCATGATGCACAAATTTTAATACTAAAGGGTTTTTGCAAGCAGATAAATGTTATACATAATTACAAACTACGTAGAAAAGCTAATGCAAAGGCAATAGAGAGTTTTTTAAAGCTAGTTAAGGAACTAGAATGGAAGGACGTTCATAGTGCTGATAACACACATGACAAATACAATGCTTTCCTTAATACAGTTCTCATGCTCTTTGAAAGCTGCTTTCTATTAGAACATTCTAAACAGGGCGCCAACAGTAAAAGGCAGCCTGGGTGGCTGACTAGTAGCATAATGATATCAAGTAGAACAAAGTGGTAATTATATTTAAATGTTACAAGTAGTCACAGCCGAGCTACAGTAGCTCATTACAAACAGTACTGTAAGGTGCTTAAAATGTTTTTGCGGTAAGCAAATAGAATAGCTAATTCACAGGATTAAATTAAAACCATACGGCCAGTCGTGAAGAAAGTGTCTGGTCAGCAGCACAAGGTCGACGATATAAAGTCAGTACGTAGTAAAAATGTTTCTGTTACTGATAAGTCAGATATAAGTACATTATTTAACAACCACTTTCTGAACATTGCTGGTGAACTAAATAAAAACTTTGTTCCTACAGGGAAAATGCCTTTCCAAAACTGATGTCTGAAACACTCCTCTGTGATACTGACAAGAGGGAGATTGAGTCAATAATTAAATCACTGAAGATTAAGGACTTTCTAGCAGGATATTGAAGTACTGTGCTGCACATGTTAGCGCTGTACTTAGCCGTATTTGCAATTTTCATTGAACGTTTCAAGTACTTAGTAGTAAAGCCGCTTTTTAAAAGGGAGAAAGGCACGTTGTAGGCAATTTTAGACCTATTTCTATGCCATCAGCGTTGGTTGAAGTTATTGAAAGGGCTGTGTATGTAAGGATAATTGATCATTTTATTTAACATAATTTGCTATCAAATGTGCAGTTTCTTTTTAGAAGTATTTTAACCACTGAAAGTGCTATATTCTCTTTTCTCTATGAGGTACAAGATGGTGAAACAAAAGCTTTCGAACGCTAGGCATCTCTTTTGAATCAACTAAAGCGTTTGATTGTGTTGACCACAAAATATTGCTCCAGAAGTTGAACCATTATGGAATACGGGTAGCAGCTCACAATTGGGTCACTTCTTATTTTAATAACAGACAGCTAAATGTCATTCTCCACAGTACTGAGAATGTCTATGATGTGGGGTCCGGGTGGGGCGCAGTTAAATGGGGGTGTCCCAGGGATCGGTGCCCTCTAGTGTTACAGCTGATTCTAAAATATTTCTGTTTGTTGATTACCCTAGCTTGGTAGTAAAGAATGTTGTGTGCAACAATGACACTGTTTCAAATAGGCCAGTTCATGATATAAGTTCCTGGCTTGCAGAAAAAAAACGCTAAATCATAGTAAGACTCAGTTTGTACAGTTTATAACACACAATTCAACAAAACCTCATGTTTTAATTTCACAGAAGGGGCATATGATTAGTGAAACTGAACAGTTCAAATTTCTAGGTGTTCAGATAGATAGTAAACTGTCGTGAAAAGCCCACGTTCAAGGTCTTGTCCAGACTTCATGCTGACATTTTTACTACTAGAACGGTATCTGAAGTAAGTGATCGTTCGACTCTGCTTTACTTATTTTTATTCTCGTACGAGATAAGGTATCATATTTTGGGGTAACTGTTCCCATTTCTGGCTCAGAAACGGGCAGTTCGGGCAGTAAATGTTGTATGTTCGTGAATCTCCTGTCGACGCTTGTTCATTAGTCTGAGTATTCTGACAGTGGCCTCCCAATATACAGGGCGAGTCACTAACTATTGCCAGCAGGAATAACTCCTAAACTATGATAGAAGCTGAAACGTTTGTGGGACAAATGTTGCATGGGACAACGGGGGCCATAATATGACGTTCGTTTTTTGTCGCTAGCTGGAGTCGCTTCAGAGATATGGTCAACTTTTTTTTTTTAATGGGTACTATAGTTTGGTACTTATTTTCTGAGAGCGGCTATCGAGACGAATACATTGATGTTTAACAGTAAGGTCTTTGAAGGTCAACGAAGGTCACAAAGGTGGCATCAACGTCCATTCACAGAAGGTGTTCGATGTGATGGCCATTGGTATCAGTGCAGTATCACAATCTTCTTATCATGGACTGATTGGTATTCCTTATCACTTCGCCACTTATCGAAGCACATGCTCTGACAATTCTCTCTCACATATCTTCAGGTGTAGTTGGAACATCTTTATAAGCAATGTCTTTATAAACAATCCCCACAAGAAAAAATCCAGAGGCGTCATGTCTGGCGAACGAGCCAGCCACGACACATCTCCGCGTCAAATCCAACGATTTGGGAATTGTCTCTGCAACTCATTTCTAGCCATCAGCGAAAAATGAGCCGGGCACCCATCGTATTGATACCACATTCTGTTCCTTGTTCCTAAAGGTGTTTCTTTCAATAACAGATCTAATGTTTCTTGCAGGAATGTGGTGTACTTCCTACCATTAAGATTTCCTTCGATGAATTAGGGGCCTGTAATTCTGTCCTCCAGAATCCCGCGCCATACATTCACCGAACACGGTTTTTAGTCTGCAACTTGCCGCAGCCAACATGGATTTTAAGTTGCCCAACAATGCTTGTTATGCACAGTAACACTTCCATGGTTCGTGAATATAGCCTCATCAGTAAATAAAATCAAATTAATAAATGTGTCATCCCTCTGAATCTGAAGTTGAGCCCATCGCTAGAATCGAATACGACGTATTCGTATCAGTAATCTGTACCAGTTAATTCCGGGTGGAGACTGATATGGTAAAGATGATATTTATGGAAATGCAGAACACGAACAACACTACTAGATCTCGAACCACAGTGGCAAAGTACCTATTTCCGTTTTCAAAAATGGTTCTGAGCACTATGGGACTTAACATCTGAGGTCATCAGTCCCCTAGAACTTAGAACTACTTAAACCTAACTAACCTAAGGACATCACACACATCCATGCCCGAGGCAGGATTCGAACCTGCGACCGTACGGTCGCGTGGTTCCAGACTGTAGCGCCTAGAACCAATCGGCCACCCCGGCCGGTTATTTCCGTTTATTCGTTACTAACTTTCCTTTGGCGGATATGTTTCCGATGCGTTAAAGATCCACGTACAACATGTAGAGTGAATACGTTGAGGATATCTTTCAGCGTATAAGTCTCAGCTCTCACTGAATTTCGTTGGCATTCTCCGTAAATGAGAAGCATATCGACTTGTTCTTCGAAAGAATACGTCATTCACATTCACTTGATTCGATGATACGAGTCTTACCGATCCTATTACATTTGTCTTGCGAAACCTCGAATGTCGTTTACATGTCAATGGCACTTTAGATGCCGTATTCGGCGAATATTTACTATTTGCACGATGCCCGATAGAGAATTGCCAGAGCATGTGCTTCTGTAAGTGCCGAAATGATAAAGAATACACTCAATCCATGATAAGAAGATTGCAGCACTGCATTGACACCAATGGTCATCACTTCGAACACCTTCTGTAAATGGACGTTCATGCTACCTTTGTGACCTTCGTTGACTTACAAAGACTTTGCTGTTACACATCATTGGATTCGTCTCGATAGCCACTATCAGAAAATAAGTACCAAACTATAGCATCCCATTAAAAAAAAGTTGACCTTCATATCTCTGACGCGACCCCACATAGCAACAAAAAAACAATCTCATATTATTGACCCCGTTGTGCCATGCAACATTGGTATCACAAACTTTTCAGCTACTGTCATATTTTCGGAGTTATTATAGGTAGCAATAGTTAGTGACTCACCCTGTATAAATCCTTTAGTGTCGTTTCTGGTCAACAATATCACCTTATTCCCAAGAATTAGCAGCTTTCACTCAGTTAATACTAGACCGAAGTCCAATCTACATTTTGACCGCATTTTCTTGATTCTTGTACAGAAATGCAGCATCCATTTTCAATAAGAATACAAAAATCTTAGCTTCAAAATGTAAACTGAATAGTTTCCTCGTGGGTCACTCCTACTCTGTGGAGGAGTTCCTTCAAAAATTGAGCTGATTGCTGCGTTATATTATTGATTGCGTTTACATAAGTTTATAGCTTGTTGATTTTTTGGATTCATAAAATTTTATTATCTGTCATTCCTTTCCTGTCGTAATTTCATTCATTAACATGCTCTAGGATCTTGGAGATTTGCTCCTGAATTTGGTCCTACGGATCTAGACGTATAAAATAAAAATAAATAAAAATAGCCATTGTATGACTCTACCGTTGCATATCAAAGTTAGACGCTTGTGTTGTAGTTGATTGTCGTGATAAGAAAACACCAGCCAATTAAATTGATGACACGGACGTGATGGAACATATTAAATCATTTCCAGTCTAGCTAAGTCATTACTCAAGAAACCGAAATCATGAAAGAATATTCTTACACGGATGTGTCTATTTCCAACACGTACGGCATGTACGTTCATATATGTGACGAATAATATAAAAGACCAGAATATGAGAAATTCTATTACAATGTCCTTTCAATGAAATTTAATCTCCATTTCAAGGTGCCAGCCAAAGACATGGCAGTTTCTGTGATGAAATTAACATGTTAATTTCAGTGGAATACAATTGAACTTCATTGCTGTCCATGACGGAGGAAAGAGACGTGCACTTAAGCTGCGAAGGCTAGAGATAATTTGAAGTCAGATGCAGTAGTTATTTCAAATGACTTGTGCGTACTGGCCTTTGATCTACAGAAGGCATTCCCGTTTCCAAAACTGTCCGCATCTGTGTGTATACAACTTTGGAACCCATTCATTTAATGAAAAGAATGGTTTTATCACAAAACTTTTCAGCGTGCCTAGTGAAGCATCTCAAGGAACATGCAGCATGTGATTTTATATTCAGAAGATGAACTGGACAAAATCGGAACATAAAAATGGCACTTACTTTGAAGAAACTATTACAAAAACATAGTACTCAAACAGAAATCATAGCCATAAATTTCTTTCGTCGGGACATTCGCACCTAACTAACGACGCCGACTGTAATTTGATAAAGGCAGTCAATACAAAAGCAACCAATATTTATTCGCTAGATAACTACTGCGAGAGACTCCAGGGAAAAAAATAAGTTAAAATAGTTCACAAGATGCATGATGGTCTTTTATCCACAAAGAAATTGGAAGCAGCCACAGTACACTGCACGAAAGCCGTTGGTTATCACAAAGCGAATTGGTTAGACATTCAGTGGTTGAGGTGTGAAAAGGGATGTGCATATTCACTAAAATATAAAAACAGGCTCGATCCTGACATGCAGTTCCATCAAATTAATTTGGCAAAAAAAGGTAAAGGAAGACCAGCACGTGAGCTACCAGAACAAGACAGCCTCTACAAGCAGTTACGGACGCAAAGAAGATTTGGATTTGCTGCCTTTTATTCCTCTCATTCAGCGCCCTTTCTTCAAACATATTCCTTGGATTGCAAACACACATCATAATTGGTTTACTCAAAATGACGGCGAGTCTGAAATAATGATGAATCGTTCCTTGTGTGAATAGGTAAGTAAAAGTGGTCAATACAAGAACCGATATGGAAATAATAAACACGGAAGTTTGATTGCAATTATTTTCACTAAACTACTGAAGCAAGTCACAACTGTCTGTTTCAAAGTAAAGTAAATTTGTGTTTGTAAAGTTTATGTTGATCTTTTGTTTTTCCATTTATCTTCAGAAATACTTTCTCTGGTCTTGCACAACTTGTATTCTGAATGTCTTATATGTACACTCTGCGGATCACACTATGGTGTATGGCGACGGCTGCTTCTGGTACCACTATTAGCCCCCCCCCCCCCCCCTCCAGTGTTCCGTTGAGTAATCCTTCGTCTGAGTTCTGTTTTCTTCGATTTTTTTTCCCGTCGTGGGGATTTCGTGAGGAAAACGTTGCCCAAATCATCTTGGAAAGTACGCTCTCGGAACCTCAGCAGTAAACTTTTCCTAGAGGCGCAACACCTCTCTTGTAGCATTTTCCACTGATGTTTGTAACGATCTCGTGGTTACTACACTATACCATGAGAAAACGTGCCGCTCTTCATTGGATGTATTCCAAGGCAGAGATTGGGATCCATCAAGAAAATAATTGGGGACGAAGATTGCAAGTGATACTCTGAGATGAAAAGGTTAGCACAGGAGATGAATTCGGGACGGGCCCCCATCAAAGTAGAAGACTGATTTAGAAAAAGAAAACTGTTGAAACTATGTCTTTAATTATACTTTTATTAAACACTGACCTACAGAATTTTCCCAAACAAAGACAACGCAAACTTATCCTATTCATTTATTACCCACAATATGCAAGCCCAACGCTGTCTGACTGGTATACATTGACAAAATGACTTCCAATAATTTACACCAAAGAACAGCCTTGAATTGTGAGAAAACCTAACAATAATACAAATCCAAAAATATATGAAATTATAGAAATATGAAATTACCTCCAACACTGTTAATTACCTAAACTCATTTCAATCACGGATCCTGGTAGTGGAATCCCATTTTTTTTATAAGTCATTAACCTCAGAAAATCTTCATAACACGAACTGCAGCAATTACAGCAACGAAAGCCAGCTAAATAAAAATATTCTAACTACTAGATGACATAGGTTAGCAAAAGAATGATTTGTTGAAAAACAAACAATGTATTTTGAAAATTTTACCTTATTTATATGACATCCAGTTGCAAAAATTAGGCTATACAGTTGCCAATAATTCCAGCGCCCAAACATTATCAACCATACATCTATTATCATACATTTCCTTGCGTCTCACTTTCCAATGCATGTCCTACCAACACAGAGTCTCCACTAAGAAAAAAAAGATGTCCATACACTTCTCTAACCACTCGCTAACTGCTAGGGCTGCCAACCACAGAATCTCTTGCCGAGGGCGCAGAGCGCTGTCAGCAATATTAACACAGTCCATAGTGCTGCCGACATATAAACAGGCTACTTACACGGTGTCCTCCTCTATACTTATCACCCTCTACAACTACCTCTAATACTATAGAAGCTATTCCCTGATGTCTTCACATCTTATCCCTTCTTCTTGTCGGTGCTTTCCACATATTCCTTTCCTCGCCGATTCTGTGGAGAACCTCCTCATTCCCTACCTTATAAGCCCACCTACTTTTCAACATTCTTCTGTAGCGCCACATCTCAAACGATTGGATTTTGTTCTGTTCCGGTTTTTCCACATTCCATGTTTCGCTACCATACAATGCTATGCTCCAAACGTACATTCTCAGAAATTTCTTCCACAGGCTGAGGCCTATGTTTGATACTAGTAGTCTTTTCTTGGTCAGGAACGCACTTTTTGCCAGTGCTGGTCTGCTTATTAAGTCCGCCTTGCTCCGTCTGTCATCGGTTATTTTAGTGCCTAGGTAGCACAATTATTTATCTTCATCTACTTTGTAATCACCAATCCGTATGTAAAGTTTCTCGATATTCTCGTTTCTGCTACTTCTCGTTCCTTTCGTTTTTCTTCGATTTAATTTCACAGTCTATATGGTACATATACTCTTCATTCCATTTAACACATCGTTCTTCACTTTCACTGAGGATAGCAATGCCATTACCGTCTTTTATCACTGATATCCTTTCGCCTTGAATTTTAACTTCTCCTTTGAACCTTTCTTTAATTTCCGTCATTGCTTCATCGATGTATTTACTCTCAATCCATATTCTGTACTCATTAGACTGTTCATTCCATTCAACACATTCTGCAATTCTTCTTCATTTTCACTGAAGGCAACTACGTCATCAGCGAATCTTATCATTGATATCCTTTCACCATGAATTTGAATGTCACTCTTGAACCTTTCTTTTATTTTCCTCACTGCTTCTTCCATGTACAGATTAAACAGTAGGTCTTTCAGTCATACTTCCCTCTTGGTTTTTGCACATATTGTATATTACCCGTCTTTCTCTATGGTTACCCCAATTTTTTCTCAGAATTTATAACATCTTGCACCATTTTGCAATGTCGAAAGCTTTTAAGGGTCGACAAATCCTATGAACATATATCGATTTTTCCTTAATTTTGTTTCCATTATCAACAGCAACGTCGGAAATGCCTCTCTAATGCCACTTACCTTTCCTAAAGCCAAAATGATTATCATCTTACAGAGCGACAATTTTCCTTTCCATTCATCTGTATATTATTCATGTCAGCAACTTGGAAGAGCTACAATTTCCCTTTCCATTCTTCTGTATATTATCCATGTCAGCAACTTGGATGCATGAGCTCTTAAACTGACTGTGCAATAATTCACGCTCTTGTCGGCTCTTACTATCTTCGGAAAGTCTTCCGAAAGTCTGACGGTATATCGCCAGTCTCATACATTCTACATACCATCGTGAATAGTCGTTTTGATGCCAACGATTTTAGGAATCGCAATGGAATGTTATCTATACCTTCTGCCTCATCTGATCTTCAGTCTTCCAAAGCCCTTTTAAATTCTGGTTCTAATACTGGATCGCTTATTTGTTCCCCATCGACTCTTGTTTTCTGCTCTGTTACGTTATCAGATACCTTTTTCCTGTCATAGTGGTCTTCACTGTACTCTTTTCATCTATCCTCTACTTCCTCTGCATTTAACAGTGGAATTCCCATTGTACTCTTAACGTTACCACCATTGCTTTGAATTTCACCGAAGGGTGTTTCGACCTTTCTTTATGTCGAATCTTTCCTTCAGACAATCATTTCTTTCTCGATTTCTACACTTTTTCATGCAGCCATTTCGCCTCGCCTCCCTGCACTTCCTCTTTATTTCATTCCTAAGTGACTTTTATTTCTGTATTCATGAATTTCCCTCAACATTTTGCGCTTCCTTCTGTCGACTCTTAACTGAAGTATTTCTACTGTTACCCACGGTTTCTTCGTAGCTACCTTCGCTGTACATACGTTTGTTTTTCCACCTTCCATAACTGAACGTTTTAGAGATTTCCATTCCTCTTCAAATGAGCTGCCTACTGAGATATTCATTATCATAATACCTATAACCTCAGGGGACTTCTAACACATCTCTTCATTCCTTAGTGTTTCCGTACCCCTTTGTTTTGAGCACTGATTATTCGTGACTAGCCTTTAAACTTCATCCTTCTCTTCATCGTTACAAAATTGTGGTCTGAGGCTATTTCTGCCTCTGGGTGGCATTACAATCCAATACCCTATTTTAGAATCTATGCCCGGCCATGAGGTAATCTAACCGAAATTTCACCGTTTCCTCCGGGCCTTTTCCAAGTAAGTTTCCCCTCTTGGGATTCTTGAACAGATAATTCGCTATTACTAACCGAAATTTTTTTCAGAACTCAGTCTCTCTGTCTCTAATTATTACTATCAAGCCTATACTCTCCCGCAACCCTTTCGTCTACTCCTTCCCCTACAATTGCATTCCAATCCCCCACGACTATCAGCTTTTCGTCTCCTTTAACGTACTGAGTGACCCTTTCAATATCCTTATATACTTTCTCTATCTCTTCATCTTCTGCTTGAAACTTCGACATATATAATTGAACCATCGTTATCGATGTCGATTTGTTGTTGATTCTCAACAGGACAATCCTATCACTGAAGTGTTTGCAGTAACTCACTCCCTGCCGTACCTTCCTGTTCATAATAAATCCTACTCCCGTTATATCATTTTTTGCTCCTGTTGATATTACACTATACTCTCATCACCAGAATACCTTGTCTTCTTTCCATTTGATTTCACTGACCCCAACTACATCTACATGAGCTTTAGCAATTCCCTTTTCAGATTTTTTAGCTTCACTACCACGCTCGAATTTCTAACACTTTACCCCTCAACTCGTAGAAGATTGTCCTTCCGTTGATCATTAAATCTTTTAGTCCTGGTCATCTCCCCCTTGGTAGCCCCCTCCCGAAGATCTGAATAGGAGAGTAATGCGCAATCTTTTGCCTGTGGAGAGATCGACACATTTTCAATTACAGGCCACGTGTCCTGTGTCTAGCTGTGGTTTCCATATCGTTGACCATTGCCGATTCTTCCTCCTTTTGAAGGCAGTTTTCCGCCCCGAGGACAACAGAGCGCCGTAATCCTCTTTATCTCTTTTATTAATCCAATCTGGTAAGAGTCCTACAATGACTAGCAATATTCAAGAATCGGACGAAGAAGTGTTTTGTAAGAGTCTTCTTTCGTGGATAAGATAAACATCCTTAATATTCTTCCATTGAATTGCTGCCGGGCATCTGTCTTTCCTTGAACGACTTTTATGTGGTCTTTGGAATATAGGTCGCGCCAAACAGGTACTTCTATATAATTTACTGTTGATATGGCTTCCAATAATTTGTCACCAATAAAGTAGTCGAACAGTAACGGAACTCTTTGTTATTTAAGCAAAAAAGATAAAATTTATTCATGTTCAGGGCCTATTGCCGGTACCTGCAGCAATCCACGTTTCTCTTCCAGTGTTCCTGCATTTAGTTAGGGAATTCTGTTTGTAATCTTCCTATAGCCTAAAACATCGTCCACTAAAGAGATGGAAACTTCTAATTGCTTAAAATCATTTTAAAACGTTAAATGTACACAGCAATATTCCTTACAAAGTCTTTTTCGAAGTATTTTCTGATCTGTTTTGATGTCTCTCCTGCATGTTTTTACCTTTTCCATTTCTGTGGTGCTGGCTCGCACATGTCGAATGGTTACTTGATTTTATCCTGGCAGTTTAGTGTACACTTGCGACCGCCAAACACAAGTTTCGTCTCGTGAACTGCTTCTAGCGTACGTCTAGTCTGTCTTCAACCGCAGTTAAGTGATGTTTTATTATGTTTCGCTTTGACAACACTTTCTCTCAATAATGAATTTCTTTGAATATATTTAATAATATATTTGCTATTTAGGATTTTAAACTTTATATTATTACGTAATTGCTTAGATTATTGTAGTCTTTAGTACTAACAATCATGGCGCAGTTACGACTACATAGTGGTCGCCTATACAGGGCTGTTCGCTGGACGTATTACAATACCACATATTCAAGAATGAGATTTTTCACTCTGCAGTGGAGTGTGCGCCGATATGAAACTTCCTGGCAAATTAAAACTGTGTGCCGGACCGAGACTCGAAATCGGGACCTTTGCCTTTGGCGGGCAAGTGCTCTACCATCTGAGCTACCCAAGCACGACTCACGACCCGTCCTCACAGCTTTACTTCTGCCAGTACCACGTATTCAAGTTCGCGTAGTCGAGCACACAAGGTGTCCCAGAAAGAATGGCCATAGTCAGGGATATGTCGAGACCAAAGCAAAATACTTCATATGGATGTATGCCCTCTTCCGAATTGTTTCCGTACTATTCTATACATTCTCAGGTTTGTACCGTGCAACAGTTGGTAAACATTACAATTGCATTTTTCAAAGTATTAATTGCAAAATATGTTTTTAACGGATTCATCTCTAAGCATTATCGTACACGTGTCATTACAGCTGTTGTACAGTTCACAATGAAAGTTCGATTATCCCACCATCAAGTTCAGTGCACTTGTGTACTCTTTGCAGAACATGTATTGCTTGCCTGAGTGCCTCTAAACGTTCCCTAATAATGGCAGCAACGTCCATGACGCGACCAAGCAGTTCATCTAGCATGTTCGTCAATCGTTTGTACACCTCAGACTTCATCCTGCGGTATAATGGTGTAAGATCTGGCGATCTTGGTGGCCAGCTAATTGTACTAAGATGATCAATCGTACTGGGGTAAAGACAGTTGTGATGTTCCCTCACACGTCTGGTAAAGTGTGGTGGGGCTATATCATGCTGAAATTACATTGCAGACCCCGGAGTCAAATGACAGTCTTCAAGGTGTTCAACACATAAATTTTCCAAAACCTGCGAGTAAATCTTTATCGGCATTCACTCTTCTAAAACGACTAGATCTATCGATCCGCACCAACCTCTGATAGAATAACAAATGTGGGACTTGGGATACTAACTACTGCTTCCCAATATATTTATTCCTTAATGAAATATGTCATTAGAAATATATCACTTTTCCAAACCAACAGCTCAATTCATGGAATCAATACTAGAAATAAGAATAATCTTCACAAGGATCTAAAGTCACTTAGTCTTGTACAAAAAGGTGTGCATTATTCAGGAACACACATTTTCAATAACTTACCAGCAGCCATAAAAAGCTTAACAACCAATGAAATTCAGTTTAAGAGAAGCCTAAAGGATTTATTAGTGGCCAATTCCTTCTACTCCATTGATGAATTTCTCAGTAGAACAAACTGATGTATAAGTACAATATAACTTCTGCACAATTTCAGTGCAGTAATGTGTTCATTGCATTACCTTATAAATAAATAAAAGGAATTTTTTTATTTTAAATTCAGTGCATTAGTATTTGTAAAATGATTCTTTCATATAACGTTCATTAAAAAATGACGATCATTCCACTTGGGACCTGTGGAATGGTACATTAGCCTATTTGTTTGAGTTGTAAATATTTGTCATGTATTGTTTTTCTGACATGTTCTACATCCTGGAGGACCTCCTCACTATGGATCAATTGGAATGAAAGTAAATCTAATCTAATCTGAAAAGAAATTGGTTTCAGGTGTAGCGTGTGGAATTGCCTGCACTATCGATGATTATTACTGGCGTTGTTCATTCCAGTCCTTGTAAACGTGGCTGCATCAGTGAATGGTTTTAATGGAAGTAGATGATGATTCTCAATTAACCACTGACAAAATTCAACTCGTGTGGCATTGTCACCAACGTGAAGACTGTATGCATGCTGTACATGAAATGGGTTCAAGTTATCCGTATATAATGTTTGCATAAGTCTTCATGGGATGTTGATACGAGTAAAATGTCGCCTTGTACTGGTAGAAGGACTACGCTACAACCATTTCAAAAATGTGTTGCCGTTCCTACACAGGTAGTTGTACTTCACATTCAGAAAGAAAATGGGAAACTGGAAGAATTTCTGTAAACACTCTGCGATGAGGCATTCGACGTGCCGGAAAGCACTGACAGTGTTCTTCAACAGCAGGAGTAGCACTTCCATAGCAGAAGCCTTAAATATACACCGTACCTGCATATTCTTCATTACCATGGCTGTGTGGCGTTTTAGGCACCACGTGTACAAACAGAGTTAACCGATGCCTCTCTCTCATACACCTTCAGTTCCCGCAGTACTTCACTCACAACACACCACGGACAATAGTGCATTCAGTGAGATATTTTAATGGCAGAAAGACATCATGAGCACAGAGGTTGAAAGCAACGAGGTAGGTTTTGCTAGAATAAAAGTTCAAAGTGGTGCTTGAGGCACCTATTTGTGCGCCATTAGCCACAGGCGCCGACCGCCGAGCCCCCTCAAAAATTCGTTTGAGGGGCAGAGCCCTCATAGTAATGTAAGAAAAATATTAGTTATATTATGCTTTGTAAAATCACAAAATTATGTTTGAACTTTTTATTTTCCTTGTTTGTCGATAGTTACCTCTTAAAATACTTTCAGTAATGAGTGAAAACAAATAATTATTGCGGTAGTAAGCAGGTTAACTGAAAACGAGTGGTGTGCATCATGATAGTGTTACGGTGCAGCGGGCATTCTTAGGATTTGTCCCGGTGCGCGAACCTTCGGGTAAAGTCTGGCGCCGGCGGGCCAGCGCTACGGCCGCGGTGACATCAAAAGGACTGGAGCAGAAGCGTCTGGAACCCTCCGCCTCGCGTCGCCTTGCTTCGAGACATTACGACGCTGCGGCTATATGAAGCCTACCCTGAGTGTCGCAGTCATTCAGTGTGGATAGTTTTGTTCAGTGGATGTTGCAGACGTGTTTAGTGTTCCGACTTTAGTGTCTAGTGGACTATTTTATATAACTATATTTTATTCGTTTACCGTAGTCTCTTAGTGTATTGTGAATTAAGTTTGCAAGGGATAAGTTTGTTACCAAAAAGATGCGCTTGGAAGTTGATGATACTGCAAGTCAACTTCCAACAATTACTGTGTCGTCAATTGCTTCGTTGTCTTCTGGCGAGAACTGTTCACAGCCGAAACCTGGACAATCCAGTAAGGGAAGATCATTTCAGAAGGCTTGGTTGATCAAATATACATGGCTAGAATATGAAGCATCTACCGAAAATGTTCTTTGCAAAGCCTGCAAAGAGGCAGATGCTAACAATCTACTACAATTTTCTTCAAAAATAGAAGATGCATTTACTTCCCTAGGGTTTTCTAATTGGAAAAAGGCGTCGGAAAAATTCCATTTTTATGTAAATACGTTTACGCATAAAGAAGGCGTTCTGAAACTAAATTCTATCACTATCCGAAGTGTTACCTCCCAGTTGAATGAACAACAAATGGCTCTGAGCACTATGGGACTTAACATCTGAGGTCATCAGTCCCCTAGAACTTAGAGCTACTTAAACCTAACTAACCTAAGGACATCACACACATCCATTCCCTAGGCAGGATTCGAACCTACGACCGTAGCGGTCGCGCAGTTCCAGACTGTAGCGCCTATAACCGTTCGGCCACTCCGGGCGGCTTGAATGAACAGTTAGAGAGTGATATGAAGAAAGGTCATTCAACTCTTGAGACAATTTTTACTACCGTGCAATTTCTATGCCGACAAGGACTAGTAATTAGACGGCACGAAGATGTAAACTAAATTTTTTTTCAGTTGTTGGAACTCTGAAAGAATGACATACCTGAGTTTAAAGATTGGTTAGAGCGTTTGGGGTATAAGTGAACGTCCACGGTATTCAAAACTAGGTCATTGATCTAGTATGAAAGGTATTGGCTTCACTAAAGAAGACTGACCATTTTTCTATTATGGTTGACGAAACAAATGGTTCTTCGATTCATGAACAAGTCTCATTTTGTATTCGTACTGTTGGAAAGACCACATAGATAATATTGTGGGGAAGGCGAGCCAAAGGTTGCGTTTCATTGGCAGGACACTTAGAAGATGCGACAAGTCCACTAAAGAGACAGCTTACACTAAACTCGTTCGTCCTCTGTTAGAATATTGCTGCGCCGTGTGGGATCCTTACCAGGTGGGATTGACGGAGGACATCGAAAGGGTACAAAAAAGGGTAGCTCGTTTTGTATTATCACGTAATAGGGGTGAGAGTGTGGCAGATATGATACGCGAGTTGGGATGGAAGTCATTAAAGCAAAGACGTTTTTCGTCGCGGTGAGATCTATTTACGAAATTTCAGTCACCAACTTTCTCTTCCGAATGCGAAAATATTTTGTTGAGCCCAACCTACATAAGTAGGAATGATCATCAAAATAAAGTAAGAGAAATCAGAGCTCGTACAGAAAGGTTTAGGTGTTCGTTTTTCCTGCGCGTTGTTCGGGAGTGGAATGGTAGAGAGATAGTATGATTGTGGTTCGATGAACCCTCTGCCAAGCACTTAAATGTGAATTGCAGAGTAATCATGTAGATGTAGATCATTCCTTAATCATCAACAAAGATTTTATTGGCTTATATGAGACCCCCAACACTGAATCACAAACTCTGTTTAGTATTTAAAAGACCTTTTTGCTCGTCTTGATTTGTCAATGGATAACTTAAGAGGACAGTGCTTCGAATATGAGAGTTAAGTTCAAAGGACTAAAAAAAGTTAGTTTTGGATATACAACCAAAAGCATGTTATGTGCACTGCACTGCTCACAGTTCAGACTTGGCAGTTGTAGACTGTCTCCGCCATGTTACGTCTATATATTATGGCTTTAGCCAAGGACATAAACACCGTAAGGGAATCCAACAAAAGGATAAGACTTTTCAGAAGCATATGCTGTGAGAGCGCCAACGACCAAGCTGGTCTACGACCCCTTTGCCCGACTCGATGGACTATTCGAGCTTCTAGTATCTTGAGAATATTGAAAAACTTTCAAGAACTTCTAGAGTTTTGTGAAACATTTTCTGCACAGGACAAAACAGAGGCAGGTTATAAATGTGCAGGCTACCTTGAGGCAATGTTACAATTCAAGACTTATTTCTTTTTACATCTTTATTGCCATGCAATGAACCCAGTAGAGGGTGTCACTGAAAAAATTCAGTGCCCTCATCTAAGTGTTGCTGATCTGGAAAAAATATATGAGGGCTTGATTTGTATATTGAATGGAAGGCGTGATAGTTTTGAACACTTTTGGGAATTGTGTTTAAAAGAAAAACTTTCACAAGTTGATGATCCTTCGCATCCTCGGAATCGAAGTATATCAAAGAAGTATGAAAATAACGAAGCCAGCTCACTACACACTTTCAAAACCCCAAAGGAATACTACAAAGCTATTTACATTGAAGTTTGTGAAATGGTGAAATCTTGCATCAAGGACGGTTTGCTCCAACTGGATTCCCACAGGTCACTGCAGTTGAACAAAAGTTTTAGTAAACAGAGGTGAAACAAATTTGGAAAAATCAACTGAGTTTTTCAAAAGTGACCTAGACATTGAGAGACATTACACTTGAATATGTTAGCTGATATCGCTAATAAAAAACAACAATCATATCTCCGATCAATAATGGGACAGAAGCGATTGAACAACTTGACTGTTCTTCATGCCTACCGAGATGTTTTGGATGAAATGGATATCCGACCCGTCATCAACAACTTCATATTCAGTAATCCAGTCAGACGGTCGACATTTGCATCTTTCTAAAGACAGTCTAGCCCTAATAATGGCATTTAGAGCGATATTAAAAATCTTTATAAAAGAGAGAATTACATACATACATAATGTTACATTTTCAGCTGCGAAATATTAGTACTATTTAGTATTGTGTGACTATATTACTATAGTACTGTGTTAGTTATTTTCAAATATTTAAATATTTTTAGAGTGTAAGACCCAATTAAAACCCACTATTTACATACTTTTTGACTGAAAGTATTAGGCATACTATATTAACTGTATTAAAGCATTAACTTTGAGGTATTTTTTTTTTATTTAATGAACCCTGAGCCTTATTCAAAGTAATCTTAAATTAGTTATTTCACTTATTAATTAAAGTGCTATATTGTGTGACAGCAATATTTTATGTTTTATTCTTTTAATGATAGTTTTGGATTTGTTTAAATATAATTCCAGTCTTTCCAGAGCTATATATTCACTGATCATATGACTCTAAAATGCTTTAAAAAACTTTAAAACTCACTATTTTTCACCTAAAATTTAGAAAATTTCCCAGTGCAAGACCCCCAGTATGCCCCCCCCCCCCAATGCTTTTTATACGTCGGCGCCCCTGCCACTAACACAAAAATAAATATATATAAAATGCGTTATACCTCGGAAACCATATGGAATAAGGTGTATGTCCGTCTGAAAACTTTTGCTTCAAATTAGCATACCTGTCGTATTCATGAATATTGACAGTTGCCGGCCGAAGTGGCCGTGCGGTTCTAGGCGTTGCAGTCTGGAACCGGGTGACCGCTACGGTCGCAGGTTCGAATCCTGCATCGGGCATGGATGTGTGTGATGTCCTTAGGTTAGTTAGGTTTAATTAGTTCTAAGTTCTAGGCGACTGATGACCTCAGAAGTTAAGTCGCATACTGCTCTGAGTCATCTGAACCAATATTGACGGTTCCTCCTGTGATGTACTGTGTAAGTTAGTTTTATTTGTAATTTAATTCCTTAGTATTTCACTAACCCTTGATTTCTCTCGTTTTAAAAAAAATGTCATTTAGTGATATAAGTTGAAATCAGTAATGATACCATTTGAATGATCTGAAGCTGTAATGTACTATAAAAAAGTAGTTTCTACAGTTCACTGAACAACTACATTTATTCTCCGCAAGAGAGCGTGTGCTATGAGAAGGAAGGTATGTAGCGTATCAGTGTAATTCCCAACTGCCCTTAGTTTTCTATTCCCTTTGGGTGCATGGGGAAAACAACTCCATAGAACGTCTCTCAACTGTATTGTATTGGTTATTACGAAAAATATATCTAGAATGAATTTATTTGAAACTTGTAGGCACAATAAAACTGTGTATCGGACCAGAATTCGCATCTGATTTAGCTGCTGAGCTATCCGAACACGGCACCGTTTGTATAGCTCAATTGGTGAAGAACTTGCCGGTGAGGAGGCAGAGGCTTTACGTTTGATTCCCATCCCGGAACTTTCAAATCACCATTCCAAAGTGAAAATTCATTCTAAAAGGATTAATTTGTTTCCTCACTCGTCCACCCATACACCCTCACACACATACAAACACACACACACACACACACACACACACACACACACACACAGGACCTGAAAATATCATTTAGCACTGTCTTAGCAATACCAACACATTTTAAATATGGATACCTTTACGACCACCACAAAAATAACGAAATACGTTAATAAAGAGTCACTGATGTATTAGTAGAGACCAAATACTGAATATTAACATTCGTTGCGAAAATTCACATTAACTGAAAAAATATAAAACAATTACAGAATTTAACAGAAGAACTCATTAAATACAAAAAAACATTTTTTCAAACTTTTAAAACGTAAGAGACTTAACTAAATTACATATATATACAAAAGCTGCACATAAGGTATTCCCCCTTGGTATTGTTAGTACTATAGCTTAACTACATCTTTCAGTCTAGTCTGTTCCACCATCGATTTGTATGTTTTCCCGTCTACTCTAGTAAATCTTGTAAGGTGGCATGGTCTCCTGACCTTCATTTCTTACATATTCCTACCTCACCACCGTATTGTGCGTATCAAGACGTTTCGTTTGAGCTCAAACTCGATAGTGTAGAGCCAGTTTTACATATTTCCATTTAATCGATATGAAAATCCAATAAATAAATTGCAAGTGCGCACCGAGATTAAAAAGTCGAGGCTGGCGTACACAAATATTCAAGACACGACAGCCATAGGAGTTTTTGTTCCATGGAGGCAACCAGCCCGCTGGAAAGTCCGTAGGAGGGTGAGATAGCACGCAGCTGTGCTGGCCGGACAATCACCCATGGACTAAAACAGTTTTCTGCCAGAGAAAAGGGATAATGGCCTGCGTGTTCACCTTAAAAGGAATACCTGCTGTATTGTTTGGGAGAGCTCCAGCATATGCATTTTTTGACGGACCTAATGCGCAGTTCCAGAGTTCTCACAGGTGGACAGTAAATGCCTAACGCCGATGCTATATATTTCCAGATTGGTTGGCTTTGCCATTCTCCAATTTGTAAGAGTAACACTAATTGGTGGACTATTTCTGAAGCAATGAGCTGGAGGAGTGAGGGAAAGACAACAGATGATATACCCTTTCTCTTTTTGCGTGGAGGTAAGTCGTTCCATTGACACTCTTGTAGTGGGAACACGTAGCGGGAGCGAGTGCTCTCGTGCGTGTGCGCAGAGAGCGAAGAACAAAGTCTCTAATCAGTACTGCACTGAGGGAGCACCTCTGTCGCTAGCGAATCGGAGTGACACTCTGTATTGAGTCGCACGCGATTAAGTGTTTGTTCACTATGTTGGCTACGACACTTAATGTGCGGTGTGAACACGGACAGAGTATTAGTTAGCGCCTGCAAGCGAACATTGAGTGGCATCGCAGTGGACTGGTTATCTGACTGGTGTACCGCGCCAATAGTTAGACTAGGGGCAGGTAGGGGTCCTTGACTTCATCAAGGCGTAGTGAGAGTTCGATTGGCGACGGTCAATCCAGATAGAAAGTGACAGTTTTGTTATTTTGCAGCGGCGAACGACGCAGGCAGCAGTCATCGCAGCTCACGGTATTTTCCGCTACAGTGTAGGCGAGCCCCATCTTTCTCCCATTAGAAATAACATACTTCATTCACATCACTCCATTACATTTCTCACGCGACAGCCTCGACCGTACTTAGAAAAATCCAATCGTATAATTATTCAAGTTGAGTAGGCGCAGCTCTCAGCCATTCTGCCGAGTAAATAACATTCTTAAAGAAAAGATATAAAAGAGCTTTCCCATACTTTGTATATAAGTGTCATTAACAGGATTCCTATCCATAAGAGGTAACCTCCTATTCCGAAAAGAACCTTGAAATTTGTGTATCAGATTATTAATAACAGTTTCACTTGATTTTCTTAAATTTGGCAATAAATAATATTTTCCGCTTGTTTAGTGATTTTCTTACACTAACTAGCAATAATCCAGTACCCAAGTATCCCACTAGTTACATAAGAAAATAGAATATTTTTGTGTCTTTTTCTTACAGCGGACGACTCCAGAAGATATTTATTGCTGAAAGTTTTTCAGGCATTTCTTTTTGGTACGTTAGGAGCGTCTGTCTGACTTCTGTAGTAGTGTGGGGTGGAAATTGCTTCTTGCAGGAACCAAAGGGTACTTGTCAGGTCAATCTGTTGTGCAACTCGTCAACATAACACCCACCCACTGTCAATCTTAACATCTATCTTTCCATTGCCTGCTTAGCAACTACCAGCTTTTTAATGGTTTCTGTGTTGGAGGTTCATGGCTTCCTACCATACGTCAGAACTCATAGCAGACAGTAACACTAAACTTACCTTTTCAACACACTGGAAGCTTGAACCTGAAAATTCGATTTAGTTCACCTAAAGGCGCTGTACGACATTTTTTCCCCTCTTCTTTCCGTTTTTTATTCTATCAATTCAGAAATTACTTTGAATTGTCCTAAAATACAGAAACTCATCTGTTTCTATGACTTCTTTGTTGTTTGCTGTTAAGTATGTTAACTAACGGCATTGTCGCAGCGGTAACACTGGTTCCCGACGGATCACCGAAGTTAAGCGCTGTCGGGCTGGGCTACCACTTGGTTGGTTGATCGAGAAGCAGCGGCTCCGGTCTCATAAAACGACATACAGCCGGAAGAGCGGTGTGCTGAGCACATGTGCCTCCATATTTGCATCCAGTGACGCCTGTGGGCTGCAGATGACACGGCGGCCGGTCGGTACCGTTGGACCTTCATAGCCTGTCCTGGCGGAGTTTCCTTTAATTTTTAAGGGAACTGTAGACCATTTTTTTCTCTTCTTTCAGTTTTTTTCTTCTGCCGTTTCAAAAGTTGCTTTGAATTGCCCTAGATACAGAAAATCGATTGTATCTACGAATTCTTTGTTGTTTGCTGTTCAGTGTGTTGGTGTACATTATTATCTTATTATATAATAACAATAACTACTATTAGTAAACATAGCAATAACAATCATAATGTTAATAATAGTACTGAACGTAAATGCGTATCTGCGTTTCAGTCTTTTATTCAACAACGGCAACTATTACTACTACTACTACTACTACTACTACTACCACTGCTCCTGTGATAGGTGCAGGGATTGACACTTTACCCTGATTAAATGTGACATACTGTGCGTAAATAGTGGAAGATATCGACTACTGTTCGGTTACGCTTTTAGTCACCTAGGGATAACCATACGGTGCAACCCGAAGTGGAATAACAGCATAAAACAAATGGTATGAAAAGAAAATGCCATGCTGAGTTCAGTGGAAGGATCTTTAAATGTAATTCAACCACGAAAGAAATGGTTTATGAAACACTCGTTAGATCGGCTCTTGAGTATTGTTCATCAGTCTGGGACTCTTATCAGGTTGGGTTAGCAGAAAAGCAGCAGCAAAGAGCAGTGGTTTTCGTTATGGGATCGTTTAGTCGGCACGAGAGCGTTACGGAGGTGCCCAATGAATGGCAGAGGCGACAGCGTCAGTTGCCAATCTCTGCACCGGTCATGGAGAGGTTTACGACTGAATTTCCAAGAGAGTACTACGGCGGTTTACCGATAGTCATTTTTCCTATGTGTCACTCGCGGAGTGAAAATACAAGGAGGGAAAAGACTGTAACGTGGCTTGCAGAGTGTAGATGTAGATGTGGAAGAAGGTCTAAACGGAATATAGAGCGAATCACCTAAAACATACATCGAAGATATTTCAATAGTAGAAGGCGCCATTGATATGATGGTGTCAGAGAGCGGAATGACAGGCCGGAGTCCCCCTTTGTAGCCCATTCGCAGAGGGTTATGAGTTTCAAATGTGTATTTATTTACAAAAAGGTACACATATTTCAATGGAACAATGCATATTGACAGTACCACAGCCAAAGAAGACTAAATTAGAACGTCAGTGGTGTTTTTTGCAGGAATCTAGCGCAATTAGTTTAGGAAATATCGTAGTTTGAACATTGTGAATACCTACAGTTGTTTGTTTCTTGTTGTAGCACAAACGAATCTGAATTTCACATGGGTACGTAGGTGCAGCCCTACACAGATGTTTATACTTCTCCGAAGGTGTCATGTTATTAAACATGAACGCAAACAAATGAGAGTACAATATATCAGTGGGGTCTGACACGTAAATAAGCAATGTATACTGAATGACTGTGTTCAAAATGCCCACCACTAGCGCCAGTACAAGCTTGGAGTCTGCTATACGACGATTGTTGCACCTGATCCAGCATTTCAACAGAAATTTCAGCACATGCAGCACTAATACATCGTTTCATATCATTCGTAATAGTTTGAAAAAGATGAAGAGGTTGTGGTGTATTGGAATATCTTTTGGCGTACGAGGTACACGAACGAACAGCATACCTCCTACGTTCACCATAAACCACGAGCATTTACGCAAGGATATACCATCATCGAGGCACGTCCTAGTACGTTCACTATCACATAATAAGTGACAGGACCGCCGCAATCCAATCACAGTGTACATAATGTAAACAAACATAACGACGTCGCCTAGCATCTACACAATAGGACTGAACAATCGGCTGTCAGTGTTTACAGTCTTTACAATACGATAACCCGTAAACTACTTGCACTAGCTTCCTGCAGCAAACACCATTGGCGTTCTAATTTACACTACTTTTAGCATTTACTGTCAATAGGCACTGTCCCATTTTAAAATTTGTAAAGCTGCACTTTCGTCAACATATCAATATCTGTGTATTGGACGCAAATACGCACTCTTGCCAACTATTCAGTTTTGTGAAAGCGGCAAGTCGATAGCGCCTTCCATGCCCGAAACAGTAGCGGTGAAAGTGTTAAAGAAAAAAAGCACGCGAAACTTCAAAGAACTTAAAATCCCCAATATTGGCGAAATTTTACAGATGCTCGAGCGCGAACTTCAATGCGAGATGCTTTTAATAGTTTCCACAACGAAACTTTTTCTCGAAGTCTGGCAGAAAATCCAAAGCGCTTCTGGCCATTAGTAAAGTACACCTGTGGCAAGAAGCATTCAATACATTCACTGCGCGATAACAATGATGATGGTATCGATGACATCTCCACTAATGCAGAGTTACTAAACACGGTTTTCCGAAATCCCTTCACAAAAGAAGACGAAGTAAATATTCCAGAATTAAAATCAAGAAAAACTGCCAACATGAGTATCTTAGAAGTAGATGTCCTTGATGTAGCGAAGCAACTTAAAATACTTAAGAAAGGCAGGGCTTCCGATCCACATTGTACGCCAATCAGGTTCCTTAAACAATATGCTGGTCAGTAGCTCCATACTTAGCAATCATATATAACCGCTCGCTTGTAGAAAGAGCAGTACCCAGGGACTTGAAAGTTGCACAAATGACACTAATGTAGGAAAATCCGCTGAATTAGGGACGCACCACTACCGTCGATTTCAGTACGATTTTGGAACATACACTGTAACTGAAAGTTAAGAAACACTCCTAAGGAAACGATCTATTGGCAACACGGATTCAGAAAATATCGTTCTCGTGAAACACAACTAGCTCTCCATTCTCAAGAAGTAATGAGTGCAATCGACTGGGGAGGTCACATTGATTCCATATTTTTAGATTTCCGGAAGGCTTTTGACACCAGAACAACCACCTCTGGCCGTAATAACGGCCTTGATAAGCCTGGGCATTGAGTCAAACAGAGCTTGGATGGCGTGTACAGGTACAGCTGCCCATGCAGCTTCAACACGATACCACAGTTCATCAAGAGTAGTGACTGGCGTATTGTGACGAGCCAGTTGCTCGGCCACCATTGACCAGATGTTTTCAATTGGTGAGAGATCTGGAGAATGTGCTGGCCAGGGCAGCAGTCTAACATTTTCTGTTTCCAGAAACGCCCGTACAGGACCTGCAACATGCGCTCGTGCATTATCCTGCTGAAACGTAGGGTTTCGCAGGGATCGAATGAAGGGTAGAGCCACGGGTCGTAACACATCGGAAATGTAACATTCACTATTCAAAGTGCCGTCAATGCGATCAAGAGGTGACCGAGACGTGTAACCAATGGCACCCCATACCATCCCGCCGGATGACACGCCAGTATGGCGATGACGAATACACGCTTCCAATGTGCGTTCACCGCGATGTCACCAAACACGGATGCGATCATCATGATGCTGCAAACAGAACCTGGTTCAAATGGCTCTGAGCACTATGGGACTTGACATGTGAGGTCATCAGTCACCTAGACTTAGAACTACGTAAACCTAACCAACCTAAGGACATCACACAGATTGATGCCCGAAACAGGATTCGAACCTGCGACCGTAGTAGCAGCGTGGTTCCGGACTGAAGCGCCTAGAACCGCTTGGCCACAGCGGCCGGTCAGGGTCACGTAGATAATATTTTCATCACCAAGTTTCTCCTCAGAGTGTGAAAACATTTTGTTGGTGGCCGCCTAGATAGGGAGAAATGATCATCGTAATAAAATAAGGCAAATTTGTGCTCGCACGATAAGATTTAAGTGTTCATTTTTCCCGCTCACTTTTCGAGAATGGAACGATAGAGGAATTGCTTAAAAGTGCCCTCTGCCAGGCACTTAACTGTGAATTGCAAAGTAATCACGCAGAACTAGATGAAGATACAGACGTAGGTGAGTCACCCTGTATAATAAAATAAAATTTCGACGCCAGGAAAAGCAAAATGAGTAAACGGATGCCGAACTACGAGAATAACTGAAAAGACTGGTACCCCTAAATTGACTACTGGCTATTAAAATTGCTACACCACGAAGATGACATGCTACAGACGCGAAATTAACCGACAGGAAGAAGATCCTGTGATGTACATTTAGCTTTTCAGAGCATTCACACAAGGTTGGCGCCGGTGGCGACACCTACAACGTGCTGACATGAGGAAAGTTTCCAACCGATTTCTCATACACAAACAGCAGTTGACTGGCGTTGCCTTATAAAACGTTGTTGTGCTGCCTCGTGTAATGAGGAGAAATGCGTACCATCACGTTTCCGACTTTGATAAAGGTCGGATTGTAGCCTATCGCGATTGGGGTTTATCGTATCGCGACATTGCTGCTCGCGTTGGTCAAGATCCAATGACTGTTAGCAGAATATGAAATCGGTGGGTTCAGGAGGGTAATACGGAACGCCGTGATGGATCCTAACGGCCTCGTATCACTAGCAGTCGAGATGGCAGGCATCTTATCCGCATGGCTGTAACGGATCGTGCAGCCACGTTTCGTTCCCTGAGTCAACAGATGGGAACGTTTGCAACACAACAACCATCTGCACGAACAGTTCCATGACGTTTGCAGCAGCATGGACTACCAGCTCGGAGACCATGGCTGCGGTTACCCTTGACGCTGCATCACAGACAGGAGCGCCTGCGATGGTGTACTCAACGACGAACCTGGGTGCACGAATGGCAAAACGTCATTTTTTCGGACGAATCCAGGTTCTGTTTACAGCATCGTGATGGTCGCATCCGTCTTTGGCGACATCGCGGTGAACGCACATTGGACGCATGTATTCGTCATCGCCATACTGGCGTATCACCCAGCGTGATGGTATGGGGTGCCATTGGTTACACGTCTCGGTCACCTCTTGTTCACATTGACGGTACTTTGAACAGTGGACGTTACATTTCAGATGTGTTACGACCTGTGGCTCTACCCCTCATTCGATCCCTGCGGAACCCTACATTTCAGCAGGATAATGACCGACCGCATGTTGCAGGTCCTGCACGGGCCTTTCTGGATACAGAAAATGTTCGACTGCTGCCCTGGCCAGCACATTCTGCAGATCCCTCACTAACTGAAATCGTCTGGTCAATGGTTACCGAGTAACTGGCTCGTCACAATACGCCAGTCACTACTCTTGATGAACTGTGGTATCGTGTTGAAGCTGCATGGACAGCTGTACCTGTACACGCCATCCAAGCTCTGTTTGACTCAGTGCCCAGGCGTATCAAGGCCGTTATTATGGGCAGAGGTGGTTGTTCTGGGAACTGATTTCTCAGGATCTATGCACCCAAATTGCGTGAAAATGTAATCACATGAAAGTTCTAGTCTAATCTTTTTGTCCAATGAATACCCGTTTATCATCTGAATTTCTTGTTGGTGTAGCAATTTACATGCCGCTTTTGTGACCCAACAAGCTCTACAGAGTGTCAACACGTTGCCATGCCCTGCTCGATAACCCCGCTCTCCAGTGGAGCACATATGAGACATCATCGAAAGGCATCTCCAGCGTTATCCACAACCAGCATTACCTTCCCTGTTCAAAATAGTTGAAATGGCTCTAAGCACTATGAGACTTAACATCTGAGGTCATCAGTCCCCTAGACGTAGAACTAGTTAAACCTAACTAACCTTAGGACATTACACACATACATGTCCGAGGCCGGATTCGAACCTGCGACCGTAGCAGCAGCGCGGTTCCGGACTGAAGCGCCTAGAAACGCTCGGTCACAGCGGCCGGCACCGTCCCTGTATTAACCGACCAAGTGCAACAGATATGGAACTCCATGTCACAAAGTGACATCCGGCACCTGTACGACACAATGCATGCACGTTTGGAAGCTTGCATTCAACATTCTGCCAGTTAATGATCATTAATGTACCAGTATTTCACATTATAATGGCTCTATCGCCCTTACATTAAGATGTGATTGAATCACTTAAATATGTTACCAAGATAAACGTGTTCCCTAAATTTAATTACTCTACATTAATTATATTTTGGTGTTGCGATTTTTTTCCGTCAGTGTATGCAGGCTGCAGAGCGTCGGCTGCCTCGATCGTAGGTTCCTCTGCAGACGTCGTTATACTGCTACGAACTCCTGTAACAAGCAAAAGTGAAATTAGTCAGGACTCGCTGCGGAGGCTGTTATTAATGACGGGATCAGCCAAATGAAACAGTTTTCTCTCAGCACGACGGATGGCAGAGGTCAGGTTTTCATCGCCGTCCGGCGCGTGTTCTCGATCTTACGGCCGGGCACGATACGATTCATTCGGCAGAGGGGCGCTTCCGGATAGCATCTGCCGCTTGCGCAAGCGCCGGCGATTCCTCCGCCGCCAGAGCCTCGCGGTCCGGCGTGTAATCAGCGGGAGTCTCGCGGCGCTTGACCGGCCGGCTCCGTGGGCGGTAGCCGCTGCGCTCGCCCCCACGAGGCCCTGTGACCTGGCCGGCCGGGCGCGCCTTATTAACAGTAAATCAAGGCGATGCTATCTGGCCCGCTGTGGGACCGCAGACAGCTGTTCCTCTCTTCCTGGTCGCGACGCTCACAGCTGCCGCTGCCGCTGCCGCCGTGACGGGGGCAGAACGCCGCGCCGTGCCGCGCCCAGCCGACTGTGGCGACCTCACGACCGGGGGCGGCACACGGCTTCCGGGCCGCCCCTCGATCAGAGCCTTCCACTCTCTTCTCCATGATGCAATACTCGCCGCGCACTGAGCCATCGGCCGCAAGGGAAGAATTAGGGAACAGTCTGTAAGACGACGAAGTGGGTAAGATGAGCCAATTTGTTAATTCGCCTGGAACAGCTCGGTCACTCCGGCCGGTGGCAAATTGTGTTACTCGCTGGACAGTACTCGACAAGTTCTTGGTGCATGTGTTGACGTTTTGAAGTCATTGTACTCTGTGCAGGCACATCAAATTTTTAAGACTTCAATCGAGGGTTTCTCGCTGGTCATTTTAAGACATAAGCTATAAAAAACACGTAAAATTTTGCCTACCTACGAATCCTGAACTGACAGAGAAGAAAGCAAGGAAAGCACCACTGTTTTGGCCGCAGGCTAATGTGGCCGGACCCAACGCCGTATCATCTTCTGCCAGTGGCGTCATCGAGATGCGGTATGGAGGGTTTTGGGTTCAGCACATAGCTCTCCTGGCCTGACTAGCAGACCTGGTGATACTACTCTTCGGTCGAGTTGTACATCACAACTCTGAATGCAGCCCATTCCAGTCGTCCCAGCTGGGACGAGTCCCTGGGCAATACTGGAAATCGAAAGCGGATCCCGCGCATGGCAGTCAGCCGTGCTAAGCACTCATCTACGGAGACCAACTGAAGTCACGGGGCTCAAAGATATTTAAAATTTGGCCGACAAACAACGAAATTCTTAACCGCAAATGCTGTCAGAATGTCTGGAGCCATTCAAGTTGGAACGAACGACACACAAAACTAGTTGTAGCAAATGTAGGCATCACACAAATTCTTTATAAGAATCCATAGGAAGTTATATTCATTCACTAAGGACGTAGATTACATAACCGTCGTTTGACTGATCTTTCTTCCCGTGCACTTCAAATAAAGTCTGTCCCGAATTTCAACCATAACGCCACGTTTCGTTCGTGTACCATCGAATTCATCCGCATACACACAGATGAATCATAAAATTATGACCATCCGCTTAACAGCGGCAGTTCTGTGTGGCATGGATTTATCAAATGCTCGATATGTTTCAGGAGGTATGTCGCACCAGATGTGTACGTGTAGGGCATGCATTTCACGTAAATAATGGTTCGGCGGTTTGCGAGTGGCAAGCTGACACCCACTATCAGTCCAGATATGTTCATGCATGTTCAGCTGAGGCGAATTTGGTCGCCAAGACATCAGCGTAAGTCACTATGATGCTCATAAAACAACTATAGCACGATGCTGAACTTCGGACACAGACAGTTATCCAGCAGGACGATGTCATCTGAGTCGGGGAAGACATCAAGCATGAAGGGTTGCAGGTGTTCTTCAATAATGTTCACGTAGTCCACAGCTGTCAAGGTGCTTACGATTACTATTATGGTTCAAATGGCTCTGAGCACTATGGGACTCAACTGCTGAGGTCATTAGTCCCCTAGAACTTAGAACTAGTTAAACCTAACTAACCTAAGGACATCACAAACATCCATGCCCGAGGCAGGATTCGAACCTGCGACCGTAGCGGTCTTGCGGTTCCAGACTGCAGCGCCTTTAACCGCACGGCCACTTCGGCCGGCTATTACTATTATGGTCCCATGGGATCCCAGGTGGATGTTTGCCGCAGAACACTGCTGCCTTCAGCTGTCTGCAGCCCATGTTCCTAGCAATCGTTCGCCTGGATGAAGGAAAACCCAGATACGAACGTCCACCTGGTGTAACAGGACATGTGATTCATTCGACCCGCCAACAGGTTTTCATTGATCCAAGCCCGCTACAACCGTAATTGACGATGTCGTTGGATCAACACAAGAACACGTTGGGGTGGTCTGCAGTGGAAGGCCGTGTTCAGCAATGTGCGCTGACTGGTGTACTCCGTAACACTTGTGTCTGCACCAGCATTGTACTCAATTGTCAGATCTGCTACAAATCTCCACTTATCTCGCTTTACAGAGAGGACAAGCATCTGACCTTCACATTCAGTGAGGAGACGTGGACGGTTAACGCCTTGTCGCCTATTCGTCGTTTCACTGTCCTTCGACCATTTCCCACAGATGCTTATGAGACAAAACCATGCACTACTTACCAGCTTCGCTGTTTCATAGATGCTCCTTCACAGGCGGCACTCCATAACAATTGGCTCTTCATGACAGTCGGTTTAGTCAGAGTATTTCCCTATTTGCGGCCCGTAACGTCTCTAGACCGATCCCCCATTCGTCCCTGCTTCGCTTAAACACTTTTCTGATCGTTTCACGTGCCCACATCAGCACCAGACGGTATTCAATCTCGCGGTAGGAAGACGTCACAATGTTTTGTCTCATCACTGTATGTTGCACGTTTAATCAGTTCTGTCCAAGCAACTGCGTGTGTTGTGTGACACATCATCCAGTCCCAACACAATTACATAGCATGGACTACTTTTCAATATGTCTCGCAACAATCATTAAAATTTTACAGATGGTGATGACATAGTCGACATTAGTATCAAGAATATAAAAGTTGTATAGCAAAATTTTGTTGATGTGTATGACAAGTCTTATCGAATCTGTTTTGTACAACTTAAAGAACACTGAATTGTACGAGTATCTGGCCTGATTTTATGTCGGAAAGCCACGCTTCGGCCATGCATCATCGAATCAATCCGTACACAAATCACAGGCAGGAAGGGTGTTCAGTACATAAACACATCACAAAAGCTCTTTGACTCAAACCATATCTAACAGGTAATAAACTGAGAGTAAGAAGAATGGTGGGATTTAAAACTATAGTGATAGTGTTCCTCAAATCAGTTACGAATAAAATCGCTCCCGCGCAGCAGTAGTAAGTGGTGGAAATAAGCTACGAAATTTCTAAATTGGCATTAATCAGTAAAACAAGCAACTTGATTAACATAAATGAAAATGATTATTCGATTGTACTTAAGGGTGAACAGTCGATGGAACAAAGGGGAAGGCTGGCAGTGAAACCCACTGTTGAAAAACTGGCGGCTAGCATCACAGCGCTATCACTGAAAGGTAGGAACTGACATTTTCAGGTGATACAGAATTCGGAATAAAAATCAAAACTGAATCCATTGACAATGGATACTGGGAAACCATTACGAAAGAACCAGAGTCAGTGTCAAAACCAGTAGTATCTGGAAATATAAATGATTTGTTGAGCACGTTGATCAGAAAAATTAATGCTCAGCCTACACCAATAAAAGCTCAATCCTAATCTATTAATGCTAAAAATTATGCTCAGTCCGAGTCAGTAAAAGCTCAGTCCGAATAGTTAACTGTAAAATTGAGGCACAATCAAGTAAAATATATGATCAGAACAAAGCAGTCAAGATCGTAAATAACAATGTTGGAGTCGTTAACACGAAAGTAGATGAAATTAAGAAAGAAATAATAGTAACAAATACCGAAATCGGTAATCTTAGGCAGGACATGACAGAGGTACAGTCAAGAATAGGAAGCATAAATAGTCTATTGAGACGGAAGTAGAGGCGATCGAATAAAAACTGGAACAGACTGTTTATCCCATTATTGAGAATAAAGGAGTTGAAAAGGTAGAATTAGCACGAAAAGACGATAGGGAAAGGTTACGAATTTGCAAACTTTAGTACCAGACGTAGACATGAGAGTGAAGAAGCAGTTGACAACGTGTGATGAGAAAAAGAGGAAAGTGGAAAAGTTAGCGACGACTACCTGCCAATTAGTTAACAAAAGTAACCGGACTGGAACAGAGATTAGGCGAAACAGAACTATGTGTCATGCCATGCACATATTACTGAAATCGAAGCGAATGAGGAGCATTTCGATCCCCTCAAAAAGCAGAGAGGATTACTTATTAACGACTTCATTAGAAATTCTGACAGGGTATTGCCCGTATCGTGAACAGATAGGAGAAAAATTAGCGCCGTAATCGACGTGCTAGCGATCAAGGCAAAGCGATGGGGCTTAGACCTCGATGTTGCGAACTTGAGCTTCCACGAATTTGAGAATACGTTCTTGAAAAAATAGTTGGCCAGAGCAGAAGCAGGAGAGTGTATGGCACGTTTTCGTAGTGTCAAAATCCTTCGATGCAAACTCGTGCGGCTCAATGAAAGAATTTTACGAATATCAGATCCACAAAATAGAATAGTAGTGTGATCGATGGACTGAATCAGGGATTGTCTGGGAGTTGCGGAAGAAGCTTTCAGATGATTCCAAGAGGTATATAGGCAGTAGTTACACAACAATTACTGCATTCTTAGAAAGGGTCGAAGATGAAGATAACTCGGCGGAATAACCGAGAAAATTGTAAAGCCGTGGTCATAGCAACAATTATCACAACGGCAACAACTATAATAACAATAACCATGTCTAATAATGGTTGCCACCACCATGGTAATGACAATTCACTCCAGTATGAACAATAATAGTAGAAATGGTAGAGGCCAGTATCAAATGAATATGGTACTTAGTTCTCAGCTGAATAATTGTAGGTTGGAGCAAAACCAGCACCTGCGACAGTCAGATAGAAACGGGAGTGTCGTACTTAGGGAAACCATTAGCCGCGCCGATTGGGCCCGTCGGGGGTGGAAAAACCTTGGCGGCCTAGAAGAAAACCTGGGCAACGTCGCTATGACAGATCCGAATGGATAAATTGGCGGTGGGAGAATGTGCAAGAAGACAGAGCGAGTAACGCACCTGCGGTAACAATAACTGAAGTTGAAATGACAGTCGACAAAGCGATCACTGTCCGTAATAATGATGAAAATATAGTACCTGTCAACGAGGAAGGGGCGACCGCTGTTAAGACAACAATGGTGCCACAGGCTCCAAAACAGTGCAATTCGCCGGCGTAATTAAAGCGATATCGGATAAAACTACCGTTATCGCACAGGGCAACGCGGAACTCGGGTGGTGTGGCTGGCTACATCAGTTTGTTCGGATATACGACGAACTGAACAATCACATGGGATTGTATGGAAGGTGTGGTAACGGGGAGAGCACACTATATTTGACGCTTCTCAGTCCGCATGAAATTAGCGTTTATTAAGAAAAGGAAAGCTATGTATCGAAGAGGCAGGCTTGTCCAAATGCTTTAGTAATTCAAGTAGCCAACCCCAGCGACGCTACTCCTAAATTTCTGAAGTGGAGGAAGACGAGTTTGCCTATGATGACTGGGTAGGACTAATTGAAAGCCACCTAGATTACAATATCTACGACGTTAAGGCTGACACCATACAGTCAGACGAGAGTGGTGTGCATTACGTGAGCTCGGGAGAAGAATTAGAAGCATAAACACATTTCTCCAAGCATCTTGGAAGATGATAGCCATCTTTCCGAAGAAAATTTACGTGACTTGAAAGTTAGCGAATTGTTGGTGAAACAAGGTTCGTTAATCGAAGAAACTGATAAAAAGGTTAGTGTTGGGGTCAAAACGGCTTCAGAAACCGCTGGACAGACAGAGAGAAATTAAGGATGTCAAAGAACAGAAAATTAAAAAACCGCCAGGTAAACCGCTGTCTGTATTAGAATCAGACGGATTTTTCTGAAATGACCTTGATGTGAATGAGGACGTGCTATTGGAAAACCAAGAACTAGACACAGAGACACTAGACAAATAACAGCGCCCGTCGACATGCGCGGCATACAAATGCACGCTTTAATTGATGCTACTGGGGCAGAGGTAAGTACTATGTCCGGAAAAATTTTCAGTTTGCTTAAAGATATACCAGGAGTAGTAGTAATGCCCTGAAATGGGACTTCAAAAAATCGGTGCTACCGGAAAGAGTAATAAACCTATAACCCATGAAATATTTGACTGCTTCGACGTTCAAGAGGAACAATTTGAGGTAACAATAAAACAATAATGCTAATTTCAAAATATAAGACCGAAGTTACTGTGAGTTTTAATAAATCAGGTGATGTGAGTCGTCAGTACCAACCTATTCGCATTGTTACTTGGCCTGATGACATTGGTTTAGGCAGAAATATAGAATACTGTACCAAATGCTACACCTGAACAGAAACGAGACTTGTTTAACGTAAATACCAGAAAAAATTGTTTTCGAATAAAACATGGCTTGTTACTGGATACTGGTGCAAATTAAATGCAATGCCCCATGAACCGTTCTTTTTACGACTGTAAGCAGTACCGCTGTCCAAAAAGGAGGTCGTACAACAAAAAATAGATTGAATGTTCGAATGGAATGTTGTAGAGAGGAGTACTAGTCCCTATAACATTCCCTTGGTCGTAGTAGGAAAAAGTAGACGGCAGTGTCAGAATCATAACAGATGCACGTATGCTGAACAGAGGTGTTTAACGTGAACCAGAAAATATGGAGGAGACACTGCAAAGATTTCATAATATAGAATTTATGACTAGCCTTGAAGTTACGGGTGCCTACTGGCAGATAGCTCTTGAGGAAGAATCTAGGAAATGTAATGCTCTTTTTGTTTGCAGGCAGGGGTTACCAGTTTAAGGTGGTGCCATTCGGACTAAACATATCGATGTATGGCTTTATCAGAGCGCTCGATAAAGTACTTGGCGCGGCCCTAAGTGCCAGACTGGCAGTGTACGTGGACGGCTTGTTGTTGGCGAATCCGACTTGGTCAGCACTTTGCGATGTTTTAGACGAGGTTTTCAGTGGGTTACGCAAAGATGGTATGACTCTGAAACTGAGAAAGTGTGAGTTTGAGAAGCAAGAATTGAATTTTCTTGGTCACATAATTACTACAGCAGGAATCGCCGAAGATCCATAGAAATGCTAGAAAGAACAATTAAAAACTTTTCTGGGATAACAGGATTTTATCGCTAGTTCGTGCATGGGCAAGCTTTCAATTACCCAAACTTAAACAACACCGTTTGTGTGGACTAACGAGTGTCAGGCCACATTTGGGACACTGAAAAGCGAGTTATTACAGCGTAACATACTGCACCATCCTGACCTTTCGTTACCATTTCTCATTACGATTTAGGTGTGGAACTGTTTCAGAAGGTGGGAGAAGGAGAGAACAAGGAACACCAGACGGTTTCATTCGTAAGCCGGACGATGACGAAAAGTGAGCTAAACCATACGATTTCTGAGAAGGGAGGTCCCGCAATCGTATGGGGTTTTATCAAATCTGAGGGTTACTTATTGGGCCGAAAAGTGATATTTCTTACGGACCATAATGTGTTCACTTATCTCAAAGATTGTCGTTTACTGCACGAAAGACTGACAAGATGATCTCTTTATTTACAGCAGTTTAATTATGATGTATGGTATGTAAAAGGTACAGGCAACAGCATAGCGCTTGCGCTGTCGCATTTACCTGAAACAGATCAGCAAATAGTGGAAGACGAATCCGAAAGTATACTGAAATTGTACAAATTTCAAGCTGTTGCGGATACAGAAAAACGTCAAGGAGATACCTTTACTTTTACCGTAATAAAGAATAACCAAGTCATATGCAAAGTCTCATAACAATATTTTTACTGAGAAACTACTATGAATTACTATTATTAATACTTCACAATCAACTGATCACTCTCAGTCTTGACTAATATTCACACTTGTACTTGCTACAACTAGGACTTCTTACTTATTCATTCTTTTTCTGCTTCTGAATATAAACTGTCTTCCTATTCGGCGAATAGTCCGTATTCATAACACTACGATGGAAGGTTCTCTGCGCAAGGTAACAGTAGAATAATCGTAACTTTTCTCGAACAAATGTCAGGCAGAATAACATATCAATATCACTAGAATGGCTGCGACTTTTCTCATAGGTATGTGTTATCTATCTATGTGCCAGACAGAAACGTATAAAATACGATGACGCGGACGCGCTTGCTACATAGGGAAGTACAACTACTGGATACTGGATAACAGGGACGGGGGGGGGGGGGGGGTGCACCGTTCGCCCCCCGCCATATGCATCCGTCACTGTTCTGTTTTCAAGACTTAGAACGACGAAAGAAGACAGAATGTAGTTGTAAAAATATGCGTCGTCATCAAAGCGAATGCGAATGCTTGAAGTGAAGACGAAGTATGACGAAAAGAATAAAGACGGGGAAAAGTTTAGAAAGTATTACAGGATATACAATAATACCCTGTATATACACAGAAATGAGGATAGTGACACTTGGCGTGTGTGTTGGCCCACCAAGTACATCACCGAAATAGTACACTCCTGGAAATGGAAAAAAGAACACATTGACACCGGTGTGTCAGACCCACCATACTTGCTCCGGACACTGCGAGAGGGCTGTACAAGCAATGATCACACGCACAGCACAGCTGACACACCAGGAACCGCGGTGTTGGCCGTCGAATGGCGCTAGCTGCGCAGCATTTGTGCACCGCCGCCGTCAGTGTCAGCCAGTTTGCCGTGGCATACGGAGCTCCATCGCAGTCTTTAACACTGGTAGCATGCCGCGACAGCGTGGACGTGAACCGTATGTGCAGTTGACGGACTTTGAGCGAGGGCGTATAGTGGGCATGCGGGAGGCCGGGTGGACGTACCGCCGAATTGCTCAACACGTGGGGCGTGAGGTCTCCACAGTACATCGATGTTGTCGCCAGTGGTCGGCGGAAGGTGCACGTGCCCATCGACCTGGGACCGGACCGCAGCGACGCACGGATGCACGCCAAGACCGTAGGATCCTACGCAGTGCCGTAGGGGACCGCACCGCCACTTCCCAGCAAATTAGGGACACTGTTGCTCCTGGGGTATCGGCGAGGACCATTCGCAACCGTCTCCATGAAGCTGGGCTACGGTCCCGCACACCGTTAGGCCGTCTTCCGCTCACGCCCCAACATCGTGCAGCCCGCCTCCAGTGGTGTCGCGACAGGCGTGAATGGAGGGACGAATGGAGACGTGTCGTCTTCAGCGATGAGAGTCGCTTCTGCCTTGGTGTCGTATGCGTGTTTGGCGCCGTGCAGGTGAGTGCCACAATCAGGACTGCATACGACCGAGGCACACAGGGCCAACACCCGGCATCATGGTGTGGGGAGCGATCTCCTACACTGGCCGTACACCACTGGTGATCGTCGAGGGGACACTGAATAGTGCACGGTACATCCAAACCGTCATCGAACCCATCGTTCTACCATTCCTAGACCGGCAAGGGAACCTGCTGTTCCAACAGGACAATGCACGTCCGCATGTATCCCGTGCCACCCAACGTGCTCTAGAAGGTGTAAGTCAACTACCCTGGCCAGCAAGATCTCCGGATCTGTCCCCCATTGAGCATGTTTGGGACTGGATGAAGCGTCGTCTCACGCGGTCTGCACGTCCAGCACGAACGCTGGTCCAACTGAGGCGCCAGGTGGAAATGGCATGGCAAGCCGTTCCACAGGACTACTTCCAGCATCTCTACGATCGTCTCCATGGTAGAATAGCAGCCTGCATTGCTGCGAAAGGTGGATATACACTGTACTAGTGCCGACATTGTGCATGCTCTGTTGCCTGTGTCTATGTGCCTGTGGTTCTGTCAGTGTGATCATGTGATGTATCTGACCCCAGGAATATGTCAATAAAGTTTCCCCTTCCTGGGACAATGAATTCACGGTGTTCTTATTTCAATTTCCAGGAGTGTAGATTATTAACACTTAGCCTACAGTCACTGCGGACCAAACAAATGTGCAGAGAAAATGGCTAAGTTGTGAATTTCAACAACTTGTTAAAGAGAATAGCACATAGGATAAAGGGTTGCGATAAGTTTCAGAGGGTGAAAGCGACCAACTGCATATATCATGGATCTATGCAGAGCATAAGACCTGAAGATGTGCTAGAGTTAGTGTGCACGGATCTCTATGATTTCCTGCCGAACACCTTAGATAATCTCGACTGCATTTTAGCAATGCTGGAAGCCTTTTCAAAGTTCATTAAGTTATATCCAATAAGCAAAATGACAGATAGAGCACTTTATAACAAACTTGCAAAGCATTGTTTTGTGCATATTGGCAAACCAAAAGCGATTTTGTTCGATAATGGGACACAGTTTATTTCCAAATTATGGAATAAGGGTACGGAAAGCAATTGGGTTGAATTGATAAACATCTCGGCATATTGTCCGGCCGGAAATTCAGCGGACTGGGACGACCTGGCTGAATATATTTTCACCACAATCGCAGGGCGTGGAGTAAATATGTAAGCGATTTTGAAAAGAATATGAATACTTTGTCGCTCGAAACTACAGTATTCACTTCGGAGGAAATCCTAGCAGACCATAAGTCTAAGAATTTGGTGGAAGAGATCACTGATTCCGCTCCGCGAGTTAGTGTCGACATTAAGGTGAAGAAAGGCGAGAAAAAGAAAGCCGAGGCGCGATTGCGGCGTCATGATGAGAAATCGCGGTTTGCTAAATTTGTTCTCGTTATTGCGAACGCGAAATCGAGCGAGACTGATAATGAGATTTCAAAATTTAAATACATTTATAATGGACTATTTAATATTGACAGTATACCTCACACTAACGCTTACAGTTTAGCTTTTCCTAATTCTGGTAAGCTGTTAGATGTTGTCAACACTGTCTGTTTGTAATTGTATCAGACGAGAACTGATCAAACTGAGACAGAATTTCCAGTAAAAAAAAATTGATTATTATTGTAATTTTCAAATTTTTTTCCAAATTTATTCCTTGGACCAGGCGGTCATCAACGAATTTGCGGAGCTCTCCCCCCCCTCCCCCACCCCCTCACCCAGCCCCATCCTTGCGGTGCTGACCGTATTGCCACTCGCACCGCCCCCGCCAGTCAGCCCGCACGTCATTCGTTCGTTTCTTTCGTCAGTCGACTCGACTGAATCGAGTTATTGAGTAGTTGTACTTTCCTATATAACACACGCGTTCGCATCTTCGTATTTTATACGTTTATGTCTGGTACATAGACAGCTAACACATACCTACGAGGAAAGTCGCGGCCATTCTAGTGATATCGATACGTTATTCTGTCTGGGATTTGTTCGAGAAAAGTCGAGAATATTCTACTTTGTTCTTGTACAGAGAACCTTCGCCGAATAGGAAGCTAGTTTACATTCAGAAGCAAAAATATTAAGACTGAAGAATGTTTGTCCTATATCTGATTATCCTGCTTTGCACACGCTGTACAAAATATTTGCTTGTCTACCTGCATCTATTGTTACAGCAGAAAGAAGTTTTTCAACGTTGCGGCATGCAAAGACATGGCTGAGGTCTACAAAGGAGGAGGATCGACTTAATGGCTGAGCTCTTAGCTCTGTTGAACACCCACCCTGACTTTGATTGTCCTATTGACGATGTAATTAACCAATTTGCCAAGAAGAATAGGAGCATAAAATTCATCATTTAAGAAAGAGAACCACAATTGTAATTTTTTTACATCATAAGATGGCATTGTCTTGTTAATGTGTGTAATCAGTTTAAATAAAACTTTGCTAAACTTTTCATGTGACTTGATTATTTTCTATTCAAGTAAAAGTAAAGGTAGCTCAAGATGTCTTTAGCGCTCCCTCCTTGAGGTTTTTCTGTATCCGCCACTTACTCTAGTATATGTACCGTTTGTAGTTTTGTAAATAATATGTTGCAAAATTCTTTTATATCATGTATTATGCACGTGAATACCGATGCACTCAGACAATTTATAAGTTTCAGATCTGTGTAAGCGTGTGAATATGGACAGTATTGAGTTATCCACTATGGCAGAAATATAACGACTCCTTGAGATTATCCGGGAGTCAGTTTTCAAAGAATGCGAGGCAGGTGGACGTTCTGGAATGCCACTGCACCGGCAAATAGAGAGAGATCAAGCGTTCCGCTGTGGACCACTGCCGTGACTGGACTGAGCAGGTGCGGGCTCTTAGAATGCTGCGGCGTCCTTTGTAAGTACGTGTGCGGAACGCGACGTTTTCCTTCTCAGCACATCCAGTGTGGAGCTTGACGTAAACATTTAAGTTTTATCTCGACACATGCTTGAAACACATGAACTCCCACAATGACAAATGCAATCTGTTAATGATTATGATATTTATGAATAACTATGTAAAGTATACCTTGTAACAACTGATGTCTTATCTTGTATCTTATTCTTTTACTTATTCTTTTGTGTACCTTTAACTATGTTACGTTTTCTTACGAAGGCGCACCCACTTTATTAACCAGCGAGTATTGAGAGCATGGTGGAAGTGGAAAGGCGGAGATATCTCCAGTTCTAACTGTTGTCTGTCCTATTATCCGTGGTTCTGGAGAACACCCGTGGTCCTCAATCAGCACCAGCAGCTCAGCATTGTCGTCTGCTACATTCTTCGTCGCCTGGAGAGCTATAAGATCGTAAGACTGTTAACTGACAGAGTATAGCTGATACTGTACAGGCATTACCCAGTGGCATTTCTTTAACGAACTTTAATGGCTAACTTTCTTGACCAGTAACCTGCAACTGTTAAAATTTTAGGCCACATGTATTGTTAATGTCCTCAGACATTATTACCAAGCATGGTCCCTTCCTTTCCATGCAGTCACTGAGTTTCGTAAAAAATATGAAAATTGATTAACTATTTATTGCCGGTTTTTTGTGTACTACTGACCAGTTATAGTCTAAATTTTGTTGCCTTAGTAACTGTTCATTCTTGTATTGCATAACAGTGGCTTAACTAATTTGCAATTTTGTGTAATAACGTAAAGGAGTGTAAAATATTTATGGCAAAAATAATAACTGAAGATATAGCACAAACTAAGAGAGCCGGTCGGACTGGCCGAGCGGTTCTAGGCACTACAGTCTGGAACCGCGCGATCGCTACGGTCGCAGGTTCGAATCCTGCCTCGGGCATGGACGTGTGTGATGTCCTTAGGTTAGTTAGTTTTAAGTAGTTCTAAGTTCTAGGGGACTGATGACCTCGGCAGTTAAATCCCATAGTGCTCAGAGCCATTTGAACCATTTACCAAACTAAGAGTGCGCAATTTTATTTATTCTGTATTTAGTTTAGCGAGTGACTTCTGCTGGCTCGGTACGTATTTTATTGTTTTTATGTTAAAAATAAATAAGTTGTTTTGTATCCCGCCTGGTATGCGGCGCGTGGGTCTGCTCCTGTAAACTAAAGGTTAGGCCGAATGTAGGAGGAGGTGAGGTAAAACTCTCGGTACTGCAGTGTGAATTTTAATCACCTTTACTTTAGCAAGAAGATGAATACGTAACTTTGCACTGAGAAGCACGTAGGTGCGAAGCCGGATGTCTCAAGCTCACAGGAGTTACACAGGCAAAAGCTGTAGTGTCTCGCCGACTATGAAATAGAAACAAAGTTGCTTGGTCGACTACTCGGAATCAAATGGGCTGATCTGGATCGGAGCTCGTAGAGCTGCGCAGCGCCGGCTAGGGCGCGCTGTCGTCGGTGTCGGGGTCGCAGTGCCAACCCAGCAGAGCGCACCTACGTTGTGGCATCGTAGCTACCGATACCACAAGTTGCTTATTTCCTTAAAGTAGATTTACATCAATCTATCAATAGTTAATATTAAATTGCTGCCTTTTTCCAGTTTTGCACTACGTTACGCTGAGGTCACTGAAAGTCATCTTTTTCTTAACAAAATTTCAGTTATAGTCAGTCATTTATTTAACCAGCAGTTCAACTTAACTTTGCTTTCAAAACTTTGTTTTGCAGAATAAGTAACTGCCAACTCAGTGCTTTCTGATTCATTTATTTTCTCGTGAACTTTTGTGTTGTGGAAAAGCGTGACAACCTTCTGTTGCCACGACAGTGGTTATTTGCTTAATTTTCTTTGCCACTATCTTTCTCAGGATTCTGGATATTCATTGCCCTAGTGGGCTGGCGCCAGTTTATCCATGTATTGCTAATGAGTATTTTTTGTACTAAATATTACGTGGTACCCTTTTTTTAAACCCACTATCTTTCGTGAGCGATTGCACTACATTCCACTGATTTCAAAATTGTTTTCAGCACTTAGACTAGATTTAGAATAGCGTCTTCCTTCAGAAGAGTCTGTTGTACACTTTCCTCCTGCTAACCGGTATTATTTTCCTTCGGTAATGACAGCCTTACCCACTGTAAAATTTCGTTAGGCATACGAGATCCCGGTCATTTACATCGCAATCCAATAGGCCGATTAGGAAGGGGGAGGTTACAAGACAATCTAGTTACTGATTCACCTTGATGGCGATGTAACGAATTGATTGATACTGAACACGACTGCATCAGTTGATTAATTTAAAAGTTCCTTAATTAGTCATTCGATTTGACCATTAAAGCTAATTTTCTCCGACTATCAAACCACACCGATGTCATGCCTTCAAAGTGTTCTATCAGGTTTTCTTGTTCACCGTTTAATTAATATTAAAACCTCTCAAGTTGGGGTGTCGTCTAAAAATTGGTACCCATTACCTTAAAACAGGACCAGAGGGCAAGCGGTCGCGCATGGACACCAATTTGTCATGTGCTTTGGCAAGATGGCAAGCAAACAGACTCGCCACTCCGAACCGTGCTGCGGGTCCGGGATTCACTCAACCCCGCCAATTAAGTCGGCATCTGGCATCTTGATGGGTATCGCAAAAGACCACTGTGGAGAGATGCTCATGGTAAGGAAAGTTCTGGGAGGCCATCTCTCAGCTGAGTCATAAGCAGTTGTTTGGAGAAAAAAGATATTGCACTTCATACGTAACAGTAGTGCGGAAGTGGTCGCCATCTTAGTCAGGGTCGTCTTTTCATCGCTTGGGATCGAGTCCCGAGTAGCCTCCAATAGTTTTCGAACATCGTGAATACCAACTGGTATCCTGCAACAACTCCGGTGGATGTTCACACATCGCTACGTGAAGTACCACACTCATGTCAAACAACTCTCAGCAGTAATATACGAAGTTATGTCATGCCACCTCTGTTTCGGCTTTTGTAACTCAACATCCGTAGTTTGCTTTTATTATGATCGAGGCAGAATATTTGTAACCATTCTCACTCTTTCTACAGGGTTTAGTTCTCCATTTTTTTTTTTTTTTTTTTTGTTGCTTCCATGAATTTCTCATTTGCTTATTTGGAATAGCTGCTGTCCTACAACAGGATGGAAGACGGCCAATTACGCAAATATTCGTGTAGGTACTGTAGTAACTTTGGTAAAAAGAGCTACCTCAAATTGTGCTCTGTTTGCTTACAATACGTTTTGAAATAAACGTCTGAGAAGGCTTCTCACTGGCTGTGGCTTTCCCCTGTCCGCTTTCTAGTAATTCAACACCCCATGCCATCAGGAGAAAAATCCAACAGCCTGCCACCAACGGGCAGTCCATCAGCAGGTGAGTGACTATCTCTCGTTCTGAGAGGGAAAAGGTGCGAGGATGTTAATCAGTCTTCAGTTCCAGTCACTGCAGATCCGTTGGTAATTTTGGTTACAGTAAAACTGTGTCACGTCCAAATGATTAACCAAATTCCTAGTCTTTACGGTGTCATATGTGTAATTTGAGTGTCTACTTCAGTGTTATGAATTTTGTAAACAACAATAATTACAGTCGTTCATAACTTTATAAATACTTTGTTTACAAGCTTGGTTAAATTTGCAACAAGCTCGTCTTACCACCGTGACTCATAAACTGTTTTTGTGTAGCCTGTCTGTAAGGATTTTACGTTATTGCAGTAAATGCTGTACTTGTGTTTTCAAATCCTGAGTTACTGGTCCTTCCATCTTAATTCACTCGAATAACACACCGCCAACTTGTAGTGCTTTTGAGATTTTACCAGCTGCCGCTGTGCTTCCTGCCAGCCAGCGCTAGTACAGTCTAACGGTGCTAAAAAGGCGGAAAGCTCTACAGAAGTTTTTTTTGACAATCTTTCTAAATGTTTTACATGGTCACAAATGTGAAAAAAAAACATGAGTAAGTGCGACTTCTGTGGGTTTGTCGCTTATAACTCGGAAAAAATACAACTTTCGGCGAAGTTTATTATTTATGAAAATAAATAGTATAAAATTTCCAACAAGATAGGTCTGAGTGACTTTTTTCGTCGGACCAACCGCGTGGCGTTTAGCGCATCTTTAAGATAGCACGATTTCAAAACTGAAAAACTGAGTAGATAGCCATCTCAGAACCTAATCCATGCACCCTTATCGTACTTCGCGGCGCATTCATTGCCGAATTCCTGCCTCCAGTAGCGTCATAACATTATTGGAGTGCTTAGTAGTTGTATTCTAGGGATAGCGTTTTTCATTACTAATCAAATGATCCTCGGTCCCGGATTCTAACCCCGTCAGTGCTTAAATTTCGAATAAAAGTTATCGGCGACGGCGGCCGAAGACTTCCGGCAGAAGTCACCCTCATTCAGCCAAAGGCCTTGTCAAAGACGGCGGAGGAGTGTACAGAAATCCAAGGCACTCTCTTTCCCATGGGGGCGGGGAACTGCCACTAAAGCGGAAGAATCAGCAATGATCAACGTCATGAGGATTCAGAAGATAATGGAAACCACTGCATTAAAGACACACAGCCTGTATCCACAAGACGTGTGGCCTGTAACTGAAAAAGTGCCCAGCCTAGTTCCCCATTTGATCTCCTGGAGGGGACTGGCAAGGGGGAAGTGACCATGAGAAAAAAAATTGGATAACCAATGAAAGGAAAATGTTCTACGAGTAGTGGCGTGGAACGTTTCAAGTTTGAACGTGCTAGGGAAACTAGAAAATCAGAAAAGGAAAATGCTAAAGCTCAATCCAGACATAGTTGGTGAAGTGAAATGGAAAGAAGACAAGGATATTTGATCAGACGAGCGCAGTGTAATATCAACAGCAGCAGAAAATGATATAATGGGAGTAGGATTCGTTATGAATAGGAAGATAGGGCAGAGACTGTGTTCTCGTGAACAGTTCAGTGATAGGGTTGTTCTCATCAGAATCGACAATATACAGACATCTACAACGATAATTCAGCGATACAAGCCGACGTTGCAAACAGAAGATAGAGAGTTCATTAGGACATTGAACTGGCAATTCAGTACGTAGAGGGAGACTAAAATCTAATAGTCATTGGGGTTTGGAATGCGGTTATAGGGGAAGGAATAGAAGAAAGGGTAACGGGAGAATATGAGCTTGGTACTAGGAATGAGAGGAAAAAGACTTATTGAGTTCTCCAATAAATTTCAGGTAGTAGTAGCGAATACTCTGTTGAAGAATCACAAGATGAGGTGGTACACTTGGAGGAAGCCGGAAGACACAGCAAGCCTTTAGTTAGATTACATCATGATCAGACAGAGAATCCCAAATCAGATACTGGATTATAAGGAATTCCCAGGAGCAGATATAAACACAGATCACAATTTAGTAGTGATGAAGAGTAGGCTGGACTTTAAGAGATTAGCCAGGAAGAATCAGTGCAAAAGAAAAGGATACGCGGGCTACTAAAGAGTGAAGAGATACGCTTGGAGTTCTCCGAGGCTATAGATACATAAATAAGCAATAGCTCAGTAGGCATTTTAGTTGAAGAGGAATGGACATTTCTGAAAAGACAACCACAAAAGTGGGAAGATAAAAAACATGGGCATAAAGAAATTCAGGAATACAGAAACAGAAGTCACTTAGGAATCAAATAAACAGAAAGTGCAGGGAAGCTATGGCGAAATGGCTGCATGAAAAATGCGTAGAAATCGAAAAAGAAATGATTGTCGGAAAGATTGACTAAGCTTACAGAAAAGTTAAAACAACCTCCGGCGAAATGAAGGATACAAGGCACTTATAAATGGAGGAAAAATCGAAATGTTTTAATTTGAAATACCTGCATCCATCATCATTTTTTACGAATAATGCATGTCATTTTATTTCTAGTTACATACATTACGCGAAATTCTTGTTTTCGTTTCAAATATAAATTCTTAATTATCGATATTTATGAAAGATTTTTAATAAAGGTTGCTTAAATTAAGAAAAAATAACAGTTTAATTTTTAGGATTTGGATTATGTTCACTGTTTTTGCGTCGTCTCGTTGTCAGTGTAACCATGTACCATGGGAAGCAAAGACAGGATGTTGTTTTGTGGCCGGCATCCTCTTCTACAACACTGCACACATTTATTAACAGGGTTCTTTATTCATTAGAACAAGAAGTTACTTAACTTCAAGCAGTCCAGGTGTTGTGGTACAAGCTCTTCTGTAATAGTCCATTCCAACAAAACTGATCTGAAGCCAAGTTAGGGGATTCATCGTGAGAAACAACAAGATTGTTAAGGTGCCAGATGTATTTGAATTAAAGCACGAAGTTTTTTCACATGTCACTGCCAAACGCTGGCGAGATATACAACGGCACGTCAAAAAACAAGGGGAGAAAATGTAACACCTGTATGGCTTCGTGGATTCTGCAGCTGGTCGATACATTATCAATGTAGCAGATGACAGTTCAAAAACTGAAATGTATTTCTCGGATTCGGATAAGGAAGGAGTTAAGAAATTACAAGACAACTAACTGTAATTAATACCTTCAGTGGCTTTAGTATTCACCAGTACAGTGAAATCCCTGCAATGTGCTTTTGCGTCACACATAGCTTGCTCAGAAAAATTACCCTGTGTTTAAGTCAGGAAGTTTCATCACTCTTCTTTGTAATTAGGATACTATGTTAGATGAGAACAAGAGCATTCTCTGCTCGTCTCTTTTTAAATCTGAATTGCAACTGCTCACATCATTGCAGGTTATTTGGACCAACTGGCTGGCCAGTGCAGTCCCAGATATATGAACCGGCAAAGCAGTTGTCCCCCATTATTGCTCAGTCTGAGTGTACTGGACACAGCTTGGCTTTCACTCCACGTGAAACGAAATCCGATGAGATTCAAGCAAATACGGAAGAATACATGGTGTAATCTTCACATGAGATTTATTCATATGATCAACTAATGTAGTGGAATTACTGTCCACAAAAACGATGTGCATTTGTTTAGCAATAATTGCTTGCCCTGGTGAGAACAGTATTTATTCACACGGAATTACGAACAGTGCTATGAATTAAGGCTTTTATGATTCTTGAAATACATACGAAAGATGTACAAAAAAACCTTTTATCATTCAGCGTAATTGTATTTAAAAGAAATATCGATTTATTATGTGTATTATTATTTGATCTGTGTTAAAAATATTCTAATGATTTTATGCAGTTACTTGCTCTGGTCTTGATCTTAGATGAGGACAGATATGAGAGACATTGTAAGTGTAATACGTTGCATTTTGATTAAATATATGCGTTTATTTGCTCTTAAAAGCTTTATTTACTTATCTTTGGCATCCCTACATGTAAGAAAATAACAACTTATTTTTCAGAATATCAGAACACGCAATACAGCGTGGGCCTATGAGTGAAATCCCTGCAATGTGCTTTTGCGTCACACATAGCTTGCTCAGAAAAATTATCCTGTGTTTAAGTCAGGAAGTTTCATCACTCTTGTTTGTAATTAGGAACGGCCGCAACGTCTTATTTGAATATAACCAATAGTAAACGGTATAGAACCATGGCAATAACTTACAAAGTTTGCATTTTAATTATATTATTTAACTTGAGTGTAACTTTAATTTATCTGTAAGGATTAAAAGTAGTTTGCCTTAAATTCGTATAGTTGCCGCATAACGGTTATCTTCTATCTCAGCTACGTAAATTCACAGAAGTTAACTTACTCCGAAATGATCAGAGATAAATATGCCACACAATAATATTTCTCTACGCAAAGCCATGACACTAAAGCAATATCAATTTCAATGAAATTGCAATGCAAAAAGAACCTGAGATGTTTTATTAACAGTACGGTGCTTCACACCGTTCTTTACGTGTTTCTTGTCGCGGGAATTGCCCGTGGTAATTTATGCTGTCGCTTCAGTTTGTGTGGCGTCTTTTGGTGTATAACTATACGTATATGTGCTTAGAAATCATGCAGTTTAATGAAATGCACATGCACACACGACCAAAGCACACCACTTGACGTATAGAAAAAAACACAATATACATATTAAAAACAACACACGGCCTGGCAGTGGGTATTCCACTGGCACGCATCTTGGATGATATTTTCATTTACTCGCTGGAAGATAAGTTTTTGCATAATTATTCAGCTACAAATTTGGGTATTTTGTCATATCCTCATTACATAGACAACATTTTGATCATATATGGTCGTTCGCAGGAAGGTATTGAGCATTTGTTTGGATTTTTTTAAATAGTCTTCGTGAAAAAATCAGCTACACTAGTGAGCTGGAAAAGAATGATCGTCAGCTACATTACTTCGACCTTAGTATTGCCATAGACAATGACAGACTTTCCTTCGATATTTTTCGAAAATCAACTAATACAGATCAGATTGTGCCCAGTAGTTCAGTGCATCCTCATTCCCAACAAAAAGAATTTTTTCATTCAGCCATTCATCGTGCAGTTTCTGTACCTCTGTCACTAGGCAAGCTTAATGATGCATTTAATAAAAACAATTGCAATTAGTAACTGATATGATCCCTCCTTAGCTGAAAAATCTCCAAGGTTAAAACTGACGTTAAACTGACCACTTTAGGCATCATTGTAACAAGAATAAAAAAGTTTTCTTCGATTCTGTTTTTAGGCCATATTTCTTACAGAATTCGTCGTCTTCTACTTAAAAAGTATAGATGCAAAGTTGCCTTTTCTACTAACAATAACTTGCAGAAATGTCTTATTCACATTTTCAAGTTCACAGTTGCTCCTATACACATCACTTGTGATACGCGTCCTGTTTATTATACAGAACAAACTGGAAGATCCATCAGTGTCAAATTTAAGGAACATTTAGTGGGAAAAAGAGGTGCTAATGTACACAATTCCACTTTTGCTGATCATCTATTAATTTCCGGTCACAAACCGAAAAGTGTTGAAGAAATTTCTATTTTACTTGAGGAAAAGAAAGACCACAGGTTCCACGTACTCGAAGAGCTGTAGATTTTCCAGCATGTTTCTAAAACCGATGGCCTCATCGTCTACGAATAGTTACAATTACGTAACAAAAAATTTTTCAGTGGCTTTAATCGGCTATTGTGGATTTTTGATTCCTTTATTTTTTATTCTGTTTTCCTGCCTCTAGTTACGAAACCTCTTTCTCTTCAAATCTCGTACAGATGTGTGTTACTAAAGTTGCCTTCATCCGGATGTTTTTTGGACTGTGCAACTGTTGGTGTAAATATTCTCCAATACTCTATACTTAACGTAATGAGAATTTAGTAGAGCCTGACAGATAGCTCTTAGTTACATAGGGTGTCCGAAAAGTCTTTCCCTGTTTACATATATTGGTAACTCAGGCTAGAAGTAAGATACAGATATGAAACTGGTGTCTAATTGTTTACAAACTATAAAATTTTTTTTCACCCATCAGTAAACTTCCACATGAGCACCATTGGTAGCTCGTAGCACATCTCGGCGATATTCAGTTTCCGTCCACAGATTAGCCAACATCACTGGAGGGATCGATTCAACGACTGTGGTTATCCGTTGCCGCAGGGTTTCAAGATCTGGTACACGTGTTCGGTAGACCTCGTCCTGGACATAACCCCATAAAAAGAAGTCCAATGGAGTTATGTCAGGAGAGAGTGGAGGTCAAACCGTTGGCCCATCACGACCAATCCATCGCCCAGGAAAGGTCATATCGAGATAGGCACGGACGTCCAAACCCCAATGAGGCGGTGCACCGTCTTGCTGAAACAAGACATCGGGATGATACTGAAGCAGCTGAGGAACAGCATACAGTTGCAGCATGTCCAGATACACTGCAGATGTGGTGGTAGCCTCAGCGAAGAAGAATGGCCCGATTGTTCGATCGTGCAATAGCGCGCACCAAACACTCACCTTTGGACTGCCTCTGGTGCACTCCATGACCGAGCCAGGGGGTTGTGAACCCCAAATGCGCACATTATGGCGATTCACTACTCTACTGAGAAAAAAGGTCACTTCGACGCAAAAGGCAATTCGTCTGAGATAAGCATCATCGTCCTCAATACGTGATGGCATTTTGGCCGCAAAGTCATATCGACGTGTACTGTCATTGGGCAACAAGGCCTGAACGATTTGCACTTTGTATGCACGAAACAATAAACGTTTGTGTAAAATGTCATGGAGAGAGCTTTTTGGCATCTGTAATTCACGTGAGGCCCTGCGCACCGATTTCTTCGGACTTCGCAGAAAAGACTGCCTTACAGCTTCCACCCTATCTGCTGAGGTTCTTAGTCGACCAGACCTCGGAAGGTCAGCAACCGATCCTGTGTTCTTGAACTTCTCATAACGGGCTTTAATGCTCTTGACATCAGGTCGATTCCTTCCAAATGTTGTCTGGAAGTGTCTCTTCACTGTGGTTGGTGATCGTGTCTCATGGTACCACAGGACACACTGTGCCTACTCCTGATTGGTTAACATGGCTTCTTGGGCACTATACCTCATCCACTACTTACGTACTGCGAACCCAAAACAGAAAAAAAAACTTTGATAGTTGTAAACAATTCGACACAAGTTTCATATTTGTATCTTACTTCTAGCCTGAGTTATCAATTTATGTAATCAGGGAAAGTCTTTTCGGACACCCTGTACTTCATTTACTTGACTACTTTGTATTTTCAAAATTATATTAAGCTCTCATCTTTTGAATTTCGTTTTTTTAATATAATTAACTGTTGTTTAAGTCGATTGTTTCTGTATGATGTCTCAAATGGGCATATACTCTCCGCGCCCGATAGACGCCGCAACTTGTGTCTTGTTTTCGTAGAAGTCGTGTTAAGTTGTTAAGTCATTCGGTCGCTCAGTCTAATGTTCTTCCTTGCAAGGTGTCCTCACCAAAGGCAGATACGTTTTTAATTTTTGACTTGAGCATGTCTGCTCTAAACTTTGACTATTGACTTCTCGCAATGTAATTTTACGTTAAGTAACGTTTCTATGTTAAGAAATTAGTCATCTTGGTTAATGTTCCTGTCAAACTTATTTTCTTTGTATTTTTTATAAGGCTTTTAAATTTTCATTCTGATGAAGACATCCTTAGAGGTGTGGAAGCCTAGGTAAATGTTTTAAACAATTTTATGCAATCGGCTGATTGTGTTATGTCTCCATCGAATTTATATACAGTTGCTGATAAAGAGCCATGTTCAAAACAGTGACAAAGAAATGACATCTGAACTGAATTTTACCTAGACCGACGCTGAAGATAATTCTCATTTTGATGGTTTCATCAATAAGCAAAATTGGCTCATTTGGGGGACTGAGAAACCGCATTTAGCGATCGAGAAGCCACAGGTGACTATGTGGTGTGCAATGTCCAGTCACAGAATAATTGATGCGATATTCATTGATGACTCCGTGACTACCGAACGGTACGTGAAGGTTTTGAAGGTGATTTATTCCCCTTATCCAAAGTGACCATGATTTCACAAAATGTGGTTCATGCAAGACGGAGCTCGATGTCATCATCATTGAGGACCGCATTCTGGCTCTGGGGTACCCAGAGGCCACTGGCATGAGCCTCGATTGGCCGCCATATTATCCGGATCTGAACTCATGCAACTCCTCTTTCTGGGGCTATATTAAAGAGAAGGTGTACAGCAATAACCCCAAAACCATTGCAGAACTGAAAACAGCCATTCAGGAGGTCATCGCCAACATTGATGTTCCGACACTTAAGTGGGTCATGCAGAATTTCGCTATTCGAGTGCGCCACATCATCGCCAATGACGGCAGGCATATCGAACATGTCATAACCCAAATCCGAATTTCAAAATGACAGGGCTCAGCAATCAGTTGTCTTTTTCTTTCAGGTTTTATTAAAGCAGAGCTAGATTTCAGCTAGTGCCCAGCCATTATCAATGCACTATTTCTTAGTTTCAAAACATGTCCCCGCACGTCAGTCCCCTGTTGTTCGAGCTTCTGTTACAATTCATTCAAGACTACTAATTTACGTCTTTATCATATAGTTCAATAATTGTCATTCTGCAAATATAATAGTCGAAAATTAGAAACTACATGCAATAATGCATGGAAATGTTTTGTAACTACGAAAAAGTGCAAATCTGGATTTGCTTTAATAAAACCTGAAAGAAAAGGACGACTGATTGCTGTGCCCCGTCATTTTGGAAGTCATATCACAGTCGTTGAATGCATCCACATTTCTGATGGAAGGTAGCTTGATTTAATCCAAATATCTGTAGTGAGGCTTTTATTTTGAGTTATGTGTGGGCACGCCGTAGGTTGTAACTAATTTACGTTTTTTTCATGTAGTTCAATAATTGTTTCTCCGTAAATACAATGACCGTAAGTCAGACACTACAAGCAATAATACGTGAAAATGTACGTACAAGGATGTATCATTAATTCGTGATCATTATTTCATGTCGTTCGGTTCATTTTTAAAGATGTTTTCTCTTCATTCTCACAACTACCCGTATCCCATTGGCTAAACTTATTTCAAATACTGTCGTTGTTTAAAACAGTAAAATTGTGGAAGCTTTGCACGGATCCCCTGGTCTTCACAAGTTTCACTTCTTATAAAAAATGTAACTCTGTCATGAAATTAGTCAATAAAATGGTAAAGAAGTGGTGAATTTATAACACTGAGTCCAAGCTACGTGAACAGATAATTTTGTTTAATTATGTCTCGACAGTCAAACTGTCCCGAATCAGTAAAGAAAAATCGTGATAAATATTTACCTTTCTCGAACTCATGGTAAGTTACGCACAGGCAAGTTCTGCTACTTATTTCCCGGCCGCTCAGCAGCTTGACCAATACTCGACTCCCTTACTTACTTCTTACTGACTGCTCCACTTGCAACGGCAATGGTACTGACAACCAATGATCGCTTTGTTTGTACTCAGAACTTCTGTGGCGTAACATATCTACCGTTGAAGACTTTTGCTTGAAAAATATCTAGTGTACAAATACGAAGTATGACACAGTGAACATCACTTTCATTGAATACCAAAGATAAGTTAGAAACCTCACAAGACTCGTAATTGTTACGAAGACCAGGTGAATACAGTTGGGATTGCATGCAGAGACGCTCTTACATGAATCATTCGTAAAGCAACTTTTCTACGCCGGAAATAAATTGGAAGCCAATATACAGCGAAAGGTTGCACACTGCAGGTGTGAGATATTCGTGACATATGTATGCAATGCAATGATTGCTAATTTCAAGCCGCCACCAATATCGCCGTTGAAGTTATCAAAAACTGCGACCAAATGCGATGATGTATCTGCGATAAACTATTCGAACATAAAGAACGTACTGTTTCTCAACTCCAGCTGTGTAGTGGGTGGGTTGGAAGTTATAAGCAAGTGGAGAGCAAATAGACGGTGCAGGCAATTTTCTGCAGATCATTATGATGGAGAGTGCTGTGAACGGGCGTAACACGTCAAAGGAGACCTTGTGGAGGTGTTGCGGCAGCGCGTTGTGGACAACATTCGCTTTGCGATGATGGAAATCAACAGCAATCTTCAACATATATTTCTATCTTGGAGATTGCAATGAACCATTCAGAGCAGGAGCGCATAGTTTTAAAAGTACTTTCTAACCTCTACCTTTGTTTTGAAATACGTTAAAATCAATTACTTAAGTTCGTCAGCAATCAGTGCCGTGCATTGGTGTACTCTGCGTATGACAAAATACAGATGGAAATTATTGGAATGTCCTGAAAAGCACTATTTCGAAAGGAGTAAGTTACTTAGCTTATATCTTATTGGTTCGTTTATTCATTTTTTAGTAATGAAACACTGCAGAGGTTTGTTGGTCTTTATTACTTACATAATTTACTGCTTCCACAACGCATCACAGAAACCAAGAGCTACAAACATTTTAAAATAAATATTTGCCTTCCCACACTTTCGCAGCCAACAAATTCCAATTTACGTAGAGTGGCACAGAACTTCTAAAACACAACTCGAAAAGGTTTGACAAAGACGATCAGCGATGCTACTCGCACAATACAAAGACATTACAACATATCCTTGTATGTGTCCAAAGACAAAATCAAATATCATATCATTAATGCATTAAGTAACTTACTTTACAGACGTTCTCAAAATATGATCCAAAAATTAGTTAAATAACAATAAAATAACAGTAGTGTGTACTGTCTTTCTCAAAATTGAAAAAAGTATGTTGAGCACTACTTTTCTGCGTTTTAGTTTTCAATTTGAAATAATTACTTATTGCATTTTCTTATAACTGAGGACAAATAAAATAGTCGTTTGCTGTTTGCATAATCTTAAATAAATTCTAGAAACTTGCGCTCTATAAAGTATGCCAGTGAATCGGGTGGTATAATTGCTTGAATTTATCGAGAACAGTATCAAAAAGAAAGTGTATCACCGACCAGTTCCATTACAATGTGTGGTACGGACTCACGAGAATAGTCGCTCAAATACCATCCATCGCACCGCACATATCCTGCAAATATTATCCAGGGAGGTGTCTAAGAAAAATACCAGTTTTGCTGTCATAGTTGCGCATTATTTCTATTACTGAAAGAAATTTCTGCGAGGTTACACTTTTACAATGACGGTGAGTTGGAGGCACAGATCCCGTCTCAGGCACCATGCTTCGATGTAAAAGTTCAGGAACCAAACTTCGTAAAAACTGATCCCACTGTGTGATACAACTCCGAACTCCATTGGTGAATATATTGGAAACTAGAACAATTGCTGCAACTGTTAACAGTAAATGTAAGCAGGTAACTACATTTTCTGAGTGTTTTGCTGCTGCAGAGATTATCCTGGTTAGAGTATTCAAGGCCGAGAGGAAAGAACACGGCTTGGTGACCGGTCTCTGTGTCCTCTGCAAGTGGGCTCATTTGCATCGATATGGAGAGACCGAACCCTGGAACCTCTACGTCTTAGTCAAAGCCGCGCGGGATTAGCCGAGCGGTCAGGGGCACTGCAGTCGTGGACTGTGCGGCTGGTCCCTGCGGAGGTTCGAGTCCTCCCTCGGGCATGGGTGTGTGTGTGTCTGTCCTCAGGATAATTTAGGTTAAGTAGTGTGTAAGCATAGGGACTGATGACCTTAGCAGTTTAAGTCCCATGAGGTTTCACACCCATTTGAACATTTTGAACATTTTCTTAGTCAAGTTACTCATAATTCCCGTCATGAAAATCAGTGCCTTTCGTTCCATTCCTCTCACAAAGGAGAAGTCCCTCACAGTACCGAGAACTGAACTGGGTCATCTGCATAGAAGTCACACACCCAGGGGGAGAAAGAGAGACAGAGAGAGAGAGAGAGAGAGAGAGAGAGAGAGAGAGAGAGACCGGAAGAGAAGGTAAGGGACGAGAGTCATCATTCCTGGAAGGGGATACAATGTATATAAGCTGTGAAAGCAACAATTATATAGCAATTAATCCATTAGCAACAACGTGGTACACTAGACAGTCCCGTGTGAAGTGTTTTATAATTGTGTGAAGACTGTTTTGAATGCTGCGTGATAGCGGTAACACTTTTACGGCGTACATTAAACAAAGCTTTCCAGCTGGCTGTTTCGAAGTTAAAATTTATTCAGGAGGACAATGTGGCATCAAGCAGACAATGGATGCAGAAAATGTACACTACATAAAGTAAGTAACGCCGCCGTAAACGTTTACCACCTGTTGTGTAATTTATTAACACCCCTGTGGCCCTTGGCAGCAGTCAAAGCGAAAAGCGACTAAACTACTCAAGGCAGTTTTAACCTTTCCTGAACATTTCAAGATCTGAGAATATGGCTGTATTTACATCTGTTCCTAAATTTGCGTGTAACACAGTTGAGTATGACGTTTTGTTGTTATACGAGCGATGTTTTCAAATGCTCCTTTGCAAACTAAAATCCAGGGGTATTGCCCGATTTTAAGTCTTGCACCACTGATAAAATGAGTGCTGTAGATATTAGTATCATTGCCATTGAGAAACAGCTGAAGCTGCTAAATCTGAACATAGTTCCGTGGCCTTATCGGATTCTGTATCGAATTGGCAGCTGAGCTAGCTAATCTTTTAACCGCAATCCCTCCAACAGAAAGACTTTCTCAACGTTTAGAACAAAGTACAGGTCACACCCGTCTATAAGAAGGGTAGCAGAAGTGATACACAACATACCGTCGAGTATCTTTGACATTCATTTGTTGTAGAACTGTAGAACATACACTAACGGAAAAAGTCACAACACCAAAAAATAATTAAAGTGGAGTAATGAAATTTCGGATCTATACTTGTCTATGTAACATATTTAAGTAATTAACATTGCAAGCTCACAGATTAATATAAGCGCGAGGTAAGCCTTTGCAAAGGTGAAATGTTGATACCTTAGTAACGGTGTAACTGCCAGAATGCTGAATGCTATCAAGCAAACGTGCTTGCATTGTGTTGGATGTCTGAGGGAGTTCCATGCCTGTTGCACTTTGTCAGACAAAATAATGACGGTTAATGCTGTTTGAGGGTGACGCTAGAGTTGTCGTCCGATGATGTCCAAATGTGCTCGATTGGAGACAGATGTGATCGGGCAGGCCAAGGCAACATGTCGACAGTCTGTAGAGTATGTTGGGTTACAACAGCGGTATGTGCGAGAGCGTTATTCTGTTGGAAAACAAACCCTGGAATGCTGTTCATGAGTAGAAGCATAACAGGTCGTGTCTCCAGACTGACGTTCAAATTTACAGTCAGGGGAAGTGGGATGACAGCGAGAGTGATCCTGCCGTCATACTAAATCACACACCAGATCGTCAATCCAGGTGTAAGCTGCCTCCTTCCAAGCAACACACGGTTTTCTTCAGAAAACGCAACAGACGTCCATCCTGCCCTCCAGTGGGCCCTCGCTTGACACCACTGAAGACGCAAATGGTGGTGGTTTGGGATCTGTGGAATGCACGCTGCAGGGCTTCTGGCTCGGAACTGCCCTCGAAGTAACTGATTTTTAACAGTTCGTTGTGTCACTGTGGTGCCAACTGCTACTCAAACTGCTGTTGCAGATGCAGTACGATACGCCAGAGTGTACGCCGAAAACAATGATCTTCACTCTCAGCTGTGCCACATGGCATCGCAGATTCCTGACCAACACTGCCAACCATCATATACAGTGGCTACATTCCTGACAAGTCTTTCTGCAGTATCGCAGACGTAACAGCCAGTTTCTCGTAGCCCTATTTTACGACCTAGTTCAAACTCAGTGACGTATTCATAATGGCGTCCTCCTCGTCTTAAGGGCATACTTGACTAACATCAACTCAGCACGTCCAGTCTCAAAGGTGCTAATCCTCACGACCTTTAAAGCAAGCCTCATTTGTATCCTCATGCGAGGGGACCAAACTCGAGTAGACATCATGTTTCAGGTGTACAAACACGTCTACTACTTTTCGTTCATGCCGCACAACTCCTTCTCGGTATTGCGATTTTCTTCCGTCAGTGTATATGAGCTCAAACATAATGAGGTATCTCAAACCGAATGACTTCCTCCATGCCAAACATGGAGACATCGATCATGTGTATATCAACTCATCATTTTCTCAGAGGGTGTCCTTAAAACCACGGACTGAGACTGTCAAGTTGGTGCAGTATTTATTGATTTCCGAAATGCATTAGATTCAGTACCATACCAACTTTTATTGTCATAGTACGATCGTATGGAGCACCAAGCGAAATTCGTGAATGGATTGAGCATTTCTGGGCAGGGAGGCTGCAGCTTATATCTTGGGTGGAGAGACATTGACAGATATAGAAATAAGTTCGGAAGTACCCAAGGCAGCGTGTTGTAACCCTTGCTGTTCGTGTTTTATAGTAATGGCCCTGCAGACAATATTAATAGTACCTTCAGCCTTTTTACAGATGATGCAGTTATCTGTAATAAAGCACAGATGGAATCAATGTCTTCTTCAACCTGTTTATGAGAAACATTACATTCGGATGGTTTTGATTTATTGAGAAACTTATTTCCCTATGACAACCTTCCTGTCCCGCTGGTTAAAGACATTCCACATTTCAGTTGTTACACCAGGATTTTCCATCCACTGATGGATCATATAGTTGGGCTTGTAGACATTGGTTGAAGTGAAAACCGCGACCGGAAAGGGATGTTTCTGGGAACCTCGTTTTGTAGCTTTAACTGTAACCATTGCAAAAATCTAGCACTGTATTTTTCAACCCAGAAAAATGTCTTTAATATCTGTTTTCACTTTCGTCTGGAAGCAAAGCAAATATAACAGGAAATACGTCCTTCTATGTTTCCTATGTCAAGTGTATAGCATACAATTGTTTGAATTGTTTCAAAGAGCTGCCAAATGTCTCATCAATAAGCACAGTTCCATTTTCTCCGCTTCTTCTCGACCGAACATCGGGATTCTTTTGCCAAAAACCGTCTCGCAGTCAGTTTTCAAAAATATATTATCTTGAGTCAATTCCAAAACTTCTTCTTCCCTTCCGTCCTTTGATTAATGCTGTCCGGGTGTTATCATAATTTGACATGTTTGCGTCAATATCTGAAGTTTGATCTTCTATGTGTTCAAATTTCTGTTTAAATATTTTGAAACAGGCCCTGCCTTATCCGCAACATTTTTTCCAGAATTTATACATCCGTTTTTCAATCTGCACATCCACTTCGTCAGGTGGGCAAGAGTGTTGCTATTCATTCATGATTCTGCCATTTGCAATTTTTAAACGACCTCGGCTCTTATTCCTTCAGAATTCACGCACAATCAGTTCCCATTTTCTGTGCATCCGGTAGTGATGACCATCCTTGAGAAAACACAGCTTCCTTTTCGTTGTTATAATTGTTTCTATTACTCGCAGTAACAGATTTCGAGTAGCTTGGACCTACGAAACTGTATGGAAACTAAGGCTATTGGCGAGGGCATTGCCTGATTCACGGTGACAAGACGTGCATTGCTGGTGAAGCAAATCTGGTTGGCGGAATGCCCTACTACTTGCGGCACCTATAAAATGGTCGAAAACACCGTGGTCGGGAAGCCTACATAGCCGATTACAGTGCACACAGAGGCAGTTTGACATTTCTTATATCTACGACCAACACGTGAGTGGAATGTGAAGAAGCTGTAATAACTGATACAATGGGAAGTACGCTCTTGCATGCAATTCACAGTGGTTTTCAGAGAATGGCTATAGAGGCAGATGTAGATACTGCGTCTCTCTAAATTTACAGTATTCCAATGAAACAGATGCGTTGGTACTTCCGGCTAATACATCGGAATGATATAGAGACCTGAAACGAAGTTTGGGCGAAGATTCAGGGATACTGTGTACACCAGTACCCTGTGGGTGTAACTAGTATCTTTGTGAATGATAATGTCTACACTGATTCAGACGCTGTTGCTGAACATTTTGATTTTCATTACGTTCGAACCTCTGCGCCTAACAACTATCAGCCTGCAACTCGTATTCTCAAACAACGGGTAGAGCGAATTTCTTTACCGTTTACCAAACGTTACCTGGAACCTTTTAATGCTACGTTCAGTCAGTGGGAATTCCTTAGTGTCCTAGTCCTTTGCGCGGATACGATTCCAGGGTCAGACCACATTCATATCGAAATGCTCAAGCACACATCAGTGTATTGTCAACGTCACAATGTTGACATTTTCAACCGTTACTGGGTGGAGGGATGAGTTCCCATCTCAATAATGGGTGATCCTCCCAATACTGAAACCGGGTAAAGATCCCCCTGAGGCAGACACCTATCGCCCTGTTAGCCTCACTAATGTTTTCTGAAAGTTTCTCGAACGTGTGTTGTGCCGACGACCATGTTAGTACCTCAGGCCTAGGGGTTATTTGGCTCCATCTCAGTGGCAGTTCAAGTGCTAACAATGTGGTGTGTACGGAGCCTGCTATTCTGGCAGCTTTCGCCCTACATCAACATCACATTGCTGTCTTCTTCGAATTGTGTATGGCTTGTGGCACCATATTGCATCTACACATCCTCGTTACCCTCCATGAGAGGGGCCTGTGGGGTCAGCTCGCAATTTTTTGTGAAACTTTTTGTCTTGCCATATTTCCAGAATTCAAGTTAGTGCTTCCCTACAGTACTCCCCATATAGAAGAGAACAGGGCCCCACGTGGCTCTGTACGGAGTGTGGCCCTTTTTCTAGGTGCAGTTGTGGTGTCTACAGTATCTTCCTCCCTATACGTTGACAACTTTTGTATCTACTCTTGCTCCTCAGCTGTGGGTATGGCCGGATGCAGACTGCAGAGTGCCATACAAAAGATGCAGCGCAGGGCTCTCACCTGTGGCTTCCAATTTCCCGCAGTCAGGATTTGTGTTATGGACTTCTGACATCATTGTACTCTCCATTCCCTACCAGAACTCACCTCTGTAGCCATGTGCTCAATACGGTGGAGTCTTATCGAGTTTTGGAGTTGGTCTTCGATGCCCAGTTGCCGTGGCTTCCACATGTTCATCAGCTTAAACGAACTTCTCACTTAAGACTCTTTGCCGTATTAGTAATACCAACTGGGGAGCAGACCATTCTACTCTTTTTTGGGTCTACAAAGCTCTTATCCTGGCGAGTCTTTATTATGTGAGCCTGGCGTATGACTATCACCTTCAACACAGTGGATGCTGGACCCTATGCCCCACTGTGGGGTCCAACCTGCGACAAGTGCCTTTCGGACTAACACTGTCAATAGCCTACTCACGGAGGCTAGCGTCACTCCTCTACAGATCAGGGGCCAACAACTTCTGCTCAGCGTTTCTGGGCTCAGATGTGATATATACTGATGGTCGACGGATGAACCAATTTTGCCTACACACATGCAAAATGCAGTGAACTTCCCTCCCTGGCGAACGGATGCACTGTATTCGCTGTAGGATTTGTGGACATTGCTAGAGCCCCCTGTCACCTGCGTTCTTGCACTAGCGTGTCGTTCTTAATCGCCAGTGACTCCTTCATCAGTCTCAGTCGGTCGACCATGCTAATCTCGATACCCATTCGTTTTGACTGTCCAGGATCTCTTATATGACCTTCACCACGCCGGATGGTCTGTCGCCTTTGTATGGACCCCTTGTCACGTTGGAATACTGGAGAATGAATGTGCTGACTGGTTGTCCAAGGTGACTACCAAGGTGCTGAGCCGGCCGTTGTCAGGTTCGAATTCTGCCTCGGGCATGGATGTATGTGATGTTCTTAGGTTAGTTGGGTTTAAGTAGTTCTAAGTCTAGGGGACTGATGACCTCAGATGTTAAGTCCCGTACCCTCAGAGCCATTTGAACCAAAATGCTGACTTTGGAGATGGGGGTACTGGTACTGGACCTTCGGTCGACCCAATACTGAAATTTGTTGGAGGTTTGGAGTTCAGACTGGTTTCTATAAATAAACTACAGAACATAAGGGCGACCACGACCACGACCATGTGACAGGTTTCTTTTTGTGCTTCTTGCAGGGAATCTACTATCCTCTGTTGGATTCGCATTGGCGACACTTGGCTGATCCCACGACAACATCTTCTGTCGTGAGGGTCCACCATACTGTCGGTGTTGTGTCCGTCTCACGATCGCCCACATCCTGCTGGACTGCTATAATGCGGCCATCTTACGGCGAAACCTTAAAACTGCTGACCCGCTACTTCTGGTGCTAGCAGATGATGCCAAAGAGGTTATTTGGTTTAACGCTTTACCCCCGAAAGTAGTTTTTACTCCTCTCTGTGACGTGGTGCACATTGAAATCATTTGCCGCTTGAGGGGTTGGAAAGTTGCCCCGACGCATCGGACTGATGCTACCATAGCTCGACACGTGTGAGCAGCCCATAGTGGCTTGCCTTCTATGTGTTCTTTTTTAAAAATTTTGTGACTAAAGCTTTATCACTTAATATTTAGTTTTATACGTGACATGCCAGTTTGAGTGTTTTACTTCTGATGAAGGCACTCATAGCAGTGCCGAAACCTACGTCGAAAGACTTGTTTTAGCGACTGAGGCCTGCTATTGCTTTAACTTTACTTTGTAAACGGTCGCTGACCACGCAGCCATGTCCCTTGTGGATTTATTTATGAGGTGATATCCGATGATTGGAGCACGTTCGAAGTGACAGAGCTCTCTTGAACGACACATTCTGCTGTTGCTTCTTTGCTGACAACACCATACTTACCGCATCCTTTTACAATGGCAGGCCCACCTCTCGTGATATCTAGTGGCCGATTCCGCGTTACATAGGGGCCTCCCAAAGAGTTAGAATGCCGCAGAGAGGCAATACAGCGACCAGACCGAAGCAATTTGAACAACTCAACGCCATTTTTCTGGAGTCAAAATAAAGGGGCATGGCACATGATAGTGTGTAAGGAAATTGTGAAACCTAGGGTAAAAGAGTAAGTTCACATATTCATGCAATGTGAAACACCTGAAAGTTCTTTCTGAGCTGGTCTATGACACAAATCTACAAACCTACTAATAAATAATATTTTTAAACAGTGCTCACTTGAAATAAGAATAATTCGTTCTTCTATTGCTCATGTGCTTGACGCTGCGCAATCGTTAGGCGTGATTTAGGAAATAAATTTGGCAACAATTTTTCTTTAAAGTTCGTACACGTACTATCTCGCTTTCAAAATTACTATCTCGCTTTCGAAAATATGGCAGCTGACAGTACGGCGTGGCACAGCAGGGACCGCTAAATAACGCGCCACGGCTTCCATATGTATACTTTATCGCTTTGGGATGTCCGTATACTTTTGAACAGATTGTGTAGGAATGACGTAAGTCCGGTGACAGACGTGTGTGTTGAAAACTACAGAACTGACACCTGGTGTAATTTTGGTGCGCGTAGTCGACACAGGCCGAGTGCAGCTTCGTGGAGATGAAGTGAACCAACAAGCGCTGAGGAATGCGTGAGGTACGACAGACGGCAGGTGTTCCATGACGGGCGACGGCGCCAGCGCCGTCTGTGGCGCCAGTGCCGGCTGTGGCGCCAGTACCGTTACGTTACGTTATGTTACGTTACCCGGCGGCCGCAACCGGCCTTCACAAGGACGCGGGCCTCCCGCATTCCAGCGCCACACAACTGTGAAGTGCAGCACGCCGCTGGGTGCGTGGCTGCGTGGCACAGACCGCGAAAGACCGCATAGGATATCTCAGTGCGGGCGCAGCTGCACAAGTAGAGCTACAGCCTAGGTAAATGGGAGGACGTTTATTGGGGTTCCACAGATTTACAATTTAGTTGACAATCGTTACAAATTCTACACATACATGAAATAAGGCAATGTGGTTCTGCCTAAGCAAACACAATTTTTCTTGTTTTACTACCCTTACATGTTTCGGAGGAGTTTCTCCATCTTTAGTGGGTTTTGTTTGTTGTTATTGTGGTCTTCAGTCCTGGGACTGGTTTGATGCAGCTCTCCATGCTATTCTATCCTGTGCAAGCTTCTTCATCTCCCAGTACCTACTGTAACCTACATCCTTTTGAATCTGCTTAGTGTAGTCATCTCTTGGTCTCCTCCTATGATTTTTACCCTCCACGCTGCCCTCCAGTACCAAATTGGTGATCCCTTGATGCCTCAGAACATGTCCTACCAACCGATCCCTTCTTCTAGTCAAGTTGTACCACAAGTTTCTCTTCTCCCCAATTCTATTCAATACCTCCTCATTAGTTATGTGGTCTACCCATCTAATCTTCAGCATTCTTCTGTAGCACCACATTTCGAAATCTTCTATTCTCTTCATGTCTAAACTATTTATCGTCCATGTTTCACTTCCATACATGGCTACACTCCGCACAAATACTTTCAGAAACGACTTCCTGACACTTCAATCTATATTACATGTTAACAAATTCCTCTTCTTCAGAAATGCTTTCCTTGTCATTGCCATTTTATATCCTCTCTACGTCGACCATCATCAGTTATTTTGCTCCCCAAATAGCAAAACTCATCTACTACTTTAAGTGTCTCATTTGCTAATCTAATTCCGTCAGCATCACCCGATTTAATTGGTCTACATCCCATTATAAAAAAATTGGTTCAAATGGCTCTGAGCACTATGGGACTGTACATCTGAGGTCATCAGTCCCCTAGAACTTAGAACTACTTAAACCTAACTAACCTAAGGACATCACACACATCCATGCCCGAGGCAGGATTAGAACCTGCGACCGTAGCGGTCGCGCGGTTCCAGACTGAAGCGCCTAGAACCGCTCGCCACACCGGCCGGCTCTTTCCATTATCCTCGTTTTGCTTCTGTTGATGTTCATCTTATATCCTCCTTTCAATACACTGTCCATTCTGTTCAACTGCTCTTCCAGGCCCTTTGCTGCCTCTGACAGAATTACAAGGTCATCGACGAACCTCAAAGTTTTTATTTCTTCTCCATGGATTTTAATTCCTACTCCGAAGTTTTCTTTTGTTTCCTTTACTGCTTACTCAATATACAGATTGAATAACGTCGGGAATAGGCTACAACGCCATCTCACTCCCTTCCCAACCACTGCTTCCCTTTCATGCCCCTCGACTCGTATAATTGCCATCTGGTTTCTGTACAAATTGTAAATAGACTTTCGCTCCCTGTATTTAACCCCTACCAACTTATCGTCTTGTTATTATATATAGATGTTAACAAATTTGTTGGTATATGCAGCACAGCTACAATTATTGTGTGTAAATACATAAAACTACAACCAGTCACTTTTTTGAAGTAGTTATTTACTCATTCCATGAAACGGTTTTCGAACATTTTCAGGATCATCTTCGGTTGGTGTATTGGAAGTTATGTAGCTGTTTCAAGCATAATGCCGGTTGCTGGCTCTGTGACAAGAAGATGGAACATGCTTTAATGCATCGCCATGAGTATTATTTATCTGCCGATTTGGATCCAAAATTTAGTTTTGTACTTACTGTGACAGTATGGGCGGCTTTTGTTCTTAATATCCACCTGTCTGCTACCACTGGCTCTGTGACAAGAAGATGGAACATGCTTTAATGCATCGCCGTGAGTATTATTTATCTGTCGATTTGGATCAAAAATTTAGTTTTGTAGTTACTGCGACGATATGGGCGGCTTTTGTCCTTAATATTCATTTGTCTGCTTCCACTGCGACGGCCAGCTGGTACCATATCACCAGCTGACCAGCTGCCAGTCGCATAAGAGTGGCCCCAGTAGCGCCACCATGAGGATACAAATCAGGTTCGCTTTAAACAAACGGTGTAACGGTCGTGAGCAGTAGTTGCCTTTGAGACTGGACGTGGTGATTTGAAGTTAGTCAAGAATGTCAACAAAGACACCATTATCAACACCTGATCGAGTCGTTAGTAGGGCTACGAGAAGCTGGCTGTTCCTTCTGCTATGCTGCGGAAAGATCTGGCAATAATGTAGCCCTGTGCACAACTGCTGGCAGAGCGGTAGTCACGGCATTGTACGGTCGCAAGAGGACCGGGCTTCGGACGGCCACGTGGCAGTACTGAGAGGGAAGACTATCGGGTCGGACGTATGGCTCTGGCGCCTCATACTGCATCTGCACCTGGAATTTGAGCAGATGTTGTCATCACAAAGACAAAGAACTATCACAGATCTTTTACTTCAAGGACAGCACTGAGCCAAACGCTCTGAAGCGTAAATTCCACTGACACCAAATCACCGCCATTTGAGGTCTCAGGGAAGCGAGGGTTCATTGGAGGTGTTTCCTGCTGAAAGCTGGTCCTGAATCGGTGCCAGTGATGGTCGTGTGTTGGTTAGGAGGAGGACAGTTGAAGCCTTCAATCTAACCTGTCTGTGTGCTTGACACACTGGACCTACATCTGGAGTTATGGTCTTGGGTGCTATTTCGTATGACAGCAGATGCACTCCCGTGGTCATTCCACGATACCTGACTGCAAATTGCAGGTCAGTCCGGCGATTCGACCTGTCGTGCTGTTATTCATTCATTCGACATAACTCTCTTGTAACCCAACATGCTCTACAGAGTGTCAACATACTGACTTGGTCTGCTCGATCAAAATGGTTCAAATGGCTCTGAGCACTATGGGACTTAACACCTTAGGTCATCAGTCCCCTAGAACTTAGAACTACTTAAACCTAACTAACCTAAGGACATCACACACATCCATGCCCGAGGCAGGATTCTAACCTGCGACCGTAGTCTGCTCGACCACCATATCTTTCTCCAATCGAGCAGTATGGGACATCGTCGGACGACAACTCCAACGTCATATACAAACTGTCTTAAGTATTCAGTTATTGTCAGACCAAGTGCAACAAGCACCTGTGATCTTGTAATTTCAATGACTTAAGTATGTTATCTTGACAAATGTAGTCCCGAAATTTAATTACTCTACATTAATCATTTTTGATGTTGGGTTTTCTTTCCGTCGGTGTATTTGTGAGTGACACTGGACGCCCTGTATTACTGTAAAGTTATCCTCTGAAAATCATATCGCACTCTATCGTGGCTCTGTTTTTCGGTTTAATTCAGCTTCCAGTTTATTACTAACTCGTGTGTGTGAGCAGTTATATTCAGCTTTCCGTGGACAAACTGCTCGGTATCTAGCCCGATCAGTGGAGATCGGTTCCCACGAGAATTTCGCAAGAAGCGCCGTGGCAGCTGGCAGCCGCGACACGCACAATGCGTCCCGCCGACACGACCTCGCCGCGGCTGTCAATTACCCTGCGTTACGCAGGCCAGACGCGGGCAACTCGCACCGCCGCTCCCGTCGATCAGACACGTCGTGCGTGAAACTGACTGCGCGCCGCCGTTGTCTGCTGCCAAGCCGCGTCACGCAGCCCCGCAGTCCCATCTCGCTGGCACGTGCGTCACGACCGAAATTCTTTCGTGTCCGTCTCATATGAAATTATTGGTTGAGCGAGATAACCAATTTCCTAAAGTACTGTAGTATATACAAGCATATTTTTCCCTGCGTGCTGTCCACACACGTCGCAGGTATCAAGTACGAAGGGTAGTGACACGAGAGGCGTTCGGTAAGTACAGAGACATTTTTTCTGAAGACAAGATTCGAATACACAATTTTAGTCCCCTCTCTTTTGGCAAAATACTGATTCTCGATAATCCCCGTTCAATGCGATGCCTGACGCCCCTTTACTGGGAGGGGCTGCATACAGGGTGGTCCACTGATCGTGACGGGGCCAAATATCTCACGAAATGGTTGTCCTGCTAGATGGCGCTGCCATAGGTCAAACGGATATCAACTGCGTTTTTTAAAAATAGGAACCCCCATTTTTTATAACATATTCGTGTAGTACGTAAAGAAATATGAATGTTTTAGTTGGACTACTTTTTTCGCTTTGTGATAGATGGTGCTGTAATAGTCACAAACATATGGCTCGAAATTTTAGACGAACAGTTGGTAACAGGTAGGTTTTTTAAATTAAAATACAGAACGTAGATAAGTTTGAATATTTTATTTCCGTTATTCCAATGTGTTAGATGTACCTTTGTGAACTTATCATTTCTGAGAACGCATGCTGTTACAGCGTGATTACCTGTAAATACCACATTAATGCAATAAATGCTCAAAATTATGTCCGTCAACCTCAATGCATTTGGCAATACGTGTAACGACATTCCTCTCAACAGCGAGTAGTTCGCCTTCTTCAATGTTCGCACATGCATTGACAATGCTCTGACGCATGTTGTCAGGCGTTGTCGGTGGATCGAGATAGGAAATATCCTTCAGCTTTCCTCACAGAAAGAAATGCGGGGACGTCAGATCCGGTGAACGTGCGGGCCATGGTATGGTGCTTCGACGACCTATCCGCTTGTCATGAAATATACTGTTCGGTACCACTTTAACCGTACACGAGCTATGTGCCGACATCCATCATGTTGGAAGTACATCGCCATTCTGTCATGCAGTGAAATATCTTGTAGTACCATCGGTAGAACGTTACGTAGGAAATCAGCATACATTGCACCATTTAGATTGCCATCGATAAAATGGGGGCCAATTATCCGTCCTCCCATAATGCTGCACCATACATTAACCCGCCAAGGTCGCTGATGTTCCACTTGCCGCAGCCATCGTGGATTTCCCGTTGCCCAATAGTGCATATTATGGCGGTTTACGTTACCGCTGTTGGTGAATGACGCTTCGTCGCTAAAGAGAACGCGTGCAAAAAAATTGTCATCGTCCCGTAATTTTTTTTTGTGCCCTGTGGCAGAACTGTACACGACGTTCAAAGTCGTCGCAATGCAAGTCCTGGTGCATAGAAATATGGTACGGGTGCAATCGATGTTGATGTAGCGTTCTCAACACCGTCGTTTTTGAGATTCCCGATTCTCGCGCAATTTGTCTGCTGCTGATGTGCGGATTAGCCGCGACAGCAGCTAAACACCTACTTGGGCATCATCATTTGTTGCAGGTCGTGGTTGACGTTTCACATCTGACTGATCACTTCCTGTTTCCTTAAATAACATAACTATCCGGCGAACTCTCCGGACACTTGGATGATGTCGTCCAGGATACCGAGCAGCATACATAGCACACGCCCGTTGGACATTTTGATCACAATAGCCATATCGAGCTTTTCCGCGATTGGTAAACAGTCCATTTTAGCACGGGTAATGTACCACGAAGCAAATACCGTCCGCACTGGCGGAATGTTACGTGATACCACGTACTTATACGTTTGTGACTATTACAGCGCCATCTGTCACAAAGTGCTAAAATTGTCCAACTAAAACATTCATTTTTCTTTACGTACTACACGAATATGTAATAAAAAATGAGGGTTCGTATTTTTAATAAAACGCAGTTGATATGCGATGGACCTATGGCAGTGCCATCTAGCGGGCCAACCATAGCGCCATCTGGTTGCCCCCTTCAAGCTAGACGAGTTTCGTTCTTTGTAGTTTTTTCGTTTGTTGCTTATTTCGTGAGATATTTGACCCGGTCACTATCAATGGACCACCCTGTATACGCATGGTACCATTCTACTGGTCGTCGCAGTCGCTGCATCAATAACGTCCCCATCATCCACATAATGCTTCCCACGGAGTGCATCCTTCATTGGGCCAAACAGATGGAAATCGGAACGTGCGAGATGCGAGCTGTAGGCTGGATGAAGAAGAACATCCAGTGAAGTTTTGTGAGCTCCTCTCGTGTGCGCAGACTTGTGTGAATCCTGGCGTTGTCTTGCAGAAGGAGATGTTCGTTTGCAGTTTTGTGCCGACGAAAACGTCGAAGTTGTTTCTTCAGTTTCCTCAGGGTAGCACAGTACACTCCAGAATAGATTTGTGTACCATGAGGGGACATATCAAACAGAGCGTGACTTTACTGGCTGAGGGTGTGGCTTTGAATTTTCCCTTTGGAGGAGAGGTGGTGTGGCGCCACTCCATTGATTACCGTATTGTTTCATGTTCGAGGTGATGAATCCATGATTCATCGCCTGTGTTGACGTTCGACGAAAAATCGTCATGATCGGCCTCGTAGCGTACAGGCAATTGCGCACAAATAATCCGTCGTTGCTCTTTATGGCCCTCCGTAGGGCGACGAGGAAACCAGCCGGCGCGCAACTTTGAGTACACCAACTGGTGGACAAGTTTCTCAGCGCTACCAACAGAGACGTGCAGTTGAGCAGCGGGTCGTTTGATGTGATCTCCGCGAATAGGAGCGTCCGCACATTCCAACTTTGCAGTGTGCGGCCGGCCGCTACGCGGGAGATCGGAAAGGTTTGCGCGACCTTGCTGCGATGACGACACACCCCTCGGCTAACGACTCATCGTGCTTCTGTTCAAAGCCTGGTCTCCTGCGACACTCTGCAGGCGTCTATGGATATCGGCAATGCTCTGATTTTCAGCCAAAAGAAACTCAATGGCAGCTCTGTGCTTGGAACGCACCTGCGTGACAGACTCCAGTTTGAAGGCTACGTATAGCATGCCACCCATCGGAACTTCATGAAACTATAGGGGCCGAAGCGAGAATATTCCACTATGTCCCACAACAAATTTCGCATTTTTTCAATCCAAACTGGCCGAAAAAAAGCGTTACATTACTTATTGAACTCCGCTGTGGCTGAGCGGTTCTAGCCGCTTCATTCCGGAACCGCGCGACTGCTACGTCGCAGGTTCGAATCTTGCCTCGGGCATGGATGTGTGTGATGTCCTTAGGTTCTGTAAAGTTTGGAAGGTAGGAGACGAGGTACTGGCAGAACAGAAGCTGTGAGGACGGGGCATGAGTCGTGCTGAGTTGGTAGAGCACTTGCCCCCAAAAGGCAAAGGTCCCGAGTTCGAGTCTCGGTCCGGCACACAGTTTTAATCTGCCAGGAAGTTTCATATCGGCGCACACTTCACTGTAGAGTGAAAATTTCATTCTATTTTTTGAACTTATTGAACTCTTCTCGTAGTTTCAACTATTACCTTGAAAAATAAAGTTACATTGTTATTATTACTATTATTTTTTGTATGTTAATTTCTGTGGTCCTGGTAGACATTGAAACTCCTGTGCCACAGTACCGAATGACGCCGCCAGAGGAGCCAAAACAAAACGGCGTAGCCCATAATATAATGGAGTATCGTATAATATTCCGTTTTTCCCTTTGACGTGTAGCAACGCTGCAATAATCCACGATGAGTTGGCGGAAGTGCGCGGAAAGAACGAACCATCAAATAACATAATGGGTGAGAAGGCACAGTAACTTCCAGTGTGGTCAGATCATCCACAATTTGGACGAGTTAATGAGTCAGTCTGGATTCAAAAATGGTTCAAATGGCTCTAAGCACTATGGGACTTAGCATCTGAGGTCATCAGTCCCCTAGAACTTAAAACTATTTAAACCTATCTAACCTAAGGACAGAATTGGAAGGAAAATCAGCATTGGCCGTATTTTGTTATTTTATTGTCAGCAAAATCGATTTTCGGTCACTTAGTGACCGTCCTCAGTGCTGTAATATACAATTAAAATTGGTAGGCACTGGTATCAAGCTATAACCACAATCTTAGAGCGATTACATAAAATGAGTTTTCATCACGAACGTGGTTTTGCTGTCAGTGCAATGTTTACAAATGCGGAGTTGGCAGATGCCCATTTGATGTATGAATTAGTACCGGGCAATAGCCGTGGCGCGGTACGTTTGTATCGAGACAGATTTCCAGAACGAAGGTGTCCTGACAGGAAGACGTTCGAAGCAATTGATCGGCGTCTTAGGGAGCACGGAACATTCCAGCCTATGACTCGCGACTGGGGAAGACCTAGAACGACGAGGACATCTGCAATGAATGTAACGTTCCCTGGCAGCACACACACTGTTAATAAACTGAAATGACGTTTAATTGTACTATGTACGCCGCTATGAAGCAATTCGCATGTACTGTAATTGTTTAACAAAAAATATTATTTAATTTTGTATAAAGGACGTTGGTTATTATTATAATATTTTCTGTAATAATATTCTCGATGTATTTATGATTGTAATATTTCTATACTCATAATGCAATTACGAAATATGTTAATATCTGCCATGAAAAAATGTAAAATATAGCCACAGAGGAAAATAATGTTGTAAGATTACAAAGAGATATTAATAATCAGCAATAGTATAAATAGCACTACATAATGTGCTTTCTTTGTCGTCTTCCTCGAGAGCTGAGAGAGAGAGAGGAACCTGTGATGTAGCATTATATGCATGAGTAGACTTCTTTTGTCTGTATCTGTCTTTAGCCGCCATTAGAGGAGAAATTATAAAGGTGTGTAATTTTAATTATTGTTCTGGTCTAAATACATTATAATTTATCAAAATTGTGTATTACTAATGTAAATTAGCTTGCCCATGTCATCTATAATATTTCTTTAAAGAATTTTCAGCACTTTTAGCGATTATCGTTGGTGTTGCTGGGCTGTGCCGCGACCGAACGATTTGCAGCGGTGGCACATTTAAAAAATTGTTCCGCTATAAAATTAACCAAACCCGTAAATCGGGAGCAGGTGAAATTAGCAGTGAATTACGAAATATTTTTCTTTTACAGTGATTCTGAGGCTGACTGAATTTATTACTGGTTCTACATTTGTGCATTCATAGGCGGATAATTGGTGGTGGTGGTGGTCGTTAGTGTTTAACGTCCCGTCGACAACGAGGTCATTAGAGACGGAGCGCAAGCTCGGGTTAGGGAAGGATTGGGAAGGAAATCGGCCGTGCCCTTTCAAATGAACCATCCCGGCATTTGCCTGAAACGATTTAGGGAAATCACGGAAAACCTAAATCAGGATGGCTGGAGACGGGATTGAACCGTCGTCCTCCCGAATGCGAGTTCAGTGTGCTAACCACTGCGCCACCTCGCTCGGTAGGCGGATAATTAACGTTGAAGTTGTTAATCTGTTGGTTCTTTCAATTTCTAAAGCATATAACTTAAACGTATAGTGAAGTGTGTTTTGTCAATGATAATTAAACGTTCAGGTCGACTTGGCAATATTTAACCATTTTATGCTAACAGAGACAGTCTTGTGTTCCATAGCTAACGCCGGGAAAGAATTCAGTAAATATTTAAAAACCCACTGCATTTAGAAAATGTGTGCCAAGTCCGAAATACGTAAAAAATTTAATTTAAATAATTTTCAAAGTCATAAATGTTATTAATCAGTTAGTTTGAATTTATCAGTATGAGAGGGTTGCTAAAGTTCACGTAATTTTGAATGTGCTTAATTCTGTCTAAATGAATTTTTATTACCACACGTAAAAAAAAGGGTTCTACAACAAAGTTCGTACTGAAAGAGTAAATAACAAACATATTTAAAGCCATTTCTTCCCCATTTTCATCCATTCATTTTACATAATAAATATTTTTTTATATTTTTTTTCATTAAAAATGGACGAGGCAATTCTTCGTGCAGTTGACGATAACCCTAATGTCAGCGTCAGAGAAGTTGCTGCTGTACAAGGTAGCGTGGACCACGTCACTGTAAGGAGAGTGCTACGGGAGAACCAGTTGTTTCCGTACCATGTACAGCGTGTGCAGGCACTATCAGTAGCTGATTGGCCTCCACGGGTACACTTCTGCGAATGGTTCATCCAACAATGTGTCAATCCTCATTTCAGTGCAAATGTTCTCTTTACGAATGAGGCTTCATTTCATCGTGATCAAATTGTAAATTTTCACAGTCAACATGTGTGGGCTGACGAGAATCCGCATGCAATTGTGCAATCACGTCATCAACACAGATTTTCTGTGAACGTTTGGGCAGGCATTGTTGGTGATGTCTTGATTGGGCCCCATGTTCTTCCACCTACGCTCAGTGGAGCACGTAAACATTACTTCATACGCGATACTCTACCTGTGCTGCTAGAACATGTGCCTTTACAAGTACGACACAACATGTGGTTCATGCACGATGGAGCTCTTGCACATTTCACTCGAAGTGTTCGTACGCTTCTCAACAACAGATTCGGTGACCGATGGATTGGTAGAGGCGGACCAATTCCATGGCCTCCACGCTCTCCTGACCTCAACCCTCTTGACTTTCATTTATGGGGGCATTTGAAAGCTCTTATCTACGCAACCGCGGTACCAATTGTAGAGACTCTTCGTGCTCGTATTGTGGACGGCTGTGATACAATACGCCATTCTCCAGGGCTGCATCAGCACATCAGGGATTCCATGCGACGGAGGACATTTTGAACATTTCCTATAACAAAGTGTTTGAAGTCACGCTGGTACGTTCTGTTGCTGTGTGTTTCCATTCCATGATTAATGTGATTTGAAGAGAAGTAATAAAATGAGCTCTAACATGGAAAATAAGCGTTTGCGGACACATGTCCACATAACATACACTCCTGGAAATTGAAATAAGAACACCGTGAATTCATTGTCCCAGGAAGGGGAAACTTTATTGACACATTCCTGGGGTCAGATACATCACATGATCACACTGACAGAACCACAGGCACATAGACACAGGCAACAGAGCATGCACAATGTCGGCACTAGTACAGTGTATATCCACCTTTCGCAGCAATGCAGGCTGCTATTCTCGCATGGAGACGATCGTAGAGATGCTGGATGTAGTCCTGTGGAACGGCTTGCAATGCCATTTCCACCTGGCGCCTCAGTTTGACCAGCGTTCGTGCTGGACGTGCAGACCGCGTGAGACGACGCTTCATCCAGTCCCAAACATGCTCAATGGGGGACAGATCCGGAGATCTTGCTGGCCAGGGTAGCTGACTTACACCTTCTAGAGCACGTTGGGTGGCACGGGATACATGCGGACGTGCATTGCCCTGTTGGAACAGCAAGTTCCCTTGCCGGTCTAGGAATGGTAGAACGATGGGTTCGATGACGGTTTGGATGTACCGTGCACTATTCAGTGACCCCTCGACGATCACCAGTGGTGTACGGCCAGTGTAGGAGATCGCTCCCCACACCATGATGCCGGGTGTTGGCCCTGTGTGCCTCGGTCGTATGCAGTCCTGATTGTGGCGCTCACCTGCACGGCGCCAAACACGCATACGACCATCATTGGCACCAAGGCAGAAGCGACTCTCATCGCTGAAGACGACACGTCTCCATTCGTCCCTCCATTCACGCCTGTCGCGACACCACTGGAGGCGGGCTGCACGATGTTGGGGCGTGAGCGGAAGACGGCCTAACGGTGTGCGGGACCCTAGCCCAGCTTCATGGAGACGGTTGCGAATGGTCCTCGCCGATACCCCAGGAGCAACAGTGTCCCTAATTTGCTGGGAAGTGGCGGTGCGGTCCCCTACGGCACTGCGTAGGATCCTACGGTCTTGGCGTGCATCCGTGCGTCGCTGCGGTCCGGTCCCAGGTCGACGGGCACGTGCACCTTCCGCCGACCACTGGCGACAACATCGATGTACTGTGGAGACCTCACGCCCCACGTGTTGAGCAATTCGGCGGTACGTCCACCCGGCCTCCCGCATGCCCACTATACGCCCTCGCTCAAAGTCCGTCAACTGCACATACGGTTCACGTCCACGCTGTCGCGGCATGCTACCAGTGTTAAAGACTGCGATGGAGATCCGTATGCCACGGCAAACTGGCTGACACTGACGGCGGCGGTGCACAAATGCTGCGCAGCTAGCGCCATTCGACGGCCAACACCGCGGTTCCTGGTGTGTCCGCTGTGCCGTGCGTGTGATCATTGCTTGTACAGCCCTCTCGCAGTGTCCGGAGCAAGTATGGTGGGTCTGACACACCGGTGTCAATGTGTTCTTTTTTCCATTTCCAGGAGTGTATTTTCTTTCTTTGTGTGTGAGGAATGTTTCCTGAAAGTTTGGCCGTACCTTTTTGTAACACCCTGTATATATAACTATCAGATAAAAATTGAAAGAATTGAAATATATTTAACTTCTTTGTTTTTTTTCTTTAATCATACTAGACACTTCACGATCTGGAGTTGGTCTCCTCCAATCAGAGTGCACAACATCGCGCCCAAACCGTTCGCTGTGGCCAAAGTGCCACATCAACTGGTCAGATCACCTTGCCCGGATTTCTTTCATGTTGTGTTTGGATCCAGAATCGTGGATCTGGTCCTTTAATTTTGTTTTTCGTCACATATGATAACCCCCCCACACACACACACACACACATACAGAACGATGCTAATGATTCACACGCGTTTCGAACATAGCAATAAACAAACACTACTAGACCCATCCACACAAGACGTGATTCAGTGTCCATACACAGTTATTAAGTGGGTTGCCCAGAAAGTAATGCACCGCATTCATTATTTATGACCATTTATGTAATTAATCTATTGATGTATTTTAGACAGTAATATGCTGTAAAAGAATGGAAATGTTGAAACTTCATTTGTAATGCTGGTTCATGCATAGGGCATGTAGGTTTGTAATCATGTAAAACATGGAAGAAAGCCCCTCTGCCACGGAATTGGCTTGGCGGGAACAGAAAAGATGGATCTGGCAGCCGAACTGCAAGACTCCTTTGTGGCATGAGTCAGTCGGCGGATAGCAGGCAACATGCTGGCTTTTTGCGAACTGAAGGAGGCGAGAAGAACTGCAAGATATAACATAGCCTTGGATGTGGAAGTAAGTTGGCTTACTATTCACAGCATACTTTTGCTGGCTCTGTACTACGAAAATCGGACGCTAAGGAGAGAGTTTTCAAGCTAGCTGCACAGCAAGAGCCATGGGTTCTTAGCCACAGCAGATCGACACTGCCACCACCTTCATCTCAAATTATCATTTGAGTACCGGTATTGCATAACTGCATAGACCAGTTATGTGGTTTCTTTTTCAATAATAAATTTGTTTTCTGTAAACTTTGTGTTGAGTAGCCGTATTTTCTTCTTAGTCATTTACCTAGACAGGTACCTATCCCAAGTGCTACGATATTTACGAGTATAGTAATTTATTGAACTGAAAAGTCATTTCAGTAACTTTCACTACAGTTAATAAACTTTGTGGCGTAGTAAATTTCATTAATATTCAGTGAGCGTAAGTTCCGAAATACCCTACGGACGCCGGTCGAAGTGGCTGTGCGGTTAAAGGCGCTGCAGCCTGGAACCGCAAGACCGCTACGGTCGCAGGTTCGAATCCTGCCTCGGGCATGGATGTTTGTGATGTCCTTAGGTTAGTTAGGTTTAACTAGTTCTAAGTTCTAGGGGACTAATGACCTCAGCAGTTGAGTCCCATAGTGCTCAGAGCCATTTGCACCATTTTTTTTGCACCCTACGTACTTATCGTAAAGAGATAGTTAAAGTTTTACCAAAGTTCAGTCGCCAAGAAAAGATTTATAATAGTCAGCTTAAAGATTCCTCTTTTCGAAGTTACAGTTACCTGAAAAATGTGTGATGATTCATATTAGCTACAGACTGGCAGACTTTGAAGACCAGTATAAGAATTAATCACTGTGTTTGTTTGGGAGTAACAGTTTTTCTAATTTCAAGTGTATGTAGTTAATAGTGTTTCTCATATTATGTTGTGACTAAAATGATCAGCATTGATCTAGGTCTACTGATCGATTATTTTCTGGGTCCCCTTGCTAATAGTTGAGTCAGGTTTAAGTCTCATATTACAGTAAAAGCACGCAAGAAGTACAAGTTTCATTATTATAACTTACGTGTTCTATCAAGAATGAGATTTTCACTCTGCAGCGGAGTGTGCGCTGATATGAAACTTCCTGGCAGATTAAAACTGTGTGCCCGACCGAGACTCGAACTCGGGACCTTTGCCGTTCGCGGGCAAGTGCTCTACCACTGAGCTACCGAAACACGACTCACGCCCGGTCTCACAGTTTTAATCTCCCAGGAAGTTTCATATCTGCGCACACTCCACTGCAGAGTGAAAATCTCATTCTGGAAACGTCCTCTAGGCTGTGGCTAAGCCATGTCTCCGCAATATCCTTTCTTTCAGGAGTGCTAGTTCTGCAGGTTCGCAGGAGAACTTCTGTAAAGTTTGGAAGGTAGGAGACGAGATACTGGCAGAAGTAAAGCTGTGAGAGCGGGCGTGAGTCGTGCTTCGGTAGCTCACATGGTAGAGCACTTGCCCGCGAACGGCAAAGGTCCCGAGTTCGAGTCTCGGTCGGGCACACAGTTTTAAACTGTCAGCAAGTTTCTTACGCGTTCTATATTAAGTAAATAGCTGCCACTATTCAAACTACACTATATCCTTGTATCACATGACCCATTTGTGCTAACAGTATAAGGAAGTTAATGCCCCTTGAGAATACAAATAATGTCAGTACAAATGATTCCACTAATTGAAAATTATTTGAATAGTAGTAGTTTCCAATAATTAAACTGACAACAGAAGCTTTGTCAAAGTTAGTAGTGCTCTACCATTAGTAATCATTTACTTGTAATGATTATTAACATTTGATGTAATGTAAGGACAGTAGCTGTTACTGAGAGCCAGTTGTTGTCCAGACATATTTATACTCCTCCTGTGTCGTTCCTGTCAAACCACTGGTGCAATACTTACTAAATTGCGCTACTGTCTTGTATGTTATGAGCAATACAGAATTCCAGCACCAAATGAAGTCCGTTTTAATAGTTAGATTGGTTTTTGAACAGTGCTACTACTCGGCGCAACTTCGCCATATTAGCCTGGCGACCGTTTCTATCTACGTAATTACAGTTTACTATATTACTAACAGATCCATGGTTTCGATTTCCGTTTGTTTTGCTATTGTTTCTTTTCGATAGGAATCTTTCGAGAGACCAAAAACAACCCGTTACCTATCCATTCCACACAGTCACGGTCTCAAACTAAAATTCTTTCACGCTGCATATAATTGCTCTTTTAGATATTGACGATGGAAGATACGAATCTCTTTAATTTCTTTAGAAGTTAATAACTTCCAAACACCTCAAGCTATATTAAACAGCAAAATGTCAACAGATAGTGCTTGAACATCACTATCGAAAAAAATGGTTCAAATGGCTCTAAGCACTATGGGACTTAACATCTGTGGTCATCAGTCCCCTAGACTTAGAACTACTTAAACCTAACTAACCTAAGGACATCACACACATCCATGCCCGGGGCAGGATTCGAACCTGCGACCGTAGCAGCAGCGCAGTTCCAGACTGAAGCGCCGGCATCACTATCGAAAAACAGCTCCAGAATTTCCATTATAGCAGTGTAATTTTAGATATGAGACGTAATGATGATTCTTAAGGTTAAAAACTCATTTCAGCGTAAAATGAATTGTAAAACTACAAACGTATTGGCAAAATTTGATAATAAACTACATTGTACACCAAAATTAAAGGATCATCTTTCGAAACCCTGTAATTATCTCCCAGTGTTACGCAAAAGTTAGAAATTTGGCTCAAAGGTTCCTACAACCTTCCTCTGTATTGGGGCAAAAACGTGGCGTTTCGTGGCGTCACCGTAAGGCTCGATGACGCTTTAAACAGCAAGGTGTCGACACGTGCGAAAAAAAGCCCAGAGCTCAGAAAGTTCATGTGAGCTGTAAGGTGAGTTCGTAATGTCACATTGGCACCAAATTTCGCCGGAACTTTGCCCAGCGCCACCTTGGACGTGTTGTACAACGAGAATGTCATCACTGCCCCTATTACCCACATTCCACTCCTTCTTTTGACTATATATGACGGTAGTATCTGTTCCCGAAAGAACAGTTACCGTTGATGACCATGCAGCTTTGCTAGAAATGAAATGATGATTAAATGGACACCCTTGCTGCAACCAAGCGTTGATAGACTTTATTGGCGACATGTTGAAAATTTGTACCGTCATATATAGTTAAAGTATGGCTTCTCGGCCATTGACCTTCTTGTGCGAAGGCACACGCTATGCCCGAACTCGTACGGGACTTGGTAGATTAATCTGCCACGAGTAATGAGTATGATGGGCAAACATCTATTAGGCGCACTACGAATGTAGTGGTGTGGACATGTTGTGTATGTGGGTCTCACGGGGAGCGTGCAAGGGATAAGTCCCTGCAGGCGCACTATCCTCTGTGCCCTCGGTGACTCAGAGGGATAGAGCGTCTGCCATGTAAGCAGGAGATCCCGGGTTCGAGTCCCGATCCGGGCACACATTTTCAACATGTCCCCAATGAAGTACATCAACGCCTGTTTGTAGCTAGGGTGTCCATTTAATTATCATTTCCTTCTTTTGACGCGTCTGCGATGGAGGTCAGAACCGCAAAATCACACGATTTTCGTGTGGGTCGGCTAGGAAAACATTTCGGACACATCGTCGCTCAAAATCGACACAAAAGGCCTCACGGGGTGGCATGGAGGACCACTCCTTCTCTAGGGGCGGTGATTCTCACAACGACAGTTTGAGGTGTGATGAGCAACAGGAAGATGTTCTTGACAACCTTGACACCGTTGACACCCTCGGACGCTCCAGCTCTTCTCTAAGGACATTGTGGGGTTGCATCTCCACTGAACGTGATAACACATGTTTGGAGTGCAGCGCTACCACAATTTTTCCTCTCCGTGTACAGTCTGGAATCTTAGGGACCGTTCAAAACCATTCGACAAAATTTGAACGTTATCCCAAATATCAAAGCGTGTGCAGGCACTATCAGCAGCTGATTATGCAAATACAACCTACCTGCTTTCCACCCTACTGTGGAGTGATAACACGGAAGTGCAACATTAACATGTGCATGAATAAACACGGCGAAGGTACTCTCTAAGTTCGGCAACCACCTCGTTGCCACCCACGGAACTATGTTGAGCATGTTACAAATGTACCTGTCAGAAACTTCAGAACGAATTCAGCCTGGTGGCTGCTAATCAGCCTTGTGGCTGCTACAATGCCTGAAGGGATATCGAAGGGGATGCCTAAACGTGGGATATCATGTTCACACCTTGTACATTAAAAATCGTGTCATACTATAATATGGGTCAACAAGCTACTGGTTGGCTGAAATTAAAATACAGCTAGTCACAGACAACTAGTGTGGGTTTTAATGCGGTCGTATGGTAACATTTGGTATATAGTCTAACCTGCTAATACGGAACCGATTTATGGTGGAAAAAAATTAGTTACAATCACACAGACAAAAATATAAACAGCTCTGACATTATACTGAATACTTCCCAGGGAAGAAAATTCTGTAAATCGTTGGTAATAGAGAAGCGTCTGCAGAAGCAAAATAACGTGTCTGGGCATTGTGATAGGGCCACTGCTGTTCATAACATGCAAAAATGACCTTGCAGATTAAGTTTGCAGGTCTATGAATCAGCTCCCAGATGACGCTTTTGTGTGGGGGGAGGTTACACCGTTGGACTATTGTTGCGACATGCAGAGAGACTTGCAGACGATCAACGTCTGGTGCAAATGTTGCTGTCTGACCCTCAACTTAAACGGATGTAGTGTGATTCACGCAGACAGGTGCTAGGATCTGACATTGTGGACTACGCGATCGACAATCAATCACTGGGGTAAGTCACAACCTTCAAGTATCTAAGAATTTCTGACCAATCAAACAACATGATAAAACCACTTAAATATGACCGTGTCGAAATCAGGTGGTGCTCACAGATTTATGAAAAGAAAAAGGTTAGGACAACGACTGGAAGAACTTAATACCGCAAGTTTGAAAGTAGACCTCAAAATCAGTGCAAACACTTGTAGAAGCTGACACTGGGGAATATCAGTTTGATATCAGAAAAATGTAGAAACATGGGAGGTAATGCTGACCCTACGACTTTTCTAAGAGGATCGAGTAAAGAAACGCAAACTTATAGCATTTGTAGATTTATAGAAAACTTTTGACTATGCTCATTCTTCCAATTCTGAAGGTATCAGGGATCAGGGAGCAAAACGTAATCTGCAGCTCGTACAGAAACCAGACCGTAGTCGTAGCAGTCGGAAGTGAAAGTGTCACGTTCTGTGTAAATTTGTCTTGATTTTGGAACCACTGAAATAGTATCACATACACTCTCAGCCCGTGACGGTTAATTTCGTCACCTCCTCCCCTTCTTGGTGCTTAACTTTCTTTGACTGGCAGTGACTACTTTGGATAGGAACAGAAGTACGTATGTAATTATTCTGATCTGCGCTGTTTGTTGGAGCCACACTCGCCAGGATTTGTAATAGTAGTAGCTGAAGTCACAGCGCTGGTGTTTACAGATAGCTGTAGAATTTATGTGATAGTAGGGACCTGCCTCAGTAATGAGCCATTCGTGTGCTAACCAGGGAAGTTTCAGATCTTAAGCCGTGTAACTTACTATTCATTGCCAGTTGTATCAGTCTCATTAACACAGATGACTCTGGCCGGGGAGTGTCACCGCAAGATATTGAAGAAGGCTTCTCCGAGAGGGGAACATAAAAACAACGTTTCCATCCGACAGTTCGAGAACAGTTAAAAGCAGAGCATCAGTTGAAGGTTAGCAGCTTTTTCGACTATATATATTTGAACCTCCGTAAATGTTCCAATGTTCAAGTCGCAAGAAAGAGGCGTCACCATTAAGGTCTCAGCTACTGCTTAATAACCTGAAAATAAATGCTTCAAGACATTAGACGTTTCGTCATACAGAAATTTTGAACTTCTATAAAACTATTGAAATGAAGCAAAACAGCCTCATGAAGTCGGGAAGAATAGCTTTTCAGTTGATAATTACGGTAAAGTTTTACTATAGATATGCTCCTTCATACAGCTAGGATACATCTTCAGTGTATTTAAGGACTCTGTTATGATTCCACCTCGGCTATTGCTTAATTAACAAGTATTAACAAGTATTTAATTTATTATGTTTCCTAAGATTGGCGAATTTCGGCTTTACAGGTCACTCTCAAGCACTATTTAAGAAAGAACAGATCACAAACACCGCGAATTTATGTTTAGCTTACTAACATATAAAAATATTTTTAATGGGAAGCCTGAAATTCGTACCTACAGGTTCCAAGAACATATAATATATCTGACTGTAAGGAGATCCAAAAGCGAGTCATCGTCGAATCTATTGGTATGTTCCTAGACACTGTATGTGCTGTCAGTTCTGTTCGCGCGGGAAGTAAACAGAGCAAAGATGCAGTATTATGCATCGGTGTACTAACAGATCGATACATGTGTCAGAGATGAATTGTACAACGTATCATTATACCTGTTGGAATATTTGAGGCTCAGATTTAACAAACAAGTGTAGTGCAAAAAGCGCGTTTAAATATTAAACGCATCTGCAGAGTCAGGTACAATTGGAGAAAGGCGAAAAACAAATTCCTCATTGCACTGGAACGTAAGTACTCACAAAATACAAATATGGGAAGAACGAGACAATGTGCAAAACTTCCATGAAGATACAATGTACAATTTACAATGATTTCATAATCGTGAAGTTGTTACCAGTGGGTAAAGGGACAGAGGAGACTGACCGTCATAGGGTGGTTAAACGTGCGAAATGTATATAGATGATGTTATTAGAATTTAATACAAACGTCAGCATTCAGCAGAAAATAGCTAACATTCAAAGACTTGACAGTCATATGTAAGACTCATCGAGATGATGCATAAAGATTAAATTACAGAGCAGCCGGGCACATAAAGATATACGCTGAGGTGACAAATGTCATGGGATAGCGATATTCACACATATATAGATGGTGGTAGTATAGAAGGGTATTAAAGTGAATACGGCAGGCCGGAGTGGCCGTGCGGTTCTGGGCGCTACAGTCTGGAGCCGAGCGACCGCTACGGTCGCAGGATCGAATCCTGCGTCGGGCATGGATGTGTGTGATGTCCTTAGGTTAGTTAGGTTTAATTAGTTCTAAGTTCTAGGCGAGTGATGATCTCAGCAGTTAAGTAGCATAGTGCTCAGAGCCATTTGAACCATTTTTGAAAGTGAATACGTTTCCGATGTTATTATGGCCGCACGACGGGAACATTGAAGGCGGAATGGTAGTTGCAGCTAGACGCATGGGACATTTCATTTCGGAAATCGATAGGCAGTTCAATATTCCGAGATCCACAGTGTCAAGAGTGTGCTGAGAATATCACATTTCAGGCGTTACCTCTCACCACGGACAACACATTGTTTATGGCCTTCACTTAAAGACCGAGAGCAGCGCCGTTTGCTTAAGGTTGTCAGTGCTAACAGACAAGTAAAGCAAAGTAAAATAGCCGCATAAATCCATGTGGGACGGTGGTGGTGGTGGTAGTAAGTTCCTACGGAACCAAACTGCTGAGGTCCCTAGACTTACACGCTACTTAATCTAACTAGTTTACGCTAAGGACAACATACACACTCATGCCCAAAGGAGGACTCGAACCTCTGACGGGGAGAGCCGCGCGAACCGTGGCAAGGGGCCACCCCGCGCGGCTATGTGGGACGTACAACGGACGTATCCAACAGGACAATGCGGCGAAATTTAGCGTTAATGTGCTGTGACAGTAGCCAATAGCACGACATCGCCTGCAGCAGTTCTTCTGGACTCTTGACAATATCGATTGGACCCTAGACGCTTGAAAAACCCTGGCCTGATGAGTTGAGTCCCGATTTCAGTTGGTAAGAGCTGATGGTAGGATTCGAGTGTGGTACAGATCCCACGTAGCTATGGACTCAAGTTCTCAACAACGCACTGTGTAAGCTGGTGGTAGCCCCATAGGAATATGGGCTATGTTTACGTGGAATGGACCGGGTTCTCTGGTCCAACTGAAACGATCATTGACTCAAAATGGTTATATTCGACTACCTGGAGACCATTTACAGCTATTCAATGGACTTCATGTTTCCAAGCAACGATGGAATGTTTATGGATGACAATGCGCCTTGTCACTGGGCCACGATTGTTCGAGATCAGTTTGAAGAATAATCTGGACAGTTCGAGTGATTGATTTGATCATCAAGATCGCCCGACAGGAATCCGTCGAACATTTATAGGACATAATCGAGAGCTCAGATCATACATAAAATCCTGTACCGGCAACACTTTCGCAATTCTAGAGACTACTGAGACCATATGACTCAGTATTTATCTGGGTGACTTTCATCGATTCGGTGAGCCCATGCCACGTCCGGGTGCTGCTCTAATCTGTGCAAAACGAGGTCCGACACGATATTAGGCGGTATCCCACGACTTTTGTCACTTCAGTTTACAGGGTGCCCAGAAATGTTGTGACAGACTTAAGAGGACTCTAGAGTCTGCAGGAATAAACTGAGGAGAGAAACCCGTGTCCGGAAACGTCATCTAACGACGCTATAGAGTGTCGAAATTGTAGGTGCTGGCGCCTGTCGCTAGACCACCCTTTCGGCAACTAACGTGAGTTCGTAGCCTGACGAATCGTAGGCGAAACGTCCCGCAACGCTGTTTGTTATTCAGTGACGGTAACTGAATGTGACGATCGCCAGTGGAGAAGATGGTGCTAGCTACTGCATAAAAAATGGTTCAAATGGCTCTGAGCACTATGGGACTTAACTTCTGAGGTCATCAGTCCCCTAGAACTCAGAACTACTTAAACCTAACTAACCTAAGGACATCACACACATCCATGCCTGAGGCAGGATTCGAACCTGCGACCGCAGCGGTCGCGCGGTTCCAGACTGTAACGCCTAGAAGCGCTCGGCCACTTCGACCGGAGCTACTGCATAGACAGGCCTTGTCTCCTATGAATGCGGTGTTCTGCGACCTTCATGGATGACTGCTTTGGACACAGGTTTCCATCCACCGTTTTCTCCCGGAACCCTTTAAAATGTCCGATGTTTTCCAATAGTCAGGAGAAGTATTAAGTGCGTCAGCGTGCAAAATCACGTCGAACGTCTGGCCTATCAGCAGGCGCCGGAGGCGACGCTCTGTAGTGTCGTTGAATGGCGTTCCTAGAGGCAGGTTCGTACGCTCAGATTGTTCCTCAAAATGCCTTTTACAACCGCTCCAAGTTTGTCGCAGCATTTTGGGACACGCTGTGTACACAGTGTTTCAAAAGTCCTTGTATCAAACGTCTAGGAATTATACATCACGTCATGGGGAACAGTTATTAGAGAGAAAATATTAGATGATGATTCCGGGCGACGCTAGGCGTCTTTTTAGTCGCATTCGCCCGTCCTGGGACGAAGTAATTTCAGTGAACCAGTAGAATCTACTAATCAGGTGTACAGCATCTGCCATACTCTCTAGCCCTGTAAATTCATGGAGTAATTTTCAACAAGGAAACCTTAAGGGGACCCGGAGCGTCCTATACCTCCAATGTTAAATGTAAGGAACATTTTCTTATGAACTATTAACACCAGAATGATAGAAACTTTTACAGTATAATATTACATATATTTAATACCATGTACCATATGGATTTTAATTTGTTGGTGTTTTTTGGGAAGATATTAATTATTTTGTTGCTGAAAATAATTGACACATTTTTTAGCATAGTATCTTTGAAATAAAATCTGTTATCAATTATGTATCACAAAAAGGCTATGATAAAAGGTGTATATTGGCACTGTTTACATTCCTTGAAAATTTTAAGTCTTTATCTCTAATAGTTTAGCAGAAAATGTTCCTTATATGGCAAAAAAGTGAACTTGTGGAAAACGAGATTCAAAGTTTCACTAATATTTTAGTGGAGTCCAGCACCATAAGAGGGGTTTTCACTGTCACTAGACGTCTCCCCAACTAGCCTTCTTTTCACACCTTTCATTCTTTGTCTGGCTTGCCTCTCAAACTCCTTTGCTTTCCTTTCAGCGTCTCGTTTCCTCTCATTGTCTATTGACATCATTGCACTCACCATGTACTTTCTGGGCATCACATCCAACTTCTGCAGCACATTGCACTTTATAATGTTACCTTTGTTGTACGTAGCAATGGCATCATATACTCCAAAATGAAGAGTATGAATTTCCACAAACACATTTTTTTTGGGATTCTGGTCCAAATTACATTCTTCACACTCTCATTTTGATTTTGTGTACGTCCATGGAGACATTTCTTCAAAAGTTCAGTTGCAGAAAGATCTCAGAAAATTGGTTTTATAGCCTTCATGACAGTTTCTGGTGGACTGTGATGATGCTTGTATACACGTGCAGATCCCTGATATTTGTTGTACTTGCACCAGGAATTGGTTCCTCATCAGTCGATAAGGTGTGGTAGTAAAGTGCCATTACAGCCTTTTCCATTGCATCAACACTGTCAGTATTTTGTCTTATTGCCAGTCCATAGTCTCTCTGCAATCTGTTGATTACCTCGTCTGTCAATCAGTTGGCTCCATCCAAAGGTTTTCCATCACTGAGTACTTGGCCTTTCATTGTGGTCTTCAGTCGACGCAGCCTTGTTCCCATACGTTTCTGAACGTGACTTATACACTCCTGTTTAGTAATGGTAACATCATTTCCATAAGGTTTCAAGTCAGATACAGCAGCAAAAGACTTCGAATCACCATCACCCAGGAACTGTAGGTATGTGACCTTGTACCACAGAAGAGAGCGACTGAAAATGTCTTTCACACCGGAAACTTCCATGGCCCCACTAGACCCACTGTAATTCCTTCGACAGTTTTCTGCATGCTCATCCTTCACTCTTTTAGGACACCTACAGTGCTTGGATTTAATTACAACATCTATAACGTTCGTAGTATTAGCACTTGTTGCCGTTATTACCCCATTATGTGAAGTGTGCCCGCGCTTCTGCCACGTACCATCTAGTGCGACAGTCAGGTCCCGAGGATTATGAACATCTGGAATTTCTTCATTCACCGCCACAGCCTCCTCCACTGCTTCTTTCGTGGATTCTTGGGCAATATCTTCAACACAGGATCCAACAACCGAGTCATATTTTGAGAATTTCGTTGGTGGTGGTGGTAGATTCATTACGCCAGCCGGCCGGTGTGGCCGAGCGGTTCTAGGCGCTTCAGTCTGGAACCGCGCGACCGCTAAGGTCGCAGGTTCGAATCCTGCCACCGGCATGGATGTGTGTGATGTCCTTAGGTTAGTTAGGTTTAAGTAGTTCTGAGTTCTCGGGGACTGATGACCTCAGCTGTTAAGCCCCATAGTGCTCAGAGCCATTTGAACCATTACGCCGCAAAACATTTGACCAGCAGAGTATCCCTTACCCATTGGCCTTAGAGCATAAACACATCTAATATTAACACCACAGTACTTGCTTTTCTCACTATCAGTTTCACCTTGGCCTATTTCGACATATTCCGAGTTCCAAAATGAAACACTGTAATGACAACTAGTACACTGGAGACAGATTTCTGCTGAAAGTCCTATGTGTCGCTTGTATTTACTGACATACTCAATTTGCAACATTCCTCACACTCTACTGAACTCCCAATCATCTTTGAGAGCAATGAAATGTTAATTATTCCGTTCACATTATCCTCACTACACTTCTCCAATAAACTGCAGTATTTTTCAGTTGATCCATGCAACTTCTTGCTTGTGCTAGAGACAGGAGTAGATTTACTTCATGAATAACCTCACTATTTTCAGAATCATTTCGCAAGGTCGGAGAAATTGTCACAGTTCCACCAGTGTACCTCGGAGGAGGCTTCTTCCTCTTGTAAACTCTGTTACTAAATCGAGGCATATTTGTTAAGTACCAGTTACGCAATAGAAATACAACACATATCGTGCAATAAACACCAAATGCTTAATGTAAACAACGGTGTCCAAAGACTACAATACGCAGACAAAACAATTGCCTATCAAATCGTGTTTCCAACATAATATAAAGTATGTGGAAAGACCGGAAGTTTTGAAAAACGATGTTTTCAATGAACATGTATACAATTAACTGAAAACCCAAAATTTCATCATTTTTAGGTTCCGGGTTATCTTGAAAGAGTGTCTCTAAGAGCAGAAAGATATTTTAGAAGCGATTCGGGAACTTTGATTTGTTAAGCCTACACATCGTTAAATGGAGCAGATGATTGGATTATAGGCAACAAAAAATATCTACTCATCCTGCTGAGTGCCTACAGCCTGCCAGACTCTCAGGGCCACAATTAACACTATGCCGTCCGGCAACACCACAGTGGTGTCGCGCGCGAAATATCGTGTGCTTAGTATTGAGCAGTGGCCGGCGACACCAGAGTGGTGTTGTGAGCATAGTATTGCTCAGTGGCCGGCGACAGCACGTTAGTATCTTTTGCATTCTGTTGGTATTTTGCTTAGGCAACAATAAGTTACACACGTCAACAAGTGTTTTATTTTTATAAGTACTTGTGCCCTTTCATCATGGCGGACGAAAGAGACAATAGGATTATTTACGATGAATGCGCGGAAGTCTTGTCTGAAGTTCCGGACGACTTGCACGATTGGGAAGAAGACATTGGATATCAAAAAAATGAAAGTGAAGCAGAATCGTAGGGAGATAGTGAAATACGTCCAAGAAGAATTCGGCAAACGCTATGGTTGTCAACTGATTCGGCTGAATCAGACGAAGAAGACAGTACAAAGTGGTCGACTTTGATTTACCGAGGACCAATAATAAATTTGGAGGATCCCCGGGTCAAAACATATTTCCGAAAGATACACAGAGCGCCGAGGATATGTAACAGTTGTAGGGGAAGGCGGGGCAAGATGGGGAAGCTAACTTTAAACCCTTACAAAAGGGACAAAAATAAACAAATTCAAGTAGGTTTGATTATCATTTGTTTACTTAACCATCGAATTACAATAGCATGCAAATAAACCTGCAAACTTGTTACATTTAGTTAGAAATATCTCGATTTGAAACATAAACTACCAATTCTCCGTCTTGCCCCATATGCGGGGTAAGATGGGGAACTAGCATGAATTCATCTCTAAAACTTAAATAAGAACTGGAATAACGAAATCATATGACGATAATGTTTCGAAACATGGTTCTGCGAGTTGTAGAACCAGGTATTACGTTTTATTTAGGCCTCTTACTTTCACATTGTACACAAATGTGGACGGCCTCGTCATCATCACTTGCTATCCCTGCACAAGTGTCGTGGGCCCAACGTCCGCAGTTAATACACCGTATCCAGCCTCCTTCAGAGAAGTCATAGCAGTATAAACATTCTTCACTCTCTTCCTCGTTGTCATTCGACCTCAGTTTATTATCCCTTGAGCATGAAGGGGTGGTTAAGACGTCAGTAACGTTCGTCACTTTTTCGTTGTCATTATGTCCTTTTGGTGGTATCCCAGGTTTATTAAACGTCTTTGAGAAGAGCTTCCGTTTACATGCAGCACGTTTGGGGACTCCTTTTCGTTTAATTTCATCAGATAGTCCACTCCTATAAGGAGATTCGGTTAAAACAACAGGTTTTCGACGCCTGTTACATGGTTTCCTTCTGGGTTTTTTTATCCACCTTTGGAGTAGCTAACAGCATTTCAGAGTTGGTAACATGAAAGTTAGACGAAACAGAGGGTTGATCGTCAGTTGTTAATTCAAAAATGGTTCAAATGGCTCTGAGCACTATGGGACGTAACATCTATGGGCATCAGTCTCCTAGAACTTAGAACTACTTAAACCTAACTAACCTAAGGACATCACACAACACCCAGTCATCACGAGGCAGAGAAAATCCCTGACACCGCCGGGAATCAAACCCGGGAACCCGGGCGTGGGAAGCGAGAACGCTACCGCACGACCACGAGCTGCGGACAGTTGTTAATTGTTCAGGTGTTTTACGTCTTGACAACATCTCTGGTATTTGGTCTTCCGTTTCTGTAACTTCATATGTGTGAGCTTGATGAATGTCTGTAGTTGAACAGGGAAGGTAATCACTTTCTTGAAACACATTTCTGTTTACAGGCCAAATGCCTGTTTTCCGAAACCCGTTCACTGCTGTGGACATTGTAGCTGAATGAATGAAGGCTTTGCCGAATAAATTTGCGATCTGACGCAGCGTAACAACTTTTCCAGGATGGGTGCGAAGCCACGATCTTACTTCAAAATGGTTCAAATGGCTCTGAGCACTATGGGACTCAACTGCTGAGGTCATTAGTCCCCTAGAGCTTAGAACTAGTTAAACCCAACTAACCGAAGGACATCACAAACATCCATGCCCGAGGCAGGATTCGAACCTGCGACCGTAGCGGTCTTGCGGTTCCAGACTGCAGCGCCTTTAACCGCACGGCCACTTCGGCCGGCACGATCTTTCTTCATTTTAGTAAAATTTACTGAGAGATTTCATAAATGCCACGTCCAATGGTTGAAGACGGTGTGAGCAGTGTGGTGGCAAACACAGCAAGACAACCCCATTTTCGCGGGCCACATCTATCAGTTCTAAACTCTTGGTGTGCGTTTTGTGGCCGTCCAATATGAGAAGTATTGGTCTTTCCTTTGACGCTCCAGTAAATCCATTAACTTCTTAAACCAAGTCAAAAATAGTTCTTTCGTCATCCAACCAGTTTCTTGGACTTCTGCCTAGGCACCAGGGGGCAGGCTAGTCTCAAACGCTTGTTGCATTCGTTTTCGAGGATAAATTAACGTAGGTGGTACGTAGCACTCCGACGCTGAAACACAGATTTATGCAGTCACAGTCTGGACTCTTTCCGCTGAAGTAATTGCTCCCACCTCTCTGCGCCCTTTCAAAGCAACCACCTTTGCGTGACATTTTGGAATGACTGTTAAACCAGTCTCATCGCAATTGAAAATTCCGTCTCCCGTAAACTTGAATGTGTCTAATCAACTTTCTAACAGATCGAAAAACCGATCTGCAGCAACTCGATTAAACTCCGTTGCTCGTGCGATTGATTTGGCCTCTGGCTTTCGTTTTGTTAAGGTAGGATTTCGTGCAAGAAACACATTTAACCCATCTCTTCCAGCAGATTTGGCTGCAGTATTAAATGGATGTTTGATCTTGTTTCGTTCAGATAGCTGAAAAGCAAGTTCACAAAGTTCTTTAAGTGTTAGGCCAAAATACTGTCTTTCCATCCGTGTTAAGTAGTCTTTAATTTCTGCCTCTTGTTCTGGGGTAAACACACTAGTGATTGGTCCTAAACTTTTCACAACTGTATAGCCAGGATTAGCACGTTTCTTTGCCACATGTCGTTCAATCGTTGTTTGTGACACGTTGAACTGTCGAGCAGCCCTGAAAGAACCCATATGACCTTCCATAACTGCATTTACAGCGCCTTCCATTGACTCCAATGACCAAACTTGCCTAGACGTTTGTCGCCGATACTTGCGAACCATCTGAAATAAAACACGTGGAACGTACTATTGAGTCAGATCATTCCTGGTAATCTGTATTAATAGTAAATACCATATGTCCAATAGTCAGTCGCTAAAGCATAGTAAGAATACTGACTTTGCACGTTTTGCGTATTTTTATTCACCATATAGCCTAAGGCATACTTTTTAATAAATTAGGAAACGTTGGAATAACGAATACCATTCTATTTTCAATTGTATTCAACGTTTAATGTACGTGTTCAAAACCGCAGCGAGGTAAACACATGAAACGATAAGAACGTAATGGTTGGACAAATAGTGGGGGCAAGACGGGGAAGCTCCCCATCTTGCCCCACCCCGTCTTGCCCCCTACCGTGTTGTCAGGTTATGTTACGCCTACATGAACACTATTTAGTGAACATTGACTACTGACACAGCAGTTTACTGTTTATAAGACTTACTATTCAGTGCTATATATACAGTCTGGACACATTTTCACGAAACACATGTTTTAGGACCACGAAAGGTGTAAAACATTGCAAATCAGTATAACAATTGTACATACCTTGCAAAGCTCACAGAAACCGCAGCGAACCTAAGGTTCAGCAATGTCAACACACTGGGACCTGTGTACTGATGATGTTGACGTAGCTATCCACAGATGACAGCACTCTAACTGTAGCTTATAGCCCTTCCTCGTCTTACCCCACCTCTCCGTCTTGCCCCGCCTTCCCCTACATTGTGAACGATCTATTGCAATATATGTTAACAACGAAACCAAAAAGTACTACAGTCAAAAATGCTCTCGCTTTCCACGCCCGGGTTCCCGGGTTTGATTCCCGGCGGGGTCAGGGATTTTCTCTGCCTCGTGATGACTGGGTGTTGTGTGATGTCCTTAGGTTAGTTAGGTTTAAGTAGTTCTAAGTTCTAGGGGACTGATGACCATAGATGTTAAGTCCCATAGTGCTCAGAGCCATTTTCTTTCAAAAATGCAATAGAAGGAAACTGGATTTTAAAAATGCCAAATTTGTCGACGTTACAGGACCCGAAGTTAGAAAATGGTTTTGGGCTTGCTATCCTTGTGGGAATTGTAAGAAAAGCAAGGATCAATGATTACTGGTCAGCGAATCCGTTAATATACACACCGATACTTCGCAAAACGATGTGCCGCAACCGATTCAGACAAATATTATCATTTTTACATTTTGCTGGCAGTAAAAATAAACTGGATAGTGCCGACGGGCTTGTCAAAGTGCAATTCGTAATTGATTATTTTTCCAAATAGTTTAAAGAAACGTTTAATCTAAGTAAAAGCATCTCACTTGATGAAGGCATGATACCGTGGCGTGGACGGTTAAATTTTATAAAGTTCACAATCCGTCGAAAATTGCGAAATACGGCATACTCATTCGGATGCTGTGTGATGCGGGTACGGGATACATTTCCTCATTCAAGATATACGAGGTGTGGCTAGAAAAAAACCGGACTAGTACTGGTGAAACAATAAAACGAATGCAATAAGGCTGAAAGTCGCGTGGCCTGTCACGTGACTCTCGCTCCGCCTACTGCTCGAGTTTCATCTGCCTCCTGCACTCAGTCTGCCCGTGGCGTCTGTCTTAAGTAGTTGACGTTTTGTCTGTGCGTCGGAAAATGTTGAGTGTACAGAAAGAACAGCGTGTTAACATCAAATTTTGTTTTAAACTAGGAAAATCTGCAAGTGAAACGTTTGTAATGTTACAACAAGTGTACGGCGATGATTGTTTATCGCGAACACAAGTGTTTGAGTGGTTTAAACGATTTAAAGATGGCCGCGAAGACACCAGTGATGACACTCGCACTGGCAGCCCATTGTCAGCAAAAACTGATGCAAACATTGAAAAAATCGGTAAACTTGTTCGACAAGATCGCCGTTTAACAATCAGAGCAGTGTCTGAGTTAACAGGAGTTGACAAGGAAAGTGTTAAGCAGATTCTTCATGAAAGTTTCAACATGAACAAAGTGTGTTCAAAAATGGTTCCAAAGTGTCTCACAATTGAACAGAAGGAACGCCGAAGAATGATTTGTTCTGACATCCTGGAAAACATTGAAAGTGATCCCACCTTCTTACAAAATGTTATTACTTGCGATGAATCGTGGTTTTTTCTTACGATCCCGAAACTAAACGCCAATCGATGCATTGGAAAACTCCTGGTTCTCCAAGACAAAAAAAAGCACGAATGTCAAAATCGAAATTCAAGGCAATGATGATTGTTTTTTTTTTGACATCAAAGGGATTGTGCACATTGATTGGGTACCAGAGGGACAAACAGTGATACAGCATTACTACATTAGCGTCCTTGCTACCCTACGTGAGCGAGTACGGAGAAAACGGAACGATTTGTGGAGAAAAAAGTCATGGATCCTTCACCACGACAATGCCCCAGCTCACAGTGCGTTGTCAGTGAAGACGTTTTTGACAAAACACAACATTCCCATCTTAGATCATCCACCCTACTCACCTGATTTGGCCCCCTGTGACTTTTTTCTTTTCCCTAAAGTCAAGTCAGCTTTGAAAGGAACTAGATTTGAGACTGTTGAAGCAGTAAAAGAAAAAGCGACGGAAGTAATGTATGGACTTACCGAAAATGATCTGCAGCATTGCTATGAATAGTGGAAAATTCGAATGGAGCGGTGTAGAGACCGAGGAGGAGAGTACATTGAAGGAGATAACATGAAATTGTAAATAATTGTAAATAAATGTTTTTTCCAGCATCAGTCCGGTTTTTTTCTAGCCGCACCTCGTATTCCGGCGCTGGACAGCCTTTAGCCAAAACAGTGACGGAATTATTGACACCTTCTGATGGAAAGTGGCATCACCTCTGCATGGATAATTATTATAACAGTGTAGAACTTGCAGATAAGTTACTTGAAAAGAAAATTCGAGTTTGTGGAACGATACGGTAAAATAGAGGATTTCCGGAAAATTAAAGCGCGCAAAAGTCAATGTGTTTGAAGTTTGTCATCAACGGAAAGGTGACATACGCGCGGCGACAAACCAAGTAATCACACTTAGCGCTGCCGGCGTCAAGCGAGTAAATTTGTATGAGACATGCGGACGGCAAAGGGTTAATAATAAAAGACGCCTGGCGTCGCCCGGAAGTGACAACGACCATTTTTTCTGTAACAAAACTTATTATCAAAGACGAGATCTATCACCCCTGACGTTTGACGTAAAGACACAGAATCATCCTGAAACTTCCTGGCAGATTAAAACTGCGTGCCCGATCGAGACTCGAACTCGGGACCTTTGCCTTTCGCGGGCAAGTGCTCTACCATCAGAGCTACCGAAGCACGACTCACGCCCGGTACTCACAGCTTAACTTCTGCCAGTATCTTGTCTCCCACCTTCCAAACTTTACAGAAGCTCTCCTGCGAACCTTGCAGAACTAGCACTCCTGAAAGAAAGGATATAGCGGAGACATGGCTTAGCCACAGCCTGGGGGATGTTTCCAGAATGACATTTTCACTCTGCAGCGGAGTGTGCGCTGATATGAAACTTCCTGGCAGATTAAAACTGTGCCCACGAAAGGCAAAGGTCCCGAGTTCGAGTCTCGGTCGGGTACACAGTTTTAATCTGCCAGGAAGTTTCATATCAGCGCACACTCCGCTGCAGAGTGAAAATCTCATTACAAAATCATCCTGTATACAGGGTGGTTCATTGATAGTGACCGTGCCAAGTATCTCACGAAATAAGCGTCAAACGAGAAAACTACAAAGAACGAAACTCATCTAGCTTGAAGGGGGAAACCAGATGGCACTATGGTTGGCCCGCTAGATGGCGCTGCCATAGGTCAGACGGATTCGACTGCTTTTTTAAAAATAGGAACCCCCATTTTTTATTACATATTCGTGTAGTACGTAAAGAAATATAAATGTTTTAGTTGGACTACTTTTTTCGCTTTGAGATAGATGGCGCTATAATAGTCACAAACGTATAAGTACGTGGTATCACGTAACATCCCGCCAGTGCGGACGGTATTTGCTTCGTGATACATTACCCGTGTTAAAATGGACCATTAACCAATTGCGGAAAAGCATCTCTGGCGGTAATTCAGTTGAATACCGCCCTTCGATTGTGCTATTCCGGTACCAATCAAAGTGATAGGTGTTGCAGGTTCCAGCCAGCCAGCCAGCCAGCCAGCCCGTCGGCGTGCAGCAGTCCAGCCAGCAGCGGTCCCCGCCAGCAGCCAGCAGCGGTCCCTGCCAGCAGCAGTCCCTGCCAGCAGCCAGCAGCGGTCCTCGCCAGCAGCCAGCAGCGGTCCACGCCAGCAGCCAGCAGCATCCCGCCAGCAGCACGCAGCAGTCCTCGCCAGCACTGGCCCCCGCCAGCGGCCAGCAGCCAGCAGCCAGCATCCAGTGGCCAGCAGCGGTCCCCGGAGCGGTCGCAGCCACCAGCGGTCGCAGCAGGCAGCAGGCGGCCAGCAGTGGTCCTAGCCGCCCCCACCATCCGCCAGCAGCAGCAGCAGCAGAGGCGTCCCCACTGGCCAGCCAGCCGGGTCGCCCCCCCCCCCTCCCAGCGGCAGCAGAGTGGGGCTTCGGCCCCAGTCTCCTTCGTCATTTTCCGTCCCTTTCTCCTGTGTGTCTCTTGTCGCCCTGCCCGTCTCTTGTTTGCTCCCTTGTATGGTACTGTGTTTTTTTTCCCCCTTATCATAATGTCAACCCCCACCACCTCTTCTACAGCCACCACCACTGCCATCATATACACCTCCCCCTCTGCTGCTGCCACCACTATTACGTGGTGTGCCACTTCACTCCCCCCTCAGTCCATCCCCCCACACTCCTCACTCTCTCATCTCCCGCCCTATTTGTCACCCCATCCCCGGCTCCTCCCTCCCGCGCCTCCTCTGATCCCTTCCCTCTGCTCCTTCCGTTTCTGTGGCCCCCGCCAGGGTGATCGCCCGGAGGCCTACGGCCCACACTCCAATCTCCCCTTCACCTTCATCGTCATCGTCATTGTCTTCACCGTCACCTTCACAATCGCCCTATCTCCGGCGCCGACTCCAGTACCGGGACCTGCCGCTCCCCGTCACATTCCAGTTGTTCCCATCCCCCACACCTCCTCCGTCAGCATCAAGCGCCCCAGTGGCACCCCTGCCTCCTCTACTCCCAAAAAGGCTCCGCCTCGTCCCCCTTCCCCCACCCATGATGCCATGGATGTCTCCCCGGCCGTCCCTACCCCCTCCTCCTCCTCCTCTGCCCCCTCCTCCTACCGCTACCTCCTCTCCCGTCCTGATCCCTCCCTTCTTGAAACCCGGAACCTCACCCTCTTCCTTCGCCAGAATTTTCCTGGTCGCCCCATCTCCCTCCTCACTCCTCACCGTGATTCGGTGCTCATCTCCTCCCCCAGCCCTACCCTCCACTCAGACCTCCTTTCCCGCATCCCTGTCACTCGCTTTGGCCCTCATGTCTCCCTCACCCCTGCTCCTTCCCCACCAACCCCAAGCCCCTCGTCGCCCGCCGACCCTCACCGACGTGATCACTCGGCTTAGTCCGACGATCATGGAGGAGGAGGTGTTGGCGGAGCTTCAGGCCCATCCCCATCTGGAGGTGCGTGCGGTTCGTCGCATCCACAACGCTGCTGGCCCCACCCGCCTTATGCGGGTTTTCTCCGAGCACGCCCCTCTATAGACCGTCTCCTGAAGGAGGGTGCCCTCCTTTTTAACCAACATTATAAAGTTGACCCCTCCCGTTCCCCTCCTCAGTCCCTCCACTGCCAAAGGTGCTTGCGGTATAATGCGCACCCGACATCTGAGTGCCACGAGGCCCCCACCTGCCCGCACGGTAGGCAAGCCCACTTTTTATGGCAGTGCCTCAATCTCCAGTCCCCCCACTCCTCCTGTAATACCCTTAACCTCCCTCACCCTACCTACTCCCAGAAGTGTAAGGCCCGACCCCCTCCTACCACTCCTGAACTCACCATTCCTGTGCGCCCTCTGGACGCCCCCACCCCTCCCGGCAACTCCCTTCGCCCACCCCCTACCGCTGAGGACATCATCAGGTTCCTCACCATCGTCCTTCAGAATGTTCATCCTTTTCAGCGCCCGCACACCCTCCAACAGATCTCCCTCGCCGCCCGTTCCGTTTCCCAACTCAAAATGTACACACCTACTCCAACAACCAGGCCCATTTCACCTTCTCCCGTCTTGACACGCTTGTTTAAATCCCTGTCATGTTGCGACAGCACCGTATTCTTTTCAACAACATCCGCTCCCTTCCTGCCAACAAGAACCTCTTCCTGCACCCCCTTGCCACCCACCTTGTGAATGCCTTCCTCCTCATTGAAACCTTACTCCAACCCCACCACACTGTCCACACTTCGCCCTACCTCCTCCACCGCTCCAATAATCCCCACACGATTGCGCATGGTGGAGTTGCCACTGGGCATCACCGCCAGATCCCTGTTCGGCTCCAACCTCTCCTTCCTGACCCCACCGAACACTTGATCCTTAGCCTCTTCTTCCCCGACCTTACCGTTACCTGCGCCACCATCTATGTCCGCCCTAACGCCCCTATTACCTTCGACTTCCTCTCCCACATTGACCGTACCTTCTCCTCCTATGTGATCGCCGCCGACCTCAACATCCATAGTCGTTCCGCCGCTCAGTTACGGCGGTGGCATCGGTTCCTCTCCTCCCTTCAAGGCGACCTCATCCCCATCCCCCAGCACACCCATTCCGAATCCAACTCCACTCCCGATGTTATCCTTTCCTCCCCCAACCTCCATGGCCGCATAACGGTGGATGTCCTGGAGCCTATTGGTAGCGACCATCTCCCTGTCCTCCTTACCGTTTCAGACGGTCGGCGCCCCCGCCCTGACCCTCGTCATGACCCTCCCCCTAAGTACATCCATGACTATTCCTGTGCCAACTGGAATGCCTACTGGGATACCCTTTCCACGCAGGTCGATAGCCACCCCTTCAACTGCCACCACCCTGATGATGTAACCTATGCCGCCTCCTTTCTCCAGCAGACCTTGTCTGAGGCCGTGGAGGCCCACGTCCCTACTGTCGCCGTCCACCCCCACAGTCCTACCCTACCCCCACAGGCCGTCCTCCTCCTCTGTGAATCCCGCCTTCTCTACCGTGCCTTCCTCCGCACGCGTGACCCGGACACACTACGACGCCACCGGCAACTCCAGCGTCACATTCATAATTTGCTCGCGGCTAAGAAACGCCAGGACTGGCGATAGACATGCACCCATTTAAATGCTACCCTACCTATAAACTCGTCGAAGTTCTGGTCAGCCTTCCGTCGCCTTACCGGAACTAAACCCTCCCCCTACTATCCTCTTCTCCATGATGATCACCCCTTCCCTGACTCCCTTAGTAAGGCCAATCACTTTGCCTCTTACCTCTCCGATGTATTTTCCATCCCCGATGATCCCCAGTTCGATTACTCCCTCTTCCCGGATGTCCACGATCGAACTGACACCTCTGTCCCTCCCCTCGCTCCTGGTTTCCAGTACTTGGACAACATTGCACACACGGAACTCAATGCCCCTATCACTACACAGGATCTCATTGCTACACTCCGCATGAAACGCAACACCGCTCCTGGTCACGATCGTGTCACCTATCATCACCTACGTGAAGCTCCTGTCTCTTTCCTCTCACTCTGGCCAGGCTCTACAATGGTTACTACCCCGACCTGTGGAAAACCTCCCATATCCTGATGTTCCTTAAACCTGGCAAACCGCCGTCCGCCGTCTCCTCCTACCGTCCCATCAGCCTTACCTCGGTCTTCAGCAAGGTCCTGGAATATATCCTCACTCGCCGCATCCACCAGCATCTCCACCAGCACCGCCTCCTTCCCGTTACCCAATGTGGCTTTCGACCGTTATTCTCTTCTGACGATCTTCTTCTTCCCCTCACTCATCTCCTTTCCGATCAGCTTAATTCCCGTCGCTCCGCAATCTTCCTCTCTCGAGACCTCGAACGAGCTTATGACTGCGTATGGCATGCCGGTCCCCTCTTCAAGCTCCAAACCTTCGCCCTTCCAATTAACTACGCCCGTCTGACCGGCTCTGTTCTCTCCCGCCGTCCTTCCTATGTCACCATCCATAACACAGATTCCTACACAATTTTCCCCTCCGTTGGTGTCCCCCAAGGCTCCGTCCTCTCCCCCCTTCTGTACCTTTTCTACACGGCGGACATGCCGCCGCCGTCACCTCCCGTCCACCTTCTCCAGTTTGCCGATGACACTGCCTTCCTTGCCCTTGCCCCCACCCTGCAGAACTCCCAACACCTTCTCCAATCCCATCTTGACCGGAACACCGCTTGGTGCAACCAGTGGTTGCTCAAGGTCAATCCCTCCAAAACCCAGGCGATCATTGTAGACAAACCCACCCCTTCCTTCCGCCTCCTTGATTTCTATCTCACCATCTATGGCCGTCCTATTGCCCTCACTCCCACCCTTAAGTACCTTGACGTCACCCTCGACCGTCGCCTCTCCTGGACTCCCCATCTCCGGACAATCCAAGCCAAGACATGCTCCCGACTCCATCTCCTCAAGCTCCTTTCCGGCCGTACGTGGGGTCTGGACCCCTCCACCATCCTCCACACCTATAAATCCCTCATCCACCCTATCCTTTGTTACGCCCATTCGGCCGGGATCTCCCCCCCCCCTACCTTTTATAAATCCCTCCAAATCCTTGAACGCCATGCTCTCTGCCTCGCCTATCACATCCGTCTCCCCTCCCCCATGCAGATCCTGTACGATTTCATCCCCTTCCCCCACCTGCTCCTTTTCCTTGAAAGGATACCGATCCTGTACACCTCCCGCAAACTCGATCCTCCTCATCCGCTTGCCTCACCCATCCTCTCCCACTCCCGCCCACTGCCGCGCCTGTATTCCCACGTCCCACCCGGTCTCCATCTCTCCATCCTCCTCACCCTCACCCAAGGTGGCTTCCGCCAGCTCCCCCTTCCTGATGATGTCCTACTCTCCTCCATCTACGCATCCTATCAACTTTGATCCTCCCCCCCCCCACCCACATCCTGTGTCCTTTCCATTAGGCACCCTCCCTCCCTTCTCTTTCCTTTTTCCCCATCCCCTCCCTTCTTCCATCTTCCCCCAGGTTTCCCTTCCCCCTTCCTCCCTTCCCCCTATCGCCCCAGCCCATGGCATCTGCTCTCCCCTCTCCCTCTCCCACCCCCCCCTCCTTCTCTCTTGGCAGGTCCCTGGACTCGTATACGGATAGTGAACCTTCGAGCGCCGGAGATCAACGCCTCGTGTTCTGTGTGTGCCGTCGTTTTGTGCTTAAGTGATTCAGTGTTATTCGTTTTGTGCCCCTACGTTCACGTGTGACAATTTTCGTCTCTGTCTGTGTCGAAGTGTCTGAACAATTTTATCTTGGACTCTACGCCTGTGAACGGCACCTTGTATTTTACAAAGTGTTTGTCTCCGTTTATATGTCCACCATGTTTTTTTCTTTAAATGTCTTCATTTGTATATTTGTATTCCCTGCGGCTAAAGAGCGGCGTCGTATGCTGCTGCAGGCCTGCCTCTAATACAGGTTTCAAAATAACAGTAAAGAAAAAAAAATGCGGGAAAGGTCGATATCGTGTTGATGTATGGCTATTGTAATCAAAATGCCCAACAGGCGTGTGCTATGTATGCTGCTCTGTATCCCGGACGACATCATCCAAGTGTCCGGACCGTTCGCCGGATACTTACGTTATTTAAGGAAACGGGACGTGTTCAGTCACATGTGAAACGTCAACCACTACCTGCAACAAATGATGATGCCCAAATAGGTGCGGCTAATCCGCACATCAGTAGCACACAAATTGCGCGAGAATCTGGAATCTCAAAAACGTCGGTGTTGAGAATGCTATATCAACATCGACTAAACCCGTACCATATTTCTATGTGCCAGGAATTGCATGGCGACGACTTTGAACGTCGTGTACAGTTCTACCGCTGGGCACAAGAGAAATTACGGGACGATGACAGATTTTTTGCATCGTTCTATTGAGCGACGAAGCGTCATTCAACAACAGCGGTAACGTAAACCGGCATAATATGCACTATTGGGCAACGGAAAATCCACGATGGCTGCGACAAGTGGAACATCTGCGGGTTAATGTATGGTGCGGCAGTATGGGAGGAAGGATAATTGGCCCCCATTTTATCGATGGCAATCTAAATGGTGCAACGGATGCTGATTTCCTACGTAATGTTCTACCGATGTTACTACAAGATGTTTCACTGTATGAGAGAATGGCGATGTACATCCAACATGATGGATGCCCGGCACATAGCTCTCGTGCAGTTGAAGAGGTATTGAATAGCGTATTTCATGACAGGTGGATTGGTCGTCGAAGCACCATACAATGGCCTGCACGTTCAGCGGATCTGACGTCCTCAAATTTCTTTCTGTCTGGAAAGTTGAAGGATATTTGCCATCGTGATCCACCGACAACGCCTGACAACATGTGTTAGCGCATTGTCAATGCATGTGCGAACATTACGGAAGGTGAACTACTCGCTGATGAGAGGAATATCGTTACACGTATTGCCAAATGCATTGAGGTTGACGGACATAATTTTGAGCATTTATTGCATTAATGTGGTATTTACAGGTAATCACGGTGTAACAGCATGCGTTCTCAGAAATTATAAGTTCACAAAGGCACATGTATCACACTGGAACAACCGAAATAAAATGTTCAAACGTACCTACGTTCTGTATTTTAATTTAAAAAACCTACCTGTTACCAACTGTTCGTCTAAAATTGTGAGCCGTATGTTTGTGACTATTACAGCGCCATCTGTCACAAAGCGAAAAAAGTGGTCCAACTAAAACATTCATAATTCTTTACGTACTACACGAACATGTAATTAAAAATGGGGGTTCCTATTTGAAAAAACGCAGTCGATATCCGTTTGCCTTTGGCAGCGCCATCTAGCGGGCCAACCATAGCGCCAACTGGTTTGCCCCTTCAAGCCATACGAATTTTGTTCTTTGTAGTTTTTTCGTTTGATGCTTATTTCGTGAGATATTTGGCCTGGTCACTATCAATGTACCACCCTGTATATATACTGACACCATTATTTCACGTGCATGAAGAGCGTTCCGCATCACAGGCACAACTGCCCGAAGGAGAGGAGGCGAGCGACTCTGGTCAGCTACATTGGGGCCAACAGGGAAGAACGGATCGACATCAAACAGTTGGTGTAATTCCAACCACATTTAACAGGTCTGCAGGTCACTCTGTCGCACGATCCTCAGTGGGACTGCGTCTGCGTGGCGGTGTCTCTTTATTTGCCTGACGACCAGTGCGTTGTGTACCGTTGCCTCCCCCCCCCCCTCCCCCGCACATCGGCAGCATCGTTTGCTGCAATGAAAGCAGTCTGAGAAGGGAGTCTGGTTGTCCTCAGATGGCGATATGTGTGATGTATAATGCTATATGGGCGTACTGGCCGCCAAATCTTTGAACACGGTAGACTCACAGGCCCAGCTTGTTGTGACACACTGTACTCCTTCCTCATGTGCGTCTTTTCGGGGGTGCATTCTGCTCTGACTTCATTTTTATGGATGGCAGGGCGCGGCCGCATCCAAGAGCGCAGATGGAGCAGCTCCTGGAACGAGAGGATATTTGGCGAATGGATTGCTCGTCCCGTTCTCTCGACTTCAGTCCCATCGGTCACTTAGCTTCTGTCGAACTTGCTGGTGGAGGAACGGAACGTTCCACCATAAGAACTTCTCATCAACTTTGTGGCCAGCAAGGGAACACGTTGCGGAGCATCCACTGCGGTGCGTGTTGATCACACACCCTACCAAGAACCATGTCCCAGATTTTGTAACGTCCAAGGAATCGTCATAAATCGCGGTGACTTCTGTTTAGTTATTGTCGCCGACTAAAAGTGTCATTTCTATTTGTCTCATTGCGTATTTATTTTAGTCCTCTCCTGTTCTACACTTTGGTACTTTTTCTGTGTGTGTGGTCCACGTTTCATAGAGCAATGTTCTGTGTGTGTGTGTGGTCCAAGTTTCATAGAGTTATGTTACTCGGCAGAGACACATCATGTGGCTGGCCGTAGTGGCAGAGCGGTTCTAGGCGCTACAGTCTGGAACCAGGCGACCGCTACAGGTTAGAATCCTGCCTAGGGCATGGATGTGTGTGATGTCCTTAGGTTAGTTAGGTTTAAGTAGTTCTACGTTCTAGGGGACTGTTGAGCTCAGACGTTAAGTCCCATAGTGCTCGGAGCCATTTGACCCAACACATCATGTGAAAGTTACTCCCCACAGGTTTTCATAAACTGTGTATGTATGTGTATATGTCCACAGTATACTAAAACTTACCGCTGTATTCACCTCTGGCTGTGGTTTATTTATGTGAAAGCACTCGATCTTCAGGCCATAAGTGGCCCACCGGGACCATCCGACCGCTGTGTCATCCTCAGCTGAGGATGCGGATAGGAGTTGCGTCTGGTCAGCACACCGTTCTCCCGGTCGTTATGATGGTTTTCTTTGCCGCTACTATTCGGTCGAGTAGCTCCTCAGTTGGCATCACGAGACTGGGTGCATCCCGAAAAATGGCAACAGCACATGGCGGCCCGGATGATCACCCATCCAAGTGCCGGCCACACCCGACAGCGCTTAACTTCGGTGATCTGGCGCGGACCAGTGTATCCACTGCGGCAAGGCTGTTGCCCCATTTATGTGAAAAATGTGAAGATATGCTGTGTTTCAGAGTCTACGTTAACTGGATGGGTAAGCAAGGATAAAATTGGTATGGGCGCAAGAGCAGACGTCATCTAATAGGAAGTTGCCCAAACGAATAGCGATCTGGGGCTCATGAAGCGGAGACCAAAGCACATTCGCAGCTTCGTTAATTACTAAAATTCGTCAACACATTTGTTCATGGAAGCTGAAACTGGTTTCTTTTTTTTTAAAAAAAAAGACGAGAAAATACAGTTCGTATCCATAAAATACATTCAAAACATGAGTGTTTTCCTGTTGCAGTACGCCGCACTAAATTGACAGAAGCAGCACCGCCATTGTAACAATAGAGTTACATAAGGAGGGAGAGACGGACAAAGAATAGTTCCGTTAGCGTGGCCGGCATCTCGTTACTCCACTGAGCCAACGATGACTGCAGCTGACCCTTGAGGCTGGGCTGTGATTAGCGATCGCTCCGTAAGACTGCTGCCCTCTCCCCAAACAGAATTAAATCTTGATCCACGATTCTCATTAGCCTTAAGTTAGGATAGCAGCAGCGTGGTCGCGTAATGCGCGAGTCTGGCATAGCTCTCCGCCTAGTGGCGGATTGCGATATTGCCTACCGGAGAAATGTCATGGTTCAACAGTTTCCTCTAATTGTCGTTCTAGACCTAGTCGCTTTTACATTATTACTCATTGCGTATGTCGCATTTGTCGTGCGTGGTGTATCTTGAAACAGCAGAGAGCCTCTCATTCTTCAAGTTTTGAGTGTGTTAGACAAGAAAATAGCCGACTACAGTGGTGATTTATTACGCAGGTATGCCATATTTCTTAACCTAGGCTCTGCGATCGCCCACGATACTCAGGTTGCTATTACATAACTAACATTAGCATTGTCTTTCTCGTTACGTACACGGAACGTGGTCAGTAAATAGACCTGTGACAATTCTTATTTAAAAAATTGTTAAGGCTTTCGTGGCCACTTGTTGACAAACTGGCTATTGGCTTCTGTCTCGGGTTCTTCGGCCGACGTTCATCTAATGATTTTTCTGACGTTTCGCCAGCACGAGTGGCTGGCATTGTCAAAGCTTCACCCTCCATTGCCGATGGTGAACTGGAGCCGAACTCGCGGCCGCAGACTATATGTACCTGGCCTTTGAACAAGAAAGAGGAAAGCCTTAAGGTAAACGGAACCTGGCTTCCCGTACTGCAGCGAACGACCGTCGCAGGTAGCAAGAGGAGAACCGCACCGGAAATGACCGCGGAGAAGCCCTCGGACGTTGGCCCGCCAGGTACATATAGTCTGCGGCCGCGAGCTCGGCTCCAGTTCACCACCGGCAATGGAGGGTGAAGCTTTGACAATGCCAGCCACTCGTGCTGGCGAAACGTCAGAAAAATCATTAGATGAACGTCGGCCGAAGAACCCGAGACAGAAGCAAATAGCCAGTTTGTCAATTCTTATTTAGTAACCGATCATAGTCTCTGTATTCCTTTTTTGTGCTCTTTATCAACGAAAGAAAGGTTTGAAAGTGGGACTGAAATTCAAGTTGATAGGATACTATAACATGACATTTCTAAGGCTTGTCAATGGTTTTTTAATTTAGCGTATGGCATCTACAGAGTGAAATTGCACACATACTATTAATTAATATAATAAAAGAATTACAAATATATCGTTAAATTCCAAACAACAATATGCAAAAGATTAGGGAGACAGCCACTGCAGCTATTACAAATCCACATCTAAGCAGGTCACCCACTGAACAGCACGTGCAGTAGCATTCACGATATCCCTCCATTCTCCTTCAAACCTCCTCGCAGGACATTCGAAGATCAGGTGAAGGATTGTTTGTTCTTCTGCAGCACAGTCGCATCGTGGGTCATCTGTGAGTTCCCATTTGTGGAGACTGGCCATACACCTGCCGTGGTTAGTCCTCACACGATTAATCCTGCACCAAGTTCTTCCGGGCATTTGCATTCCTTGCACCGGTATCGAAGGATCAAAATCAGTGATGAGAAGATGGTGATTATTCAGCGACCAGTAATGCCTCCATTCCCTTGCTATGTCGTACCTTTCTGGGAATTTGAGGACTTCGTCTTTCCACATAAGTTTCCTGGATTTTGGGCGGGTTGTTGGTAGGTGGTCCAGTATTTTTCGGGTAGGTATATCTTCAGAGACAGAGGGGTCATTAATCTTCTTCCATTCTCGGATAGCTCCTTGTTGCCTTCTGAGGAAGGGAGGAGCTATATTGCAAAGGGCATGAAGCCAGGGAAGTTGAGTTGATTGCAGAGTTCCTGAGACAATCCTCATGGTGGTATTAAGCTGTACATCTATTTTCTTCGTACGAGTGCTCTTGTACCAGACTGTGGCGCAGTATTCTGCCACCGGGTAAACAAGAGATTGTGCTGCGGTGCATAGGGTGTTAGCTTGAGCTTCCCAGGAGGTTCCAAATAGTGACCGGTCAAGGGTTATTCCTAGATATTTTGGATAGTATATGTGCGTCAATCGCTCATTGCAAATTCTTTCTTGTAACTCTCGTCTTGCCTCATGATTGTTCAGGTGGAATACGCTTACCTCAGTTTTATTTGGATTTGGGCAGAGCCTCCATTTCATATAATACTGGTAAAGAAGTTGAAGGTCCGTTGACAGAGTAGCTTCCCCCTCTTCGACTGTCTTGCTCTCAGTGGCTATTTCAATGTCATCGGCATAGCAGAACTTTTGCGATTTAGTTGCTGGCATGTTACTCGTGTATGGGTTGAAGAGAAGGGGAGCTAACACTGATCCCTGTGGGAGCCCATTGTTTATTGAGTAGGATTCACTCGTAGATTGACCTACGTTCACTCTGAAGTAGCGATTTTGCAACATGTTTGCCCGAAGCTTAGTTGTCTTGCGGCAAGGGATAGCTTTTTTGAGCTTGAGTATGAGTCCATCACTGGTAAAGATAAAGCATGTCGTTGGCGGATGGGATACGTGGCCGAAATATTGTGCCAGAGTGACACAAACATCCGGCAGTAGACCGGATTACTCCACATGTCAAAGCGATGTTGTTTGGACATGGAGGAGATACAGAGACAAGAAGTGTCGATGACATGCCTCGCTCAGGCCGCCCAAGGGCTACTACTGCAGTGGATGAGGCTACTACTGCAGTGGATGACCGCTACCTACGAATTATGGCTCGGAGGAACCCTGACAGCAGCGTCACAATGTTGAATAATGCTTTTCGTGCAGTCACAGGACGTCGTGTTACGACTCAAACTGTGCGCAGTAGGCTGCATGATGCGCAATTTCACTCCATCCGTCCACGGCGAAGTCCATCTTTCCAACTACGGAACCATGCAGAGCGATACAAAAGGGCCCAACAACATTCCAAATAGACTGCTCAGGATTGGCATCACGTTCTCTTCAGCTCATACGCCTTCAACCAGACAAACGTCGGAGAGGAGTTGGGAGGCAACCCGGTCAGGCTGAAGCCTGAGACACCGTCCAGTGAGTGCAGAAAAATGGAGGTTCCCTGCTGCTTTGGGGTGGCATTATGTGCGACCTACGTACGCCGCTGGTGGTCATGGAAGGCACCGTAACGACTGTATGATACGTGAATACCATCCTCCAACCGATAGTGTAACCATATCGGCAGCGTATTGGTGAGGCATTCGTCTTCATGGACGACAATTCGCGCCCCCATCGTGCACATCTTGTGAATGACTTCCTTCATGATAACGATATCGCTCGACTAGAGTGGCTAGCATGTTCTCCAGACATGAACCCTATCGAACATGCATGGGATAGACTGAAAAGGGCTGTTTATGGACGACGTGACCCACCAACCATTCTGGGGGATCAAAGCCGAATCGCCGTTGAGGAGTGGGACAACAGAGTCTTGATGAACTTGTGGATAGTGTGCCACGAAGAATACAGGCATGCATCAATGCAATAGGACGTGCTCCTGGAAAAAAAGGTAAGAATATCTGAAAACACGGGAAATACGGGAGGCCTGGCAGCCCTAGATTAGAAAGAGAATTGTGTTGCACAGGTACAAGGAGGCAGGATGCCGCACTGTTTATCTGTGAGTCTCTGCCTCTGCCGAATGCGCGCAGAACTGGCCGCAGCTGGTCGCTCTACTTTTAACATGATTCAGTCGAAGGTGTTACTTCAACTTGAGTATATATTGTCGCACAACGGTTGCATGTGTTCTTAGCACTTCGCCTGTATTCCAATCGCCAATAATTTAGAACTGATTTGAAGTGCAATGTAAGCCAAGCACTATTACAACGTTCGGTCCCGGCGAATTACAGGTTGTTCCAGTCTTCTCCCCAACTCCCCCTCCCCGCTCCACCCGTTCCCCTACACCAAATATACCTTGCCGTCACCCCCACTTTAATAACAATACGATACACGTTGCCGCCGTGCTCGCCGCCTTCATAGTTTTATACACTGATCAGCGGGAACATTATGACCACCTAACTATTAGCCAGTATGTCCACCTTTGGCACGGGTAACAGCGGCGACGCGTCGTGGCGTGGAAGTACGTGGTCTGCAACCAGTACACGATACTCCTTGGCCATCACGGTGACTTTCACGAGCTTCACTGGACACGTGGATGTTCACGTGAATGTTGCCAGAGCATAATGGAGGCACCGTCAGCTTGTCTCCGTCCCGCAGTACAGCTGTCAAGGAGCTGTTCCCCTGGAAGACGATGGACTCGCTCCCTCCTATTGGTATGACGAATAAGGTATCGGGATTCATCAGACCATGAAACGATCTGCCACAGTGCCAACGTCCAGTGCCCGTTTCAGTCGTAGTTGCCAATGTCGTGGCACATGCATGGGTCGTCGGCTGTGTAGGCCCATCGTTAGGAATTTTCGGCGCATTGTGTGTTCAGGTGTTCAGACACACTTGTACTCTGCTCAGCATTAAAGTGTGATGTCACTAACGCCACAGTTCGCCGCGTGTCCCATTTTATCAGCCTGCCAAGCCTACGACGTGCGACATGTGTAATGAGGGGTGGTCGCCCAACCCCACGACGTCTAGACGTAGTTTCACATTGATTTCGTCACGTGTTAAAGACCCTGTTTTGCGATATGTTCAGCAGTCCTCAGACTTGTGTGGGGCCGAACGTTATCAAAACATAACAGCATTCCTCGATCATCGGACTAATCGTGCAGTTTACGAAATTCTCTTGCCGAGCCTCCGGGCCATCACAATCTGCCCTCGGTCAAACTCAGATAGATCTCACGGCTTCCCCATTCTACAAGGGTTGTCCAGAAAGTAATGCACCGCACTTTTTTTTCTTCGATAGTTCTTTATTGAACATAATGAGAATTACACACATGAAAGAATGATGTTTTATCTACACACTCTGTTTTTCCACGCAGTCTCGATCCCGTTCTATGGTCTTCCTCCAGTGCTTCACTCTGTAAATCACTTCCTCATCTTCCCCAAATGTCTTCCATTAAAGGCATCCTTTAATGGCCCAAACAAGTGGAACTCCTAGGGGCTAGGTCAGGGCTGCAGGGTGGATGGAGTAACACTGTCCAAACCTGTTTTGCAATATGTTCAGCAGTCCTCAGACTTGGGTGGGGCCGAGCGTTATCAAAACATTTCCTGGGTTGCTGTGGCACTGAAGTCACCGGAAGCGAGTCTTGAGTTTTATTAATGTGTTGACATATGCCTCTGAATTAAGTACCACCACTTGGCATAACATCAATGAGAATCACACCCTCACAGTCCCAGAACACGGTATCATGACCTTACTGGCGGAAGCAGTTGCTGTGAATTTTTTCTTCTGTGGGGAGGGGGAATGGTGCCATTCCATCGACTGTAGCTTTGTTTCGGGTTTAAAATGGTGAACCCAGGTTTCATCACCTGTCACAATCCAGGAAAAGAATGCCTCCCCCTCAGCTTCAAAACGTTGCAACAAATCAAGACAAATGTTTTTTTTCTGTGCCATTTGTGATCCACCGTTAGTCACCGCGGGACTCATCTTGCACACACTGTTGAAAATCCAAGGGTGCAGATAATTTTATCCACACTTGCTTTGCTGATTGACGGATGCAGCACCAACTGCCGAGTCGTAATGCGTCTCTCCTTGAGAATAACAGCGCCAGCTCGCTGCAACATGTCAGGTGTGACAGCCATGGATGGTCTCCCCGACCGCTGTAGATCGTGGACCTCCGCCGAACCGCCTTCTGATGACGTCACCCTCCGTGCCCAGCGAGTAACTGTACTTCAGTCGACAGCAGATACTCCATGGACTTTGCACAATCGTTTGTGAATATTCCCCGCAGTTAGTTTGTCTACACTGAAAAATTCAATGAGGGCTTTTTGCTTGTAACGTATATCACCTACAGACGTCATTTGGAAATTGTCCTGCAGCTACGCTATCCTCTGTCGGAAGTGACGGGAACTAGGGGCGCTCATTCATGAGACTTAAAATAATACATACGTAACGTTTCGCATTCTTAGAATTGTTTCCGGCTGAGTAAAAAAATGCGATGCATTACTTTCTGGGCAACCCTCGTACACAAGGACAGCGCTCTCACTGATAGTACATGCACCATGCATGTGTCTGTCTAGCAACCATTCTTCGTCAGGTGACGCTGCCATCGCCTGGACGGATCTACATCGATAGTAGGTCGGTGGACCTAATGGTCTAGCTGATCAATGTACATTTCACGCAAGTGCGCCCAGCGCGAGTCACTTATTTGCAAAGTGTCGTTTAGCGCGTCATACAGGAATTTTGACCGATGCCAGCAAATGTGAGCTCAGGCCGCCAAAACATAGTTGTACTGACATGCTGTGAAAGAGGAGGTTCTCTTCGCTTCTGAGTGCTGCATTGGTGTGTATGGATGTTGTCGCGGACAGTGATGGTGTTTGGTTTTTCATCAAGCTCTTGGATACAGCTGCGTGAGATTCCTGCCTGCTGTACGCTTTGGAAGTGGAATTCGTTTGCGCTTCGTTCATGGTTCCTGCGTTCCAAGTATATTTTTCAGGTAATGTTTATTATACATACTGTAGTTTCTCTACTTGCGTGTTTGTCAATTTGCAACAAGACTTCGATATTCCTTTGTGACCCACTAGAATCCACCTGCGTCTGTTGGTGGCACCATCCGTTCATAATTATTCCACCAAAGAATGTAAAAAGTTCAAAATCTCTTTCTCTCTCTGTCTCTCTCTCTTTCGTAAAAGGCACTGAAAATATTTTTTAGCTTTCATTACTGGTTTCTTCAAGAGATAATATGTTTGGAAAACTTGAATAACACTTCTGATTTACACTGAGGTGGCAAAAGTCATGGAACACCACCTAATACCACCTCCTTTTGCGCGGGGTAGTGCAGCAAATCGACGTGGCATGGATTCAACAGGTCGTTGGAAGTTCCCTGCAGAAACACTAAGCCATACTGCTTCTACAGCTGTCCACAATTGCGGAAGTGTTGCCGGTGCAGGTTTTTGAGCATGGACTGACCTCTCGATCATGTCCCACAAACGTTTGATGGGGTATATATGGGGTGATACAGGTGGCCAACTCGTTCGCTCAAACTGTCCAAAATATTCTTCAAACTAATTGCGAACAACTGACGCCCGGTGAAATAACGCATCGTAGTCTATAAAAATTACATCGTAAATGGCTGCATATGGTCTCCAGGTAACCTAACATAAATATTTCTAGTCAACGATCAGTTCAGTTGGATCACAGGACACAGGCCATTCCATGTAAAACGTAGCGAACATCATTGTGGAGTCACTCCCAGCTTGCACAGTGCCTTGTTAACAGGTTGGGCCTACGGATCCGTGGAGTCTATGACACACTCGAACCTTACCATCAGGTCTTACCAACTGAAAGGGACTGAAATGTTCAGAGGACGGTTTTCCAGTTTTCTAGGGTGCAACCAATACTGTCACGATCCCAGGAGAGGCGCTGCAGGTTATGTCGTGCTGTTAGCAAAGCCGCTCACGTCGACCTTCTGCTGCCATAGCCCATTGAGGCCAAATTTCTCTGCACTGTCCTAATGGATACGTTCGTCGTACGTCCAGCACTGATTTCTGCGGTTATTTCACGCAGTGTTTTTGTCTGTGAGAACTGACAACTCTACGTAAACGCCGCTGCTCTCGGTAGTTAAGTAAAGGCTGTCCGTAGTGAGAGGTAATGCCTGAAATTTAGTATTTCAGGAAGACTCTTCACACTGTGGATTTTGGAATATAAAGATCTCAAACGATTTTTGAGGTGGAATGTTTCATGCGTCTAGCTCCAACTACCATTCTATCTGCTAATTCCAATCGTGCGGCCATAATCACGTCGGAAACCTTTTCACATGAATCACCTGAGTACAAATGACAGCTCTGCCAGTGCACTGCCCTCTTATACCTTGTGTACGAGATACTTGAGGTCTACGGGGACGGCACGGTAGCTCAACGTTGTCGGTCAGAGGGCTGCCTGCCCTCTGTAACAAAGAAAACTGAGTGAAATATTCAATGATCAAATTGAGCAGATGTCATGTGACGTCCGGCCAAACAAAAAACCGAGAACAATAACAATCAAAATAAAGAAAGAAAGGGGAAAAGTGGTAAAAAATTGGTAATGTCTTTGATTAGTGAACAAAACGTTCTCAGTCCCGGATTTTAATCCTGCCACTGGTTAAATTTGAAATAAAAATCATCAGCTATCTCAGCCGATGACTTCTGGAATAAGAAGTTGCATGGGGGCTTATTTAAAAATATTAATGAATAAATGCAATAATTTTAGTAGCTGTGTGACCGGTTACGAAGTCTCGTAACCGGTTGACCCTGAATAGTATTAGCACGCAATCTGACTGCATAAAATGAAAATAAAGAATGACAAGGAATTTCCATTAACACAATTAATTAAGTCCCCTGCAACTATAAAAGCTACGAAACAACAAAGCACAAGCGTAACTGCTCTGTGTGTGGTAGTGTGACTCAACGTACATGTATCTGGCTCGGTTCTTTCTCGATACGACAGAATATTTTAAACACCATTTACAGTGAACTAATTGAAAAACCAGAAATAATACAATTGCACATAAAAACCAGAATTACAAGTCTAATAAATGAACACGAGCCAAATGCTTTGTTGACTGTACCTGTGAACAAGAGGCATTGTCATTAAAGAAAACTGTAATACCTTTTTACCTCATTATATATTGACGAAAATTTTCCATTACACCAGCATCATAAATCAAAAGCCCATCTCCTCAAACACACTCTGACAATTGCAACTTCTTCCATCTATACATTACACCAACCGAACAGCATCTACTCTCTCGCCCAACAGAACAACAACTGCCCCCGACATCCTCTGAACTACTACTGCACCAGTGGAGGCGGCGGAATAATAATCTTTGGCGCAATCTCTGGTGCTGTGACTCAGTGTAGCCACCTTTCATATGCCCCTCCTCTACGCGCTAGAATTTGGTGGTATTTTTTCCAGCATTGGTGGTGAAAATACAACCAAATTCGTCCAAAGAACACAGACAAAAATAAAAGATAATATTAATAAGTAAATATCACATAACTAAATAAATTTTGGCTTTGCACTGACCCTTCAATAACCTAATATATAAAAATACAGTAAGGAATACAAATGCTTACATACATGTGATGTTACATAATAGTTTATGCAAGTATCATTTCTCAGAGTAGTTAAACAGTTCAATCAATGGCACCAGCAATGACGAATAGGTGCAGATAAGCGTCTCATAACATTTCATAAACAGTAAATACACAATAAATCAGTTTACACAAATATTCACATAAAATCTTTTCAATAGTTCAATAAACAAATAGCACTCCTCAGAGTAGTTGACAGTTCCAACAGTAGCACTCAGCAATGGTCAACAGGTGCAAATAGCAGTCCAATAACATTTCATCAGCAGTATTTGAACAGCTCCAACAGTGGCATCCAGCAATGGCGAGCGGGTGCAGACAGGAATGAGTGTCATCACATCAGTAGTAGCAGTTCCAACAGTGGCACCCATCGATGCTGAACAAGTGCAGGTAACAGTCCATAATATTCACCAGCAATAACTAAACAGTTCAACAGATTTCATCAGCAGGAATTAAACATTTCCAAGTGGCACCCACCAATGATAATAGGTGTACGCACAAACAAAAGTTTGAATGCACACACAATTGCTTTTACAAAATTATTATCAATGCTCTTACACTAAACATACAAATTATAATAAACACACAAATGATATCAGATAATTATCATATTAACTATTACAAATACACAAATATCAGTAAACCTATATTATCTATGGGTGTCAGTGCAAGCTACAACAAACAAGTAAAATAATATTTAGGAGGTAGTTTGGTACCAATTATTTGGGATTAGGAAAGGAAAAGACACAAAACATACTCACTCATCTTTCATCCACATACTAAGTACTACTGTGTAATTGAATAGTGTTAACTGTGTAAATGCAATTCTGTCAAAATTTGATGTTCAACGTGTGTATCAATTAGTAGTGGCAGCAGTGTATAATAGCCATAGTCATCATGTCAAGACAAATGTTTGCCAAGCCACATCAAAATGTACGATTGCTGAACAACTGTCAGTTTGCCAAGATACGCAAATACTTCTTCCCCCCCCCCCCAAAAAAGTATACACTGATTATTGATTTAACAATGTGGGTGTGTAGACAATCTTCCTTCCACTGCAGTGTTCTAGTCAGCCATCCTCATCCTTCTTGTTCTATATAAACCAACAACAACAAAAAATATGCTTCTCAATTACTTTACCTCTTATCCACCAAAACTCCAAAACTCATCAGCATCACATAATCTCAATATAATTTCACTTCCATAACAACTCTTTCCTCCAGTCAGTCTCCTCGAACACGTACAGCTAAAATCCCAGTGCAAACTTCAGTTCATCATCCCATACAATCCGAAGAATTATAAAATACATTTTGGTTATTTTGTCCATCATAAAATAAAAGTAATGCATACAGGACCTCTAACATCCTTCAGTCTGAATAACTTTCAGTAAGTAGGTGCGAGTACCCAGTGTTAATGATCACATAAGAATTTGAATGAATAAATCGTAATATTTCACAGTGTGTACACCACTTCAAGAGTCGTGGCAAAACAGAAGCAAACATGTGGAGTATTTCTTTGAGTCAAGTATCACTTGCTATTTCAATTGCTCACGAAGAATGCAGTGTAATAAATGTCAATAGTCTAAAGCTAGTGTTGGTATTTCATGTCGTCAGCTTCCTTTCTATTATAATGAATTTATACAGCTTCCATAAAATCTCCAGTTCATGTGACTTCAATGAAGTTTATTGTACCCATGTAGTTCGTAGAATTATAGCAGTTCATTTTCTTATCTTAAAATGTAAAGCACTGAGCGTAAGCAAAACATGCAATAGGGAGTAAATATACCAGTAGAGAACAGAATGTCAACAAGTGGATGCAGCACAATCCCTATAACGAGGCTCTGCCAAGCGAACAATCTATAATTAATACCATAGTGTGGCCTAAACTCCATGTTCGTACACAGCACATAAGCATTTCTATATACCAAATTAAAGATTAGTTATGACAACAAAACAGAAATGTGTAAACATGCAATCCATACGCAAAGCAGCAAGTATATATCTTACATAATAAATAGGTCATTAGCATCGTATCAGCATAAGCAAATAAATGTTCATATGTAATCTTAATAAGTAAACATGAAGGCGAAAGCAGATAAATCACAAAGTATAACTTACATACATAGCCATATCAGCACAACTAATCAGGTGATAAATATAATTTAAATAAATAGGCACAGCAGGCACATAATAAAAAATATGACATCAGTGAAAAAGCATAGCAGCCAAGCGATGCATAATATACACAAGTAACAACCCTGTTCATTAATAAAACATTTTCAAAATCAGCAAATGTACGCAAGCATGTCGCTTCACAAGTAAATTCATAGAGCATAAAATTTAACAAAAAGTATAAATCACGTAATCGCAAGCAGCAAATTACGTATAAAGTACATACCTAGGCAGAAATATGTTACCTGAAAAATAAACTCAATAAATAGTTATCTTTTTAGTTTATTACTTTCTTCTTCGAAATTACCTTCTTCCTGAAATTTTGTCGATAGCAAGTCTTCTTAATGTCGGACATGCAGAGAATTTACCTGAAGTTCTTAAATATTTTATACAAATGTATCCTGGAAAAACTGAACGTTAATAACATAGGTTATCAAGTCACTATAGCTTTATACTGAATTTAATCGGAGAAATTAGACTGTGTATTTGTCTACGGCTGTCAGTGGATTCGCACTGAGCGCTCGATCAGCTGTAGGTAATTTTTTGCGGTCAACGGCTATCTTGTGCGGCGCACGGACTGACTGTCGCTTTGTGTATGTGCTGTTGCTAGAACACGGCGCGGTATCCCTGTATTCTCTGCGTATTTACGTGTAACTGTTAATTTCTCAAAAGTATGTCATTCCACAAAAATTTTAACGTTCGATATATGATGTATTCCCTTAGAGCGCCGTGATTTAAGAGTTTCTACTTCAACCGTGTTATCATGAATAATTTTGCGAACTCTATATGGACCGTTATAAAGCAGAAAAAATTTGCGACACAAGCCTTTTCCTATGTGAGACAAACGATGAGACTTAATTAACACCTTTTGACCAACTGACAAAGTTTTTAAACGACCAAGACGTTTAGCTGATTTCTCTCTTCTAGCAGCCGCAGATGCAATATTTTGATTTCCTTCATCCTTTTCTATGACGCATTAGATTGAGGGTGAAAAAGTGAAATGAAAATTGGTTTGATCTTACGACGCCATAGAGTACGAAGCCAAATTTAAGAGCGAAACTGTGATCCATTATCTGATATAACTTTATCAACATGACCCAGTTCCTTAAAAAAATGTTTGATGAAAGCATTAGATACTGAACGAGCTGTTGCTTTGCGCAAAGGTGTAAAACACACATATTTTGATGTCACTTCCACTACTACCAAAATGTACGCAAAACAATTAGTAGAACGAACCACTGGGCCGAACAAATCGACTGCAGCCATCTCCTTTAATCTCGCTGGAACGATAGGAAACAACGGTGCTCTGTGAGAAATAGCTGGCGGTTTACCCTTTTGCATAATTTGCATTTAGCAAGAACAATTCGAATACGTTTTTCCTTATTACTGAAGTAGCAATTTTCTCGTAATTTATGAAAGCATTTTCTGGGACCAAAGTGTGCATAGCTGAAATGTGTATACCAAATCAATTTATTAACACACTCATCAGGAATGCAAACTAACCAAACAGAGTTGTCAACCGATTTTCGTTTAAAAAGAATATCATTGCGAACTAAATAATACTGTCTAATCGCTACGCTTCCCTTTGTCATAAGGCTGGCATCTATCGTCCTGTCTGTTTCGTCTATCATTTCCAAAATTACCGTTATAACGTGCGTTCCGATCATTATCCCTTTTCTCTGAAAATCTATTGTGATTACCGTTACTGAAAAAATTACAAGAAGTTCCGTCGTCGTTGTCGTACTCAAGTTCTTGTAGCAAAGTCTTAAACGTTTCAATGTCCTCTTTACATCTTCCGGCTAAAGCAATGTGTCTTATCGATTGTGGCAGCTTAGTTAAACAAATACGAATTAATTCAGTCGGGCCATAAGGGTTGGAAAGGAATTGATTCTTTCGAATCATGTCTTCAAAGTATTCTGCCAGTGTGCGGAACTCGGACTGTTTAAAATGACGCTGCATAATGAGACTATGTTTGACTCTGTCTTGCGTGTTTTCGGACCAATATGCCGATATAAATGCATGATAAAAATAATTTAAATTATTACAATCTCTAATAAGTGCCCGCATGCGCGTCGCCGGTTCGTTTTCTAAATATACACACATAAATTCCAGTTTGTGACTTAGTGGCCAATTTGGCGGAAGTGCGTACATAAATTGATCTAACCATGAACATGGACGTATGTCTTTATTAGAATTGCGAAAGCTCTTAAATTTCCGAACAGTTAAAAAGTGTTTATAGTCAAAGTTTTCGGCTCGTGGCGACAAAGACCTACCGCGTCTGTCCCAGTCCGAATGTCGATTATTGTCAAGTTCGCGCTCCTGGCGCTCTCTTGTTGCGTCTCGTAAATGAAATAAATTATTTTCTTCAAACCCCCCCCCCCCCTATCGGTGATTCTAAATTTCTTCTACTGTCTTTTCCTACGATTTCGCCTTCAATTTGTTTAACTTGCTTTCGTAAAGCCTCAAATTCCCTTTTAACGCGTTCATTAAATTTTCCCTGATTTTCAACATGCTTATTTATATTCTGGTACTCTTCTGTTTCTGCAAATGGCAATGGAGCTGAATCTCTGTCCCCAATTAAACTAAAACTTGTCAATTTATCTGAAATCTCCTCAACTCTTTCCGATAAGTCACCTACTTGTTCTTTCTGTTTATTTATGTCTTCAGTAAGTGTAGCGACTCGGGTTTCAGTATTGACACATTCAGTAGTTAACTGTTAATATTGTTGTGCTAGGTTATTTATTCTGTCATTTGGTACGGATTCCTCGATTCTTTCAAATACTTCTTCCTTATCGTGTGCACGTTGTAAATTTAACTCTGAAAATTTTTGTACTATCACGCGTCCTCTTTCTTCCTGTTCTCTATCCTGTTCCTTTTGACTAATTTCTATTGAAGTCAATCTATTATTGTGAGCATTCAAAATAGGTTGTACTTCTTCTCTAATTTCTTTCTTTGATTCATCTTTCATGTTTTCAAAATATATCCCTATTGGTGAGTCTAACCGTGATTCCATAGTTCCCATTTGTGATCCCAAATTTAATATTGCACTCATCAACTGCTCCATATTAACTGGTTCGAAATTCTTTTCGCCCCTGACATTTCCCATAAAACTAACTTCCTTCGTCATAGTCGTAAAGCTATCTGTGTTCGATACTATTCCAGAATCTTCTATCGTTAATCTCGTATTCTGCAAATTTTTGGATTGTGAAAAATTTGGAAACTGGTTCTGGACTATTTTCCCGGCTTATTAAATTGTTTTCTACTTCATTATTCACCATACTGTTCTCCTGTGTTGGCGAGTTCGCCATGTTAACAATTTCGTTATTCTGACTATCCATCATTCTTGCCTTTTTCATCGATCGCATAATCATTTACAAGACATACAAAACTCGTCACTGTACGAGAATTACACACAATATAACATTTTATCACCAACAATACCATTCACACGAAAAGCTTCCCGACAAACATGATTAATGAACAATTAAAACCTTCACAAAATTGTCAAACACATATATGACACATCAAAAATTAAATTCTACAAAAATACCATCAGAAGAATGACAAGACAACTACAAATGTTCACTTACAAAATCTACACGTGCAATATAGACTACTATCACTAAACTACAAATTACTATAGCAATACTAATGTCTACTATTTTTACTATCAAAATAATTCCAAGGGACGATCCTGGCAGGGTCGCCACATGCATGGGGGCTTCTTTAAAAATATTAATGAATAAATGCAATAATTTGAGTAGCTGTGTGACCGGTTACAAAGTCTCGTATCCAGTTGGCCCTGACTAGTATTAGCACGCAATCTGACTGCACAAAATAAAAATAAATAATGACAAGGAGTTTCCATTAGCACAATTGATTAATTAAGTCCCCTGCAACTATAAAAGCTACAAAACAACAAATCACAAGTGTAACTGTTCTGTGTGTGGTAGTGTGACTCAACGTACATGTATCTGGCTCGGTTCTTTCTCAATACGACAAAATATTTTAAACACCATTTACAATGAACTAATTGAAAAACCAGAAATACTACAATTGCACATAAGAACCAGAATTACAAGTCTAATAAATGAACATGAGCCAGATGTTTTGTTGACTGTACCTGTGAGCAAGAGGCATTGTCATTAAAGAAAACTGTAATACTTTTGTACCTCATTATATATTGACGAAAATTTTCCATTACACCAGCATCATAAATCAAAAGCCCATGTCCTCAAATACACTCTGACAATTGCAACTTCTTCCATCTATACATTACACCAACCGAACAGCATCTACTCTCTCGCCCAACAGAACAACAACTGCCCTCGACATCCTCTGAACTACTACTGCACCAGTGGAGGCGGCGGAATAATAATTTTTGGCGCAATCTCTGGCGCTGTGACTCAGTGTAACCACCTTTCAAAGTCACTCGCACTCTGCCAACGGCATTGTAAAAAAAGGTGGAAAAGCGGGCAGACGTTCAGGGCACACTCTTGCCCTTGGGGGTGGAAAACTGTCCCTAAAAGGAAGAAGAATCAGCAATGGTCATTGGCATGAGTATGGAGAAGGTAATGGAAACCATTGCATTAAAAACATGTAACGTGCATCCACAGGACATGTGGCCTTTAATTGAAAAAAGTGTCGTAATGATCTCTCCATTCCAGATTAGTCCCCATTCGGATCATCGGGACGCAACTGCCAATGGGTAAGTGAGATTGTACGATCAACGAAACAACAATGTTCTACAAGTCCGGGTGCAGAATTTCAGAAGTTGAACATGGTAGGAAAGCTAGAAAATTTGAAATGGCAAATGCTGAGGCTCAGTCTAGATATAATGGGTGTCAGTGAACTAGCATGGAAAGAAGACAAGGAGTTTAGTCAAATAAGTATAGGGTAATTCCAACAATAACAGAAAATGGTGTAACGAGAATATGATTCGTTATGAGTAGGTAGGTAGGACAGAGAGTGATTACTATAAACAGTTCACTGACATGTTTGTTATCAGAATCTGCAGCAAATCAAAATCGGCAACCATAGCTCAGGTATACATGTCGACGTTGCAAGCGGGTTATTCAGTACATAAAGGGAGATGAAAATCTAATAGTCATGGAGGTTTGGAATGCAGTTGGGGGAAGGAGTAGGAGAAAGGGTTGTAGTAGGTTGGTAGTAGGAATGAGAGAGGAGCAGACTAATTGGGAACTGCAAAAAATTTTAGATGGTGACAGCAAATACTTTGTTAAAGGATCACCGGAGGAGGAGGTATATTTGGAAAATAGATCTTGGATTGTAAGGTAGAACCAGTAGCAGATATAGACTCAGATCAAACTTTAGAAGTGACGAAGAGTATGCGGAAGTTTAAGAGACTAGTCAAGAAGAATCATTGCACCCAGAAGCGGGATATGGAACGACTAAACAATGAAGAGACACGCTTCAGCTTCTCTGAGGCTACAGATAATGTGATATTGTATAGCTCAGGATGCAGTTCGGTTGAACACAAATGGACATCTGTAAAGCGAGCAATCACGGAACTTGGAGTAGGTACGTTGAAGGTAACTGCGAAGAAATCATGAGTAACAGAAGAAATACTTCAGTTGATCAACGAAAGAAGGGAATGCAAATATTTTCAGGGAAATTCATGAATACAGAAATAGGAGTCACTTAGGAATGCAATTAATGGGAAGCGGAGGGAAGCTAAGATGAAATGGCTGCGTGAAAAATGTGAAGAAATCGAAAAAGGAATGATTGTCGGAAGGACTCGCTTAGCATATAGAAAAATTAAAACAGCCTTTGGTGAAATTAAAAGCAAGGGCAGTAACATTAAGAGTGCAACGGGAATTCCACTGTTAAATACAGTGAAGAGTCCGGATAGTTCGTTGAGGTCTGACAAGGTGATAGAAGAAACAGGAGACTACAGGAAAGAGATAGGATATCCAAATTTAAAATCAGAATTTTAAAAACGTTTGGAAGACTTAAAACAAAATAAAGCAAAAGGATAGAGGACATTCTATCGGAATTTCTAAAATGTTATGGGAAGTCTCAATGAGACGGTTACTCGATTTGGTGTGCAGAATGTATGAGACAGGCGATTTTTTACCATCAGACTTTCGAAAAAGCATCATCCACGTGAAGCCCAAGATTGCAGCACCCGACAAGTGTGAGAATTATCGCACTATCAGCTTAATAGTTCATGCATCCATGTTGCTGACAAGAATAATATACAGAAGAATGGAAAAGAAAATTGAGGCTCTGTTAGATGACAATTAGCCTGGCTTTTAGGAAAAGTTAAGGAACCAGCTCTAAAGTTGCGGTTCATAATAGAAGCTAGATTGAAGAAAAATCAAGACACGTTCATAGGACCTGTTGATCTGAAAAAACGGTTAGACAATGTAAAATGGTGCAAGATATTAGAAATACTGAGAAAAATACGGGTAAAATACATCGAAAGATGGGTATTAGACAGTATGTACAAGAAACAAGAGGGAGCAATGAGATTGGAAGACCGAGAACAAAGTGCACGGATTAAAAAGGATGTAAGACAGGGATATAGTCTTTCGCCCCCACTGTTCAATTTATGCGACGAACAAGCAATAACGGAAATAAAAGAAAGATTCAGGAGTGGGATTGAAATTCGAGGTGAAAGGATATCAGTGTTAAGATTGGCTGATGACATTATTGTCATTGCTATAGACGGTAAAAACTGAAGAGGAAGACAGAAATGGGATACATCTAGCGAATAATTGAGAACGTGGGTTGCAGTTTCCATTCTGAGATGAAAATATTGGTACAGGGGTGAAATTTGCGCGCTGGCCGCATCAGCTTTCGTTCAGTTATCATATTTTTCCGCAGATATACTTATTGTACAGGCTGGGGCAAAGAAAAGTGACCCGGAGAACAGACTTCCAGGGTACAAAGAAACACAGCAGAGCAGAGAAAATACAGTACTAACGTGATTACAGCAGATGTTACAAGTGACCACTATTCATCTCTTGGCACTTTTGGGCCCAGGTCAGCAAGTTGCAGACGTCAGATCGAAGCTGGGCTGCTAGAATTGCTGCAGACTCATCCGAAATGTTCTACTGCAGTTTTTGAAAGTAGTGACGGTTGTGGCGATACACCGTAGATTTATGGGCTCTCCATACAAAGTAACCGCACACTGACAGGTGACCTGGGTGGCCAACTAGGGCCGGGACCAGACTGACCTCTGTTAACATGTCTGTCAGGCGTGAAGATTGTGTAAATCTGCTCCAAGGTTCGTCCGCCTGTATGGATAGTTGCTCCATCCAGTCGGAGGTAACTGTAGGGTGTGGTTACATGCATACAATCACGTCCAATCGTATCCACTCGCCTGGACCACTTTTATTTGCTCCACCCTTTATTAGAGGATATCCTTTGTCCATATGTACAGCCAAGTGGCCACATGGAACCACGCCATAATATTCCGGTGTGTTTTATTCCGAAAGCAAATCACTTAGCAACCAACGCAGGCTTCACCTACCTTTCATAATATTTTTAAGTCATCAGGTAAGGAAGCCGCAACACAGTTCGCGTGAAGCAGCTTGAAGAAGTGGTTTGATAATTTTCAAATTCACCACAGTGCGCCGTTTGGTAATTTGATAGATGATAACTACAAGTGGTAACCACACTTTCCTTGCACCAACCGACCCTATAAGGCAAAGTTCATTGCACGTCTGGTCTTAGTTTTGGGCAGTGTGTATACTTAATATTTAGTTTGTGTTAGCTAAAAATTCTTAGCACTTACGGACTTTATACCACGTTAGTAACTAGTTTTCCGAGTTAAATAAAGTTTTCAAGGTTTCGATATCCGAAAATTTTGTATATAAATCAGAGTGAAACTTGTTCTAAACTTTGTTTGAACTTCAAATGAAAGTTCTACAACACGTAATAGGTTCAAAAATGGTTCAAATGACTCTAAGCACTATGGCACTTAACATCTGACGTCATCAGTCCCCTAGACTTAGAACTACTTAAACCTAACTAACCTAAGGACATCACACACATCCATGCCCGAAAATAATGGCTCTGAGCACTTAAGGACTTAAAATCTGAGGTCATCAGTCCCCTAGAACTTAGAACTACTTAAACCTAACTAACCTAAGGACATCACACACATCCATGCCCGAGGAAGAATTCGAACCTGCGACCGTAGCAGCAGCGCGGTTCCGGACTGAAGCGCCTAGAACCGCTCGGCTACAGCTGCCGGCTTACGCAGTAGGCTATCAAAGAAAATATATTAATGTTTGAGTATCGTAATAATCATATTTAGTAACAATAAATCAGTTAATATGTTGAAGTATAACGAAAGTAATAATTTGTAACAGCTACACATACATACATACGACACAAACCAAAGAACAGTGCATGACAGACGGTTCCTTGTGGCACTATTAATCGTTTCCTCTTCTAAACCACTCGCATATAGAGCGAGGGAAAAACGATTGTCAAAAAGCCGCCGTAGAAGCCCTACTTTGATACACCTTGTTTTGATAGTTCTTACGCGAAACGTAGGTTGGTGGCAGTAGAATTGTTCTGCGGTCAGCTTCAAATGCCGGTTCCCTAAATTTGCACGATAGTCTCTTGCGGAAGTGAGACCAGTTAAGAAGAGAGAAGAAGCATTTGAGATGTAGAAGTACACTGAAAATTAAGTAGACTGTTAAAAGAAGAAATGGAGATGTGACATGCTGTTTCAATAATGAATACGTACCTCATGTATCCACTACGTGGAAGTTCGTTATATAATATATGGTAATACTGACAATAAGAAGGGACAGGATGATAGACACCTATTAAGACATCATGGAATGACTTCCATGGTACTAGAGGAAGCTGTAGGGGGCAAAAACTGTAGAGGAAGACAGAGAATCACAGTCACGTGATTTTGTCCTTTCACATTGATAACAAGTGGCCTCATGGAACCTAGCCCTAATATTCCGGTGTGCTTTATTTCGAAAGCAAAGCACCTATTCTGGTGTGTTTTATTTCTGAATCGGAGCTCCTGCTGATTTTGAGGTGCAGACGCCAAGAGAACTACATACTCATGGTACAAACAACGACATAAGGACGATTTTTTTACAATGGAGTCATCTATTGGTGTGATACAAAGATCGAACTAAGAACGATTATTTTCAGGGCAGCCATCTATCGGTAACAGGAGCAATTGAGCTGCAAAACTGGATTTGCTATTATGACGCGTTTTCTGTGTTTCTGGGAGACGATAAAACCCATGTGCAACAAATACGAATTCGTAATTTATTATTTGTATTTTGTAAGTAATATTTGTTTTTAATGATTTGTAGGGAAATATTGATTTTTCAGTGCAGCCATCTGGTGCGAGGAGCAAGGAGGATGTTTAAGTGGATTTTCCATTATTTACTTTTTAGGGCTTGTTGGAGAGTATTTAAGATAATAAACTCATTTCCAACTAATAATAATTCCTATTTAGATTTGTATATTTCATAAGTATATGATTTTTAATTGTTTATAGGGAAATATATTGCCTATTTGTTCAGCACTCCTTAGTGGATCTGATCAAAGTTACTAATGTGAGTACTTGTGAGCCAGTCCTTAACCGAATTTTGGGAAGTCAGTAATGCAAACATATTTGCAGAGTGAAGGTGTGAGGTGCGAGCAAGGCTCTTGGTGCCGGGTGTTTCATCGAAAATTTGCATAAGTGCAAGGTTTTCGACATGTGCGATTGTCTCAGCAGTTCAATGAAAACACTGATAAAAATCTGCGAACAGATAACGAGTCAGCGTTTATGCCCACTGCCCTATGACCCATAAACTGACATTATCGCAAAACCTGAGCTCCTGACTGCCATGTTGCTACAACTACTATTCTGAAAACGGCTGTGTGGGTAGCTTTGTATCTCACACAAACTTAGATCTACAGCCACAATGTATTGCATGTGATGCGTGTTTTGATTGAGGCTACAGCTTTCACTATTGTACACGACAATTCGATTAAGCCGCAGATTCTTTTTGCTGTACTGAATGTGATGTAAATTCACTCGAAGAAGTCCAGTCTCTGGAGAGAACAGGAGCAAGAAACTATTCTATCTCGTTCAAAACTTGTCAAGACAATACTAAACATTCGAACGCCAATGCGGCGATTATTGGTTTTTGATTTTTCACATCAAGAAAATCTTGTATTGTGAATGTATTCTTGCTCATAAACGAAGAGGCCTATCAAATGATCGTAAATCTAGCTTGAGACTGGTCTTATTCGCAGTATTGGTCATAGATAAAATTAACTCGTCCCTAAAACAATACATTGAAGCGACTCTTCGCTTTTATCGTTCTGGTTCGGAAGTTTTTGTAAGCGCCAAAAGTTTTAGTGTGTGGTCTGAGAGTATGCAAACGCTTGAAGTACATACGCGTATACCTTAATAAATCTGAACACTTTTTGCACCTTTGGCTTAGGCAGAGCTAAATTCCGGCCAGAACCCACCTGAACGCGCCTCAACGGCGTTCCGCCACCTCCCAGTCAATTTTTTTTAACTCGCTGGAACTCACACTTGTATTAAATCGTAACGAAACTATGATTTGCCACTGCCCCAATGCCAGTGAACGTGACAATGTGTGACCAAAGTGAAGCGAAAGGCAGGGACGTTGGGCGAGGTACGGTGTGTGCGCGTGTGTGTGTATGTGTTTACAGTGTACGCGCGATCAGTATAGCCAACGTAAGCTGTGATCGATAGATATCGCGTTCATATTAAATCTTGTGGGCTTATTGCTTCTGTTATGACTGGGGAAGAAGTGGGTTTATATGGCTGCGTTTTAATCTGACATAGATGCCCAACCTCTCCAGGACGATGAGTTGAGCCTTCAGGTTCTTTAATTTATTTCAGCTCATGCTTCGGTGACTGGTTTCTCACTTCTTAATAGTTTCTATTCTGTTTTGGCGTTGAAGTATTACAGGGGATATTGATTCTGACAACAACTACAAATCTAATATCAAGATCAACGCATTGTTACTGTCTTCTGATGTGCATGAGGAACTCAGTGTTGTGAACCACATATGAATACTATGAGATGTTTCAGTTACCTTTGATTTGATAATTCCCTTCCTTTGATAGAAAATGTTATAAACCAGCGAATAATTTATGAGCACAGTGCGAATCGGCAGCTGATCAGAATTTGTGTTGAAATATGAGAGAGTAAAATACAATAGAAAAAATTATATTGTAACCATGAGCCATTTTGGTAGGCATGTTTTCTGCTACTTATTGCAATAAAGGTTGTTCTGTAAGTAAATACCGTTGTCAATCACAATTATTAAAGATTATTAAGCTTTAACATTAATTTATGCACGCATTTTGAGCATCAAGGTATGTAGGTCACTTAAATATCATTTCCTTTACTAAAACTATAAATTTGATTAACGCAACATTTGTTGTGTTGCTAGGGTCTAAAGGAGCAGAATATGTGTTCGATAATGACACATTACAGTGCTAACTTGTACAGCAGTATGAATCATAGGGAACTAATAAGGCATGTAAAGACAAATGACATCAGAAATTCATTAATTGTTTACAACAGGTGCTCGAAAGAGCGGCCAAAAACAAAGATACACGATTCACAGCGACGGCACGTGGATCGGAGTACGTTAGAAAAGGATGTCAGGTATATCGCTCACAGGTCCAGCAGCAACCGACACGCGGGCTAGTAGATCTTCTTCAGATGTGACGGGATTCTCGTACACCAGGCTTTTTATAAGATCCCGCAATAAAAAATCCACACAGGCTAAACCCGGAGAACCTGTGGCCCCGTCCTATCCACTGCTGGCCGCAGACAGCGTCCAGTGATTCCTGAGGTAACGACTGAAGTGAGATGGGGCTCCATCGTGCTGGCACCACATTCGTCTGCGGACAGCTAGAGGAACATCGTCCAGAAGTAGGAAGATGTATGTGTGGCCAGTTAAACGACTAGGTAGGATGTACAAGTTATTGTGCACAATGCTTGCCCAAGTATTAACGGAATACCTTTCTTGACCGGCTTGTGCTATTGTGTGGGTTACCACGTGCCCACAGGTGAAAATTATGGATATACAACACACCCGACTGCGTGACGATAGCCTCATCAGTAAATAAAACATCTGCATGGAAGGTTTCATTGGCTAGGTATCAACGAGCAAAATTGTGACGTGAAAGAAAATTGGCAGGCGTCATTGCTTGCACTCTCTGTAAATGATATGAATGCGTTCCGCCTTCAAGTAAAGTCTTGAAAACACTTTGTTGGCTCACACCCACGGCACGTCCTGCAGCTCTCGCGCTTGTCGAAGAATTATCCTCTACTGTGTTTAGTATTCTTTCTTCCACCGCAGGAGTTCTGCGATATCTTCAAATGCCAGTTCCTCACCTGGAAGCATAAAACGAACCACACGTGCGTAACTCCCGATGAAGATGGTCGAATCCAGCTGATTCCTATCCGGGAATCACTCCCTGTACACCCTTTGAGCAGCTAATCCATTTCCTTGTGCAGCCCCATGCATGAAATGCATGTCGGCCAGCTCCGCATTGGTGAAATGATGCGTGCTGCTCGAGATCGGTGCGGGAAATGATGAATTCATTTTTTTTCTTTATTGTGATTTCATTCCCCTGTCCCATATGGGTAGGGGAGGTTGTCAGCGGCACAATCCGCTGCTCTTCAGCCGAGTGACATATCAGCTAATAGACTACAAGAAGAAGATGATATATATAAAGGCGATAAAAAAGGGGGACATAAAACAGAGTAAGGAGAGATAATGGAGGTAAAAATACACTGACACGGACACGTTCATGGGGGAACACTTAAAAAAGTCGACATAAAGTTAAAAAACACAGTTGGCGATTCGTAGAGCACAAAAAAGACACTGAAGTCACACGCATAGGTTAAAAGTTGGCCACAGTATTAAAAACACTCCAGAACAACACATTTTAAACCCACTTGGAGCACACACGATGAAAAATAAAACTGCCAGGTGGGACCTGACGAGGGAGAAGCCTGAGAGGATGGAAAAGGAGGGGAAAGCAAGATGCAGCAAGGGAGGGGGACGAATCCAGCTAGCGTTCTCTATCAGCTCGAGGCGGCGCTACTGCACACTCATTCCTATACATCTGCTTATTTCGGTCCCCTCCACCTGCCGCTGCGTTTTGACATACAGTTCAGGACCACCCTGTATACAGTGAACTTCTCTCCATCCCTTTATCCCTTTGCAGGAAGACTTTTTGGATCGGGACCTAATGTAGACGCAACTCAACAAATAAGCGATATGAAACTTCCTGGCAGATTAAAACTGTGTGCCCGACCGAGACTCGAACTCGGGACATTTGCCTTTCGAAGGCAAAGGTCCCGAGTTCGAGTCTCGGTCGGGCACACAGTTTTAATCTGCCAGGAAGTTTCATATCAGCGCACACTCCGCTACAGAGTGAAAATCTCATTCTGGAAATAAGCGATAGTCTGGTTATTAATCTTTGTAATGTAAGACCCGCCTCCTTAGTAGAGGGTGCTATTGCACCCCTGTTCCGTGGCGCTCGACCAGTTCGAACTCCTGTGGGGGAAAAATTTCACTACCAGTATTTGTCCAGGAACGACAAGATAGGTGGTGGCGTAAAGTCGCTGATCACCTGTCTTTGTGTCAATGTCCTGGATTGAATTCCAAACCTCTCAGCAGTGTCCCACGAAGTGAGGGCATGTGATCTTGTTGATGGTGATCCGTCCATTAGATGGGGACTTTAATCTCGGCAGCTATCGAGAGGACCAGGTTGTGTTCCGGCAACCGACTCCGCCTTCTCCCTTATCTTCATCCACAACAACTCAGACATAACGCCACACCAGACAAGTATTTAACACAGTCATCGACAAGAGACACGTACATACCGTAAGGTTATGGCTAGGTGGTTTCTTATTCTATGAGTGAACACAACTGAGTTAAGTTGTAATGACGTTGTTTAATATTGCAATCTTGTCACGGAAATACACACTTTTATACAGTTTACATTTACAATGTGACGATGTTAAGACAGTTGTCAAAATGACACATCTCGTCCTCTGAAAGTGGAGTAATCCTAAACATAACAGAATTAAATTTTAAATCTCAGAAAGTTAAGTAATCCTAAATGCAACAATATTAAATTTTAACAAGAAGTTTCTTTACTGAATTATTCTTCCAATTACGTTATGATGTTGGCCAGTACTACAATAAATCATCCGATTCCGGTTCAAAGTTTGGTACTACTTTTAGGATGACAATCAAGTCTATGGAGGATGGTTACTTTTGTGACAAGTTGAGCAAAAGATTACCCGAGGTCGTTCGAGTTTACAGTGGATGCAAGCTGGTGAACCAACAAGTTTGCACCTCTGTATGTGGTATTTACCTTAGGTGCGATAGGCTGTCATCTGCCTGGCTGCTCTCGCCCTCTGAAATTCCTACAAAACTAATTAAACCTTTGCTGAATTTTACAGCTGAAAGTCTCCCTATGTTTCTCGATATGCGAGGAAACATGAATTCATCCCTAGTCTCAGACTATGGCGATATACACGTGCTTGCCTGGAGCAGCGTGCATATTATAATGTCCTCTCAGTTCTCGCAACAACAGTTAACTAACTGGCTGGTTCGTTTCTCCACAGTTGGGGCTCAACGACGATACAGCTAATTTCTAGCTGGATGTCAGCCGCTGTGAACGCAGTTTTCCCACAAATGTCTCCTCTGTGTTGTACAGAGTGTTATGCGCCCCATTCTGCACTAGACGCCAGTTCAGGGGAGAGCCCCTGAAAATTTCTTCTTGTCTTTCTCATAGCCAAACTGTCTCCCCCACCTGGGTTCTTCACGTCACGGCTTTTTTCGACCAATAGGGGCGTTTCTCCTATTTTGTGGAAACTCTTTCTACCAATTGCAAGGGTCCTACCATTAAACTACGTCGAAATCTTTGCACTTCACTCCTTCCTAGTCCGTTTCCGCCAATCGGACATTTTGTGCCCGCTCCAGACGCCTAAAAAGTTACATATGTCTATCACGTATGTACCACTCGCAGTTCACGCGATCAAATGCGTCACTGGTTTTGTTCGTATCCATTTGTAATTCTGAAATGCAGTTTTCTAAAGCTTTTTCTGTCTTCTTCCTGGTGGCCCAGCCCATTACTCTCTCTTCCGTCTGAGTCATCTGGTCAGTTGGTCGTTGACTCTCGTCTGGGACGCTCCTTAAGGGGTTTCAAATGGTTCAAATGGCTCTGAGCACTATGGGACTTAACATCTGAGGTCATCAGTCCCCTAGAACTTAGAGCTACTTAAACCTAACTAACCTAAGGACATCTCACACAACCTTGCTCAAGGCAGGATTCGAAACTGCGACCGTAGCGGTCGCGCGATTCTAGACTAAAGCGCCTAGAACCGCTCGGCCGCTTACGGCCGGCTAAGTGGTTTCCTGGGTACCCCGTGTGGCGCGGCATTCGCCTCTGCCCGCCCTTGCTTCCAAAGTAAAATGTTTCCTCTCACTGCTTGTTACACCTTCTGCTCATAGACATGCATTATATAGTATCGGTGTGTTAATACCGTCGATTGAGTGTCATCCCTTTTTGCATTACATACTGATAGGTAAATTTGCTCATTACCGCCAAATTTAGTTAGATGTTATATTCACCTTCCCGTTGCAATGTATAAAGTTCTTATGTAAGGAGAAAAACTGACCTACATTTATTCCGTCACCTTAAAATACCTGAGATTTCATAACGGGTCGGAGGTAGTAAAATATTTTTTTTCTGAGAGTTTAAAACAAGGATAGAATTGCTGCAAAGCCTAATATTTTTAATCTATGCAGTGTGTGAATCGTCACAGCAGATGTTGTTCGTGTATATCCACCTACATAGTCACTCACACGGGGTAAGTACACCACACTGTAACAAAATATCTTCAGAGGGCTATTGCGGGGAAAGACCATTTGTCATTGACATTTCAGACAATAAAATTTTCGTAGCCATGATATTTCGTTTTATTTGATACAGTCAAGCCTTAGCGTCTGACTAGATTCACTGATTCAAGCATCTTGACATTTGCGCCGCATTTATAGATAACGGTACGGTGACGCATGTCTCAATGCATTCACAGAAACTGTAAAAGCTTTAGATATATAAAACATTTATTGAATTCTAAGAACAAGTTTTAATCACCTAATGAGCTGTTGTGAAGATAATAACATTAAAATAGGCCTTACCGTCTATGGCAGCTGTGCACAACGGCTCCTGATGGAATAAAAGTTGTTTTAGCGGAGTAGCCATATCGTTCAATGACGAATGGTAATTGTCTCCTCATTTAATGGCGTTGCAAAGCACTTAATATGTCACCGCACTATTATGGGCTGGAAAATTACTTATTGGAAGTCATTACAACACCAGTCACAAAGATCATATAATAACCTTGTTTTCTGCTGAACGACAGTAAATGCTGGCTGAACCCGAAGACAGCGATTACAGACAAAACTGAGTTAAGAGTACGTAGAGTGATGAAAAAAATCTGTTATAATCGACATCACCAATTATTTGAATTCATTAAATGTCTTAATGCAGGGGGAATTTCATTTGGTAATCGATAAGGAGGACAAGATTGATGCTATGAAACAAAATGGAATTCTCTGGAAAATTCAGCTCGAAATTCATGACATGGAACATTTCTGATAACTCAATGCACTCATTTGTTGACGAGACATGAGTGCGTACGTTTCAGTAACTGAAACATTTCATCATGAGTTCTCAAAAAGATTCGAAGACACTGCACGACTGAAGATAGATTTCGATTTATTTGTCAGACCATTCCTGCTATTTGCTGCTAATGTAGCACATTAATTCCAAATTGAACTGATAAACACAGTTCAACGACCTTCCTTCTGTCCGATTAAGTAATTTGCATGAGTTTTATAAAATTTTACCAAGAGCAATATCCTCCAATGCACAGACAAGCTGCTAAAGTTATTTCAGTGTTCGGTTCAAAACATATGTACGAACTTTTTTTCTATTATGAAACTGGCGAAGTTCCTCCAACGTTCGGGTTTAACAGATTTTAATCTGCGTAACTCTATGTGGTTTGACTGTATACGAACCGTAGTTCCAGTTATATTACATACTCTAAATCTGAAATGTGTTTGGAAATATAAACATCGCAGTTTAATATTAAATGCCTGTTTGTAAAGATTCTTGTGGTTCTGTTCACCATATTGGTACTATGTAACCCGCTTATTTAATCAAATAATAACAGTTACTGCTTTGGCAGAAAAATAAAAAATTGAAAATAGACCCATGTGATGAACTCTTGCTGGTAAAAGTAAGCTGCAGTACTGGCCTCTGAGAAATACGAGGGCAGTTCAATAAGTAATGCAACACTTTTTTTTCTGAAACAGGGGTTGTTTTATTCAGCATTGAACTACACCAGGTTATTCCCCAATCTTTTAGCTACACAACACTATTTTTCAACGTAATCTCCATTCAATGCTACGGCCTTACGCCACCTTGAAATGAGGGCCTGTATGCCTGCACGGTACCATTCCACTGGTCGGTGTCGGAGCCAACGTCGTACTGCATCAATAACTTCTTCATCATCCGCGTAGTGCCTCCCACTCATTGCGTCCTTCATTGGGCCAAACATATGGAAATCCGACGGTGCGAGATCGGGGCTGTAGGGTGCATGAGGAAGAACAGTCCACTGAAGTTTTGTGAGCTCCTCTCGGGTGCGAAGACTTGTGTGAGGTCTTGCGTTGTCATGAAGAAGGAGAAGTTCATTCTGATTTTTGTGCCTACGAACACGCTGAAGTCGTTTCTTCAATTTCTGAAGAGTAGCACAATACACTTCAGAGTTGATCGTTTGACCATGGGGAAGGACATCGAACAGAATAACCCCTTCAGCGTCCCAGAAGACTGTAACCATGACTTTACCAGCTGAGGGTATGGCTTTAAACTTTTTCTTGGTAGGGGAGTGGGTGTGGCGCCACTCCATTGATTGCCGTTTTGTTTCAGGTTCGAAGTGATGAACCCATGTTTCATCGCCTGTAACAATCTTTGACAAGAAATTGTCACCCTCAGCCACATGACGAGCAAGCAATTCCCCACAGATGGTTCTCCTTTGCTCTTTATGGTGTTCAGTTAGACAACGAGGGACCCAGCGGGAACAAACCTTTGAATATCCCAACTGGTGAACAATTGTGACAGCACTACCAACAGAGATGTCAAGTTGAGCACTGAGTTGTTTGATGGTGATCCGTCAATCATCTTGAACGAGTGTGTTCGCACGCTCCGCCATTGCAGGAGTCACAGCTGTGCACAGCCGGCCCGCACGCGGGAGATCAGACAGTCTTGCTTGACCTTGCGGCGATGATGACACACGCTTTGCCCAACAACTCACCGTGCTTTTGTCCACTGCCAGATCACCGTAGACATTCTGCAAGCGCCAATGAATATCTGAGATGCCCTGGTTTTCCGCCAATAGAAACTCGATCACTGCCCGTTGTTTGCAACGCACATCCGTTACAGACGCCATTTTAACAGCTCCGTACAGCACTGCCACCTGTCGGAAGTCAATGAAACTATACGAGACGAAGCGGGAATGTTTGAAAATATTCCACAAGAAATTTCCGGTTTTTTCAACCAAAATTGGCCGAGAAAAAAAATGTGTTGCATTACTTATTGAACTGCCCTCGTAGCTGCACTGTGTTGCAAATACGCTTTCGTAAGTTTCACCTGTTTGCAACCTTCGATATCCGTCCCACTCAGCACCTCCTTGAAACAGCACAGTGGTGGGGGAAGTAGGCGCACTGAGCAGATTTATCCTGGCCTGCTTTAAACAATAACGAAAGTCCGGAAATAGTTTAAAGTTTCGCAGGAAAACTAGGCAAATATCAACTTTTGTAGTGATGGTCGGCCACTGAATGAAAAATCACATTCCGCTTCTTTTATATCATCATCTGCTTTATTGATTTAAAATGACGTATGTGAATTTTGTTGTAATTGCAATGAATTGTCAGGATATCACATACTCGTTTCGGGTGAAGTACGCTTCTTCTGTCCGAAATAAGGTTCGCTGTTGACTGAAATATCTTTTGCTAGCCACATTGCAGCCGGTGTACACCATTTTACTCGTTAAAGGGGTAAGCAAGTGAAAGCGACTGAAATTGTGAAACATTTTTTTATAGCCTCTTCATTTAATACGTGCTACTGAAATTTCAATTCCTGAATATTATAATCAAATTCCAATACTAAGTGTGATAAAAATAATTAACAAAAACTTGCACAGGGCCACGCCCCTTTGTTGTTCTGTATTTCCTAATATTATTAATTTCTGCGGTGTTTTCTTCCAGTTTTATGCAGTCACAATCTGGGGAATATTTCGTTGTGTAGCACGTCCAAAACTTGTACAAAAGTGTGTGCATGGAAAAAACTCAAACTCCTAGTTAAAGTTACTACTCTCCGATAGGAAAACCATTCCTCAAGACAACTTTTGTTACCACAACTGCTGATAAAGTTGTAGCATATGATGCTTGTTTAGTTTTTATCTGTGTTAATCACGGCAGATTACAGACTCTACCGAGGCTAGGATTTGAGCCAGGTGCTTTCACATTGTCCATATTGAAGGAAATCTGTAACAGGAGAATTGATGCAGCTGATATTATTGTTACTCAATTTGAAAATCAGGTGAGCTTAAGAGGGAAAGCAGAGAAAAGACTGCTTGAGGATGAAGAGAAGAATACATATGGTTTTCATTAGCTCACTCATGTAAGGAACGGCCTAATACAAACACTGTCAAATCTTTGGTTTAGGTTTCTGTAACTTACATTTTGTCAACATTATGTAAGTTTTCCTCACAAACCACTTCCATTATAGTACTTAAATTTGGTATACAATTAGTCAATACTATAATGACACATTCTCCGGATGGAAATTTCATTTATTACACCAGTAGTTAAGCATTTATGTAAGAGAAAAGCCCTAAGATTTGGTACTTTTTCATGGAAATTTGGAGAGCTGTAAAAATGTATCAAAAGAAGATATCAGTATTCTGTTCCGCAGATATTTGTAATAATGGTATATCAAACTTTCTACAAAAATACAATTATTTCCGTTCTCACAAACTTTTCATAAAACTAAGTTTTGTACTCATCTTGTTGAAAACATTTCAGTTGTTTATAACCAAAAAAGTGTAACTTCAATAAGCATGAAAATTTATGTGTGTATCCTTATAACATTCCTGAACAACTGCGCCAAATTTAGTTACATTGCTTTGAAAACTTTGGCCTACATAAGTTTTTTCCAAATTCTTGCAACTTCACATGCGTGCCCTCTTAAGTTGGATAGCTTGGGAAATGGGCTACTCTTACGCTTTGGCCTTTCAAGTAGATGGTCGGCATCACCGTTGTCCATTCAGGACGAATGCAAGTCAACTTCATCGGTAGTTTGAGTATGACGTAGTGCGTGGTGTAGTCACTCCGAAAACAGAGATTGCATTGTTTTAGCTGCTGAGTGCGCCTAACGTTCTCTCGGCAGCACTAAATAAAAGATGTCACAAAAACAATGTAAGATATTACTGTCACGTTATAATTTTGTCCTACCTTATCTGATATTGATATTTCATCACAAATTTGACGCACAGTATTTGTCTCACTTCTGTCAGAAATGGACATCATTTTGTATAATCTGAAGGGCGACCACAGAAATGTTACTATTCTGTGCATACGTCCGCATTTCGACTTTTTCCGCCATGAGACAGAGAGAGTATATTTTCAGCGCTATTGTTTCTGCAGTTAGAAGACGATAATAGGACTGTTGTACTATACCACCAAAATAGCAGTGACGCTGAAACTGGCGTTTCAAGCTAGTCTGTCGAATTGACGTCACCAGTTTAGCACTCACGTATTAAAATCTCTCCCACACACTGCTATGACCACTGTCTTTCGCGCTCAGAATATATTCTTTCGAATCATATTTATCAGAGTCTCCTTCGTCTCACGTTGACGTGACATGATCCTGCAGCAGGCAACTGAGAGGTGATCGGGTAATTGGAGTAGACACTCGGGCCATTCGAGCTTGAGATGCTGGAACGAGCGCGAAGGAAGTCGAATGTAGTTGACGCCCGGATCCAGAGCAGCTGTACTAACATCTGTCAGACTTTCGCGGAACCACAGGAACGGAGCAGATCGAGCGAGCATAAACGCCACAGGTAGGTAGATATTGATGTTGGCTAGGGATTTACCATATCTCTATTATTGTTAAACAATAATTGTTGTAGATTATTTATTTAGAAATCCGAATAAGGATGCCAAAATCAAGATTTCCCCATACATACACAAAAGTTTATCTCCAGTATGTGAGAGTTGTTTTATTATTAAATCAATCTATTAATGAGATTTTAGTAACTTAATGTGTGTAAGGTTGTCATCTGACTGTTCTCGGTCGTTAAGTGAAGGTCATCGGCCACTGTCTTGTTCGTGGTGAGAGGTACTGCCCGAAATTTGGTATTCTCGGCATAGGCTTGACACTGTGGACCTCAGAACACTGAATTCCCTAACGATTTCGGAAATGGAATGTCCCACTCGTCTAGCTCCAACTACCAATTCGCTTTCAAAGTACTTTAATGCCCATCGTACGGTCGTAATGACATCGGAAACCTTTTCACATGAATCATCTTAGTACAAACGACAGTTCTGCCAATGCACTGCCCTTTTACACCTTGTGTACGCGGTACTACAGCCATCTGTATATGTGCATATCGCTATCCCACAGCTTTCGTCACCTTGGCGTACATCTACATTTACAGCAGACGTGGACGAAGCCTCTTTCTCAGCTGGCATCCCTTTGCCTAAAAGCAGGCATTTCGAATATGCTGGCGATCGCTGGATAACGCTAGCCTTTTAAGCTGGGGTCGGTTTTTATAACAACGAGTCGCTATCCCATTTCTGTCTCAATAAACGCTGTTGACAAAAATACAACCGCCGCTCGCGATCCTCGTACGGTTTAGAGGCTGCCCACTTAAGAGGGAAGAGAAGCCCGTCCGTAATGAGCGGCTAACCGTCTTCAGCGACAAAGATTACATCAGCACCTACAAATTTCAACACAAACCTGCATATAGTTTTGTCGTGCTTTGTACGTATGAGATCGGAAACGGACCGCATTCATCGGCCAAAGAGCGGTACTATACTGCCGAGGAGACTAAGAGGCCGCTAGGTTCCGTGTCCACGACGTCCGAGAGAGGCCATTATGCAAATAGGAATGGAAACAGTGGAGGACGTCAGTCCAAAAGCAGAAGTCTTCGTGTGCGGGAGACCGCGGCGCGCTTTATCTGACCTCTATAATATAAACACAGATGCTACAAAGAAGAGGCTTTTACCGACGACCAGGTCTTCCATTTTATGTTCACTTCTCTGTTTTGTTCCGGCAGTTCAGCGACACGTCGACGGCAAAATCGTCAGTGGCCAGTTAGCGTGGCATTAATTGGAGGGACGTGGATAGTGCGTCAAATTCTTTCAAATGTATGTTTGTGATAAAGATTTCCTTTAGTTAAACTAAAAACAATAAAATGTGCCGCTTCACCTTTCTATATGAATCTTACAGAAGGAAGTAAGCAGAATACATTATCACACCTTTCTATATGAAGCTTACAGAAGGACGTAAGCAGAATACATTATTAGCAGAAGCTTTTGGTGGATCGCAGAATGTATTCCGCGTTCAAATATGGTGTAATTACAGGGAGGAAAGCTTCTGTTGCAAAAGCGCCACGGTTTCAGCAAGCTTCGAAAAGTTAATGCGTCTCGATCTTTTTACATATTTTGCAGATAATGGATGTAGACAAGGAGGCCAACTTTGTATTCGAGAGTTTCCGAAAAGTATTCAATGAGATACCACGCTATCGACTAGTATCATACATGTAAGTAGTTCATTCGGCTGAACCAAAGATTTTTATTTTTATGAAGGCCAAGTACATCAATCTTGACGGAGAATTCTTGGCAGAAAGAAAAATAACATCTGAAATGCCCCAAGAAAGCGTGACAGACGTTACGTCCGCCAATTCTGTTGGCTACTGGATGGCAGCTATTGCTGTGAGAAATTCAGATCAAACTAACTCTCAGGCATGAAGAGAAATTGCGATTTAAAACTGCAAGGTGCAAATGACGATGATTTGTGCGAAGAACGGTAGCTGAATTCTAATTTTAAAACCATTTTAATTCCCTAATTTATTATAAGATATATGTAGTGGTTTCACCACTTCATCTCTATAACGGGAACTACTGTTCTGAAGCCGGCCAGAGAGGCCGAGCGGTTCTAGGCGCTTCAGTCTGGAACCGTGCGACCGCTATTGTCGCAGGTTCGAATCCTGCCTCGGGAATGGATGTGTGTGATGTCCTTAGGTTAGTTAGGTTTAAGTAGTTCTAAGTTCTAGGGGACTGATGACCATAGATGTTAAGTCCCATAGTGCTCCGAGCCATTTGAATCATTTACTATTCTGAAAACAGAAACTGTACTAATAAACCTGAATAAAATAATAAATTGAACTCAGTGATTATTAAAGTTATGGAAACATTTTGGCCTTGCATCAGTTCATGAATTTTTTGTGGTCACTTACTTGAGTGTGATGAAAGTAAAGGTAACTTTCGTGGGAACATTAGCGGCAGAGCAGCATATTTTATTTAAGCACAATGATTAAATACCGGGAGTAACATTACAAAGGGATATCAAGTGTAACGAACACACAAAACAGCTTTAGTAAGGGCAATTAATGACTTAAATTTATTAGAAGAATTTTGAGAACTGGCACCTAGCTCACGAAAGCCTACTTGCGAAGGAGGTTTGGGCGAATTAGTTAAGATGATGTGGCCTCCTTCCCCAACTCCTCCCGCCCCCTAAGGCCCCTCATGCCCTGATCACTGACCATATACCTTGTGACTTTTTCCATTTGCAGGTAAATTAACAGACGTGTTTACACACCCCCAGTGTCAAGAACACTGGGACAGGTCAGAGAACGCATCAGTGCTGCTGTAATGACGATCGATAGAGTGCAAAATTTACAATTTTCACGGCGAATGTAATGTTTAAACAGATTTCCGTCTTGAAGCCAGTCGCCGCTTAATAGATCCCACGATATTTCAATTGGGCACCTGACAGTCAAATTGGAACACGCCGCCAAAATCCTTAGCTTTTCTTCCTTTTGTGGGCGAAATTTCGTTTAAAGTAACAAGAATCCTCCGTAAATTTTAGGTGAAGTGATTTTCCGTCCACCTTCTGACACTTCGGATCTTTTGGGATCAGTGAAGGCCGACTTGTTTTTTGCGTAAGCCAAAATACCTTGTCAGTGTGATTTGACTTACATGGGCCAGACCGCACTGTAAAAGGCATTGTTTTTAAAGATGTTCCAACAACACCTGAAGACATGCGAGGGAGAATTGTCAGAGCATGTACTTCGATATGCGCCGCAGTGATAAGGAATAGCACTCAATGCATGATGATTGCAGCACTGATTGATACCAATGTTCATCACTTCGAACACCTTCTGTAAATGGACGTTCATGCCACCTTTGAGACCTTCGTTGACCTTACTGTAACACATCATTGTGTAACCTCCCCCTCACTTATCGACCTTAATGACAGTGAAAAATTAAACCGCGTGTACCTAATGGAAAATTTGGGAAAAGCAATCGTCACCGAAGTTAATTTGTCGGTAAAGAGGGAGGAAAGGGTTACATCTAAATGAAAGGAAAAATGCAAATGAAACTGGTGGATATTAATTTTGAAAAGGGGTAAAGTTAATAAAGAAAGTAAATGTGCGGCCGTTACGTTAACAATTAACTAGCGGTAATTAGATATTTGAGATTTGGGGGAAATTACGGTCGCCAGTCCTAAGGACAATTACTATAGTAACTGAAAAAAGAAAGGTTATTACACATATAATTAGCACTAGAAGCGTGGCAGCTGAAGGTTGACACGTGTAGTGTGAAAACTGAAAGTTTGTCAGAAGTAATAAATTTCGCTACACTCTGACTTAATTTAGCATAAGAATTAATAAAACCGGAAAATCGAAAGTTAATTTAGTGACTGAAGTTAATAGTGAGCTTTCTTTCTGAAGCACATCGAAATTCAGTAAAATACGGTTAGTCTTGGACTACCTGAACAATCATTTCAAAAGCTACTTGAATCTACGCAATTTAGAAATAACAGATTTAACTTTGAACTTGAATTAAATGATTCTGAACAATTAACAATAGTAAAATTTAGTACGTACCAAGCTGAGCTGCAGTCACAGGTAACTAAAATACGGTAACAAAACTCGCACTCTTAATTTGTGCTTGTGCAATCTACATATTGTAGCCAGCTATGAATACCTTAACTGAACTTTGAAATTAAAGCAGTGAAATCGAATGATGCTGGCGTTTGAATTTCAACGACTCTCGGGCTCATTTCGGAAAAGGAAGGGACCCTGCTTGGCAATGCAATTGGGACAATGAGCAATGCTAAGTTGCTGTAATTTTGTGATGCAACAATTTTAAAAGTTTGAAAAGCTGAGGTCTGCCATACAGTTCTAAAACTTTACGTGCTTCCAGTCTTCCTTGTTGGCTGACTGAAGGTTTGAAGCCGTCGATCGAGGAGGTGGCGACAGTCACTCATTGTCGGCCGTCGCTGTTGCAGAAGCTGGATGTTGGCGCGCCTTCTTCTCGACACGTTCACCAGACGAAACGGGCTCTTGATGTGCGCCAGCTAATGCTTCCAGTCCGCGACACCATGTCAGAAACTATCATCGCAAGTCGAGCGCAATTACATGCTGCCAAACCCCGAAAGCGCGGCAACTCGCGGGAGCTTCACACAACACACCTGCTCCACTGCACCACCCCAGCCAGACTCTCTCTGCTCTGGCCGCGCTCCACGCGGCAGAGTTAACACTACCAAAGATCCTAAACACTTTGGTTCTCCACACGACCTATCGATGTAATGGTTCGATAGCATAGTTTCCCTAGCCAGACCCAGCGTAAAAATACAAATAATCTTTACACAACAAACCAATTATACATCGACATAAATGCATATATATACAAATAGTAAAACAATTACAATATACAAAAACACAGAAACGTCATATATTCAGGTAACAAAATAGGTAAAAAAATTATAGTACAATAGATGGAAATACGAGGATATGCATTTCCGGCGTTACAATTGGATTCGTCTCAATAGCCGCTATCAGAAAATAAGTACCAAACTATAGCATCCCACTAAAAAAAAAAAAAAAAAAAAAAAAAAAAAAAGTTGACCTTCATATCTCTGACGCTACCTCACCTAGCAATAACAAACCAAACTCATATTATGGTCCCCGTTCTCCCACGCAACTTTTGTCCCACAAACGTTTCAGCTACTACCATACTTTCGGAGTTATCCTTGGTGGCAATATTTAGTGACTCACCTAGTATACTGCGGAACGGAGCAAGTCTTCGTCAGTCTTCGATGGCTCACCTGAAGATGACTGACAAGTGCCCAGCTGAAATACCTTGGATGTGTTAAACGACGACCGGTTGCAGGCCCGAAATTTGTTTGAACATTCACAGGATGTTGGTATATTTCGAACGAACTGCCGGTCGGACGTGTGTTGCATAACAAGAGGAATACTTATAGAACGTTTTTAGAGTGCGAAATGGTTCATGACTTTACGGCTCTTTTCATGCATCAGCCACGTTTGTACATTTAGTATTTTGGAAAATATAGAGCTCTGAAAACGAATGAATCTTTTGAGGTTGCCCTGTACTGTTGCCAACTAACTACGTACAGCTGAGCAGCAACAGCGAAGACAAGATTAAATTATATACAGGGACATTTTCATATGCAAATGGAACGGAAAGAAGCTCTGATATGTGGTACAATGGAAAGTACTATCAATAGTACAGTTCAGTGGTTTGCAGACTAGATGCAGGTACATATACCAAGTCGGTTGCTGCGAAAAGAAGACTATAAAACCCAGCGTCCAGGAAATATGTCCAGCCTTCTGAATGCATATATTTCACTGAAAATGATCTTGGGTAAATCGATTATGTTCACAAGTTTATTTACTTCAGAGAAATCACGTAGAACATTGATTCACGAAAGGTCCAAATGGCGCCAAATAAAGAAACTTGATTTCGACTCTTCAAGAGTAGCAAGGAAAAATCAGAATTATAATGCAGTAATGGTGCTACAAACATTCTGGGCACTAGCATGCAATGGTAAATTCAAAGTAGGTGAAACAGAAAACAAGAAAAAAATAGCTTTTGTGATGATCATGATGCGGAGACATTTGGAAACGACAACTTTATTAAGAGCCTAAGTACTCTACAGAAAGATATCAAAACTCAAAACATACAAACCAGAAAATTCATGATATATTTTAATATTCATGAAAATATTTTTTTTTTTTTTGGTCCTCAGTCTACTGACTGGTTTGATGCCGCCCGCCACCAATTCCTTTCCTGTGCTAACCTCTTCATCTCAGAGTAGCACTTGCAACCTACGTCCTCAATTATTTGCTTGACGTATTCCAATCTCTGTCTTCCTCTACAGTTTTTGCCCTCTACAGCTCCCTCTAGTACCATGGAAGTCATTCCCTCATGTCTTAGCAGATGTCCTATCATCCTGTCCCTTCTCCTTATCAGTGTTTTCCACATATTCCTTTCCTCTCCGATTCTGCGTAGAACCTCCTCATTCCTTACCTTATCAGTCCACCTAATTTTCAACATTCGTCTATAGCACCACATCTCAAATGCTTCGATTCTCTTCTGTTCCGGTTTTCCCGCAGTCCATGTTTCACTACCATACAATGCTGTACTCCAGACGTACATCCTCAGAAATTTCTTCCTCAAATTAAGACCGGTATATCATATTAGTAGACTTCTCTTGGCTAGAAATGCCTTTTTTGCCATAGCGAGTCTGCTTTTGATGTCCTCCTGGCTCCGACCGTCATTGGTTATTTTACTGCCTAGGTAGCAGAATTCCTTAACTTCATTGACTTCGTGACCATCAATCCTGATGTTAAGTTTCTCGCTGTTCTCATTTCTACTACTTCTCATTACCTTCGTCTTTCTCCGATTTACTCTCAAACCATACTGTGTACTCATTAGACTGTTCATTCCGTTCAGCAGATCATTTAATTCTTCTTCACTTTCACTCAGAATAGCAATGTCATCAGCGAATCGTACCATTGATATCCTTTCACCTTGTATTTTAATTCCACTCCTGCACCTTTCTTTTATTTCCATCATTGCTTCTTCGATGTACAGATTGAAGAGTAGGGGCGAAAGGCTGCAGCCTTGTCTTGCACCCTTCTTAATACGAGCACTTCGTTCTTGATCATCCACTCTTATTATTCCCTCTTGGTTGTTGTACACATTGTATATGACCCGTCTCTCCCTATAGCTTACCCCTACTTTTTTCAGAATCTCGAACAGCTTGCACCATTTTACACTGTCGAACGCTTTTTCCAGGTCGACAAATCCTATGAAAGTGTCCTGATTTTTCGTTAGCTTTGCTTCCATTATTAGCCGTAACGTCAGAATTGCCTCTCTCGTCCCTTTACTTTTCCTAAAGCCAAACTGATCGTCACCTAGCGCATTCTCAATTTTCTTTTCCATTCTTCTGTATATTATTCTTGTAAGCAGCTTCGATGCATGAGCTGTTAAGCTGATTGTGTGATAATTCTCGCACTTGTCAGCTCTTGCCGTCTTAGGAATTGTGTGGATGATGCTTTTCCGAAAGTCAGATGGTATGTCGCCAGACTCTTATATTCTACACACCAACGTGAATAGTCGTTTCGTTGCCACTTCCCCCAATGATTTTAGAAATTCTGATGGAATGTTATCTATCCCTTCTGCCTTATTTGACCGTAAGTGCTCCAAAGCTCTTTTAAATTCCGATTCTAATACTGGATCCCCTATCTCTTCTAAATCGACTCCTGTTTCTTCTCCTATCACATCAGACAAAGCTTCACCCTCATAGAGGCTTTCAATGTATTCTTTCCACCTATCTGCTCTCTCCTCTGCATTTAACAGTGGAATTCCCGTTGCACTCTTAATGTTACCACCGTTGCTTTTAATGTCACCAAAGGTTGTTTTGACTTTCCTGTATTCTGAGTCTGTCCTTCCGACAATCATATCTTTTTCGATGTCTTCACATTTTTCCTGCAGCCATTTCGTCTTAGCTTCCCTGCACTTCCTATTTATTTCATTCCTCAGCGACTTGTATTTCTGTATTCCTGATTTTCCCGGAACATATTTGTACTTCCTCCTTTCATCAATCAACTGAAGTATCTCTTCTGTTACCCATGGTTTCTTCGCAGCTACCTTCTTTGTACCTATGTTTTCCTTCCCAACTTCCGTGATGGCCATTTTTGGAGATGTCCATTCCTCTTCAACTGTACTGCCTACTGCGCTATTCCTTATTGCTGTATCTATAGCGTTAGAGAACTTCAAACGTATCTCGTCATTCCTTAGTACTTCCATATCCCACTTCTTTGCGTATTGATTCTTCCTGACTAATGTCTTGAACTTCAGCGTACTCTTCATCACTACTATATTGTGATCTGAGTCTATATCTGCTCCTGGGTACGCCTTACAATCCAGTATCTGATTTCGGAATCTCTGTCTGACCATGATGTAATCTAATTAAAATCTTCCCGTATCTCCCGGCCTTTTCCAAGTATACCTCCTCCTCTTGTGATTCTTGAAGAGGGTATTCGCTATTACTAGCTGAAACTTGTTACAGAACTCAATTAGTCTTTCTCCTCTTTCAATCCTCGTCCCAAGCCCATATTCTCCTGTAACCTTTTCTTCTACTCCTTCCCCTACAACTGCATTCCAGTCGCCCATGACTATTAGATTTTCGTCCCCCTTTACATACTGCATTACCCTTTCAATATCCTCATAGACTTTCTCTGTCTTTTCATCTTCAGCTTGCGACGTCGGCATGTATACCTGAACTATCGCTGTCGGTGTTGGTCTGCTGTCGATTCTGATTAGAACAATCCGGTCACTGAACTGTTCACAGTAACACACCCTCTGCCCTACCTTCCTATTCATAACGAATCCTACACCTGTTATACCATTTTCTGCTGCTGTAGATATTACCCGATACTCATCTGACCAGAAATCCTTGTCTTCCTTCCACTTCACTTCACTGACCCCTACTATATCTAGATTGAGCCTTTACATTTCCCTTTTCAGATTTTCTAGTTTCCCTACCACGTTAAAGCTTCTGACATTCGTAGAACGTTATCCTTTCGTAGATTATTCAGTCTTTTTCTCATGGTAACCTCCCCCTTGGCAGTCCCCTCCCGGAGATCCGAATGGGGGACTATTCCGGAATCTTTTGGCAATGGAGAGATCATCATGACACTTCTTCAATTACAGGCCACATGTCCTGTGGATACACGTTACGTGTCTTTAATGCAGTGGTTTCCATTGCCTTCTGCATCCTCATGTCGTTGATCATTGCTGATTCTTCCGCCTTTAGGGGCAATTTCCCACCCCTAGGACAAGAGAGTGCCCTGAACCTCTATCCGCTCCTCCGCCCTCTTTGACAAGGCCGTTGGCAGAATGAGGCTGACTTCTTATGCCGGAAGTCTTCGGCCGCCAATGCTGATTATTTATCAAAATTTAGGCAGTGGCGGGGATCAAACTCGGGACCGAAGACGTTTTGATTAGGAATCAAAGACGCTACCCCTAGGCCACGGGTACACAAAACGACTTAATGAACTACAGCTTTCTTAACCGGAAAGATGGGCCAATGAAACTTCAAGATACTTGAAATGAACGTAACTGATGAAGATAATAAAACTCTGGCAAAATTCAAAACTTAAGATGAAGAAGGAAGGACGCCAAATACAGAAGAAAACATAGAAAAAAGGAGAATGAAAGATACGGCAATGAAAGCACTGGGCAGGAAGAACTACTCGTGATTTTTTTCCTATAAATTAAGGATTAAAAACGGCGAGAATCATGATCACAAACAAATATTATTGTGATTACTAGTTTCAACTACACACGAGCCGTCTCCAAATCACACAAAACAACTACATCTACATGGATACTCTGAAAATCACACTCAAGTGCCTGGCAGAGGGTTCATCGAACCGAACCACCTTGACAATTCTCTATTATTCCAATCTCGTATAGCACGCGGAATGAATGAACACCTATATCTTTCCGTAAGAGCTCTGATTTCCTTTATTTTATCGTGGTGATCCTTCCGCCCTATGTAAGTCGGTGTCAACAAAATATTTTCACATTCGGAGGAGAAAGTTGATGATTGGAATTTCGTGACAAGATTCCGTAGCAACGAAAAACGCCTTTCTTTTAATGACTTCCAGTCCAAATCCTGTATCATTTCTGTGACACTTTGTCCCATATTTCTCGATGATACAAAACGTGCTGCTTTTCTTTGAATTTTTTCGATGTAATCCGTCAGTCCTACCTGGTAAGGATCCCACACCGCGCAGCAGTATTCTATAAGAGGACGGACAAGCGTAGTGTAGGCAGTGACCTTAGTAGGTCTTGTTTATTGTAATTGCCATAATTGCTTAAAACATTATCATGAAATTTTGAGTGACAACGTTCATGCAGAATGTGTAGATGGTATAATTTTACTTATCGTTCATATACAATTAGATCGAAGGCCATAAAACTAAGGTATTATATCGGTGAAACTTAGTAACTGACACATTTAATCAGTATTGTCTTACAGCAGCGATCATCGTGAGTACGTTATTACAACGTGGTATATGAAGGCAGTGTTGCAGTTAATGAAAAGTACGGCGAATAAATAATATAAAATTTGTAATACCCATAATGTAAACAAGTGTGGCCAGTACTGCAGTGAACAGGAAAACTCTCGTGTGTAGCTGATTCTAACAATCACAATTAAATGAACAAAGCAATCACATAGGCAGATTAATGTAGTTACCTTTTGTAATTGAATGCGTTTTTGCTAGAGGCCGTAGTTCTAGAAGTATTCAGGACAGAGGTCCAAAAGTGACCTTCAAATGCGTTTTTATTGAATAATTCGAAACCGTGGCTGTAGGACTAATACAAGGGGCGTTCAATAAGTAATGCAACACATCTGTTTTCTTCGTCATTTCCGGTTTAAAAATGGGGAATTAGTTGTATGACATCGTGGATATTCTCGCTTCAGCTACTTCAGTTTCAGAATGACGTCTGTAAGACATAGGCATCCCAAGCAGAGAGCTGACAGTGAGTTTCTTTTGCAGGAAACCAGAGAATCGCGGATATTCATAGGTAGTTGTAGAATGTCTACAGAGACCTGGCAGTAGCAAAATCACTGTGAGTCGGTGGGCGAGGCGTGTGTCATCATCGCAACTAGGTCGCTCAAACGTGTCCGATCTCCCGCGTGTCAGCCCGTCGCACACAGTTTTGAGTGCTGCAATGCTGGAACGTGCGGACACTCTCATTGAAGGTGGTCGACGGATCACATTCAAATACTTCGCTGCTCAGCTGGATGTCTATGTCTGGTAACGATGACTCTCTCGTACACCAGTTGTTGTGCCCGTTGGGTTCCTTGCCGCCTAACAGGAGACCATAAAGAGAAACGACGGATCATGTAACATCCACGAGAAAAATTTTAGCTACAGTGCGACGAGAGGAAATTATGCCTCTAACAGTTATATACATTATCTATCCGACATATGAAAAAACAGTGAAATAAAACGATGATAAATATTAATTATTTATATAACGTTTTATGATGTAATTGGACATATCGATGTGTATCATACAAAGACCATGACAATTGTAAATTCCTTTTATTATCTGCGTTTGTCTTCCTTTGTTTTTACCTTTTGTTGGTTGGCTTTTGTACGTTGCGGACGCAAGACGCATATCAAACTGAGGTCTGTTAAGAAATTATAATTATTTGTTAATTAGTACTTGAGAGTAGAGTTCATTATTATTATAAATATCAGTGAATAATTATTTGTAACTTTAATTCCTCTCTCAATAAGCATTATCTGTGTTAATTATTTCTTTCCGCTGCAAGGACCGCAGCCATAGATGATTGCGATTTGTATCACGTTTTATCTGTGTTTTTACGAAAGTGTCAAAGGTTTGCTTGATGAAAATTAGTCTAAATATTGCACAATATGAAAGTAAAGTTTAATAAGCATTTCAATTATTTACCCTGTTAAAAGGAAATTTGCTCTAACAATAGAAAGTCTCTATCAATTGTCTGCCGCCATCTTAACAGTTATCTCAGCGGCAAATTGAAATTACGCAACTCTGCAGACATAAATGCCGAAGGTAATAAAAATGTGTAAAAATAAATGTGCACCGGTGGTCCCAAACTTACATTAATGAAAATAATTCGAGTCAGATTATTTCTTTAAAAACAGTGCTCATAGCACGATCCATATAGCAAACTTTTCTTGCTGATGTATGAAGCCGAAATTAATTACGCACGAGTTGCGAAGAATATTGTTTCAGGTAATATACTTCAGTGTTGTGCGCAGCTGACATTCGGTGGTTTTAATGATCATTTTGCTGACGATAACTATTTCCATCATAATCAATAGTTGTATAGAATCTGTTGTATGAAGTGTGATTTAGTGACACCTACACAACTTACAGACAACACTTTAACACAACGTTAACTTGGAGTTCTTCAGCAACTTGACCAAATCTTTAGCCGGGAGAAAAAATTATTTAGTAATTACGCACTGTAATGAAATAAGATTATCATTTTCATTTACAAATTAGTTAAATACCAAACCACTGAATAACACAGCGAACGCCACAACCATTTGTGAGGAACTGCTTGTGCGTTACGAGGCTAATCGTGAAAAACTTTTGTCGAACATCGTCACAGCCGGTGAAACATCCATTCATTATTTCGAACCGGAAATAAAACGATAATCTATGGAGTGGCACCACTCCACAGGATGGAGCATAAACATCGCTTATCTCATTAGCTTCTCACTCATCAATTTTCACAGGCGTTTGTATAAATATTGGATTATACCTCTGTCTTTTGTAAATGTAGCCCGTCAGTTCAAAAAAGTTTCGAGACTAGATTAGGGAGAAAAACAGATAAAATTTAAGATGATGTTTCTCACATTTCAAGCTTTTTACATAATATCTTCCCAGTTGAGTACAACGCAGAGAATTTTCATACAGCCGTGTGAAACTGTCAGAAAAGTTCTTTCTTTGGATTATGTTCAACTAGCGCGTCACATTGGTTTAAATATCCGTTATGTCGTCAAAGAATTAAGCCTTCAAGTGAAATTTTGCACTTTGTTGTTTTGTGGTAGGTTCACTTTGAGAAAACTAAGTCTCGTGACCCGCATCGATTTTTCCAGAAAAGAATTTTCAGCGTTACGCATTTCAGTCAAACCGCAGGAAGCGTCCATACGTCTTCGTTTTTGTTCGGGAGCCAATGTATGAGTGGCGAACTTTGCACACACTTTTCTCAAATATCCAAGAATGTCTTCAACACTTGATTTACAGATGTGACTCTATTATAATTTGTCAGATATCAACGTTAACACTCTACGGCCGCGTGTCCACTACTTAACACAGCCTGCCACAACTCAGTTGTTTAAAGCGGCCACCAGATGACGTCGCTTATACACCAGGAATAAAAACAGTCTTGTAATTATTTTGGACGGACGATGTATAGTTCTCTAAAGCCACGTGGACTGTTGGACAACATTTGTACTCTTATGTATCATTAGCAATACAAAAATTTATAGTCAGTTTTCATTTTATTTGGGTTTCTTACGAAATTATTTTCACTCCTCTGCTAATTATTCTAAAATCATTACATGCACTCACTTAAACCTTGCTCCTGAAATAATCTCGTTCGAGTGTAATACAGTCAAACACGAGAGCTTATGAACTACCTTCAAAAGAGATATTATTTCTTACTTTAAATAAGAATAGAAATAGTATTTCTTACATTAAATAAGAGTACGTGTGGTTCGCAGTGGAACCTTGAAGAGACATATTTCTTAGCAAAGGAGACACTGAGACTTCGCCATTTGCAGGTCATTTTCAGGTTGTTAGGTGTTGTAGAATACAGTGTGCAGGTAGATCTGTAATTCACAAACTGTGTCTATAAGTAGTGATTCACCAGGTTGCATTAGATCAGTTGTAAAGATTGTGGGTTCAGTTCATCTTGAGTTAAAGTATATTGGACGCTCCTTTAATTATTCCATTGCACTATGAGAATGTTAATTCACTTCTGCATATTGACAAAAAGTAACTAGATCACGTTATTGTTCATTTATGGGTTGGATTTCGCATTTAGTGGAATGTTTCAGACATTAAAGTCAGCATCACAACGTGTTATGTACTGACTGGTTGAAGTTTAAATAGTGACCACTTCCAATTGGCTGATGGATGCCAAGATTCTTTCGAAATCCAGTCTCACTGCAATCGTAATTATTATGTGAGAAATGCTGTCAAGATCGGTTTTAAGTTAGCTTCATTTTTGTATTAGGCAACTGATCTTTGACCAATATTACGACGCGAGAAAGGCTCCTGTCTGTCAGACGTGTGGTGTGGTGTGGGTTGTCTAGGAACCAGGGCACCTTAATGGAACGTGAAAATGGGTGCACTCGAACCAAGACTCCATTTCCTACGTTACTGTTTTCTGATGAAATAAACTAAACCCACATGGCATAAACACAAAAGGAGGACTTCTCTCTCTTCCGATTACAATGGTGTGAGCTCTCATATTAGTAATGCTTGTATCAGTTCTTGACAGCCCACGAGTCGCTGTAATGATCCTCACTAGGTTGCCATATTTCGAAGGCCAAATCACGTTGTAATAATTTAACTGTTAGAAAAGTTCTATTTGGCGAAACTGATTAAATGAATGTTGACATACAATTTTGGTCTGCTCTTTGTACCAGTTTCTTTGGCTAGTTTTAAGCATTAGAAGGTGCAACCGCAGTGGTAAATCCAGAAGTGCAAGCTGGGTGCATTGTACAGTTATAGTTAATATCCCGTTCCTTCCACCTCTATACTGATGTAGCACTAGTCTTTTGGTACACTTACGCCGCACCATCACTTGTGGCACTTTGCTGCTATCTTCTGGCACCACGCTGTTTGCACATATTCACGTCAGGCGAGTATAGGGGGTGGACAAATATATGCAAATACCATAAGCAAAACACATTAGCATGCCTAATACAGGCTAGTAAAACCGCTGGAATTCAAAACAGCTTCCAGTCGCCCCGGGCGGCGCGGTTAGAGGCACCATGTCAGGAATTGTGCGGCCACTCCTGCCGGAGGTTCGAGTCCACCCTCGGGCATGGATGTGTGTGTTGTTCTTAGCATAAGTTAGTTTAAGTTCTTTTAAGTAGCGTGTAAGTCTAGGGACCGATTACCACAGTTGTTGTGGAACTGATCAAATTAATTTACCCTTAGTCAAGTGAACTAGTGGAATTTTCTGACCTGTGGCCGTTAGTGTTCTGCTTACCTGTGGTTACCTGCCCTGGCCGCTAACGTAGTTTTTAGGCAGTGTCTTATCCTCATCTGTTGTTGCTGTCCAACATGGTGTATAGTTTTGGCAGCTCAATCCACATACGCGTTTGTTTGAAGATAGTGATACTTGTAATTTTTTGGGGGCCTTGAATTCTCGTGTACTCCGTCGTGCAATTCATATCGCTCTGCAATGTTACGCCCAAACATTTAATCGACGTGACTGTGTCATGCGCTACACTACTAATGGAGTATTCAAACATTACAGCATTCTTTTTCCTATTCATTTATCTATATTTAGAGTTAGCTGCCACTCTTTACACCAATCACAAATCCTGTCCGAGTCATCTTGTATCCTCCTACAGTCACTCAACGACGACACCATCCCGTACACCACAGCATCATCAGCAAACAGCCGCACATTGCTATCCACCCTATCCAAAAGATCATTTATGTAGATAGAAAACAAAAGCGGACCTACCACACTTCCCTGGGGCACTCCAGGTGATACCCTCACCTCCAATGAACACTCACCATCGAAGACAGCTGTGACTGTTTCAACAATATGAAAAGGATTTTCCAACACCGTTACCAGTCACAAAATTTGGTTACTAAACAAATTATTTAGTTAGCAATATGTTTTGAAGTTAGCCTCCTCATCAGACTATAGTGACGTTAAAAGAACATTCAATACAAATGCACATAGATATTAAAGATATTAATACATAAAACTGCAACCAGTCAGTTTTTTTAATAGTAATTTATTATTCAATAAACCGGTTTTCCATCATTTTCAGACTCATCTTCAGATGGATTTTCTAAAGCTACATATCTGTTTCAAGCATAATGCTAGGTACTGGCTCTGTGACAAGAAGATGGAACATGCTTTAATGCATCGCCTGTTTATCTGTCCATTTGGATTCAAAATTTAGTTTTGTACTTACCGTCGACAGGTAAACAATACTCATGACGATGTACGAGATTAAAGCATGTTCCACCTTCTTGTCACAGAGCCAGTACCTAGCATTATGCTTGAAACAGATATGTAACTTTTCAAAAACCATCTGAAGATGAGCCCGAAAATGTCGGAAAACCGGTTTATTGAATAATAAATAACTATTTCAAAAAAAGTGACTGGCTTTAGTTTCATGTTTTTACATTGAAGAAACAGTCGCGAGTTCTAAAATATCCCGAATGGATAAACTTAACTAAAGATGTTTGTATAGTCTTGGCACGTTCCGTGGAAAAAGAGGATAACCTATTAAGAGAAGATGCGTCTTTGTGCGTTGTTCTGCCGCTCACATGAAAAATTTTAAGTCATAAGAGGCAGAAACGTCACAACAACAAAGTGAGTGACTATTTAAAATTTTTCGTATGATCAGCATACCAATGTAAAGAGACATCGCCTCTTACTAGGTTATCCTCCTCTTTCTCCACAGGATGACCGCAGCACATCCCAAGACTTCACAGAAAAAGACTTTAATATCTATGTGCACTGGTAATAAATGTTTCCGTACTGCCACTGTAGCCCGACGACGATGTCTAACCTCGAAACATGTTACTGATTAAATAATGTAAGTAGGTAACAAACACTGCGATAGGTAGCGGTTTCTGAGAAACCTTTTCATATCTGAATCAGTGTTCCAGAAGAGCTTCTAAAATTTTTATAGGACAATTATTAGTAAAGTGGTTATGTCTGACGTCACGAAAGTCTGAAAAGTTATAAGTAGGGGTGACAGATCATTGTGTAGAAGAGAATGCTTGGTTGAGAGCGGACCTGTGTCAGATAGCAATCCACCTTAGTTACATCATAAGCTTTTTATTTGCTTCATTTGATGTTGATTAAGTCTGAATACGTACAGCCGCATAGACAGTGCTTTCAATTGACGCTTCAAGGTAAAGTTTTGCTGGTGACAATATCGAAGATCTTTAGATTGAGATGGTTTAACTGAACAAAGGTTATGTCACGTCATACGTCGTTACTCAACCAAATGTCGATGATGCTGATTATCTGGTTGTGTAGTATCTCAGTGTTGCAATGGATTGTCGTGACGGCCGTCTTGTCGTGACTGTGGGGTTAGCATGTGTTGTGGTTTGGAGATATCCTGTCTTATTGTCCACAGATATAAACTATCCTGCCGTTTTTTATCAAGCCTTGCATGGCAGAGTAGCATAGTGATTGTGACGGTACGTGCGAGTGATTAATTTGGTAGGATGAAGAACTGTGTTGTAAATAGTAATTAGTTTTAGTCTCGCCCGCTTCTTGAATTATTATGAGTGCTGTTTTCAACTCTGCATAAATTTTTGTAGCGTATGTACGCCAACTAAACTGGAGGATAAATGGCCTGAGTGATATACCGGTATTTGATTTTTTTTGTTGCTTTAATAGTGTACCGACCGTTTCCAGAGTACTGTTCTATTCACACAAAGTTCAGTCAGTTTCACATGTAGGAGCGCAGTGTAAATACAAATGCGGTACAGATAAGGGCAGGTAGGGTAGCAGGTCGAGGATGTGCGGCTGGGCCTCAAGTAAGCAGCATCAGATGGTAGGTCAGTGTTGTAATTATTCACGCATCCCTGTTCGACCACCGGTTACCGTCCCAGGAAAGTTATTCAACATTACGTTGCAGCAGCGAGTTTTTGGTTGATTCTCTATTGTGGTGCAAGCCGAGGTATGTATAATATTGGAATACTTTGTCCACAAAGTTTTGTGAGTGGTGGGTTTTATTCTAATTAAGCACAAACCATGTTGCAGAAAGCATATCTTATTATAAACAACGTATGGTTCCAATGGCTCTGAGTACAATGGGACTTAACATCTGAGGTCATCAGTCCCCCAGAACTTAGAACCACATAAACCTAACTAACCTAAGGAGATCACACACATCCATGTCCGAGGCAAGATTCGAACCTGCGACCGTAGCTGTGACCGTAGCAGTCGCGCGGTTCCGGACTGAAGCGTCTAGAATCGCTCGGCCACCGCGGCCGGCAAACAACGTATGAATGTGCTGAATTCAGTAGTACTGTTCTGACGTTATGGCACTTGGATAAGAATAAACGTAAATGTAGCTAAACATACCTTTTTGTTGGAGTGTTCGGACTCCTGGCGACTCAGTCATAATATAAGAATTTAAATGTAATTGTATTCTCAGCCAACGCCTTCTTGTTGTTGCTGTGTGTGTGCTGTTTTGTACAGAGGGATACAGACGGTAGTCGTTAGCCACACACACTACATAACTTATACAAGACATCTCCTGACACGCTGCTGATCAGAGGATATTTTCTTGTCATAGCGATATGCGCGCATTTCCCATGAAGTGGACTGAATCGTCTAGAGTACCTGAAGCAATGTAAAGAACCGTATCACATACAAGCAGGATCAACCTCTATTAAATCATTCAACTTCTACATTTGCGATCACATATGCTTATTTCTGTTGTGGGAGAACATCGGTACAATAAATTGAGCGTCACAGTTTTTAAGATATTTTAACGAAACATGTCATGGAAAATTTGGATAAACCTTATAGCATTCTAATTCTCTCTTCTGAGGATTCCAGGTCGCGTTTGGACCTAGGGAATGAACGCGCTGACGGGATGGTCAAATTGGCTACTGGCAAGCTGGCCTGTGTGGCCGAGCGGTTCTAGGCGCTTCAGTCTTGAACCGCGCAACCGCTACAGTCGCAGGTTCGAATCCTGCCTCGGGCATGGATGTGTGTGATGTCCTTAGGTTAGTTAGGTTTAAGTAGTTCTAAGTTATAGGGTACTAATGACCTCAGATGTTAAGTCCCACAGTGCTCAGAGCCATCTGAACCATTTGCTAGTGGCAAGCCGCCTCTTGAGATCGGTATTCCAGAATCGGACCTTCCATTGGTACAATGCCGTCAGGTTATAAGGAACTGGAATACGGAATGGCATACTCTAACTTTGCCAAATAAACTATGGGCGATGAAGGAGACCACGAATTTGTGGAAGTCCTCAATGTAGGCCCCTTACTAGGACTCCTTCGTCCTTTACCAGCTCCGCAGAGCCATACTTGACTGGCTCATGGTCATCTCCTCCGTCGTGAGGATCCACCGTACTGTCATCGGGCTGCCCGTTTGACGGTGGTCCTCATTGTGCTTCACTGTCGTAACCTAGCCACGCTGACTCGGTACCCATGGTGGCAGCGGACGATGCCTCAGCAACTGATCTGGTTTTACGGTTTATTCTTGAAGTGGCTTTTTACTACTGTCTGTAATGGACGGCACCTCAGGCTTTTTGGCTCATTGAGGGCTTTGCAGTTAGTTTCCTCTGTCCCAAACAGGCAGCGGCTGTCTGGGCTTGGTGGTCCTCCTCAGCCCTCGCCCTACCCTTTCTTTTATTCTTCTCACGTGTTCTGTTTGACTTCGCGTTCTTCCTCCGATTTCCCGTGCTTCTCTTGCCCTCTCCGTGTCACTAATCTTGTTTTGGGTATTGTTGGGTAGGATTCCTCTGGTAAGTGGCGGCGTGTATATCCCCACCGCATTTCCTGCCTTTGAGGGCCTCTGGCTGCTCCCTGGAGGGGGCACTCTCTCGCCTTTTTCCTTTCTTCCTTTTATTCTTTCTTGATCGTTTCAGCTGGTCCAGGTGGAGGTTCGAGTCCTCCCTCAGGCATGGGTGTGTGTGTTTCTCCTTAGGATGATTTAGGTTAAGTAGTGTGTAAGCTTAGCAGTTAAGTCCCATAAGATTTCACACACATTTAAACATTTTTTGTTCGTTTCTCTAGGCTTTGTCGACCTTGGTAGATCTTTTCTTTCCATAGGTTCCCCGGCCTAGGCACTTCTTTGGTATGTAGTTTTATTGACTTTCCTGTTCCATGTTCCAGGTAGGAGCGACTAATAACCTCGTAGTTTGGTCCCTTCAACCACTTAACCAACTAATCGTCTGAGGCTCTGAAATGCCATCAAAAGAGTCAAATCGCCTCATTTAGAAAACTATAATAGCTTGTATGGAGTCTCTAGTATTTAAATTTGGAGCCGTGATAAAACGAAAGTTTTGTGAATCTATGTACACGTTATTAGCCTGTATTATGTCAACTTAGCATCAATTATTTGCAATTCGGATGATTCCTTCCAGTTCCACATACGAGACATTCTCTAAGTTGAAACGGATTCTACTCGTCGAGACCAATGTGGGCCACAGGAGAAAGAGACGACCCAAGAGACTCGTTTTCCTTTGTTTTATTCTCCCAGGCAGCTATAAACAGGACTTTATTGTGATTTAGAAGCTATTACGTCGTAGGAGGTAATAAGAAAGAGGTCCTCTGCGAAGGTAGTGAATTCCGGCGCGCGTGCCATTTGCCTCTGCGCGGCGCCGCCCAGGACTCGCGGGTGGACCTACTTCCACTCCGGCCCACGCACCAATTTGGCACTTAACGAGCCACTCGGCCGCTAACCGAATCGTAAGGCAATAAAGAAAGCGGCCCTTACCGCCGGCTGTCGGCGGACGATGAGAGACGGCGAAGCCGCCATGCCAGCACGGGATGCCGCCGCCGCCGCCGGCTGCGCGCCGCGTCACGCACGCCAGAGTCCAGGCCACCGGGGTGCCGTAAACAACGTCTGCTTCGCGAGGCCCTGCTCCGCTGTGAGTCAACCGCTCCCGAGGCCGACATTTGTTTCGCTATTTGTTGATTTATTAAGGGCATATGTAATGACACAGTTCATGACATTAACAAGTACACTACTGGCCATTAAAATTGCTACACCAAGAAGAAATGCAGATGATAAACAGGTATTCATTTGACAAATATATTATACTAGAACTGACATGTGATTACATTTTCACGCAATTTGGGTGCATAGATCCTGCGGAATCAGTACCCAAAACAACCACCTCTGGCCGTAATAACGGTCTTGATACGCCTGGGCATAGAGTCAAACAGAGCTTGCATGGCGTGTACAGGTACAGCTGCCCATGCAGCTTCAACACGATACCACAGTTCATCAAGAGTAGTGACTGGCGTATTGTGATGAGCCAGTTGCTCGGCCACCATTGACCAGACGTTTCCAATTGGTGAGAGATCTGGAGAATGTGCTGGCCAGGGCACCAGTCGAACATTTCCTGTATCCAGAAGGGCCCGTACAGGACCTGCAACATGCGGTCGTGCATTATCCTGCTTAAATGTAGCGTTTGGCAGGGATCGAAATAGGGTAGAGCCACGGGTCGTAACACATCTGAAATGTAACGTCCACTGTTCAAAGTGCCGTCAATGCGAACAGGAGGTGACCGAGACGTGTAACCAATTGCACCCCACACCATCACGCCGTGTGATACGCCAGTATGGCGATGACGAATACACGCTTCCAATGTGCGTTAACCGCGATGTCGCCAAACACGGATACGACCATCATGATGCTGTAAACAGAACCTGGATTCATCCGAAAAAATGACGTTTTGCAATTCGTGCACCCAGGTTCGACGTTGAGTACATCATCGCAGGCGCTCCTGTCTGTCAGGCAGCGTCAAGGGTAAAATTTCGCGTCTGTAGCACGTCATCTTCGTGGTGTAGCACTTTTAATGGCCAGTAGTGTATCTGTACCATTGATAATCTCATCAATATGGATGCGGGATTTCAACTCAGCACAGCCTGGAAATCAAGACGAGAAAATCAAAGTTTTTCGATAACAGATCCGCTATAACATTGGTCTAGTACGGTCTCTTAGTGAGTAACTTAAAACAGCCGCACTGTTAGTAAACATAGCGTACAGCGCTCGCGCAGGAAGGACGCTCTGCGACTTTCGGCAGAGGGTGTTTGAGTATGGCACCATCTATCTGCCAATCATTGCGCATGCGTGATTTCCGCGCCTGCGCATTCTTCGCGCGCGTGTTCCATAAACGGGGCGCCGACGTGCTGATACCATCAGTCGTACCTAGCCACCAGCAACGTTCAACCAGCTGAAAATGTCAGTCAGTTGCTCCGAGAAAAATATTGTGGAATTTGCACAACGTCTTCCGGCGGCAAACCCGTGAAGACTATTTGCGAAAAGGAATGTTGTATGTATTGTATATACTCTTCAACCAACTAATATAGGTAGTTCCAGTGTCTGGGTTATCAAGTGCTGCCAGTACAGATTGTATTGTAAAGAGTCAGAGTCTATAAAACCGACACAAAGTGATAATCGTTTGCTGTTGTCAAGCTGCGGTTTGTCTGTACAATTACCCTCACCCCCCCCCCCCTTTCTGTGTTCCCCATTACCTAATGGACGAGCTAATGATGGCTCAAAGCGTATCCTTATCATCAGACATTGATAAAACTTATAAAATTAGTTCCAAAAGTAAGAGAATTATTTCCAACATCGAAGGAAACCAGACTCAGTACCACAGAGTTACTATAAAATTCCCCGAGCCTAATCGGAAGCTAAGTAAACTAAATTACAGAAGGAAAATAAAGTACTTTTAGAAGTCATATAAAACCCCCAAATATTTCATAATGTCTATTTTATATTAACTGGAAACTTCTACATGTTCTCCCACGAACTATGACTGACACACTGACACGTCCTAAATGTATAAAAACACTGCTGACATGTTCGAGCCGTCAGACTCAAATATGCTGCAGTATATGAACTTCTCACCAAAGAGAAACACTGATGCACTCTGACTGGTAAACGGCAGTCGCGTTAATGGCAAACAGTAAAGAACGGGCAACTCCATGTTTTATACGGAAGTAAGACAATGAAACTCAATTTTCGAAATAAATACCTCAAAACACACACACACACAAAATGCCACCCTTCGAATAACTTGAAACCTTCATTTTCGTACAGTTATAGGTGAAGACAACAATCATCGTAAATCATTTAAAGTTAGAGAAAATGCGACAGGCGTAAATTAAAAATTTAAAAAATATCAAGGAATACGGCACAGTAAATAGATTCTGTGTGTAAATATTATGACTTGACGAAACTGCTAGTAGTACACAAAACATTTCAATGAGGCAAGTAAGTTACTGCTTAATGGCAACAATGGACACTTCAAGACTGATACTTATACCAAAGAGACTATTTTTAAGGCCCTCGTCGCACACCATTATTATTGTATCTGAATTTTGCCACTGTGTACTGCAGATGGTGAGCCTCCTACCCACGTAGGAGTTCAGACTGATTTTGATGTAGTTGATGAGCAACGAATTTCCACTTTGTGGCTTTTAAAGATTACCGTGTAGCGCCTCGCATTTATTTCGACTACATGGAAACGCTCGCTAATCTGCCATATCCGCAGTTTCCTCAGTGGAGAAGTGATACTAATCGCCATGAAGAACTAATAGCGCGTTTACTAAATACCACCTAGCATTCATCATTTATAATATGCTAAACGCTCCACAAAAATACTATTTTAGCATCGTGGCACTCAAATAATCAGTTAGAAGTGGAGATCGATGCACTTACGTGTTTCAAAATGCGTGCTTCGCTGTTTACGTATACGATATCGGACGTCCATCTATCTAGACCAGCGATCTTTCTTCTGCCACACTCTTTTGGAATCTTTTTTGCTTTGGCTGAGACAAGTATCAGTAACTACAATATGTTTACTTTTCCTCCCAAGTAAATCTAGCATCACAATTATTTAATACAATTTAAATAACAGGAACATTTTATAATACGAACATAAACTTAAAGGAAGAAAGAATGCCCCTTTTGGAGAACAAATAAGCGAATATGCTCCTGCTTAAAAACTGATTGAAAATGGGTTTGCCAGCTGCCTCATTCTTCTTTCTCAGTACTTTTAAGAATTTTCCAAAAAATTTAGCATCGAACATATTCGCTCTCTTTCCAACATGCAACTCACCTATTACTCCCATAAGCTCCCCTAATTGTAACACACTCACACATTCCATCAGTGTAACTCGCTCATAACCATTCGCTCCCACTTGTCCATTCTCACTCAATTCAAATCATTTTTATCTCTCCTTGTGTCTCTCTGTCACTGTCTCCTGTCTCACAGTCACAGTATCCGTTCTGTCCTACTACTACTGTCTCCCATCATTGTCACTATCTCCCTCTTGCTCATTCTTACTGCTATTATTTCATTCAATCTCACTGCTGCTGCATCTTCTCACTGTCACTATCACTCTCTTCCTCGTTGTCATTGTCATAGACTGTGCCTCTTATTATTACTAGCTCTCATCCACTTCCGTTCCCTCCTTCTCTTTATTCCTCTCCCACTTGCCTTGTTTCGTTTAATCTCTTCCTAGCACTGTCCTGTTACTGTCAACTTCGTTTTCCACTGCCACTGTGTCCCCCGGTTTCTTTAACACTGCCATTGTCTCCTTCACTCTTTCCGTACTACAACCACTATCTGCTGTCTTCCAGTACACTCAAGTTCATAAATTAAGGATAATACTGATACATGGTGAAACAACGCTCTGATGGGCGGTTTGCTGGTTTAATTCACCTCGGAGTATGACCATGCGATGCATTTGACCTGCAGTCGTCGCACGGTGGCTCTGGCAGCAGCCCACATACACAGAGGTGTGTTGGTGCATGTCAGAGTACGGTGCAGCGAGTAAGTGGGCAGACGTTTTCAGACGTGCTAATAGTGACTGAGTGTTGAAAATGGCTCAAAGAACACATATTGATGACGTTATGAGGGATAGAATACTAGGGCGCCTGGAGGCTGGTCAAACACAGCAGGTCCTAGCATGGGCCCTCCGTGTGCCACAAAGTGTGATCTCATGATTATGGCAACGGTTCCAGCAGGCAGGAAACCTGTCGAGGCGCTTCAGTACGGGACGTCCACAGTGTACAATGCCACAAGAAGACCGATATCTCACCATGAATGCCCGCAGACGGCTACGGAATACAGCAGGTAGCCTTGCTGCGGGCCTTACCGCAGCCACTGGAAAAGTTGTCTCCAGACACACAGTCTACAGACGACTGAACAGACGTGTTTTATTCGCCCGGAGACCTGCAAGGTGCATTGCACTGACCCCAGCTCACAGGAGAGCCCGTAAAGCCTGGTGTCAAGAACACAGTACATGCTCATTGGAACAGTGGTCCCAGGTTATTTTCACGGACAAGTCCAGGTATAGTCTGAACAGGGATTCTCGCCGGGTTTTCATCTGGCGTGAACCAGGAACCAGATACCAACTCCTTAATGTCCTTGAAAGGGACCTGCATGGAGGTCGTGGTTTGATGGTGTGGGGTGAGATTATGATTGGTGCACGTCACCCCTTCATGTCTTTGACAGAGGAACTGTCATTTTGCACCTGTATGACCGCCTTTTCAGGGGTGCAGTGGGTCCCACCTTCCTCCTGATGGATGATAATGCCCGACCCCATCGAGCTGCCATCGTGGAGGAGCACCTTGAAACAGAAGATATCAGGTGAATGGAGTGGCCAGCCTGTTCTCCAGACCTATACCCTATCGATGTATCGCTGCAGGTCTTCAAAGCCCTACGACATTTCTGGAGCTCCGACAGGCACTGGTGCAAGAATGGGAGGCTATACCCCAGCAGCTGCTCGACCACCTGATCCAGAGTATGACAATCCGTTGTGCGGCCTGTGTACGTGTGCATGGTGATCATATCCCATACTGATGTCGGGGTATACGCGCAGGAAACAGTGGCGTTTTGATGGCATGTGGTTCGGGACGGTTTTCTCAACTATCACCACTACCGTGGACTTACAGATCTGTGTCGTGTATGTTCCCTACGTGCCTATGCTATTAGCGCCAGTTTTGTGTAGTGCCACGTGAGCATGAGTGCAGTTATTACTTTTCCGTCTCTTTCCCACTGCCACTGTCTCCTTCTCTCTCAGTATACAAAACAGCGAATATGATCACATGCCAAAGTTTTTGGAAATGTTTTAAAGGTGCTGAATAAGCTAGAAAGAGGCAGCTGGTACACCACTTTTCAGCATTTTAAACAGGAGCATATTCACCTTTTTTCTGCTGGTTCCCTTCTTTGCTTTGCTACACTAGATCATGTCACCCATATGAAAAGGACTTCATGGGCCAGTAAAATTTTGATCGTTCACTAATGTAAAATTGAAATAATGCATAACTAATTTTATACCTCAAAACCGGATTTGACGCGTACAAAAATTTTGCATGTGCTTCAGTACAAAAACATGCGATTTCCAGAACCCTTCTGATGATAATGGAGACACTTTATGGCATCTTTCTCCACTCTACGTCAATTTATAAACTACATTTTCGCCTCGCACCGTATTTTACGTGTACAAGTGAGGAAAATTTGGACCTCTGTATATCCGAAATGGATAAAGGTATGTAGAAAATATGCAAGTTTGTTCGAGTTCAGAATATTATGAATATATTGTAAAACTTTCTGCAGTTTGCTGTGTGTAGTCGTCTTGTAATCCACAACTCGATTTTGGCACCCCAAGACCAGGTTTTTGGTGAGTTTTTAGAAGATTTCTGAAAACGGTAAGAAGGAACTTCTGGATAAACGCTGGAGCACATACCATTAAAATCTCAGCAATTTCTGTGGTTAATTATTTAGATCTCCGCTGCTGACAAAAAAATGATGAAAAACACTTTTTCCTCTTTTTCTCAGGAACAACCCATGAACTTAATCGTGCCTCCATAAGGCCCTTTAGGTGCAATGTAGAATACATCTAATACAAAAAGAACTGACCGATTTGCTTCATTTTCCTAAGAGGGAGGAACTGTGTAATACTCAAAATGTGGCCCTGTTCTGTAGGACAGTTACAGTAAGACAACCCTTCTGGTGGAAATTACGGAAAATCCCGTTTCTATGCGCCACTTTTTGGAACATATTGTAGAGCGTGCTGTCTCATGCGTACCGATTGAAAAGTACGGTAGATGTACATTTTAGTAATGCAATGAAAGCAGCCTAACGTCGAGTTACTACCCTATACCTTCTCTTACAAGCACTGTTGTTCCTCTTGGAAAAAGAAAATAAAAACCATTCAACATACACTAACGTACGTGACGAATGGGCTGTGTTTATTACATGCTTGCCTTGAAATTGTGTTACTGATACAGGAAGCTACTGCAGTAAGAGTTGTCAATAACAAACTGGCAGTCTTATGCCTGTGCTGCAAATTAGCCTGTAAGAGCAGGGATAGAGATAAATGGACAAAATAATACTCAGCAATATTAACTACAATAAATCGATCATAATGCTTGCTACGATCGTTATCCGAGAGGGAGTTATTCACTGCAGGATTAAGATTACTCCTATTACTGTACCGGATGTCGTTAAAGCATTTCACGTCAAAAAATACAAATGGGCTGCACAGTAGCAAATTACTGCGAAATTCGCGAACAATTTATCTCATAGCATCCGTGTTTCATGCTGCTGGCGCTTTGTAGCTGTGGTGATGACAAATGTCAAGTTCATAGTAAGGAGGGCAATGGTTGATTTTCGCTACATCATTCTAAACATACGGAAGTCATGTAAAACCCACATTGCATTATTTAGACAGGTTTTACCTGGTGAAGTACGACTAGGTGTCTCCATACACATTGCTTCATGTAAAACCTCTTCATACTACCGCAGCCAACCAATTTTTTACCTGATCTCCTAGCTGCAAACCGCGGAGAATGTCATTGGAAATTTAATGAAAAAGCACGTAATTTTATCCACGTTGCGTGTTTGTATAGCCCTCTAATCCTGTTACGTTTATAGAATCTTACAGGCTATTTTAGATCACCCACATTTAAGAAATTAAATTACGTTCTCAGGTGCTAGATTATTGCAGCAGAAGTGACTTTACGGTTTTTCTTAATAATTGACAGTCTACTGTATAGTTTGCCACCGCACTCTCTATGTTCCTTGCAGATGAACTAGTTTAGAATGCTTCAGCAGATATGTTTCTCACTTTCCCTTCCATGTGGTAAGGATATTTCAAAGACTCTTTTTCCTCCCCTAATGTATCTAGCATCTCTCCATTTCGTCTTTTATTTGGCGCTATGAATTTTCACAAAATCCTAAAGTAACGCGTTTTAAAAGTCTCAAATTTCTCGTTTTCCGTTTCCATCTGTCCCCGTTTTCTTTCCATACAGAGATACACTGGTGAGACACAGAATGGGGGCTCACTTCACATATAAGGTCGCTTACAAATATAAGTAGATTTGTCCTGGTTTCTTTTTTTTGTGCCCTCTTTCCTTTACAAGGCCTTCAACTGACATTTCAGGTGCAGAGAGCCGCTGTAAATCTATTTTTCTCAAGATGTCTTGAGTGAAATTTCCTATCTTAAAGGCCATTCTCTCTCATACCTTCACCCTCCCTACGTTTCCATCACTAAACACCAAAGGCATCATAAGTTGCAGTTCTGAGAACTGTAGCAGATGAAAATATAGCAACATAAGAATTGCGTGGTCGTGCGGTAGCGTTCTCGCTTCCCACGCCCGGGTTCCCGGGTTCGATTCCCGGCGGGGTCAGGGATTTTCTCTGCCTCGTGATGGCTGGGTGTTGTGTGCTGTCCTTAGGTTAGTTAGGTTTAAGTAGTTCTAAGTTCTAGGGGGCTGATGACCTCAGATGTTAAGTCCCATAGTGCTTAGAGCCATTTGAAGCATTTTTTTTTATTATTTCTAAGATACAGAACAGACACAGGTGATTGATAAAACGGAAGAATATATATCACAGTCTTCTAGATGTATCCCGTGTAAGATTACTTGAAGTAATCCGTGCAGTCGTTGTTCATGAGCTAGTGCTAAGGAGTTACTTCAAAAAGTAGGAGTGGCAAGAAGACAGCATTACACCTTTAATTATTATTTAGGCACTTCGGGTAGGATTTCATCTTTGAAATTTTGGGAACTTATTATCCATGAGTTCTACTAATAAATAAAAACTGGTTTTCAGTCAGTTTCATGAACATCCCTTCATAAGGACAAAATTTCTGTACCCACAACACTCACAACGCTACGAGAACCCCAGGAACGCATCGCTGCTGCTGTAACAGACATTAACGAAAACATGCTAGTGAATGTAAGCACGGAAATGGATTACCGTTTGCATGTGCGCCGGCTTACCAAGGGTGCACACATTGAACATTTTGTAGAGTGTACAGAAACTTGGTGAGTGTATCTACCTTTTCATATGTCACCCGTCTTAACACGCTGTATACTTGTAAATAAAAAGTGCTTTGAAACTCGATGGATCACTTAGGCTAACCCTGTGTACTGCTCAGCAGCATACAGGGTCTGGGAAATTCAGATGACATCAGATGAAATTTGCTACTGTAAAAAAAATTTCTACTCTGTGATGTTTTAGTTTGTCTTTTTTCAATAATTGGAAGTTGAATTTTTGAAATCATGCTTTGGGGACCAGTTGGATATGTCAACAGGACTGATTTGGTGACAGTTGAATAGTGGCTAAATGCCCTCCAGTATGCGGAAGGAGCAGTAAACCCTGTTGTCATCAAGAGATGACAATAGCACCAAATGGGATATTCCAGCAGGATAATTCAAGATCCAACTCAAAAATTCACATCACTAACGGCTTGAACTATGTACACATCCTTGATCTTGACAGGCCTGCCCCCTCCCCTTATTTGTCCCCCTTAGCACATGTCTGAGATGCGATGGGAAGACATATACTTTCACACCAGCCTCCACCCAGTAAACTTCATAAAGTGACAGAATATGTGTTGGACGCATGGCAACTAGTTCCTCAAGCTGACATCTGGAGGCGCCTTGCTTCCATCCCACAGCAAATACAGCTGTATTCGTGCTCATGGAGATCACACCTCATATTGATGTTCCTGAATAACTTCACTTTCGAATGCAACGTAAATAGAAAGTGAAGTCTCTTATTAATTTTCCCTCTGATTAAGATTAGGTAGAATCGTATGGTTATTATAAGCCGACGGAAAAAAATCGCAACGCCAAGAAGGAGCTGGTAGGCATCTTTCTACATCTGGAAGATGATGTCTATTAAAATGTGGCTTCAGTCGCATAGAGTGGCGCTGGTAATGCAGCTATTGGGATGCAAATCAGGTTTGCTTTAAATACACGCAGTGTGTCGACATGTTGCCTTGGGCTGTTCGATCATAAAATCTGTCACCAATAGACATCATCAGACGACTACTCCATCCTTATGCACAAACAGCATTAACCGTCCCTGTATTAACCGACCCACAGCAACACGCTTGAAACTCAATCGTACAAACTGATATCCGTCGCCTGTACGACATAATGTTTGCACGTTTGCATACTTGCATTCAACAGTCTCGCGTTTACACCGGTTATTATTGTACCAGCATTTCACATTTGCATTGGCTTTCTCGCGCTTACATTAATCGGTGATCTTGCAATGTCAATCACTTAAATATGTTACTTAGATAAATTTGTTACCAAAATTCCTAAGTCTACATTAATTATTTTTTCATGTTGCGATATTTTTCCGTCAGTGTATAATAATGGAAATGTGGTCTACCCAGAGTCAATACAAGTTGTTCTTGTTTAAAACTCAGACATGTTTAGGTGAAACTTAACCATCATCAGTGTCTTCATTTGTTTTCTGTCAATAATATGTAAAAAAATTCTGCAAAATAATACATACAGTTTGGAGTTTATGGTACGTTTATAAAATTGTTAACAGAAAAAAATAATGGAAAAACATTAACAAAAAACATTTTCGGATAATTCCCTATTATACTGACCGATCAAACGATAGTAAATGGCAAAACAACAAATATAGTTTCATTTTAGGTCCAAAATTCTTGCAAACTATACGAAATATAATATCGAAAAATCTTAATTAGATACTGATGACATACTACAACAAAATATCAGCTGCACTGCAAATGTCACCCAACCACTTGCTAATTTTTCTGTTTGATAATTTTATGAATATGCATATATAATACATACTCGTGCAAAATTTCGTTACATACTAGTTGACGGAAAATAAATAAATCTACTAATGATGTTGAAACTTCACCGAAGCATGTTTAGGTGTTAAAAAAGATGAATTTGTGTTTGCTCAAGGCAGAACCGTATTTCCATAATTATGTATCACTAACAAAACGCGGACAAAAAGTGAGCTTCAGCCGCAAGACGTTCAGTTATTATTATGTTTAAGACAAAAAAACCGACGCATCATGAAGGATTTATCCGGATGGGACGGAAGTCTACAGATGTGATATTCATGTTCAGACAAACGAATGATTACAGTTTCAGAAAAATTAGATGATTTATTTAAGAGAAAGAACTTCACAAACTGACCAACTCAGTAACGTGTTGGTCCACCTCTGGCCTTATGCAAGCTTCCAGTCTGGCCTTATTTAGTTTGGCATTGACTGATGGAGTTGTTGGACGTCCTAATGAGGGGTATCGTGCCAAATTCTGTCCAACTGGTGCATTAGGTTGTCAAAATCCTGAGCTGATAATAAGGCACTGCCCATTGTCTCCAAACTCCACAACAGCAACGCCGGAACCAACAACGTAATGCTCAAAACCATTCAACCTTCATGTCCTGGCTCGGCAAGCTACGATGCTCGTACCGATTGGACAGCTCCAGACAGACTCCGACACTGCGCAGAGACCGCCAGCGGCCCAGTCGACAACGCCGCACGGGGATGTCCTTGGACCAACCGAACGACCAACAATCCACCAAAAGTCAGGCCCGACATAAGTGATGCGTGGCGGCAAAGGTCGGGCGGGCGATGTCCACGCAGGGCTCACTGCTGCTGCAAGCCGGCGACTGGCCGGACCAGACCGGGCTGCGCTCCAGACTGCAACTGACTGCCAGGGCCCAACTCACGACCCGAACTGCCGCCGTGAACTCTCGTCCTCGCACGTTCCGACTGACGCAGAAAGCCGAGAACATCTAAAATAGTCGTCAGTGGAAATAACGCCAAGTACACTCTCAACCTAACAAACACTTGCAGTAACCAAGCGCACATGAAGACAAATCGGAAACCGATGCACACACACACACAGCCGACTCATGAACGATCGGCGAGCCAAAACGCGTCGTCCTGTAGGACGACCGACCGACGATCCACGAAGGCCGTGGCCTGGCTCAAGTGATGCGTATCGGCAATGGTCGGGCGAGCCATGTCGACGCAGACCTCACTGCTCAAACCCGACTGCACTAGTGCCGCATTACAACTCCCAACTGGCAGGTCCGGACTCCGCTCCAGACGCGTTCCAACTGACTGGCAGACCGAACTGGCCACGCGAACTCGTTTACGACCGACAACGACCGTGAGGTAATAGCAGTCGAGCAAAGATACTACGAGAGGGGATATATCGATAAGCGCTGCTAACGCCCCTCACTGTCAGGCAAAGCAGCAACTCAGTGACAGTAGTAATGAGGTGAAAGTGCGTTAAAAACAGGGTGTAGAATACATGACGGCGGGAACATGAGCAGCGCACGGCTCAAGTGTTTTTTTTAAATGTGTAAAAAGAGACCTGTATTACAGGCCGCTGAAGATGTTTCATAAATAGAAGTGAAATGCGTGTGGAAAGAAACAAACTGCCTTCCTTGTAGGTGAATATACGGAACACACCGCACTGAATTTTGAAGCAACTAAGAAACAAAGAAACGGCAACGGGGAAATTTGGCAGTTTGTGCTGAACTGGGCTTCGAACCCGTGTCTTCTGCTTATTAGGCAGTTTCGGTAACCACTGCGCCATCCAGACACGGTGGTCATCGCAACAGCACGGACTACCCTAGCAAGCCTCCCACCAGACCCAAATTTTCAACTTATCCACACACTGCTAATATAATGCCCCTTGCCATTATCCCCACTACTCGTGGCATTTCGCCGATTCCCGTGCATCTGCACTGAAGAAATCATATAGAATTAAGGTGAGGACGGCCAACTGATCTCTTCAGTGCAATGCACACCAGGCTCAAACTCTTGCGGGAGTCGGCGAAACGACGCGAGTAATGAGGATAATGAGCAAGGGGCACTGCTTTAGTAGTGTGTGGATAAGCTGAGAATTTGGATCTGACGGAAGGCGTGCTAGAGTAGTCCGTGTAGTTGCAATGACCACTGGTCCAGTCCGACAGCCAATGTCTGTAATTCCTTTGTGTTTTAGTTCGTAGTGGCTGTTGGGCCAAAATGGTGACTGTCGGCGACCTTGACTGTAGACGACAAGCTGGCTATTCAGGAAACCACACTGTCGTCTTTCTGGAAGTGTCTGCCACAAAATGGTTTCTTCATCCGAGAGAAAAGGAAGAAGACAGAAACATAAGGGGGAAGGAGTATGAGGTTTAACAGCCCAAGGAAACAGCATGTGTGTGACTGCGTCTTGTGTAGATCTAGCTCGTGCATTGTCGGGGAGCAAAAACGCTCCATTGGTTAGCGTCCCACGAGGTTCTTGATGGCTTGCTATAACCTTCTCATGAGGGTATGGTAGTATGCTTCTGTAACGGTTTGCCCCGTAGCACTACCCCCTGGCAGTCCTGTAACAACTCTCAGCACCACCAGATCACCTTATCCGACGACGGTAGAGTGCTGCCTTTTCTGCTGTGGTGAATCCACATCTTGCCACTGCATGGCCCTTGGGGTCTCCTCATACAAGTGAACTATATCATGTATTCCCAACTGGAAGAAAAATATTTTTGTAGCGTACGAAATGTAATGTGTTGAGGCCACATAGACAGATAAATTCGGCATTACTTCACATTCCTCTCACCGTATGGATGTATACTGAGGTAACAAAAGTCATGGGGTACCCCCTAATATCGTGTCGGACCTACTTTTGCTCTGCGTGGTGCAGCAGCACAATGTGGCATGGAATCAACAAATCATTGCAGAAATATAGTCATGCCACTTCTATAGCCGTCAATAACAGCGAGGTATTGCTGGTGCAGAACTTTGCACTCGAACTGACCTCTCGATGGCTCATAAATGTTAGGTGACATTCATGTTGGACGATCTGGGTGACCAAAACATTCGCTCGAACTATTCAAAATGTTCCTCAAACCAAGAGCGAACAATTGCGGTCCGGTGACATGACGACTTGTCATGCATAAAAATTCCATAATTGTTTGGCAACATGAAGTTCATGAATGGCTGCAAATGATCTCCAAGTAGTAGAACATAGCCAGTACCCAGTACATTCCATGTAAACACAGCTCACACCATTATGGAGTCACCACCAGCTTGCACAGGCCGTTGTTGACAACTTGGCTTCATGACTTCGTGGGGGCTGCACCACATTCGAACCCTACTTTCAATTCTTACCAACTGAAATCGCGTCTCGTCTGACTAGGCCACGGTTTTTATTTGTCAAGGGTTCAATCGGTATGGTCATTAGCCCAGCAGAGGCGCTGCAGTCGGTGTTGTGCTGTTAGCAAAGGCACTAGCGTCGGTCGTCTGCTGCTACAGCCCATTGACTCCAAAACTGTCCAATCGAATACGTGTCATACGCATTACATTGATTTCTGCGGTTATTTCACGCAGTGTTGCTTGTCTGTTAGCACTGACAGCTCTACATGAATGTGAGAAGTAGTGCCTGAAATTTGGTGGTCTCGGCAGACTCTTGACACTGTGGATCTCGGAATATCGAATTCCCTAACGATTTCCGAAATGGAATGTCCCATACGTCCAGCGCCATTCCGTGTTCAAAGTGTGTCAACTGCCGTCGTGTGGCCATAATGACGTCGGAAACCTTTTCACACGAATCACCTGAGTACCCATGACAGCTCCGCCAGTGAATTGTGCTTTAATTCCGTGTGTATGCGGTATACTATCGCCATCTATGCATGTGCATGTCGCTATCCCATGACTGTCAATCTCAGCACTATTGAAACTGCATTTTACTTTTCCCCAATGAAACTTCTGCACCCAAAACATGCATTATGTTTGGTTTATGTACATCGAGGTCCTCTTCAAAAACACGACGCAACACAGTTTGGGTTGATACTCTACACATTGTAGTTGAATGGAAGGATCGTTGTATTCAATATGCATTTTGAATTCTGCTCCTGCTGTCTGTAAGAAAGAGGTAGCGATCAGACAGTGCAGCTCTTGTTTGAGTAACACCTTCCTCTGATGTTCTTAGAACATACCCTGATTAGTGTTGGAGGGAACCTACAGTTGAGGAATTACGCTTTAGGTCACACCTAATGATGTTACTGATCAATTTCTGTGTTACCAAAGGCTCGATATGTCATAGGCGACATTATATTACATTGTTGTGACACTAAACTGCATTTTATCTCTCCTCAACGAAATTTCTTTATCCATAATGTCCAGTTATCGCCACTCCAGATGCCCTGCTTTAGATACCTATATGAGGTTTCCTTCTTTTCTTGAGATCCCAGCAGATCAAATACTTGAGTAATATTTGTTTTGCGGCTTACGTCTATAAATAATGTACCTACGTGAACAGAAAGTCATTTTGTACTACCACAAGCGGTTGCACATGTAACTTTTTCCTGGAGATGTATCAGTCTATCTGAACTGATTATCTATTAGATTTTTTAAATGTTGTCGCAAATGTCAGACCAGGTTTTCATTTCTCAGAAGATATCGGCCATACCACAAATTCACATTGTGTATATTATTTTGCCACTGCTGACACTGTTGTAACAGAGTCTCAAATCACTGTTTAGGTAACTACTAATAGCCTGGTAACCGTGAGATTGAACCGGCGGTGAAAATAATCACAGTGTGCTGTAACGACAGTGGTCCCGGGTAAAATACGCTCGAAAATGTGTTCCGTTACTCACGCTGTGTGAAAGCGGAACATCGACTTGAGAATAAGTAATCGTCCTACATGGATGTAACCGTCTCCCACCCTCTCCTCGACCACCTCCTCCTAACGTGGCATGGGAATGCAGTGGATGACACGAAATAACTTTGATTTGAAATCGGGGTGGCTCAATGCAGCGTTGTAGAACTAACATTCTGAAGACACTTCGCGTAGTCCATTATTGATTCCAAAAGTTTCAACATGTGATTTAACTGTACATCAATTATTAAATGCTGACTTTGAATATTCTATTTGTATTTGTTCCCTGTTGTCCTTGATCTCGAACACACAAACAATTGTAGCGAAGGTCAGAACTCCTGTATTATATAAAGGTAGCACGAAAACTTTACAGTTTGCATTCTGTTTCATGACGACAGTATGCAAACGTGTTGGAATGTAGCCACCGATTGTTATAGCTACTGCTGGAGTTATTGCTCAAGACACCGTTTTACAAAGAGCTGCAGAAGCAGTTATCGCCGTTCTAGATGCAGTGCTTTAGATAGCTGCATAAGGTTTTCTTCTCTTTTAAAAGCCAATAAAACACGTTCACGTAACTTGACCGCTTTTTACACAGCATAATGTGTTCCTCTGCAACCGTGGCTAATGAGGCCTTTCTCCGCTATTCAAGGAGAACTGCGGGTTCATAAGACGTAGGTAATAGATATTCTCTTCCTCAATTACACTCATTCCGCATTGTAAAGCATTATTGAAGAAGGGATTACTTCTGTGCCAGAGTGTTTTTTTCTCTTAACTAAGACGGGGAGAAATATTAGCGTAAGCGATTACAGTTGGCAGTATAGTTCTTGCACCAGGAAACGAATCGATTATCGATAGCTCGAAAATTGCTCATACTTTTCAGTTAGGTTTTCTCATACATCAACCGCGGATGCGAAATATATGACAGGTGGTAAACTCGCAATTATCAATGGAAAATTAGGTTGCCAGTTACTGACAAGAAGTGTTGTCCAGGCATCACCACATTCTTTTTAAGATTATTGGTCCATTGAGTGGTTTGCAGTATTCCTTTATTTTGTGTTACTGCTTTCTCACTTATAAATTATAAATTATATTTCACGTAACATATTTCTAAGCGCTTACTCCACTACAGATAGACGTCTTTCCCGCTACCGGTATCTGCTCACTTTTGGTCCTTTCTGCCTGAATCTTAATCCCACTACTGGTACTTCAATTTATTTTCTTCGTTGCTTCTTCGCTGTATAGATTGAACAGTAGGGTCTAAGGACTCTACCCCTACTTTATACCCTTTCCAGTCCGTACACTTCGTTCTTGGTCTTCCATTCTCATTTTTCCCTCTTGGTTCTTGTACATATTGTATATCTCATGTCATTCCTGATAAGTAACATCTATTTCCCTGAGAACTTTGAACTTCTTGCACTATTTTACACTGTCGGACGCTTATCACGGTCAACGAACCCTCTGAAAGTACCTTAGTTTTTGTTTAAGTCTTACTTCCATTACTAAGCACAAAGTCACGTACTGCCTCTGTGCTACCTTTTTTACCTTTCCTAAAGGTAAAGTAGTCGTCATTAGTAGCTCCCGAATCTGATTTTACTGATCGTGCAAGAGCCCTCTCTTACCGGCCGAAGTGGCCGAGCGGTTCTAGGCGCTTCAGTGTGGAACCGCGCGACCGCTACGGTCGCAGGTTCGAATCCTGCCTCGGGCATGGATGTGTGTGATGACTTTAGTTAGGTTTAAGTAGTTCTAAGTTCTAGGGGACTGATGACCTCAGAAGTTAAGTCCCATAGTGCTCAGAGCCAAGAGCTCTCTCACTTATCTGCCCTTGCTATCTTGTGGTTTTGAGGATGATATTTTTCCGAAAATCCGATGATATATCTCCAGACTCATATAGCCTACAAACCATCTTGAACTGACATTTGGTTACCACTTCCCTCAATGATTTTAGAAATTCCGAAGGGATGTTCTCAATATCTTCCACTTATCTGCCACCAGGCTTACAATAACTCTGCATAATAAGCAATACATTACTGATGACAGCAGGTTAAGATTAACGCAGTGATGGAAATAGTTATATGGTAAACTTGGATCTGGCGTCTAATCTTCTCTTGTCGAGCAATTTGCTAGGAGCATCAAATAGACGTTGCCCCTCCGTGCTATATTCACAGCGCTACTTCTACTAAATGGATAACTGCCTGCAGTGACCAGACATTTCGTTGTGACTTTTCATCAAGCGTATAGCTACACCTCTGAAAAAGATGAAACAGTGGCAAACATCCTACGATTTCTTGGTACATTCACGCAATTCTACAACAACTGATGTAGACTACAAGTATGTGGCTAACGAGCACCTGTGTTCGATGTTACCCGGGGTACACTGAGACGACAAAAGTCATGGGATAGCTCCTAATATGATGTCTGTCTTTTGGTCGGCGTGGTGCAGCAACTGGATGTGGCATGGAATCAAAAAGTCGTTGGAAGTCCACTGCAGAATTATTGAGCCAAGCTACGCCTACAGCCGCCCATAATCGCGAAAGTGTCACCTGTGCAGTATTTTGTGCACGAACTGACCTCTGGATTATATCCCATGAATGTTCGGTGGGATTCATATCCAACGATTTGGGTGGCCATATCATTGTTCAGAATGTTTTTCAATCCAGTCGTAAATAAATGTGGCCCGGTGGCAATTCAATCGTTGTTTGGAAACTAATGTAAGTCCATGAATGGCTGCAAATGGTCTCCAACTAGCCGAACACAACCATTTAGAGTCAGTGATCGGTTCAGTTCTAGCAGAGGAACCAGTCAATCCATGTAAAGACAGGCCACGCCATTATGGTGCACAATGCCTTGCTGACAAGTTGAATCTATAGTTTCTTGGGGTCTACACCACACTCGAGCCCTACCATCAGCTCTTACCAAGTAAAATCGGGACATGTCTGGCCAGACGACGGTTTTCCGTCGTCTTGGGTCCAACCGATATGGCCACGAGCCAAGCAGAGGCGCCACAGGCGATGTCGTGCTGTTAGCACAGACACTCGCGTCGGTCGTCTGCTTCCGTAGCCTACTAACGCCAAGTTTCTCCGCACTGTCCTAACGGATACGTTCGTCCTACGTCCCACATTGATGCATGCTGTTATTTCACACAGTGTTGCTTGTCTGTTAGCACTAACAACTCTACGGAAACGTCGCTGCTCCCAGTCGGTAAGTGAAGGCCGTGGGCCAGTGCGTTGTCCGTGGTGAGAGGTAATGCCTGAGATTTGATGTTCTCGGGACACTCTTGACACTGTGGATCTCGGGATACTGAATACCCTAACAATTTCCGAAGTAGGAAGTCCCCTGCCTCTATCTACAACTACCATTCCGTGTTCGAAGTCTATTAATTCCCGTCGCGTGGCCATAACCACGTCGGAAATCTTTTCACATGAATCGCCAAAGTACAAATGACATTTCCGCCGACTTACTATTCTTTTATACCCTGTGTACTAGATACTATCGCCATCTGTATGTGTGCATATACTATCCCTTGACTTTCGTCACGTCAGTGCATGTTCTTATGGATAGGAAATTTGTTCTTTTATGGATGTGTCGATATTCACAGGGAGACACTAAAATTCCGACTACATTTCTAGGTCTACAAGTTGTCTACGGCGAAGCACCATAAGCAGAAATGTAGGATTGACGGTGTGGTCCAAATCCGGTACCGAGTTTATCAGGCTTACAACTTTTTACTGCAGAAACGCGTTACTACAAGCAAATGTCAGTAATGCCTTTAAGAATTATGTTCAACACTTCCACGAAAATTGTAATAATGCACGCGACTGCTACGGTCGCAGGTTCGAATCCTGCCTCGGGCATGGATGTGTGTGATGTCCTTAGGTTAGTTAGGTTTAAGTAGTTCTAAGTTCTAGGGGACTGATGACCACAGATGTTAAGTCCCATAGTGCTCAGAGCCATTTTTTTGTAATAATGCATTCCCTGTCCTTGTGTATAGTGAGAAATGATTTAATGTTTTTAATTAATTAAAGTACGTACAGAATGGACACCTGTTGTCCCAAGTTCCAATTAAATGTCAACTACTTCAAGTTGACAGTTTAATAATTTTTGATATGTATGGCACACTTACATAAATGTCCTCCAGATAATTAAACGTACAATACAGTAATGAAATAATCCTTTCACAAGAGTGTGTTATAGGATACCTTATATTGTAGCAGCGATAAACGGACAGCAATAGAACAGATTCTTTCAGCAAACGTGTACTGGAAACAAATGCGCTATGAACAAATAAAATATTCTCGGACTTCAATTCGTTGGAAGTGGTTAAAATCCCATAAGCTTTTGACCAAATTCTCTTCAACCATTGCCAGTTGATAACGGACTACCGTGTCCTAGACGGCTTCATCCTCTATGCTGCCGTCTGTGATATCACTGGTCCTCAGATCATTCCCACATATGGCAATTTTTACGTCCCGCGTCAGCTGGGCCGTTTCAACCTCGCGATGGCGATCCAGAGTTCTATTAAGTTTTATGAGCCGTCTTTATTAAGACACTTTTCTCATACTATCTGTACTCGCTTCTGTTTTTATATTATCAAATAAGGCATACACCCTCGTAACGACAGATGTGTAATCGCATGCAATTCCGTGTCTTGTTCCTAAAGCCCGTTCCACCACAACAGATCTGTTGTTTTGTGTATGCTAATAAGAGTAAACGCAAATATTTTGATATTATATTGTTTTAATATTCGCATCATTTTCGGCGCATAACAAGAGGCCCTTACTTGCATATCAATTTTTCAGTTCAGTTCACATCTATATCTTCTATACTAACAATAAATTTGTGAAACTGTCGGCCTGCCTGTTTGAACATGATTCTTCGAAGCTGCTCTAATTTTCATGGGCTTTTCACAGGTAACTTGAGCATAGTTTGAAGCACCGTATATACTTCAAACTCGAATCACGGAAAAAAAGATATAATTAATTAAAATTGAAAGTTTTGCTAAAATCATCTTTTATGTGTCTTTATCTGTTTGATCACGCTAATCTCCAAAACCACAAGACGAATTTTCATGGCGTTTTCGCAGGTAACTCAACTGACGCTTGGGGCACCATTCAGGCCTAATTACGTCAGAATCGGATCACAGAAAAGAAAACATAATGCTTTAAAATTTTCATATCTTTATGTTTGAAGACGCTAATCTTTTTCATGGGATTTTCACATATAGCTTGAGCATGGCTTGTGACATCGTATAGGCTTTATTTCATGAAAATCTGATCGTGGAAGAAAAGCTATCGTACTTTAATGCTTTATCCATACCTATATTATAAATGCAAAAGTAACTCTATCCGTTACGTTTCCAGGGCTAACCTGCTGCATCGATTTAAATAAAATCTGATGTGGAGTTAGCTTGAATCTAGGAAGAACATGGGCTGCTTTAGAAAGTACGTAGTACAAGGTACTTATCGAAGAGTATTACACGAATTAGGGAAACATATTTACTCTTTGAGAAAACTATTTACTTTTTGCGTTTTGATATTTGTCATATATGTGAAAATACTTTCATTGGTTAATACATATTCTTGATACGATTCAAAGTAATGAATACAATGTGTATAATCTTCAGCGTGTTCAGTCCATATCGGTTGAGTTGCATGGGGGAAGAGACCAAACAGCGAGGTCATCGGTCTCATCGGATTAGGGAGGGACGTGGAAGGAAGTCGACCGCGCCCTGTCGAAGGAACCATCCCGACGTTAGCCTGGAGCAATTTAGGGATTGAACCGTCGTCCTCCCGAATGCGAGTCCAGTGTGCTAACCACAGCGCCACCTCGATCGGTCAGTCCATATGGTCACTTCAATAGCACAAATTATAGATGCGCACTCTTGCCCATACGACGAAAACATTTCTCCCAAGGCGAGTCCAGTTTGTTAATATCGTCATGTAGAATGTTTAACTTATCTGAGAGTATCCGTAACGCTCTCGCACCGACGAAACAAGTTATCTGACGTCTTTCTTTGATGAGTCCATCAATCTGATTTCGTGGAGGCTCGCCGGTAGCCGTATGCTGCCGTCCACTCTGAGCTCCGTCACACGTGTTCACATTAGCTCCACCATTTACTACAGTACGAGCACGAACAACATAGCGTCGCACATTACTGACGCCGGCCGAAGTGGCCGTGCGGTTAAAGGCGCTGCAGTCTGGAACCGCAAGACCGCTACGGTCGCAGGTTCGAATCCTGCCTCGGGCATGGATGTTTGTGATGTCTTTAGGTTAGTTAGGTTTAACTAGTTCTAAGTTCTAGGGGACTAATGACCTCAGCAGTTGAGTCCCATAGTGCTCAGAGCCATTTGAACCATTTGAACCATTACTGACGTCGGAACAATCACCACCTTACACAGCTTTCATTCCTCTATGGATTTCAACTGGAGACACGTTTACTGCGGTTAGAATCTCCATTACAGCACGCTGTTTCTCACGCACCGACATAAGAGTAGCTACGTTACACATCACCATGTAACGTGCTACAATTCGGAGCCGTCTAGCGACAAAGGTTGCAACTTGAGTCAGCGAAGCGTAAAAGTGTACTGGGTAAAATGCTTGGAATGTAATACCTCAACCGGTAGAAGAAACAGAATAAAAAATACGGAGGCATCATTTTTGAGCACACCCCTCGTATTTCACAATATCATGACTTTCAGGTCGCGTGGTTTGAGGCGCCATGTCACGGATTGCGCGGCCCCTCACGCCGGAGGTTAGAGCCCTCCCACGGGCATTGGTGTGTGTGTTGGTCTTAGCGTAAGTTAGCTTAAGTTAATTTAAGTGGGGTGTAAGTCTAGGGACCGATGACCTCAGCAGTTTGGTCCCTTAGGAATTCACACACACATGATTTGCATGAAACTGACGATATAGTCGGCTATGTTTGTTCCGGTTACAGTCCTAAAAGCAGTTTACTTTCGTTTTATGAAAATACTACCCAGACGATAATATAAATGGAACCACAATTTCTACGCAGTTTGTGATGTTTACAATGTCGACAGTCAGCTAAAAGTAGTGACTATTCTTTCTCTCCTTCATAACAAATCATTCTGTTTATTCTAATTATAATAATATTGACGCTTACTTTCGACTTGATATATACCATTGTATACCGGCCTTATGTGAAGTATCCATGATTCCAAATTGATTAAGGGACAGGTATGCATTCACAAAAGAAAAATCAGTAATACCCTTCTTAGGTACAAGGCTCACCGGCCATTTGACCATCTTTCGTGCGGATGCACAAACAGCGCCCGAACTTTTACGGGAATCGGCAAAAAGCCGCGAGTAATGAGTATAATGGTGAAATCTTCGTCTCCTCTATACCTCGTTTTTTAATGATAACCTTCCCTTTTACAACAACCTATGTAACCTTCCCTTAGGATTTCTATCTCTTGCTTAATAATAACAAATGAAACCTTCCCTTTGAAATTTATTCTCTTTCTCAATCTTCGCATACAAATTTAATTGCTGCTTATTAAAAGTGATTTTCTGATTATTTCGACGAAACATAGAATGTGTCGTCGTCGTGTGGCCCTCAGTCGTTATCTGCAATAACCCAAAACTGTTCCTTACCTTTTTTTAATGTTACTGGATCGCCATCTGACTGCTACATCGAACTGCGACATGAATATACTTACTCTGGTTTATTATACTCTATTAGCTGCTGGTGGTCTGTCATAATAAGTGGCTGTATTTATTACCGAAGCTGACGTTATTCTTTAATAGCAAAGCTGACGTTATTCTTTAATTAATTTGACTGAAGTAACGTAATTCATAGTTAAACTTTTTCTTGACTACAATAAAATTTTGCAAAGTTTTACTTTGATGGTTTTTGGGATGGATTATAATTACAAATGCAATATTACTGCCAAAAATTAATTATATTTTGAATGAAATGATTTCAAAAACGTTCAAATGGGACTTACTTTTTACAATAATCGTACAAGTAGCAATGCGCAAACACACCTTCAGTAGTCTTGAGTTTCTCAAAAAATTAATTCAATAATATTAGTTCCTCTTATGATAATAGTTAGCTGATGTCTCTGTACATCCGTTTATAATCTCTTGTAAATCATAGCTAGTGGCTGGCAGGCACACCGCTCCTCTCAACCTATCGCTTCAGACCTGCTACCGACTCGCTTCACATCTCGCTTACTACTGACTTCCTACGAACGCTAAAGTGCGGTCTCTCCTGCCAACAAGGCTCTCTGGTGCAAACAATCCCTGCTACCATTACAAAATGTATCAACGCGCGGTCTTTCCCGCTCTTTTCTTAAAATGTGTCCGTACGCGGTTTCTCCCGCCCTTTTTAAAATTATATTAACAATACTTTGGTGCAGACATTTCCTGCTACCACAATTATTTCCAATATGACCAATATTAATTATTCCTACTTAATCCTATTAATAAAATATAAACATCTTTCATAAATTGTGGTTTGACAATAGACAACAGAAATATACACGTTTAACAATGGGCAAGGGCACTATGAATATCGTGCAGGACAATAAGTTAGGAATGTGGGTCGTACTCGCTTCGGCGGTACATATACTAAAATTGGAACGATACAGAGAGGATTGGCATGGCCCCTGCGCAAGGATGACATGCAAAATCGTGAAGCGCTCGCCGGCACGGTAGCTCAGAGTGTTCGGTCAGAGAGCTGGCATCTGTAAGAAGAAGAACTGAGCGAACGGATCAACGACGAACTCCAACGCATGTCACCTGACGTCCGCTGCCATCAAATACAACGAACAATTACGAGCAAAAAAAAAAAAAAAAAAAGAATTCTGCCATGTAAGCAGGAGGTCCTGGGTTTGAATCCCGGTCGGGGCACACATTTTCAACTGTCCCCGTTGACTTATATCAACTCACGTATGCAGCTAGAGGTATTCATTTCATTGATGTACTATCTGCCAGGCGTGCATCTTCATGATTTCGCGGCGCAGTGGTTGCTCCATTAAATTTCAGGCATGTAGCTGCATAACTTGGACTCCTTCTGATATTTCCGCAGCATGCTGTTCGGTCATCTTTGGAGTGAGTTGAAAGATTGATGCTACAGAACTCGCTCAGTCCTTCTAAACTCCCGTGGCCGTGCATACAGTGGTTCAGTCCGCGAGTTTAAAAGAACGTACTGGATTCAAGATTTTCTTGCAGATAGAACTCAACAGGTCGATCTTAAAGGAATAAAATTTCCGGAGTACCCCAAGGGAATGTGACAGAACCGTTACTCTTTACAATGCATGTAAATGACCTAGTAGAAAGCATCAGGATCTCGTTAAGACTGTTCGCATATGTTGTGGTTGTCTATATTAAAGTAGCAAAGCACAAGACAGCAAAGATTTGCAGAATCAACTACAGAAGTTTGATGAATGATGCGACTCTGGCAGTTGACCCCGAACGTCAATAAATGTACTGCTCATACACAGAAAAATAAATCCACTACTCTACAACTACGCTACTGGTGGCAAAACGCTGGAAACACTGTCTGACGTAAAATGTCTAAGAGTAACTATCCTGAGGACCCTAAGTGGATGACGACATAAAACAAATAGTAGGAGAAGGAGATGACACGCAGAGAGTCATAGAAAAAATTTTAAGGAAATGTAAACCATCTACGAAAGAAGTGGCTTGCAAGGCGCTTGTTCGACCGATTCTTGAGTACTGTTCATCAATCTGGGACCCTTATCAGATATCACTGACAGAAGAGATAAATAAGATCCAACGAAGAGCGGCGCGTTTCGTCAAGGGATCGTTTCGTCTGTGCGAGAGCGTTGCAAGAACGTAAAACAAACTCTAGAGGCAGACGCTACAAGAGAGGCGTTGTGCACCATCGATTGGTTGAATACTGAAATTTGGAGAGTACTTCCGGGAAGAGTCGGACAACATATTACTTCCTCCCAGATATATCTCACGAAATTATCACGGCGAGAAAATTCGAGGCATTAGAGCTACTACATAGGCTTACCAATATTCATTCTTCCCACGTGACATTCGCGGGTGGAGGAAGGAAGGGGAGAAGAGTTGGTGGTAGCAGAAGAACCCTCTGTATCACACCGCCAGGTGGTTTGCGGTGTAATGACGTAAACACAGTTGTGTAAAGTAAGTCTTTCAGATCACTCTGAAGATGGCCGAACGGTGTTCGGCTGAAATATTAGGAGATTAAGTGGAATTTACGCGACTGCACGCCCGAAATTTAGTGGAGCTGCTTGTCAGGTATATGTCGATAGTCTTGCTCGAAATTCCTTCTTTCTTGTCTATAACATGGCGATAAAATCAAACGAGACTCGTGCTGCGTGAGCGGCGACAGATTTGTTACACAGATACCCGTACCCATTCATTTGCAGAATCTTTCATCTGATGGGTGTGGCCACTCTGTCACTGTCAAAGCTGGAGAAAGTCAAATATTGGTAGGTCCGCCGAGCTGACCACTAAAATTAATAACGCTACCAGCAAACAGGTCAGCAGATAATGCCTGTTGTTTCGGTAGCTGCGCGCAGTTACGGTGAAGTGCTTGTTTTCTCTCGCTAACATCATAATATAGTATTTACCTCCTGTGTTACTTTCCTCTCGCTAATAAAAGAACGCGCGGCGCCGCAGAAAATCACCGGTCGCGCGGTGGGACAGGTATCTGATCAGTGGCGCGGCAGACGTGTTTTCTTGCAGGACATAAGAGGCTGTGCATGGCGCCCGAAGCAACAAGTGGAGCCGAGCTGCAGCGGTGGAGCAACAACCGTCCGAGGCGCTTCCCGCGAAAGATGAACGCGTTACTACGGAAAGTGTCAACTACTGTTCGTCCACGAGACACAGAAAGCAATAGGCATAGCTTCCCAGGTAGATACCGGGTTCCTTGAGTCCCGAAAGGTATTCGATACAGCTGCTGCGAATTCTTCCGGATTGTATGGCCGTGGTCCATGGAACTCGTCAATCCCTGACGTTTCGTCCAAGTCTACGTTGGACATCTTCGGAGGTGCTTCTGGTTGTGCTGAATATCGCCGACGAGTCGGACGTCGAAGAGCGGCCTAAATACCGTGGAAAGTGGGCGTGGTCTGGATTTCACGTGATAGCAGAGATAAACCTTGTCAAAGATAAAAATTTTTAAGCTATCGATCATAGTACGTCAAAGATAAAAATTTCTCATTGATTCTGTAGCGCCACAGTCCATATACCACTGAGTTTCATGGCTTCTTCTTTTCTGTTAAAATTATCCCATTTTTACATATTTCGATGAACGATTTTCAGACCAACTAACAACATAGGCCAAGCACTTCGTTCCGTTAAGGATAAACGTCCCCCTCTCTCTGCAAGTGGTGTGTATAAGACTCCGTGTACGTGTGGCAAGGTCTACATTGGAACTACAAAGAGAAGTGTGAATACACGGTTGAAGTAGCCTAACATAAAAGTCTTTGCCGACTATGGAAAACAGACAAATCAGACGTGGCGGAACATGCACTTCAATCAGGTGATCAGGTAGTCAAATTTTCGGAAACTGATGTTTTATGTGCTATGACGAACTTTTATCCATTGCTATATAGAGAAACCATCGAAATATATAAACATGGGATAATTTTAACAGAGAAGAAAAAGCCATGAAACTCAGTGATATATGGGCTGTAGCGCTACAGAATCGATGAAAAATTTTTATCTTTGACGTACTATGATCGATAGTTTAAAAATTTTATCTTTGACAAGGTTTATCTCTGCTATCACGTGAAATCCAGACCACGTCCACTTTCCACGGTATTTAGGCCGCTCGACTCGTCAGTCGGCAAGACTCAGCACAACCAGAAGCACCTCCTAAGATGTCCAACGTAGCTTTGGACGAAACGTCAGGGATTGAAGTGTTCCATGGACCACGTCGTACAACCCGGAAGAATTCTCAGCAGCTGAAACATCTGGTCGTGAAAGCTTTCATTGTATGAATATTCAATACAGTTCCGCACTGTCGCCTAATGAACTAAATACGAGTGTATGGAGTATCAGACAACTTTGTGACTCGATTGAAATGATGCTAGCAAACAGAACACAAGTCATTCTGTACGCGGAGAAGCGTTCAAACGCAAAAGTGACTTCTGGTATGCCCCAAAGGAGGACCATTACTTTTCACAGTGTGTATAAATCACCCAGTAGAGAATGTTGTAAGTTCCAAGATGTTTTTCGCGGACTTTGCTGTTGTATAAACAGGATGGTCGTAATATTAGAAAACTCTAGCGAAATGGTAGAAGGTCTGCAGAGGACCGACGCCTGGTGCAAGAAGTGGCAATTGAACCTCAACATAAACATGTCTACATCTACATGGGTACTCTGCAAATCACGTTTAAGTGCTCGGCAGAGGGTTCATCGAACCACTTACACAATCTATTATTCCATCCTCATGCAGGGTACGGAAAAACGAACACCTGTATCTTTCCGTGCGAGCTCAGAGTTCCCTTATTTTATTATGGAGATCGTTTCTCCCGATGCAGGTCGGTGTCAACAAAATAATTTCGGATTCGAAGGAAAAAATTAGTGACTGGAATTTCGTGAGAAGATTCCGCCGCAACGAAAAACGTCTTTGTGCTAATGATGTCCAGCTCAAATCCTGTACTATTTCAGTGACATTCTCTCCCTTATTTCGCGATAACACAAGAGTGCTGCCCTTCTTTGAACTTTCTGCATGTACTCTGCAGTCCTATCTGGTAAGAATCTCACACCACGTAGCAGTATTCTAGAAGAGGACGGACAAGCGTAGTGTAGACAGTCTCCTTAGTAGATCTGTTACATTTTCTAAGAGTCCTGCCAATTAAACTCAGTGTTTGGTTAGCCTTCCCCGCGACATTTTCTATGTGTTCCTTCCAACGTAGGTTGTTCATAATTCCTAGGTATTTACTTGAATTTGCCACCTTTAGATTTATCTGATTTATCCTGTAACTGAACTTTAACGGATTCCTTTTAGCACTCATGTGGATGACCTTACACTTTTCATTATTTAGCGTCAATTGCCTAGTTTTGCACCATACAGATACCTTTTCTAAATCGTTTGCCATTTGTTTTGATCTTCTGATGAATTTACTAGTCGGTAAACGACAGCATCATCTGCAAACAACCTAAGACAGCTACTCAGATTGTCTCCTAAATCGTTTCTGTAGGAAAGGGGCCATAACACTACCGCGGGGAACATCAGAAATCACTTCTGTTTTACACGATGACTTTCCATCATTCACTACGAACTGTGACCTCTCTGACAGGAAATAACGAATCCAGTCACATAACTGAGACGATACTCCATAAGCATGCAATTTCACTACAAGCAGCTTCTGTGGTACAGTGTCAAAAGCGGCCGTTGTGGCCGAGCGGTTCTAGCTGCTTCAGTCTGGAGCCGCGCGACCACTACGGTCGCAGGTTCGAATCCTGACTCGGGCATGGATGTGTGTGATGTCATTAGGTTAGTTAGGTTCAAGTAGTTCTAAGTTCTAAGGGACTGATGACCTCAGATGTTGAGTCCCTTAGTGCTCAGGGCCATTTGAACCATTTTTGTGCTGAGAAATAACTGTTAAGAAAAGAAAATCGTTACACTGCGACGTTTCCGAGTTAATTAGCATTGAAGTTAGCCAATCAGGTCACTGCCCGCTCAAATTCAAGCGGCCCGCCAGTTGGTGTCAGTTGTTCTCATACAGTAGATGACAGCGCACGAGTCTGATTATCCTCTGGCTTCGGTTCGATCCCTACTATCTTGCCATGTCGAATTTCTGTGTTTAGCAAAGCAAACGAAGAACATGTCTGGCGATACTATCTCTGGCAGGCTGCTTGAATTTGAGCCCCAACAGTCTGATTGGCTAGCTTCAATTATAATTAACCCGGAAAAGACACAACATATCGGTTTTGTCCTTAAAATTATCAGGCGTATTCGGAAGAAAAGATAGTGTGAATTGGAGCCTTTATTCAAAAATAATCACTAGAAGCCTAAGGACAACTATCTCGATCTTTCACAAGCTGAAGGTTTCCCTGTTCACAGAATTCCTGGTGCTGTGTCCTTCAGTTCACCGTCTGAGTTCAAGCACATCCCTCTGAGATGCTTTTTTAGTGGACGCAACAGACGGAAGTCGTAGGGCATCATGTACGGGCTGTAGGGTAGACGCTCAAGCTGCTCCCTCTTCAAAAATGGTTCAAATGGCTCTGAGCACTATGGGACTTAACATCTATGGTCATCAGTCCCCTAGAACTTAGAACTACTTTAACCTAACTAACCTAAGGACATCACACAACACCCAGTCATCACGGTTCTCTCTTCAATTTGGTCTTAATACCTTGTGTGACCTTGGAGACGTGTGGATGCACGTTATCGTGGAGTAGAGCCACTCCCTCCATGAGGCCATTTATTCTTGACGGACTTGACATGGCTACAGAGTGTCTCACAGTACACGTCACTGTCAACGGTTTTTCCATGCTCGATGAGTTCGGTGAGTATCGGGCTTCGGATGTTGAAAAAGGCGGTGTGCCTACTGAGTGCACAACTTTGAATCTTTTAGGAGGAGGTGGCGAAGCATGCTTCCACTACATGCCGTCCCACTTCGTCTCTGGCTTGACGTGACAGCACCAGCTCTCGTCACCTGCGAAGATCCACTCCAGGAAGGTAGGGTCCTCACAATGCCAGAACAGATTACTTTTGCTGAGCTTCTTCGAAGCCCACTGCACACACGCCTTCCGGTATTGTACACAACTGCCTGCATTGTTGCAACAGCAGCCTTCACAGTCACTGCTAACACTTGCATTATGACAAGCCAATCAAGGTCGTTCACCTTGTCGGTGAGTTCGGCCACCTTGACCATGTATGCCTATCGTGGTGTCGGATCGTCACTCAAACGCTCCCGGCCTTCACGAAAATGGGTGTGTGTGTATTGTGTTGGGTATTGAACCGGGGACCTAGAAACGACAGAGAGGCTTCGTGCCGCCATAGCCCTCAGTGGTTCACAACCCCACAACAGGCCACAGCAGTCCACCCACCCCACCGCCGCCCCACACCGAACCCAGGGTTATTGTGCGGTTCGTCCCCCAGTGGATCCCCCTCCGGGAACGTCTCATACCAGACGAGTATACCCCAAATGTTTGCGTGGTAGATTAATTATGATGTACGTGTACGTGGAGACAACGATTGCGCAGCAATTGCCGACATAGTGCAACTGAGGTGGTATAAGGGGAACCAGCCCGCATTCGCCGAGGCAGATGGAAAACCGGGTAAAACCATCCACAGGCTGGCCGGTACACCGGACCTCGACACTAATCCGCTGGGCGGATTTGTGCCGGGGACCAGCACGCATTTCCGCTCGGAAAGCAGCACGTTAGATCGAGCGGCTAGCCGGGCGGGCTATGTAAACGTGTACTCCACTTTCTCACTGGGTTGTCGGACGCACAGTCTCCTCCGTAAACGGTCACCATCTGGCGATGAATATCAGCCGCTTTAACTCCTTCTACAGTCAGAAATCTGATAACACTTCGCTGCTTCTCATTGGTAGGATTTTTCAATGTGAACGCCATGATGTTCTCACATACACTGCCGCTTCAAATAGACGGAACACACAACCGCCTGCTTCTCTTGCGCGCCATGTGCCCGCACATGCGCGCAACCACGCCGGACACGAAATTGCCTCCCTAGGTGCCTCCTACTTACCCCAAAGCGGCAAATGCAGATTTCAACCGGTCTGGTTGTTACGACGTTTCGTACCCTTTCATCTGAATACTCCTTATATTTCTCAGCACCACACAATATGTAACACCCTTACAAGCTTTTGAGACTGTTTCTGACCACCCTTTCTATTCACATGACAGTCATGGGATCCCGATCAACACGAGTAACATTACTGCAGAACGTTAAACCACCGTCTCATTCGGCTACGATACTGCCGCAATCAATTTCTAACACGGGCTCGTCAACATTTCGGTTTCTTAACAAGAGGCGTAACACAATCTTCTGACAAATAACCAACATTCAAATGCGATTTCTGAAGGACAAATCTGCTGTGCAATCTTTCATTATATATATGGACTATAGAACTTGTTACTCCCATTTCTGCTGTTGTGCGGAACTGCTAATCATTTGCATTTCACAAGCAGGTAATACACGTTGAAAGTTGCTCGTTCTTTTATAATTTCATTTTTTGTTCTCTACATTTTCGCTTTCCTTAGATCGGGACAGTACCTTTACAGTGCTTTGCGTGTTTCTGCTGTAGTCAATTTCGATTGAGCAATCTCTTTGTGATGGGCAGTCAAATGAAAACTAGACAGGCGCAAAGAAAGTAGACAAATTGTATTACTTCAAGAGTAATAGCCATAACTGTAAATACATTTATCCCACTGAGCGACAATGTGGTCAACGCCTTCGAGGAAAAATACTTGCTCTTGCCTACGAAAACATGAAGTACCCAGACGTGCACCTCTTCGTCCAAAGTGAATGGTGCCCACAAATGTCTTTCCTCAGGTCTCCAAAAATATGGCAACCGCATGGGAAGAGTTGGGATGATTTGTGGGAAGAGACCAAACGGCGAGGTCATCGGTCTCATCGGATTAGGGAAGGAAGTCGGCCGTGCCCAGTCAAAGGAACCATCCCGGCATTTGCCTGAAGCGGTTTAGGGAAATCACGGAAAACCTAAATCAGGATGGTCGGACGCTGGATTGAACCGTCGTCCTCCCGAATGCGAGTCCAGTGTGATGACATGAGAAGAGATCGGGACTGTATGGAGGGTGTGTAAGAGCTTCCCCGTGTAGTCGGAACAACAGGCACATCACCTCCACGAAAGTCAAGATGACCTTTCCTAACGCACAACGGTACGTGGACATTTTGCAAAAACTGAAGCGCGCCAAGTCCAAACGCTGAGGGGTATTGACTGACGGCATCCTTCTGGCGTAAGATCATGCCCGCCCATATGTCGCCGACGTTGTTTCAGCTACGCTGCAGGAGTTTCGCTGGGAAGCCCTTACACAACATCCCGATCTCCTCCATATTATGATATTATGATATGAAGGAAGATATTCGTGAGACGGTACTGACAATCTTGTCTCACAGTGGGATAAACGCATTAACAATTATGGTGATTAATTTTGAAATAATAAAAAATATAGTAATTCCAATCCCAAAGAAAGCAGGTGTTGGCAGATGTGAAAATTACCGAAGTATTAGTTTAATAAGTCATGGTTGCAAAATACTGACACGAATTCTTTACAGACGAATGGAAAAACTGGTAGAGGTTGACCTTGGGGAAGATCAGTTTGGATTCCGTAGAAATGTTGGAACACGCGAGGCAATACTGACCCTACGACTTATCTTTGAAGGTAGATTAAGGAAAGGCAAACCTACGTTTCTAGCATTTGTAGATTTAGAGAAAGCTTTTGACAATGTTGACTGGAATACTCTCTTTCAAATTCTGAAGGTGACAGGGGTCAAATGCATGGAGCGAAAGGTTATTTACAATATGTACAGAAACTAGATGGCAGTATAAGAGTCGAGGGGCATGAAAGGGAAGCAGTGATTGGGAAGGGAGTAAGACAGGACTGTAGCCAATCCCCGATGTTATTCAATCTATATATTGAGCAAGCAATAAAGGAAACAAAAGAAATATTTGGAGTAGGAATTAAAATTCATGGAGAATAAATAAAAACTTTGAGGTTAGCCGATGGCATTGTAATTCTGTCGGAGACAGCAAAGGACTTGGAAGAGCATTTAAAGGGAATGGACAGTGTATTCGAAGGAGGACATAAGATGAAAATCAACAAAAGCAAAACGAGGATAATGGAATATAGTCGAATGCTGAGGGAATTAGATTAGGAAATGAAACACTTAAAGTAGTAGATGAGTTTTGCTATTTAGGGAGCCTCATAACTGATGATAGCCGAAGTACAGAGGATATAAAATGTAGACTGGCAATGGCAAGGAAAGCGTTTCTGAAGAAGAGAAATTTGCTAACATCAAGTATGGATTTAAGTGTGAGGAAGTCTTTTCTAAAAGTATTTGTACGGAGTATAACCATGTATGTGTATGAAACATGGACGATAAATAGTTTAGACAAGAAGAGAATAGAAGCATTCGAAATGTGGTGCTACAGAAGAATGCTGAAGATTATATGGGTAGATCACGTAACTAATGAGGGGGTACTGAAGATAATTGGATAGAAGATGAATTTGTGACACAACTTGACTAAAAGAAGGGATCGGTTAGTAGGACATGTTCTGAGGCATCAAGTGATCGACAGATTAGTATTGGAGGGCAGCGTGGAGGGTAAAAATCGTAGAGGGAGAGCAAGAGATGAATACACTAAGCAGATTCAGAAGGTTGTAGGGTGCAGTAGTCACTTGGAGATGAAGAAGCTTGCACAAGATGGAATAGCATGGAGAGCTGCATCAAACCAGTCTCTGAAATGAAGACCACCACAACAACAACAACAACAACAGAATTTGCTTACTCTTTTCCCATCTGTACCATTTTCGTTTCACTGTCCTTTATATGCCCACTGAGGCACATCGTATCTTCGGAGATCAGTCTAGGCCATCAACCAATAAGAAGCCTTCGCGGTTTCGGAACAACTTGGTGCTCTAGTTTGAACGTGCATTTTCCGGCATCCGTCGATCTTCGTGCTGCTTGGTTTATGAGGAACGATGGTCTTGTCTGTATTTGGTCTGAATTGATTCCTATTTCCTACAACGATGAAGGAACTAGATTAGATACATTCAGTTATTCGCTGTGGTGAATATTAGATAAGTTTATGTTTTTCCAGAGGTATATTCTAAAATTCTGGACAGTTAACATTCAATTATTCCACATTCAGACTCACCAGAATATCCTTCCACTTGACTAAATGTAACCTTATAGATTACTCATTTTTTATTAAATGGAAGTTGATTCTAGGGGTGAACATTATCTCTTGAATCCGTCGTGTTTCAGATTCAAACTTTTCATCCTCTCGTGAACTGTAAATGAGTTGCTGCGCTGATGGAAGAAGTGTACTCGTATTGCGGGCGTGTCTTTTCATTGGACACTCCGTGAAAGGTGTCTTACATTTATCTCTTGAGAACCCATGTGAGCTTCGTAAATCAACTTAATTATTTGAGGACCATTTACATACATGTTTACAACCTTTTCTTTTAATTATTTGACTTGATACAAGTTGTTTGGTCCGTTACATTCACTTAAATAAGCTACAGGCTGGCACGCCGCCATATTGCCTGCGTTTGCTGCAGGCGACGGTGGCACATAAATGTTCTAAGCTGGCGCAAACAGTTAACTGAATTAATTACACTCTGCAGTTCCAAAACACTAGCAATATATTTTATTTCTTTGCATGAAATCGGGTTTCAGATGCAGAAAGGTATATCGTCGGTTGCTGTTATTAACGATCGGTGTTTTATAATCGTACTTCAGAGTGACCTGTCATTTTAGTGATATACACAGTGGAGTCACGAGGTTTTCCCCCGGTTGCTGGAGGCTATTCCTTAGGTTATTTTGAACAAAAAAATGTAAATACAGTAATGTGGTCAGATTCATACTTAATGAGCTACAACAGAGTTCCGAAACATCCCACGGGTGTGGAGCGCTACACGTGTGTTCACAGGACACACGATCAGTCTTAGGTAGACAAGTGCAACGAGTGATACGTTTGCATAACAACCACATTGTTGATACTGCAGTCACTGTTTACTGTTATTGCCTCCTACGTACAGTACACTTTGCAATGCTGTACAAGTTTTCATCGCAGGAGTATGGAGAAATGGTGTACATTTTAGGCTTCTGTGATAGTAACGTGAAAGCTGATGTTGACGACTATCACCGTCGGTTTACTAATGGTAGGATTCCGAGTGCCAAAACATTTAGTGGAACATATCGAACATTGCTAGAAACTGGCACTCTTCCCAGTACTCGTATTCACTCCGAAAGACATCGTGACGTTCAAGAAGAGAAAAACATTCTTAATTCAGTAGAGCGCAGTCCTCGTTCAAGTACAAGACGCCTAGCTACCCGATTGAACCTTTCACAATCTAAGGTATATAGGATTCTTCATGAGAATGGACTGTATCCTATTCATGTGCAGAAAGTTCACCATTTAGAGCCACATGATTGTGCCAACCGTTTGCACTTTTGTAACTGGTTAAATGGAAATCGGCAGCTCTATCGCTTCATAATGTTCAGTGATGAGGAAACCTTCACAAGAGACGGCATCAACAACACGCGTAACATGCATGTCTGGGCAGGCAAAAATCCCCATGTCACGGTGGTATCTCAATTTCAACGCAAATTCAGTGTCAGCGTCTGGTGTGGTGTTGTGTGCAACCGTTTATTCTCCCTGGAAATTTAAATGGTCAGATGTACGGTAACTTTTTACGAGAAGACTTACCGCAGCTTCTTGAAGATGTTCCTCTGAAAACAAGACGCCACATGTACGTTCAACATGATGCGTCACCTGCACACTTCCACCATGTGGTAACAGCTTATCTTAATCAGCAATTCATACATCGATGGATAGCTCACGGGGGCCCTGTCAGCTCGCCTGCCAATTAATACCCCTAGATCACTGCACCTGGAGATAGATGAAACACGTGGTGTACGAAGTAAAGGTGGAAACACGAGAAGAATTGCGACAAAGCATTTTCAATGCCGCAACGTCAGTAAAGGACGAGCATGTGAAATTACGAAATGCTACTCCCGCGGTTCACTCCCGTGCGAATCTTTGTCTTCAAATGCACGGACGAAATTTTGAACACTTGCTTTAAATCCACTCTGAATGCAAGAGACTGATAAAAATTGTTTAAATCAATTATTATGTGCATTTTTGATAGTGAAATCCTACAATAAAAGTTTTTTCTGCCATTTTCTCCTTTATTATGGAACTCATCCCTTTACTTCATTTACATTTATTGTCCGAAATAACCTAAGGAATACCCTCCAGAAACCGTGACTCACCCTGTATGTAGAAGAGTTAATACCAAGGGGCTCTCTGTTTACGATATTAGATGGAAATATCATTCTGAAATTGTGTTCTGCTCTTAATGGTTCAAGAAAGTGTTAGTATAGCTGTTATTTCAAATTCAGAGTCAACGATTAGATATCTACATCGACATCTACGCGATTACTCTGCTATTGACAATAAAGTGCCTGGCAGATGGTTTAATGAACCAACTTCAAGCCGTCTCTCTACCGTTCCACTCTCGAACGGCGCGCGGGAAAAACGAGCACTAAAATTTTTCTGTGCGAGCCCAGATTTCTCTTATTTTATAGTGATTATCATTTCTCCCTATGTAGGTGGGTGCTAACAGAACGTTTTTGCAATCGGAGAAGAAAACTGGTGAATGAAATTTCATGAGAAGATCCCGTAGCAACGAAAAACGCCTTTGTTTTAATGATTGCCACTCCACGTATCATGTCTGTGACACTATCTCCCCTACTTCGCGATAATACAAAACGAGCTGCCCTTCTTTGTACTTTTTCGATGTCATCCGTCAGTCCCACCTCATGGGGATCCCGCACCGCACAGCAATACTGCAGAATAGGGCGGACAAGCGTGGTGTAAGCAGTCTCTTTAGTAGACCTGTTGGACCTTCTAAGTATTCTGCCAATGATACACAGTCTTTGGTTGGCTCTACCCACATCATTATCTATGTGATCGTTCCAATTTAGGGTATTTGTAATGTTAATCCCTAAGAATTTAGTTGAATTTACAGCCTTCAGATTTGTGTGACTTTTCACGTAATCGAAATTTAGCGGATTTCTCTTAGTACTCATGTGAATAACTTCACACTTTTCTTTAGTCAGGGTCAATTGCCACTTTTCGCACCATACAGATACCTTATCTAAATCACTTTGCAGTTCGTTTCGATCATCTAATGACTTTACAAGACGGTAAATGACAGCACCATCTTCAAACAATCTAAGACGGCTACTGAGATTGTCTCCTATGTCGTTAATATAGATCAGATATCTGAAGTAACATCTTCATGTGCACTCCTTAGAGCTATAAACCGGAAGCAAGCAAACATTTCAATTTTTGGACAGTTTCCTCATGAATCACTATTTATTGTTTGAACAGTAAATGGGCAAACATCCTTTCCACCGCGCGTACTCGTAGGGTGTGTAATCGTGTGTGTCCGTAACTGTTCTGTTAAACACACTCCCGGAAAAAATGGAACAGCCATAAGGACTATGTTCAGTGGTACCAGACAGTATAATCTGTGCATGGTGAGGGGTTGTAGTGATACTGATTCATGTGTCACGGTCATCGGCGATCAGGTGGCGCTCAGGAGGCCTGTCTACGCACCACCGACGAGTATGTACTCATGCTGTACGGATTCAGCCAGGCCGGAGTGGCCGAGCGGTTCTAGGTGCTTCAGTCTGGAACCGCGCGACCGCTACGGTCGCAGGTTCGAATCCTGCTTCGGGCATGGATGTGCGTGGTGTCTTTAGGTTAGTAAGGTTTAATTAGTTCTAAGTTCTAGGGGACTGATGACCACAGCTGTTAAGTCCCATAGTGCTTAGTGCCAATTTTTGAGCGCGATCGCATTGTGGGCGTTTGGGAAGCTGGATGGACGGATTGACGGATTGCTGCACGTGTTGAGTACAGTGTATCGCTGGCGTGTTGCTACCTTCAATATGATCTACGGAACATTCCCATGCAGTACACCAGATTCTGGACGTCCGCGTAGTACAGAAGCACGTCAAGATCGACACACTGTGTGAGCGGCAGTGGCCTACTGAACGTCATCGAGGGACAAAATCCGGGCACACGTTGTGCCGGCTGTATCACTAGGGACCACTAGGAACCGTCTGCTTGCAACACGATTAGAATCACGTGTGCCTTTGGCCCGGCTCTCTCTAACAACACGACATAGACAAGAGCCGACTGGAGAATCGAGTCATGTTATGTTGTCTTCATTGATGAAAACAGATTCTGTCTGCATGCGAGTGATGGACGTACATGTGTATGGTGTAGACCTGCTGAGCGGCCTATTCCAGACTGCATTCGTCCACAACACACAACCCCCATCCGAGGCTTCTTGGCGTGGGGGCCATCAGTTACAAATCATGGCTACATTTGATGTTTAAGCAGCGTAAAGTAACCGTGCTCAATATGTTGCACAGGCTGTTACGCCCTTGCTACTGACATTTCTACGACAAGGTGATGTACTTTTTCAGCAGGACAACGCACGTTCATATAGGGCTGCTGCGGCGCAACATCCTCTTGGTGGCGTACAGGAACTGCCCTGGTCAGCAAGATCACCAGATCTCTCGCCAATTGAACGCGTATAAGACACGATGAAGCGGGAGTTATTCGTTCTTCAGGACACCTTGCAATAAAAGGCGCAAGATACTTAGTACATTCTAGTGCAGGATGCCATTCGGCTCCTTTACGATCGTTTGCATGCGAGAATACAAGCCTGTGTTGCCGTTAGAGAGGGGTGCATTGTTTTCTTATGGGCACCCTTCACTGTTACATTCGATCTGAATTTGTTATGATATACTGCTAGAACGATGAACTAGCTGTCACCTCGCTTGTCAATAAAATGACTACAAACTACCTACGCATAGATGTCAATAGACACGTGTATATTAAAGCAAACACGTTGCAGAACGTGCATTGCCGCCCATGATGGTCACACACACTATTAAGAACCTTGTCCTGCCTTTTTAACGTCCAAGGCACCATCAGAGTCGCGGTGATTTCAGTATAATTATTGTCTTTGAATAAATCTATCATTTCTGTTCGGCCCACTGCGTATTTCTTTCCGCTACTTTCTGTACCATGCTACAGCATGTCTTTCTACGTGGATCCAAGTTCCATCGAGCTATGTTAATTGGCAATGACACATCACGCGAAAGTTACTTTCGTCCTTAAGTTTTCCACAATAGTGTTGATATAGAACATTATACAATTAATGCCAATATTTTTGATGGTGTAATAGAACAATAGATACGAAGTAAAATTTAAGACTAAGCCCGATACTGATTTCCGATCTCAAAAGAGAGTACTGTCATTCCCCATCCTCTGCGTGGCTCATAAACTGAAGAGACTGGCGCGTTGTTATTCGGTTGTTACATTTAACGGATAATAGAGATATTGGGTGGGTGCCTCACTTACTTTGCACGCCTGCTTTGCGCCTACTTTGAGTCTACGGTCGTCACTTCGAAAAGTTACTATCCATAAGGTGTGGTTTGTGTACGTCAATTTTCGTTTCTGACCATTATTCCCGTGTTTCAACTGCAAGTAACCTTGACATCTCACTTACTTGCTTTGTGCAGTTTCTACCAACATAATAAAAACAAAGTTTCGTGGATATTCATTTCCGTGCCGGAGAGAATACCGTTCACCTTACCCTCGCGGAATTACCACTTGTCTCAATGTTTTGACCGTACAGAACACAGACAACAGCTTCTGATGCGTTGCTGTGACAAAAGGTTCATCCCATACTGTCATTGTGCTGCAGGTATGTTTTCGGACGGAAGCGTTCACTGAACTCAGGGCCAACTGCTGTGACAGATAAAAGCTCGGCTATGCGGTTATTGCGCTCCGGAAGGGACGCATACCAACATTCCAGTGTAAACGACCGGGAGCGAGAAAATTATGGCTTAGTTTTATCTCTCCGTTCTACAATGCGTATACACGCACATCTCTGCGGTTAGGTCGCAGTGACAGCCACATACTTTTAACAACAGTCTTCTGTAACCCTTTGTCTCTCGTCACTCAGGTAAGAATTGTACAAAACATTTTGTGAATTCTGTATGCGCGAGGCATCACGCAGCTTCGGCACAGACGTCATTTGGCATAGTTTGTTAACTGGTTGGTTGTCTGAAATTTTAGAAAATGACTATTTTATTGGCTGAGATATTATTAATGTTGAAAAATTATTTAGAGCATTTATGCGAGTGGAGTGATGAAAGTGTCTGTAGCAACAGAATGTTTAATTTTGATCTATGTAATTTCTGAAAAAGACAACCGGCAAAGATATTACAAATTTAATTTTGTTGTGTTTCTTCCTCACATATTTCCTGTTCTTGCAACTCGTAGATAATGGAACTGGGGTATCACCACTTGCACATTTGTATTTTAGGAATAAAAAACGTTCTAAAATGGAGGAAGTATTGGGTTTAGTGCCTCGTTGACAGCTAAGTGATTACAAAGGACAGAAGACAGTTTGGAGTTTAACGACCTTTCAACAACGAGGGGACTAAAGGCAGAGCACAGATTGAGATTTTGAAAGGGTGGAGAAGCAAATGGATCGCGTCCTTTTAAAAGGAAACTTCGTGGCGTTTGCCTAAAGAGATTTAGGGAAACAAAGAAAGCCTTGATGAAGAGGCCTTGGAGGACGATCTTGGAGTGAGCAACGCTGAAGAAGGAAATCGACAGAGGAAACTTCCAGCATACACCGAAAGCTGTTTATAGAAATTGGTAGAGCTACAAATCATGATTGTTGAATAGGAATTTCTGTCTCGCTCCTATTGTTTGCGATTCTAATGGCCCACGAAATGTGCAATCTCATTCGGTGAAAAGCTTTTATCATCATCATTAGAAGGCAACTACCCTTGTGACTCTACAGTACGTTATGTAGGCCTAACACTAAAACACAGCACTGGTATTGAAATATTTAAGATAATTCCTTTTTAAGAATGTGATTGTTTTCATTTCTTTGTTATGCGTAATCACGTTTATTATTGTGTAAGCGTTATAAACTATAATGTTGAGTGAATTTGTTATAAACGGAATATTACTTGAAACCGTAAAAATTAATTTTGTAAAATCTCTACAGTAGGCATAGCAATGTCAGTGAATTTATATTATATCGAGCCACCAAAAATGTCTGAGTGGTTCAGAAAATCTCCTTGGAGTGCGAACGATCTCTGACAACAGTGGGTCGTAAGGAGGACACGTTGTAGCTCAAGGGGGTGAAACTCATATAGACACCTGCTGTAACCTTGTTTCGCTACGAGGCCACTTGGAGTGCTGCAAGGTTATCAGGCTATCATTTCGGTTTCTTATTGGATGATTTAAAGTCTGCCGTCTTTGTTTTGGTTTCATTCAAAACAAAAATTGGTTTCATGGCATTTTCTTCCTGTTTATGATTTCGTGTGCATTGCACTCTTTGAATTGCGTTGTGCATATGGTTCTAGTATTTTGTTTCATTATTGAAGACATCCGTAATATTGAGTGGACTAAATGATTCCATATTTTGTTTTTGTTTCACGCAAAATAGAAGCTTGTTTCGTCACGTAGTGTTTTTTGGACGTTTATTGCTACCTACAAATCTGTATCTGATCTGCTTGATTTAAATGCGTTCCAAATATATTGTTCGTATTCTACTTTATTGTATTTCGCGTCCGTTTTCCGTAATGCCTCACATTCAATGGAGACTTCCGAGTCATCAGTTTTTGGCAGAACTGATATTCGTCTCTACTGCATCTTGTCAGAAAGTGCATATTTTTATGTAGGATTGTGTAGTAGCGTTTGAACGTACTTCCAGCTTGTTGAATGCTACTGGTTTTAGTAAATTCTACTTATACAAAAGTCGCTATTAGTGCCTATGATGAAGTGATGAGAAAGTGTTTTATTTGCATTATATTTCCAATTGAGTAGAAGGATGATTTAGTACGTTGACTTAAGCTAAATGTAATGTTTGTTGGGTCTGTTAACAACGTGTGAATATGGAATATTAATAACGCGGGAATACATTTGCGAAACTACTGTTGTATTTTTAGCATTTTAAAGAAAGAACGCCTTAGTCACTAATGCCAGAAAACATACTCAGTGGCTAAAAGCAACACAATTCAAAACATAAATACATACTCATTCCATAACAACATGTAATAAATCTGAATTTCAATTCTGTCAAAAGCTACTAGTATGGAGCACTAAATGCGAGAGAGTATTATAGACGGATGCGGATTAAAATAAAGTAGAATACAAACAATATACGTCCACAACATTTAAATCGAGCAGTTCATTCACGGATTTGTGAGCATGGAAAAATGTACGAGCATATGATTTGACAGAACACGATGCGGCGAAACACGATTCAGTTTTATGTGAAGCAAATATAAATATAGAATCAGTTTAACCCACACAATATTACGGATGCTTAGAAAATTTAAGCAGAACACTAGCACATATTCACAACGAAATTCATTGAGTTACATGCACAAAATGGATGGAATCAGCTTCTATCATGTTATGGCAGATGACTCTGAGATTTTGACATTTGCTGAGGCGCAGTTGCATCCACTTGATAATGACCACACGATCGAGATTATAGTATTGAGTTTTACAAATGAATAATTTTACAATCAAAAGACCACGACGTTTTAATGGCTGTGAACCCCAGGTTTTACAAATGAATAATTTTACGATCAAAAGACCACGACGTTTTAATGGCTGTGAACCCCAGATACGTATGGTTAATCTTAGTTTTAGACTGAGATTTATCGAATATATATCTGTGTAAAGTCTCAAAAGCCTTTCACTTTCCGGACAGGCACTTTACTAGTAGAGTACTAGGCTCACCCATAAAGTATAAAAATGAAAGATGTTATATAAATAGTGTATATCGAACTGAAAATACGGGTTTTTGCTCCATATTTTCTCGTATTCAATGTTTACTGCCAGGCCAGTTGGAGCCGTGCAGTTCTCTGTTTCCGTATCGACACATGGACCTTGCACGACTTACATTTTGCTGTTTTGTGGTGTAGCTGCGAGTGAGTAAACAAGTATGCGCGACTCTGGGGCTGCGTGACTCCGACCCAGCGAACATGTCCGTAGGTAGAGTCGAGATGATGTACCCTGTATTTGTAACTCTTACTTCTCCCTGCGGCGACTAAAATCGTTAAGATTCAACTACTTCAATTTTTAGCTTTGCGAAAGGCTTGCAAGTGGTTTGAGTAATTTGTATCGCTTAATCTGTAAGTGAACATTAATTTTGAGTTCATGGTCATCATTATCACAAGTCATTGTTACCTGGAACAGGATTGCCGGCCGAAGTGGCCGTGCGGTTAAAGGCGCTGCAGTCTGGAACCACAAGACCGCTACGGTCGCAGGTTCGAATCCTGCCTCGGGCATGGATGTTTGTGATGTCCTTAGGTTAGTTAGGTTTAACTAGTTCTAAGTTCTAGGGGACTAATGACCTCAGGAGTTGAGTCCCATAGTGCTCAGAGCCATTTGAACCATTTTTTTGGAACAGGATTCATGTCCTATTATCCTAAGTCCCGAGTCTCAAAATATGAATGAAAAATGTTGTTAGAATTAAGGGCAATGCCTTTAACGGATTGTAAAACTCATTTTTTCCTTGAGTTGAAAGTTCACATCGCTACTAGTTAATTAAAGTCATTAATTAACTTCTGAGCCACAAAAATAACGACTGACTTTAGAGAATAATATTTAGAAAAAACTGTTGAAATCAGTGAATCTAGCAGATCATAGTAAACTTTTATTTTACTACCGCACACCACTAGTTGAAAGTATTCCAAATTAGTTAACACGTCTAGTCAATTGTCAGTTTTTGCAGGGTTGCACTGGAACACAAGGCGTATTTTCAGGTTTTCCTCGCTGAGGATAGTTTTTGACTTGGAAAAGCTCCTCTCCACATCACAGGACGTCAAAGGACCGTATCTCCCAACGCGGTGAGGTCATTGCAGGTCAGCTTTGGTTCGTTGTCTTCAAACGTTGAGGCATTCCCAGAGAGACTGCCACAAATTTTGCACACTGTATAATATCTAGAATTCCGCTGGAGAACACTTTGCAATTTGTTGTTCACTTTGTCAGCCACATGATCACCAACTCGACTAAAAAAAAAAAAAAAAAAAAAAGTGTTAAATCCTAAGCGACCAAACTGCTGAGGTCGTTGGTCCCTAGACTTAAGTACTACTTGAACTAACGTACACTAATTTATGCTAAGAACAACACACACACCCATGCACGAGGGAAGACTCGAACATCCGGCGGGAGGGGTCGCGCAGTTCGTGACACGGCGCCTCAAACCGCGCGGCAACTCGACTCAGATCACTCTCACATTCTTCCATATGTCCAGGGCGCCACACACTTGAGTTAACAGCACCTTTCAATCATGTGATGGCTTTTGAAAGCATTGAAAAGTTGGCATTGATGTAGGCAGGTTTTCAGACAAGGTAAGCGTAAAGATCTCTTCCACAGTTTACATAACGCTTGACTCGTCGCTATCAAGACCACAAAAGATTGTCTTTATTTTGCGGTAGTTGGTGCAGTAATTCCCAGCAGCATTAAACCACGAACCTCATCGTGTAAGAACAAGATGAAGAGGAGGAAGGGACAGAGAATGTGCTTGTTCCTTGAATTTCTGCCCCAGTAGCGGAGCTTTCACATAGCTTTTCTTGCCTATAGGAAATTAATTTGGCCACATAACGGTAATTTGATCGCACCTCTCCTGCAGTTCTGTGTAACGTACGTGCAAGGCAAATGACGTACAGCATACTGTGGTAGAGAATCTGATGCCCCTTAGTTGCTTTAGCCACAGTAGCCTCATAGAGTTGTCGAACAAAATGGTAACTGTCACGCTGTTTGCTCTCCCGAGAGGTTCACGCGATAGGAAGAACATTTCTCCAAGCCCATCAACTTTTATAACACCAACAAACATTTGCGAGGTGACACCCACCCACATCGGTGGTTGCACCTCTTGACACCCAACTCTTTTGGTCAGAAACACTAATGCGTATATGGTTGAACACCTCCTCGTAGCACACGGATAAATAGTTCCTTCTCAACGTACATACAGATAGAGCTGGATGTGTTGTTTATTTTTCCAAGAACTGGTTGGAGCGTGGATTCCTCATTTTATCTAATGGGATGTTGCAAGACACCATAGTCTCTCACAGGTCCTTGAAGAATGGCTCACGGTTGAAGGTAAACGTGTCTGCTTAAACAACTTCGTTTTTCTGCTGTCATTATCAGCACTTCTCTTCACACAGATGCTGTATCTAGCGTTATTACTCTGTTGTTGCACATTAAAGTGCTTTTCTTCACTAACTTCAACTTTACATAGTTTATAAAATAATATTTCCTCGCCAGTGCAGACGAAGTTCTCTCCAAAATCTCAGACTTCATGCTGTTGGGGTACTTTACTTTCGGTATATTGAACCAGACTGAGTTTGTATTGGAACTGAATAATATGATCACGTGGCTTCGAAATCGTTTCGTTGACCCCACGCAACAAGGGCTTACGTCAACAAACCGACTACTGTTTGCCTTTGCTTGTCCGTTACAGTTCTGATAAATAAACCTTTGTAGAGATTGTTAAGTTTATTTGTGCCAATAACGCTTGAAACATCGTTATGTGAGCTACATTTTCTTGTTTTTAACCTTGTGTCCTTTAAGCTACGACAAATATATGAATTTTTGGCCAAAATTTGAAAAAATTGCCGAAATATGACCTATGACTAAAAAAAGTTGTAAATATGGCGTTATGTGCTCAATAAAAATAGATTTTGCTACTCTAAAATATCTGAATTCGTCCATAAATTGTTGTAAAATTCACTCTGAAAACCAGGAAGAAATAACATTAGAACCGATTCCCTACTGATAATAACCTAGAAAGCCGAAAGGTGATTCACGGCGAAATATAAAATGAGTAATGTGGAGCATTAATGCTGTACGAGTTGTGGTCAAAAAGTATAGGGAATTCTCATTTGCGAGAAGTAAATTTATTTATTCGTCTACATTAATGTTACGTCCTTCAGTATAGTCTACATTAGATATTACGTACTTACACTAGCGCTTGTTCCACTACCCGAAACACTTGTGGAATTCAGTCTTTGGGATAGCACTGATCTCATTCAGCGACTCGCTTTTAATCTCGTGTAAGCTTGTAAAACGACTGCTCTTGAAGGTTCTCTTTATTTCTGGAAACAAAAAAAGTCACACGGGGCCACATCTGGCGAATATGGTGACTGGTGCATTATTACAGTGACTGTCTGCCGTCAAATATTTGCGAACAAGCAATGACGTGTGAGCAGGTTCATTATCCTGGCGAAAAAGCCATGAATTGTTTCACCAGAGGGCTTCCCGCAAACGGCGTTAACTTGTAGGTAGTACTCTTTATTGAGCGTTCGATCTTTTGGCAAGAACTCATGATGAATCACACCGTTTAAAAAATGATGAGCAGAATCTTCACATTCGAACGCACTTACCGAGCTTTTTTCGGTTTTGGCCATTCAAAATGCCTCCACAGGGACGACTGAGACTTAGTTTAGACGCCATACCGGCACAAACATGTTTGGTCACTCCTTAGGACACGTTTCAGTAGTTCTGCACCGTTGTTGATTTCATTTAGCGACTCGTGAGCTACTTCCATTCGCCGCTGCTTTTGGTCGAATATCAACACCTTTGGAACAAATTTTGCTGTCTCGCATTTCATACCCAAAACATCCGAAGAGTTTTCGTGGCATGAGCCAGCTGACATGCCAAAATCATTAGCATCGTCTCTGATTGTGACTTGGTGGTCGTTCACAATCATTTCTTTCACATTTTCCGCATTTTCATCCGTTTTTTTGCATGCTGACGCGTCCAGAACGTTCGTCGCCTTGCAAGGTCGTCTTGCAGGGCCTTTCTCAGGAAAGCTCACGGCGCCTGGAACTCGTTATTAATGCCACTGTTCGTTATATCTGCGGTGTTCGACTCTTTGATCACGTTTCACCATCATATGCATAGCTATCCCGGCTGCAGCCCGCAAGCGTAGAGATTTCCATACCTCTGTCTTTTTTAATGTCTTATCAATGAACGCTGTTCCTCATATCTCTCCGCGACTTTAAGGCTCTTGTCTGAACAAAACGATAGAAATATCCGCCAGAGCAAAATCCTTTCTGTCTCACTCCACTGTTCAGCCACGTTCTCGAAGTCCTTCTCAGTAGCAGGAACGCATCTGGAACAACCTCTGACATCTTGTTAGCGAACTAAATAACTACGCGTAGTAGCAGGTAGAAGGACTGGTGGCGCGCGTAAACACGTTCAGAGCACACAGGGACAGGTACAAAGGCGCGCGCGTTAACACGTCCAGAGCAGAAGACAGGTAATGGCATATCTACTAAAGGAACAATAACATTACCATTTTCGATGTACGCACTCGTTATCCTTATACATCCTTCTTTCCAACATGATATTCCTCGTTTTCCAGTGTTCTTAGAGATGTATTCTCCTTACATTTTCCTTTTCCAAAACTCACTATACCGTAATACATCTGTTTTGTAGACCAATAAATTCTTCTCTTGACTGCCTCTACCGTTATTGTTAGTATTATTATTACTATTATCGCTATTAGTGGGTGCAGCTGCAGTAGTACAGATAATACCAGTATTAACTTTGTTAGCTCGTAGCATTACGGTCGGAGGAAGGAAACGGCAAACCACCTCCATTAGGACCTTGCGTAGTACGGAAGTGCGGGTCTCCCGCACCATTCTCCTACGCTCTGTCAAGTAGCATGGGACTTCATTTCCATTTTTTACCAGCTCTTAGTCAGTACAAAACAATGGAAACGCCAGGTAGGAATATCGACAATGTAAGAGAAGATAATTGCTACTTAGCGCAAAAATGACACGTCAAGTTGCGGACAGGCACAATTAAAACACTTACACATATCAAATGAATTCGCAATTGTGAGTAAGGACTACTGTCAGCTGTAGAAAGGAATGACGACAGTGAAAATTTGTGCCGGACCGGGACACGAACCCGGATTTCCCGCTTATCGCGAGCGGTCACCTTACCGTTTTCTTTATCTTTATTTGTTCGGTATTGACAGTTGTGTTTGGTGTGGGTGTACGTCACATAACATCCGTTCAAGTTGATAGTTGATTCCTTTACCCAGTTTTTTATTACAAAGGACAACCAGCCCTCTGACCGAACACGCTGAGCTACCGTGCCGGCATTTGGCTATTCGTCCAATTCTCACGGCCAGACCCAAACTTTCGTATGTCTTCAACCATGCGTCTACGACCTTTACTTGTACATTCATTATGTGTATTCCCGTAGACGCATGTTTGACGACATACGAAAGTTTGGGTCTGGCCGTGAGAATTGGACGAATAGCCAAATGGTTAGGTGACAGCTCGCGATAAGCTGGAAATGCGGGTTCGTGTACCGGTCCGGCACAAATTTTCATCGTCGTCATTCCATTCTACAGCTGACGGTAGTCCTATTCGCAATTGTGAATTCGCATGGTGTAGTCGCCACAGCATCGTAATCAGAATAACACAGACACTTCAATTTAGCTTTCGGCCACAGCCTCGTCAGAAAAACAGAAACACGCACCAGTCATTCACACCAACAAACACACCTCACGCACACACGGCCTCCAACTCGGGCAGCTCGTCATGCGTGCGTGAGGTGTGGTTGCTTGTGTGAATGAATTGTGTGTGTTTCTTTTTTCTGACGAGGGCTTTGGCCGAAGGCATATGTGCAAGTATCTTTTAACTGTGCCTGTCTGCAACTTAACGTGTCATCTTCACGGTAAATAGTAATCTACCTTTTCCCACATTGTTCATAGTATAGTTTAGTCACACCGCCGCTGCAGACACCCAAATAACATTAATACTAGAAGTCGAACTAAAATTCTTGTTTTCTTTGGTAACTGTGATGTAACATGCATTGTATGTGTGAAATTCTGGTCCGATGTAATAGAGAGAGAGCTTGATGCCCTGATCAGATCAGGTTAAATAAATAACTAAATAAAAATAAAACTGTCTAACGGCCGTCATGGAAAGGCTTAATACCACTCTGAAACCCTACTCTTACTCGTAGCAGACTCACCAAAAAGAACATTCAACACTTCTAAAACTTTTTTGAAACAGTTCAGTAACGGCCAGTCGCAAGCAAACACATGGGACGTTCTGCACAAATGACGACAGATTAAACATTAAACAAGGCTACCAGAGTAGAGATAAGTATTACACATGTTTAACAACATAACAACGTCAAATCGCGCAAATAGGACTCATACCACCCGCGAAATTACAAAATTCGCGATACTTTTTGAATACTCCTCGAACATTTCAGGTTTTAATAGTAGGTCTGTGGCAACGGCCTTGCCGCAGTGACTACACCGGTTCCCGTGAGATCACCGAAGTTAAGAGCTGTCGGGCGTGGTCGGCGCTTGGATGGCTGACCATCCAGGCCGCCATGCGCTGTTGCCATTTTTCGGGGTGCACTCAGCCTCGTGAAGCCAATTGAGGAGCTACTCGACTGAATAGTAGCGGCTTCAGTCAAGAATACCATCATAACGACCGGGAGAAAGTGTTGCTGACCCCACGCCCCTCCTATCCGCATCCTCCACTGAGGATGACACGGCGGTCGGATGGTCCCGGTAGGCCACTCGTGGCCTGAAGACGGAGTGCTTTAATAGTAGGTCTGTATGTCGATAACCGTAAGCAACATGGCATTGTCCAAATTCCTCTCTACGAAGCAAAATATGACGTGTCTGATCCTGCCTTTCACGCTTGAAAATGCTCCGGAACGTGAAGAAACTTCAACGTTCTGACGTCACGAAACTCGACTAGCTCCTAGCCCGCGTTCGATTTGAAGTCCCGTGTGGGTAGCACAAGCCCGGTGGGCCACGCGCCGGGGCGCCTCGGCACGCAGCTGCTCGTGGCTCTGGCTGGGCAGTGGCGGCTGACGGACGAGCGGGTCAACAAACTGGAGGCAGCGGGCAGGGCGGGCGGCCGAGTGACGGCCGCTTCATGGGCGCCCGCAGCGTAGGGGAGCGCGAGCCGGCCGGGCGTCACGAACTCCGGCCGAGGGGCGAGGGCGGCGCCGGCCAGCCTGGGCGGCTCCGCATTCTGTCACTCCGATTGCAAATTGCGTGTGCGGCTCGCGAGGGCGCTCTCGTCGGTATGCTCACGCAGTCTGGAGGGCTCACAAACCTGCTCTGGGCCGTAAACACTGCCCAATACACAGTGGTTTATTACATTGACGTCACAAAAGACTTCAGCTCCCTCCTTTTGCCCGGCCTAGTGCAGTACGAGGTGCATTCAAGTTCTAAGGCCCCCGATTTTTTTTTCTAATTAACTACTCACCCGAAATCGATGAAACTGGCGTTACTTCTCGACGTAATCGCCCTGCAGACGTACACATTTTTCACAACGCTGACGCCATGATTCCATGGCAGCGGCGAAGGCTTCTTTAGGAGTCTGTTTTGACCACTGGAAAATCGCTGAGGCAATAGCAGCACGACTGGTGAATGTGCGGCCACGGAGAGTGTCTTTCACTGTTGGAAAAAAGCCAAAAGTCACTAGGAGCCAGGTCAGGTGAGTAGGGAGCATGAGGAATCACTTCAAAGTTGTTATCGCGAAGAAACTGTTGCGTAACGTTAGCTCGATGTGCGGGTGCGTTGTCTTGGTGAAAAAGCACTCGCGCAGCCGTTCCTGGACGTTTTTGTGGCAGTGCAGGAAGGAATTTGTTCTTCCTTTTCGTAGGGTGCACCTGTTACCGTAGTGCCCTTTGGAACGCAATGGGTAAGGATTACGCCCTCGCTGTCCCAGAACATGGACACCATCAGTTTTTCAGCACTGGCGGTTACCCGAAATTTTTTTGGTGGTGGTGAATCTGTGTACTTCCATTGAGCTGACTGGCGCTTTGTTTCTGGATTGAAAAATGGCATCCACGTCTCATCCATTGTCACAACCGACGAAAAGAAAGTCCCATTCATGCTGTCGTTGCGCGTCAACATTGCTTGGCAACATGCCACACGGGCAGCCGTGTGGTCGTCCGTCAGCATTCGTGGCACCCACCTGGATGACACTTTTCGCATTTTCAGGTCGTCATGCAGGATTGTGTGCACAGAACTCACAGAAACGCCAACTCTGGAGGAGATCTGTTCAACAGTCATTCAGCGATCCCCCAAAACAATTCTCTCCACTTTCTCGATCATTTCGTCAGACCGGCTTGTGCGAGCCCGAGGTTGTTTCAGTTTGTTGTCACACGATGTTCTGCCTTCATTTAACTGTCGCACACACGAACGCACTTTCGACACATCCATAACTCCATCACCACATGTCTCCTTCAACTGTCGATGAATTTCAATTGGTTTCACACCACGCAAATTCAGAAAACGAATGATTGCACGCTGTTCAAGTAAGGAAAACGTCGCCATTTTAAGTATTTAAAACAGTTCTCATTCTCTCCGCTGGCGGTAAAATTCCATCTGCCGTACGGTGCTGCCATCTCTGGGACGTATTGACAATGAACGCGGCCTCATTTTAAATCAATGCGCATGTTTCTATCTCTTTCCAGTCCGGAGAAAAAAAATCGGAGGCCTTAGAACTTGAATGCACCTCGTATTTCGACCTGGAATGAACTCAGCAAATCGTTGGAAGTCCCCTACAGAAATCCTGAGCCTTGCTGCCTCTACAGCTGTCCATAATTACTTAAGTGTTGCCGGTGCAGCAGTTTGTGTACGAACTGATTGCTCGATTATACCCTATGAGTGTTCGATGGGATTCAGCTCGGGCTGTCTGGCTGGCTAAACCTTTCTTCTGAACTGTTGTAATATTTCTGGCTTATTCAGCCATCATATTAGGCTCCAGAAAGCTATTCCCAGGGCAGTGCAGATGCAAGAAGCATAGAGATGAGGCAATGTGGGATGAGGTACCGGTGACAGATGTTAGATTCGGTACCATTCCCGTGAGGAAGACCGCCTGCATGATGGTGCTGCTCTATGATTGGCTGCTGTGTTCGGCGGTAGGGCGCCAAAACATAAACTTTAGTTGCTATTATTAATTAAACCTATCATCCAAATTACTTCATTTTTTAAAATAAACATCTCTTAACAGCCAGCCATCAATCAGTCATTTCAAAATTATTAAAATCAAAGTATTACTGAAACAAAAGACTGACGATATTACTGCCGATGCACTTCGGTGGCGTTCGGGTCACGCCTTAATGGCTTGGCGCTCGAAGTGTCTCGGGCAGTCCGTCTCTCCAGTTCTGACCGTTCCAGTAGACAGACATGTTGTCTGTTATAGCAGCATTTGTTTCATGCTATTTTACTTACTACAGTTCCGATCGTCGCTAGGTACAGACATGATGTCTGTAATAGTAGTATTTGATTCATGTACGCTACGGTCGCAGGTTCGAATCCTGCCTCGGGCATGGATGTGTGTGATGTCCTTAGGTTAGTTAGGTTTAAGTAGTTCTAAGTTCTAGGAGACTGATGACCACACATGTAAAGTCCCATAGTGCTCAGAGCGATTTGAACCAATTTGATTCATGTAATTTTATTCTCCAGTTCTGACTGTTCCAGTAGACAGACATGTTGTATGTGGCAGGATGTATTTCATGTTATTTTAGCCAGATATAATGACTGTGGCAAGACATGTTCAATAAGTTGTGGTCAAGAATAGTTTCTCGTGTCTATATCAATAAAAACGCGAGTGGCATCCCAAATAAGTTATAGTTTGTTCGTAGCAGCAGTTCCTTGCGAAGTTAATTTCAGCCTCAAGAAAAAGAATCCACGACCTGCGTGCCGTTTTCTGCGCTGGGGACATCATCATCATGAAGACAGGAGGTTAGTGAAGTGTGCAAGAACTTATGTATTCCACACAGGGCAGTGGAAACAACTAGGCATCTCACGTGTACTCCATGCACAGTACAAATGTGCTCAGTGACACGTCATCTGCAGCAATGCAGAGGAGGTAAAGAAGGATGAAAGTATTAGCACTATCTCACTTTTATTCCTTTTTCCTTGCCGTACTGTCCAGAATGTTTTTCAAACCAACCGCGAGTAACTGTGCTCCGGTGACAATTTCATCATTGTTCTGGAAATATGAGGTCCACGAATCACTGCAAATGGACTCCAGGTAGGCGAACACAGCCATTTCCAGTCACGAAAGGTTCAGGTGGATGAGAGGACCCACTCAATTATATGTAAACACACCCCACACCATTATGGAGACGCCACCAGCTTGCACAGAGTCTTGTTTACAAAAAAATGGTTCAAATGGTTCAAATGGCTCTGAGCACTATGGGACTTAACATCTATGGTCATCAGTCCCCTAGAACTTAGAACTACTTAAACCTAACTACCCTAAGGACAGCACACAACGCCCAGTCATCACTGTTGTTGTTGTGGTCTTCAGTCCTGAGACTGGTTTGATGCAGCTCTCCATGCTACTCTATCCTGTGCAAGCTTTTTCATCTCCCAGTACCTACTGCAACCTACATCCTTCTGAATCTGCTTAGTGTATTCATCTCTTCGTCTCCCTCTACGATTTTTACCCTCCACGCTGCCCTCCAGTACTAAATTGGTGATCCCTTGATGCCTCAGAACATGTCCTACCAACCGATCCCTTCTTCTGGTCAAGTTGTGCCACAAACTTCTCTTCTCCCCAATCCTATTCAATACTTCCTCATTAGTTATGTGATCTACCCATCTAATCTTCAGCATTCTTCTGTAGCACCACATTTCGAAAGCTTCTATTCTCTTCTTGTCCAAACTATTTATCGTCCATGTATCACTTCCATACATGGCTACACTCCATACGAATACTTTCAGAAATGACTTCCTGACACTTAAATCAATACTGGATGTTAACAAATTTCTCTTCTTCAGAAACGCTTTCCTTGCCATTGCCAGCCTACATTTTATATCCTCTCTACTTCGACCATCATCAGTTATTTTGCTCCCCAAATAGCAAAACTCCTTTACTACTTTAATTGCCTCATTTCCTAATCTAATTCCCTCAGCATCACCCGACTTAATTAGACTACATTCCATTATCCTTGTTTTGCTTTTGTTGATGTTCATCTTATATCCTCCTTTCAAGACACTGTCCATTCCATTCAACTGCTCTTCCAAGTCCTTTGCTGTCTCTGACAGAATTACAATGTCATCGGCGAACCTCAAAGTTTTTATTTCTTCTCCATGAATTTTAATACCTACTCCGAATTTTTCTTTTGTTTCCTTTACTGCTTGCTCAATATACAGATTGAACAACATCGAGGAGAGGCTACAACCCTGTCTTACTCCCTTCCCAACCACTGCTTCCCTTTCATGTCCCTCGACTCTTATAACTGCCATCTGGTTTCTGTACAAATTGTAAATAGCCTTTCGCTCCCTGTATTTTACCCCTGCCACCTTTAGAATTTGAAAGAGAGTATTCCAGTCAACATTGTCAAAAGCTTTCTCTAAGTCTACAAATGCTAGAAACGTAGGTTTGCCTTTCCTTAATCTTTCTTCTAAGATAAGTCGTAAGGTCAGTATTGCCTCACGTGTTCCAGTGTTTCTACGGAATCCAAACTGATCTTCCCCGAGGTTGGCTTTTACTAGTTTTTCCATTCGTCTGTAAAGAATTCGTGTTAGTATTTTGCAGCTGTGACTTATTAAGCTGATAGTTCGGTAATTTTCACATCTGTCAACACCTGCTTTCTTTGGGATTTGAATTATTATATTCTTCTTGAAGTCTGAGGGTATTTCGCCTGTTTCATACATCTTGCTCACCAGATGGTAGAGTTTTGTCAGGACTGGCTCTCCCACGGCCGTCAGTAGTTCCAAGGGAATATTGTCTACTCCGGGGGCCTTGTTTCGACTCAGGTCTTTCAGTGCTCTGTCAAACTCTTCACGCAGTATCATATCTCCCATTTCATCTTCATCTACATCCTCTTCCATTTCCATAATATTGTCCTCAAGTACATCGCCCTTGTATAGACCCTCTATATACTCCTTCCACCTTTCTGCTTTCCCTTCTTTGCTTAGAACTGGGTTTCCATCTGAGCTCTTGATATTCATACAAGTCGTTCTCTTATCTCCAAAGGTCTCTTTAATTTTCCTATAGGCGGTATCTATCTTACCCCTAGTGAGATAGGCCTCTACATCCTTACATTTGTCCTCTAGCCATCCCTGCTTAGCCATTTTGCACTTCCTGTCGATCTCATTTTTGAGACGTTTGTATTCCTTTTTGCCTGTTTCACTTACTGCATTTTTATATTTTCTCCTTTCATCAAGTAAATTCAATATTTCTTCTGTTACCCAAGGATTTCTACTAGCCCTCGTCTTTTTACCTACTTGATCCTCTGCTGCATTCATCCCTCAAAGCTACCCATTCTTCTTCTACTGTATTTATTTCCCCCATCCCTGTCAATTGCTCCCTTATGCTCTCCCTGAATCTCTGTACAACCTCTGGTTCTTTTAGTTTATCCAGGTCCCATCTCCTTAAATTCCCACCTTTTTGCAGTTTCTTCAGTTTTAATCTACAGGTCATAACCAATAGATTGTGGTCAGAGTCCACATCTGCCCCTGGAAATGTCTTACAATTTAAAACCTGGTTCCTAAATCTCTGTCTTACCATTATATAATCTATCTGATACCTTTTAGTATCTCCAGGGTTCTTCCATGTATACAACCTTCTTTCATGATTCTTAAACCAAGTGTTAGTTATGATTATGTTGTGCTCTGTGCAAAATTCGACCAGGCGGCTTCCTCTTTCATTTCTGTCCCCCAATCCATATTCACCTACTATGTTTCCTTCTCTCCCATTTCCTACACTCGAATTCCAGTCACCCATGACTATTGAATTTTCGTCTCCCTTCACAATCTGAATAATTTCTTTTATTTCATCATACATTTCTTCAATTTCTTCGTCATCTGCGGAGCTAGTTGGCATATAAACTTGTACTACTGTAGTAGGCGTGGGCTTCGTATCTATCTTGGCCACAATAATGCGTTCACTATGCTGTTTGTAGTAGCTTACCCGCATTCCTATTTTCCTATTCATTATTAAACCTACTCCTGCATTACCCCTATTTGACTTTGTGTTTATAACCCTGTAGTCACCTGACCAGAAGTCTTGTTCCTCCTGCCACCGAACTTCACTAATTCCCACTATATCTAACTTCAACCTATCCATTTCCCTTTTTAAATTTTCTAACCTACCTGCCCGATTAAGGGATCTGACATTCCACGCTCCGATCCGTAGAACGCCAGTTTTCTTTCTCCTGATAACGACATCCTCTTGAGTAGTCCCCGCCCGGAGATCCGAATGGGGGACTATTTTACCTCCGGAATATTTTACCCAAGAGGACGCCATCATCATGTAATCATACAGTAAAGCTGCATGCCCTCGGGAAAGATTACGGCTGTAGTTTCCCCTTGCTTTCAGCCGTTCGCAGTACCAGCACAGCAAGGCCGTTTTGGTTATTGTTACAAGGCCAGATCAGTCAATCATCCAGACTGTTGCCCTTGCAACTACTGAAAAGGCTGCTGCCCCTCTTCAGGAACCACACGTTTGTCTGGCCTCTCAACAGATACCCCTCCGTTGTGGTTGCATCTACGGTACGGCTATCTGTATCGCTGAGGCACGCAAGCCTCCCCACCAACGGCAAGGTCCATGGTTCATGGGGGGGCCAGTCATCACGAGGCAGAGAAAATCCCTGACCCCGCTCTTGTTTTCAACTCGTGTCCACGCCTTCGTGGGGTCTGCGCCACACTCGAAACCAGCCATCAGCTCTTACCAACTGAAATCGGTACTCATCTGACCAGGCCACGGTTTTACAGGCGACTAAGGTCCAACCGGTTTAATCACATACCTAAGAGAGGTGCTTCAGACGATGTGCTGTTAACAAAGGCACTCTAGTCGGTAATCTGCTGCCATAGCCCATTAACGCCAGATTCCACCAAACTGTCACAACGGATACGTTCGTCGTCGTCCTACACTGATTTCACAGTTATTTCACGTATTGTTGCTTGCCTGTTAGCACTGACAACTCTATGCAAACGTCGCTGCATTGTCCATGGTGAAACGTAATGCCCGTAATTTGATATTCTCGGCACCCTCTTCACACTGTCGATCTCGGAATATTGTATTGTCCGTTAATTCCCCTCGTGCGGTCATAATCATGTCGGAAACGGTTAAACTTGAATCACCTGAGTACAAATGACACCTACACCAATGCAGCACCCTTTTATACCGTGTATACGCGTTACTAACTCCTTCTGTAAACGTGCATATCGCGATCCCATAACTTTGTCAAATCAGTGTACTTTTCTCTCTCTCTCTCTCTTTTTTGTCATCAGTCTTCTGGTTGGTTTGATGCGGCCCGCCACGAATTCCTCTCCTGTGCCAATCTTTGCATCTCAGAGTAGCACTTGGAACCTACGTCCACAGCTATTTCCTGGATGTATTCCAATCTCTGTCTTTCTCTAGAGTTTTTGCACTCTACAACTCCCTGTAGTACCATGGAAGTCATTCCCTGATGTCTTAACAGATGTCCTAGCATCCTGTGCCTTCTCCTTATCTGTGTTTTCCACATATTCCTTTCCTGTACGATACTGCGCAGAACCTCCTCATTCCTTACCTTATCAGTCCACCTAATTTTCAACCTTCGTCTGTAGCATCACATCTCAAATGCTTCGATTCTCTTCTGTTCCGGTTTTCCCACAGTCCATGTTTCACTACCATACAATGCTGTACTCCAGACGTACATCCTCAGAAATTTCTTCCTCAAATTAAGGCCGGTATTTGATATTAGTAGACTTCTCTTGGCCAGAAATGCCTTTTTTGCCATAGCGAGTCTGCTTTTGATGTCCTCCTTGCTCCGTCCGTCATTGGTTATTTTACTGCCTAGGTAGCAGAATTCCTTAACTTCATTGACTTCGTGACCATCAATCCTGATGTTAAGTTTCTCGCTGTTATCATTTCTACTACTTCTCATTACCTTCGTCTTTCTTCGATTTACTCTCAAACCATACTGTGTACTCATTAGACTGTTCATTCCGTTCAGCAGATCATTTAATTCTTCTTCGCTTTCACTCAGGATAGCAATGTCATCAGCGAATCGTATCATTGATATCCTTTCACCTTGTATTTTAATTCCACTCCTGAACCTCTCTTTTATTTCCATCATTGCTTCTTCGCTGTATCAATTGAACAGTAGCAGCGAAAGAGTACCTGTCTTACACCGTTTTTGATCTGAGCACTTCGTTCTTGCTCGTCCACTCTTATTATTCCCTCTCGGGTCTTGTACATATTCTACATTAACCGTCTCTCCCTATAGCTTACCTCTGTTTTTCTCAGAATTTCGAATCTTGCACCATTTTATTTTGTCGAAGGTTTTCTCCAGGTCGACAAATTCTATGAACGTGTCTTGATTTTTCTTCAGTCTTGCTTCCATTATCAACCGCAACGTCAGAATGGCCTCTCTTGTGTCTTTACCTTTTCTAAAGCCAAACTGATAGTCATGTAGTTCATCCTCAATTCTCTTTTCCATTCTTCTGTATATTATTGTTGTCAGTAACTTGGATGCATGAGCTGTTGTTTTTTTAAGCTGATTGTGCGATAATTATCGCACTTGTCTGCTCTTGCCGTTTTCGGAATTGTGTAGATGATGCTTTTCCGAAAGTCAGGTGGTATGCCGCCAGACTCATATATTCTACACACCAACGTGAATAGTCGTTTTGTGGCCACTTCCCACCAATTATTTTAGAAGTACTGATTGAATGTTATCTAATCCTTCTACCTTATTTGATCTTAAGACCTCCAAAGCTCTTTTACAGGCTGATTCTAATACTGGATCCTTTAGCTCTTCCAAATAGACTCCTGTTTCTTCTTCTATCACATCAGACAAATCTCCCCCCTCCTCCCCCCCCCCCCCCATTGGGGCTTTCAATGTATTCTTTCCACCTATCCGCTCTCACCTCTACATTCAACAGTGGAATTCCCGCGGCACTCTTAATGTTACCACCCTTGCTTTTAATGTCACCGAAGTATGTTTTGACTTTCTTGTATGCTGAGTCTGTCCTTCCGGCAATCATTTCTTTTTCGACGTCTTCACATTTTTTCTGCAGCCATTTCGTCTTAGCTTCCCTGCACTTCCTCTTTATTTCATTCCAATGCGACTTGTATTCTGTATTCCTGAGTTTCCCGGAACGTTTCCGTACTTTCTCCTTTTATCAATCAACTGCAGTATTTCTTCTGTTACCCATGGTTTCTTCGCAGTTACCTTGTTTGTACTTATGTTTTCCTTCCCAACTTCTGTGATGGCCTTTTTTTAGAGATGTTCATGCCTCTTCAACTGTACTGCCTCCTCAGCTATTCCTTATTGCTGCATCTATAGCCTTAGAGAACTTCAAGCGTATCTCGTCATTCCCTAGTACTTCTGTACCCCACGTTTTTGCACATTGATTCTTTCTGACTGATGTCTTAAACTTCAGCATATTCTTCATCACTATAATATTGTGATCTGAGTGTATATCTGCTCCTAGGTATGCCTTACAATCCAGTATCTGATTTCGGAATCTCTGTATGACCATGATATAATCTAACTGAAATCTTCCCGTATCACCCGGCCTTTTCCAAGTATACCTTCTCGTCTTGTGAATCTTGAACAGAGTATTCACTAAATCTTTCTCCTGTCTCATTCCTTGTTGTAAGCCCATATTCTCTTGTAACATTTTATTCTACTCCTTCCCCTAGAACTGCACTCCAGTCCCCCATGAATATTAGATTTTCATCTCCCATTATGTACTGTATTACCCCTTCAATATCCTCATATACTTTCTCTATCTCTTAATCTTCAGCGTGCGACGTCGGCATAGATACCTGAACTATCGTTGTCGGTGTTGGTTTGCTGTTGATTCTGATAAGAACAAACCTATCACTGAAATCAGTGTATTATGTACCAACGAACAGTGGGCCGCCAAAGCCTCTCTGTGAACAGGTAGCGGTATCAAAAAAAGGAGGTCATATACTAATGACTATAAAGCTGATATGAAACTTCCTGGCACGAACTCGGGACCTTTGCCTTTCGCGGGCAAGTGCTCTACCAACTGAGCTACCGAAGCACGACTCACGCCCGGTACTCACAGCTTTACTTCTGCCAGTACCTCGTCTCCTACCTTCCACACTTTACAGAAGCTCTCCTGCGAACCTTGCAGAACTAGCACTCCCGAAAGAAAGGATATTGCGAAGGCATGGCTTAGCCACAGCCTGGGGGATGTTTCCAGAATGAGATTTTCACTCTGCAGCGGAGTGTGCGCTGATATGAAACTTCCTGGCAGATTAAAACTGTGTGCCCGACCGAGACTCGAACTCGGGACCTTTGCCTTTCGCGGGCAATTGCTCTACCAACTGAGCTACCGAAGCACGACTCACGCCCGGTACTCACAGCTTTACTTCTGCCAGTACCTCGTCTCCTACCTTCCAAACTTTACAGAAGCTCTCCTGCGAACCTTGCAGAACTAGCACTCCCGAAAGAAAGGATATTGCGGAGACATGGCTTAGCCACAGCCTGGGGGATGTTTCCAGAATGAGATTTTCACTCTGCAGCGGAGTGTGCGCTGATATGAAACTTCCTGGCAGATTAAAACTGTGTGCCCGACCGAGACTCGAACTCGGGACCTTTGCCTTTCGCGGGCAAGTGTTCTACCAACTGAGCTATCCTTTCTTTCGGTAGTGCTAGTTCTGCAAGGTTCGCAGGAGAGCTTCTGTAAAGTTTGGAAGGTAGGAGACGAGGTACTGGCAGAAGTAAAGCTGTGAGTACCGGGCGTGAGTCGTGCTTCGGTAGCTCAGTTGGTAGAGCACTAGCCCGCGAAAGGCAAAGGTCCCGAGTTTGAGTCTCGGTCGGGCACACAGTTTTAATCTGCCAGGAAGTTTCACTATAAAGCTCACTGACGAAAGGTGCGTTGTAGAGAATGCACGAAACAATGATGACTACACGGTGTCATTTCCTGCAGGCCCTCATGCATTTCCTTTTGCTGCGATTCCATTAATGCGGAAGTTCAAAAACTGCGTAACCTGAGACAAATTATTCCGAATTGGGATTCCGCTACCCCAGTGCCAGACTGGCGTGGCTCATCAGAACTAAGTTCTACAAAGGTCCGCTCTCTGCTTTCTACATCTACACTGCAATTCTCAATTAAGTGCTTGGTAGGTCTGTCATTGAACACCTTCGAGCAGTTTCTCTACGGTTCCACTCTCAAACGGCGCGCGCTAGAAACGGGCACTTAAATCTACCTGTGCGAGCTCTGATTCCTCTTATTTTATCATGATGATCATTTCTCTCGATGTAACTGGGCGCCAACAGAATATTTACGCAATAGGAGCAGAAAGTTGGTGACTGAAATTTCGCGGGAAGATCCTGCCGCAACGACAAACGCATTTGTTTTAATAATTGCCACCTCAATTCGTGCCTCATGTCCGTAGCATTCTCTCCCAATTTCGGGATAATACAGATCGATCAGCCCGTAGACTGAACTAATTATGTCAGCTTCTTCAAGACTGTGTGAGAGATTAGCGGCAACGAGTGAAAATATGTGCCAGACCGGGACTCGAAGCCGGAATCCCCTGCTTACTTGGTAGCTGCGTTAACCACTGTGACATCTGGGTACAATACTTATCGCAAATGCGCAAACTACCTCGGCACGACCCCTGACCGACTCACACGCCCACCTAGCGCCACCTAACAACTGTTCCCGCCCATGTCCTCCACGCTAGTTAAGTTTAGGTTCCTACTGGAGGTCGAACGTAAGCGTGCATCTGCACTGAAGGTGATGGATTCATTTCCCATTGAGGCAAATCAGTTATATGAATGTGAGGTGTCCGAAGAATGGACATCATGAATTCATGTTCCAGACCGGCAAGTATTTTCACTCGTCGCTCTGATTCCTCACAGTGCCCGATGCAATTGGTATCATTAGTTCTCTCCCTTTCCTTTTCCTTCCCCCCCCCCCTCCTCCTTCATTTTGCGTAATATGTGTCACAGCCGTAGATACCGCGTGGTGTCTGTTCTTTGGAACATGTCCGAAAGAACAGGCACCACGCATTCATATAAAAGACTTTCATGTTATATTTAGGAGCCAACAAACTAAGGCGCTAAACGGCTCTTTAAAGATAACTTTCTTGAATTATTATTTGTTAGTATGCATATAGTAGAATATTAAAACATTTCTCCCTGTTGAGCCATATGCGGTAGATGACGTTTTGTTTTCAAGCTCTGACTAGATCTTTATGTACGGGATGGACAAAAATATGGAAACACTGCGATAAATACATCCTTTAACATAAATGCAGATGCCAGCCAAATCTGCAGGTTGCGCTGTGGTATTCGACCAATGACGGTACCTGTGCAATGTCCTCAATACGTATCAAGTGTCAGTAGTCGTCAGAGAAGCGTTCTGTGCAGTTGTGAGTGAACTATGTTGGAACTGACTGAATTTGACTGTGGGCATGTTGTTGGTGCTCATATGGTGGGTGTTTCTGTAACCAAGGCAGCCGAAGTGTTTGGTGTTTCAAGAGGCACCGTATCTAAGGTTTATACCATACGCAAAGAAAGTGTGCTTTGAGTGATCGCACGAGAAGGTTGTTGGAGAAGAGCGGGACGGAAAATAAAAGGATTACAGCCGCAAATGTTACTGTAGAACTGAACGTCGCACAAGCAAATCTCGTCAGGACCAAAACAAAGGGAAGGTAGCTCCAAAAACAGAGAACTGTAAGGCGAGTTGGTATTCCAAAACAACTTAACTGTATCGACTGGCCGCCGTGTCGTCTTCAGCCCACAGGCGTCTGTGGGCGCGGATATGGAGGGGCATGTGGTCAGCACACCGCTCTCCAGGCCGTTTTGTCAGTTTACGAGACCGAAGCCGCTATTTATCAATATGTCTCCCAAGGGCTGAGTGCATCCCGCTTGCCAATAGCGCTCGGCCGGCTGCATTATCACTCATCCAACTGCTAGCCCAGCTCGACAGCACTTAACTTCAATGATGTGACGTGAACCGGTATTACCAGTGCGACAAGGCATCTGGCTTAGTAATGTTTTGAGCAGCCGTATTTTGGTATTCCATGTGCCCCATGATTACTGTGCAAGGTCAAAAAAAATGGTTCAAATGGCTCTGAGCACTATGGGGCTTAACTTCTGAGGCCATCAGTCCCCTAGAACTTAGAACTACTTAAACCTAACTAACCTAAAGACATCACACACATCGATGCCCGAGGCAGGATTCGAACCTGCGACCGTAGCGGTCGCGCGGTTCCAGACTGAAGCGCCACAACGGCCGGCATTTAGAGTCAATAGTCACTTGTCGCACGATACAGGTATCTTGCCAAAGTCATTCAGCAAACGGTTTTGATCTTCTGATGACTTTAAAAGACTCCAAATGACAGCACAATCTGCAAAAAATCGAAGAGGGCTACTCAGATTGTCTCCGGAATCGTTTATGTAGATCAGGAATAGCAAAGGGCCTGCAACACATCCTAGGAGAGCGCCACATACTACTTTTGCATTACTCAGTGACTTCCAGAGAGTTAGTACGAACTGTGATCTTTCTGAAAGGAAATCACGGATCCAGTCACACAACTGAGGCGATACAATAGGCTCACAATTTGACTGGAAGTCGCTTGTGGGGAACTATGTCGAAAGCCTTTCGGAAATCTGATAACATGGAATTAATTTGAAATTCCCTGTCGATAGCACTCATTACTTCGTGAGCATAATGAACTAGTTGTCTTTCACAAGAAGGGTATTTTCTGAACCCATGTTGGCTGTCTATTAATAAATCGTTTTCTTCGAGGTAATTCATATTGTTCAAACACAGTTTATGTTCCAAAATCCTGCTATAAATCGATGTTAGCGATATGACTTTGTAATTAAGCGGACTGATCCTGTTATCTTTCTTGGGTATACGTATGACCTGTAGCCGCGCGGGGTGCCATGTCACGGATTGCGCGGCCCTTCCCACCAGAGGTTCAAGTCCTCCCGGGCATGGGTGTGAGTGTAATTTACTTTAAGTAGTGTGTAAGTCTAGGGACCGATGACCTCTGCAGTTTGGTCTCTTAGGAATTCACACATATTTGAACATTTTTTCCAGTCTTTAGGTACGGATCTTTCTGCATGCTAGCGGATTTATACGATTGCTAGATATGGTTCTAATGTATCAGCATGCTCTAAAAGGAACGTGAGTGGTATACAATGTGAACGGAGGCTTTGCGATGTAGTACTGGTTTGTACAGATCTGATGCTACAGGCTGCAGAGGATGCACGACATGTATACTCCCTATTGAAATACTTGTGACTAGCTGATATCAGCCTGTTCCTTGTATACTTGTTGTACGTCGAAAGAATTATGACTGGCGTTTCAGCCAATATAGTGGTAGCGACCAGCCTCAAGCTAATCGCAGTTCTTTCTCAGATACCACATGGTGGCTATGTTGTCTACTTTGTAGCTAGATGTTCCTCCGTTTCAAAGGTGTGTGTGTATATGCCGTTATCACTGCCGCCCACCATCCGATCACTCTGTCATTCATAATTTTATTTCAGTATAAAATACAAAATAGTATTTGGTACCATGGTACTACTTACCAACATCTATTCTTTTTTTATACCATTCATAATTTTAAATTTTCATTAGAAAGTACTTCTCCAGTGAACTGCCTGTTTCGTGTTGCCACGGCAAGCCCTGTATCCAACACACCTACACAAGTTAGCAAAAATATTTCTTAGTAACTCTTCTTGTGCAGTTGCTTTCCTAGACAACAGCAGGTGCTTTATTAAAAAATTTCTATAGCAAACTTCAACCATATGCCATGTACAAATGTGTGTGAACTCCTAAGAGATCAGACTGCTGAGGTCATCGGTCCCTAGACTTACACACCACTTCAACTAACTTAAAATAACTTATGCTAAGAACAACACACACACACACCCATGCCTCAGGGAGGACTCGAACCGGAAGCGGAAGGGGCCGTGAAATCCGTGACTTGGCGCCTCAAACCACGCGGCCACTCCGTACGGTCATATGCCATGTAAGTAGGTAAACAGCTACAAGTATAAAAATCTGGTTGACCTTAAAAGTTGGCTTTTATTATTCTTCCATTAATACAATCTCATTTGCTCAATATCTTTCCCCAAAATATATTAACACAAAATCCTTTTTACATAAAGTACCTCCACTACACATCAAAGCAGCTTCCTCCTTTTTAAACTAAGTACATTGCTAGACTGCCCAACACACACTGACACTGCTACTCTGACTTACTGTGACCATCTCTGATCTCAAACACAGTCTCACAAAGACTGTGATTATATTGATGATACAGAGTATGAGACATTTATTAAATTCGCAACATCATTAACGTTTATGCTCAAAACTTACTGAAGATCGTCATGAAATAGGTGTGTCCCGTTTCATCATCCCTCCCTTATTAAAAAATTTTGTAGTGTGGTTTCTGCTGATACAGTAACGGGCGGTTTAAAAAAAATCTCCATAAGAAAGTCACAAAAGGATGGTCAAAATCTGGGCGACAGTGAATACAAAATAACAGTGAACAGGTACAATGTGATACAACTATGGAACATAAGTTGAAAAACAAGTAACATAACATAAATGCAAACAAGAGTACAAAGCTTCCAGCAACAAGTCATTTCATATATTTGTCATGATACGGAAATTATGGCATGACAAGATGCCTGCTGTGGTAAATCAGTACTCTAGTTCAATCACATACTGTGGTATAAATGAGTACAGCTTTACAATAAGGCACAAATAATTGCAAAATCATTACAATTAGCTGTATGAGAAACTTATAATGATAAGTAAGAATTCCTGTCAATTCAGATGAAGTAAGAGAGATACAAACGTTTCTTGCAACTTGGTACAAAAGTTTACAAAGCTGTTACAACTGTTTGTTCAAATGTTTGAGAAAATCTTATGAAGGCAAGACAATATTCTTATCAGTTCAAATAAAGCAAGAAAGATACACATATTTACAGTATGGTACAAAACAGCTTACAATTGTCTGTTCAAAATTATTGAGAAAATGTACGAAGGCACCATTATGCAACAGGACGAAAAAATCACAGCAATATATAACACACATCACTGTTTTATCACACACACACACACACACACACA